>NC_086195.1:143393090-144021924 GCF_035770615.1 Melospiza melodia melodia
CCCCGCTGGGCTCGCCCGCAGCGGCGCTCCCCGAAGCCCAGGGAAGGCTCCTTGTGCCCGAGAGCCAAGGAGCGCGGCCCGAGCCCTGAAACGAGGGAAGGCGCGGCCCTTCCGAGCGCCGGGCGCAGCTGCAGAGCGGGGGCACGCAGCCCCGCAGCCGAGGATGCTCTCCGGCTGTCCCCGCTCGGGGGGCGCTCACCGTTCCCGGGGCTTCGGGGCAGCTCGCCGCTCCCCGCTCATTCCTTCCCTGGAACACGCGCCTCGCGAAGCTGGGCGATCCCACAGCCCCAGCGGGCATTCAGGGGCGTTTCCCCCGGTGAAACCTGGGGAGGAAAATCCCGTTCGAACCCCCGAGCCGCGGGCACCAGCGGGACGCTCTGGTTTGGTGGGCACAGCTCTGAGGGAAGGAGCAGCGTGCCGGTGTAGCGGGTTTGAGCCGAGCCTGAGTGCCGTGTGCGGGAGGAAAGCTCGGCTTTGCGCTGCCCGCAGGCTCGCAGGGAGCCGGGCAGAGCTTTGGGGTGCCCCCCGTGCCCGCAGAAGTTCCGTGCTGCTCTGGAGCGCCCGGCCAGGCTCCGGCGATTCCTGCCCTGCATTCATTCCCCCGTTCGAGCCGGTGAATTTGTGGCTCAGATTCGCTCTCCCAGGGCAGCGCACGCAGGGATGGAGCCCAGCGCTGACTGCCCGTCACTGCCAGCCGGACAGAGCCAGGCGCGGAGCTGACAAACTGCCCGGCTTTCAGTGGCATGTGCGGGGCAATCGCTGTGTTAGGGGCTGGGAATGCATGAAATATTGAGTGTATCCTTCCTGCCGTGGCTCTGCTGCCTGTGGAGTAATGATGTTATAAAATATTAATCCTCCACATCCGTTAACAGCAGCAAAGTTCCTCCGTGGAGTCTGTCACTCTCGGAGGTGGCAGAGAGGAGTAATGGCAGCAACTCCTCCAAATCTCTTTGTGACAACATCATAAAATTGTCCCCAAGCATTTCTGACAGCGAGGGAAATGCCATTAAGCCATCAGATTGTTTTCCCCGTGTTTTAGTTAATTAAGGGAAGAAAGTGCAGCAGTTTGTGCCCGGATTCATACACTCAGAGTTTAATTGCATTTTCCACTGTCAGGGAGCTTTCAGATTTGTTTTTTATTAATTTTTTTTTCTGGCTTGTAATAGGAATGAATGGATTGTCTTGGTGGTGTTTAATTAGTTGAGAAAGGACGTGTGAGTGATATGAATTCCAGTTATTCCTCAGCACTGACTAACAACTCCTTTTCCAGCTCTCTAAACAAAAGATGAGGGACGGCAGTGTGACCAAGTAAAACTGACTCATTAGGATAAAAGTAATGGATTTTGAGATAAGATGGAGCTTGAAGTTTCAGTAATAAAAGAAAATAAAATAAAACGCTGCTGTCTTACTGGGTATTTCTTCCCCACTCCTGCTCAAAAGCTTTTCCCTTGACACAGGAGCTAATGGAGCTGTCCAAGGAAATACCATCTTTATCTGCACATTACCCACCAGACTGTATTACATAAAAGTGTCTTTAAAGTTCATGACCCCAATATTTCTTACTGAATTCCAGGGAATTTTCGGTTTTTGCACCAAGTCCTTCCTATCTCTGCTACTTGTACCACTTGTATGAAATAAATGATCTCCAAGGAAGAATGGTAATGAACTGGAGCAGATGCTCAGGTGCAGAAACAGCTTCCAAAGACATCTCAGCAGCAACAGCATAATCCATTTGTTGGTGCTGGATGCAGAGCTCTCATTCCTGCTCAGATTACAGATTCTGAACAGGTTAAAAGGGTAAAATCCAGTGATATTATGTGAAAATTTACAGATGGTCGTCATCTGAGCTCCATTCTGGGTTACAACTGACCAACAGCAAGTTCTTGACAAAGCTCTGGAGTTAATAAAAGAATAATGGATGAATCTTGGAATTATCTCTGAAATTACCAGCTGCTGGAAATGAACAAATGGGCAGGTTTTCAGGAATTGCTCGGGGTGAGGAGACAGAAACCAGAAGGATTTTCAGTAATTTGTGTGTTTCTGTAAATGGAATATTTACATAAGGGTTCATCCTTTGCACTGATTTACTCCTTACTCAACCAAATTTCCCAATTTTAGTGAATTGTGTTTTCCACAATACAGGACTAGCCCCATAACATTTATCTCCAGCTGAGAAATATCAGATTTAAACCAAACACATGCAACTCAACCTAACCCACAAAATACCAATTTCTAATAAGCTGAAATTTTCAACATAGATTTCAAAATCTCTGTGGGATTTCCCCTAGCAGGGCTAAAGCTGTGAGTTCTTTTCCTGCGTGAAATTGCCATTTCCCCCTCATGAGAATGATAAAGGCAGAAACCTCATTAATTTCTCTGCAAATCTGCCACTTTTCACCAACTCTTTTTGAGATTTTGTTTGTGAAGGGAACGGTACTAACACACCTCTGTGTTAGGTGTGTTAGTACCATTCCGAGCTTCATCGGTGTGAAATGGCAAAAACCCTTCTTGGAAAGTCTCTTATCATATCTGAACATAATGAAAAATGTTAGTTTACAGTATTTGTTACTAGGTATCTACAAGTTATTCTATTTTAGATATGATAGGAAATGCAGCTGCATTTTTCTCACCAGATGATGAGACATTAAATACATTTTGTTCACTAGACTCTGAGTGCTCAGTGGTTTATCAATCCTTTGTGATACACTTTACCTAAGTTTCCTTATTCTACACTTAGGGAAAACTGTTTTGCTGCAAATATTTCTAAAGGATTGTCACCAAAGCATCCAAAATCTGATTTTCACACCTCTCCCTCCTCACTGGATTTGACAGCGCTGTACAAGTGGGAGGCAGGGCCATGTTTGGCTGAGTTCAAATGGGTAATTGAGTTAAAAATCCCTAAAAATGCTGCTGCAAAATGCTTTGCAGCCCCTCAGCAAGGGAGCTCCTGCTGCCTTGGTGAGTGGCTGTGCCAGGACATGGTGACTGCTGGGGACAGGGACACTGTCCCAGGAAATCTCCAGCTTGGCCTCCATTGCCAGAGCCTCCTGAACGCCTCCTTGGGCAGGGAGGAGATGAGCTGGAGAGGTGCAGGGTGCTCCTCAGATATTCCATCATGCAGGGCTGTGGTAACCAAACCTGAGGGGTGAGTGGCTTCTGTCCTGCCCACCTGTCCCCAAAGCTGGGGGAACAGCCAGGGAAAGGTCCTGAGGCCAGGCAGGGCAAACTGAGGGGGGCAGGTTGGGTTTGGACCGGAGCTGGGGGGTTCAGGCGCGGCTGAGAGACTGAGAAGCCTGAGAAACACCAAATAAATCCAATCTATAATAGATGTGGCAGTGCTGCCTTTCCCAGGAGCTCCGTGGTGAGGGTGGTGAGCTCCCCTCACTGTGTGGCTGTGCTGGGTAAGCCGCTGTTGCCCTCGCTGGTGCAGGGCTGGGACATGGGCACCCTGCAGCCTCCCTCTGTACCCCAGCAGCAGCTCAAGCACGGGACAGGGTCCTGGCAGTGCTGGAATCGCCCAGATTCCCCAGGGAGGAGAGTTTGCCGTCAGATGCTTGGGGCAGGAGGAGCCTCCCCTGCAAACAGAATAAAAAGCCATTCTGCAGAGTTCATCTCTTGCCCAGCAGGCTGTTTTCAGACATTCAGGTGTGCTCATTGTTGTTTTAGCCCCCTGGCTTCCCCACACACCCCATTTCAGATTTCCAGGGCATTTCCCCTTGCCTGAGCTCTAAGCTCCTCCATATGGCCCTGTCCTCTCTCAACATTTCCATTTGGACTGGAAGTACAATCCCAATACTGTTTTTTCATTACAGTCTGTTTTGTATGTCCTGGTCAGTAATAAAGCTTAAATCCTGCTCTCCCCTCAATACTTTAAACAACTGCCTCTAATCTTCTTTTCTCAGAAAGGCTTGATTTGACCAACTAAACTGGAGATTGTCCTGCAGCTTTCAAAGGAAACAAATCCCATCCCAGAACTGATTAGTTCTACTGCACAGCTTTGGGGCTGTGACCAGCAAGCCCAGCCTGTCCTAGTTTGGGCTGACTTTAGATTTCAGTTTGCAGTAATGAGTATATGATCTTGGGCAAGCTTTGCAGGGGGAGGTTATTACCCTTCCCTCTATCTCCCTGCTGAAGGTTAGAGGGCATTTTCCAGGAAATTATGAGCTCTCAAATGATGAATTCGCTTTCTCAGGGCAAAATCAAAATTCCAAATCAAAACAGCTTCGTTATTCCACACTGGCATTGTTTTCACTTGAGCTACAGGAGCCAGTATCTGACAGAGCTGTTAAAGTAACTTCTTCTTTTCTTTCTTTTTAAATTCCTCTGACAGTGCCGAAAGTTCCTTACAAACTCTTAGAGCTTCACTAAATGAGGGTGGCACAAACAGAGGGAAATGGGAATGGGTTCTGTGGCCAGAGAGGCAGAACTGGTGCCAAAGGCTCACTTTTGAGCTTCTTTTCTTGATCCATCAGGCTTTTTGTAGTCACACCTTCCAGCTGGGTTGCTGTTGGGTTTTGTTTTTCCTTTGAGCTTTCAGAATGCACAAGTTTAAAAGAGGAGAGTTATAAATTCCCTTGGCACTGAGGCTGTTCCCACGTCCTGCACACCCAAACTTGGCCTATTTCAAGGCAGGTTCTGTTTGCAGCACGCTGGCTCTGGCTGGGGCCCAGGAGCAGCCCCCTCCCACCCTGCTGGGTGCCAGTGACAGCCAGAGTGCACAGGCACCTCCCCAAATGCAGAGTTTGGCTGAGATGGTATCATTAGAGGGAAAATTCATGGAAATTGGTGCTTTTGGGGCCTTACAATGCAATTTTTCCCCCCATTTTGGCACTCCCACAGACTTCTCCACTATGGCATACAGGCCCCCTGTGTAATTACAGGTATTTTGGACACAGCAGCAGCACTTTGTGTTTTAAGCCCTTCCCAGAAGGGTGTTGTGCACTTTGGGAAGGTAATGAAGGGTTTTCCTGGCCTGTTGCTCAGTGGCAAACACAGAATTGCCCTGATTTGTTCTCTCACCCCGTGTCTGTTCCAGCACAGGGTTTGCTTTTGGAGCACCCCCAGGGCTGTGGGCTGTGCCTGCAGATGCTGAGGTGTGCATCAGAGCTGCCCACGTCCTCGTGCCACCCTGCAGCCAGGCTGGCTGGGCTGACCCTGCCTTTGGGGAAGGCTCAGCCCAGTGCTCACAGCCCTTGGATTCACTGCCTCCCTCCCAGCCCCAATGAAGATCTGGAGGGCTGGGAATTGGATGCTCTGACATGCAAACACCCAGAGGGAAAACAGCCCCCAAACACACACCTCCTGCTTGCCCAAAAATGCCCTTTCCTGTGCTCACACTCAGCAAAGAGTCCACCACGAGCCAAATCCATGTCGGAGCTCCTTGCTGTGGCACAAGGAGGTTTCTCCTGCCATCCTGGTGTGCCAGCCCAGCCATGCCCACAGAGGCTCTGGGCGAGGGAGGAATTTCGGGAGTGGTGTCCCTGGCCCAGTCAGTCCCTTCGCTCTGGAGGGGCTGCAGACAAATCCCCATTCCTGGCCCAGCCCCGTGGGTCAGTGGGAGCCCCCTGAGCCGGGCTCAGCAGAGCTGTGCCCATCAGCAGCCAGGGCAGCCGGCTTGCTGCAGCAGCAGGCTGGCACGGGTAACACTGCCTTCATCGTGCCACCGCCACTCGGGAGCTGCTGAGAGCGGGGTCAGCTTGGGAGCTGTGCTGCGCTGTTCCAGGGACTGGCAGGCACTGACACATCAGGGCTGGGCGCTGGAAATGCACCCCGAGTACCCTCAGCAGTCCCACATGGATCACAGCTTGGCTGGCCACAGGAAATGAGGGAGCAGCGAACCACCAAGAACTGTTAAAGGAATTCCTGCCCGCAATTTGGAGACTAAATTGCAATTTCTGACTGAAATGTTTTTGTTTTGGTTTGCCTTTGCTTGCTTTTATTCATCTTAGAATTCAGAAAGAGCATGGGAAAAGATTTAAAAATCGAAGAGATGATCCTTGATAGTCTGCGGAAATGGGAGAGGAATGAGTAAATACCTGGTGCAGGGCACAGGAAGGACGTGGAGTCACTGCTGGGCTGTTTTCACCCAGAATTGTTCAGACACATTTTGTGTGATAAACCGGGCTTGTGCCAAACGCTCCACGCCTGTCTGCGTGCAAGGAGGGCTTGGACAGCCAGGACAGGTGGGGTTCTGGGGTGTCAGTGCAGGGGCAGAGCTGGACTGGGTCATCCCATGGAGCCCTTCCCTATGGAGCTCAGCACGCGCTGTGATTCCCAGCAAAACACCCTAAAGCCCCAATTTATTTGCCTGTACTTACAAATATTAAATACAAAATGCCACAGGGAAAGGCTGCAGCAAAGGAGGCAGGAATCCCGTGGAGCTGGTGTGCGCTGGGTAACAAAAGCGGGTTTGGAGTTGCTCAGTCGACATTAGTGTGGTGTTTCCCATCCTCTGGGCTTACACTTTTAAACCTCACATGTTTATGGGCAAGGTTTGAGTCCAGCTCTCTGTCCCTGTGTGAAACTGGGGAATGTTTCTGAGCTCCCACCCGTCCCCCGTGTCCCCCTGTCCCCCGTGGGGCTGCCCGTGTGCCCTGTGACGAGCTCTGTGCCTGGGAGAGCTCTCCTGTGAAAACCATGTCTTTCTCCCCGCTATCTCTGATCCAACAACTTGTACACAAACAGCTTTTTGTTCCTGCGGCGCCGCTTCCTTTCAGCTGTGCCCAGCCACCCAACACCTTATCAGAGGGGCTGTGCAGCTGCAGCCCGATGGAGCTCCTGCTTCCCTGGCTGTGCCTATCTCAGAAAGCCCCAAATTGTTGACTTATCTGCCAGAAACACGAGCCGAGGGGAGTTCAGGCTCTGCTGCCCAGGGTGCATTTTATATCAGGGCAGAGCTGCTGCAGATACTTCACATTACATCTCCCAGCTTTATCTGCTGCTGTAAATGATGAGGCTGCTCCACTGAGCTGCACCAAGATTCAATTTTTGAGCAGTGTTTTGTGAAGAATGGAGCTTTTTCTCTGTGCTATGAAGAGCCTGTGGCTGGCTCTCTCTCTGCTGCCCAAGCCTTTCCTGTGCCTCTGCTCCCTGGGGACACAGCCGGGGCTGAGCCATGCCCTGGCATTAGGGCATCTGCAGAGGGGTGAGGGTGCTGTGCCCTGGCCTGCAGGAGCCCTGGGGAGCTGCCATCCTGCTGCTGTCATGCTGGCAGGCCAGCTGCTCTGAGCAAGAGGAGCTGGGAGCTGTGCTGCGTGCAGCCCTTCCCCTGTGCTGGGATGCAGGGGTTAATAACCCAGCCGTGTGGAGCACTCCCTGAACACTGCATTCCTGCCTGCAGCCCTCTCCTCTGCTCTCCGTGGTGGGGACATCCCAGCATGTTCATTGGAATTGATGACTTTCAGCAAAACCCAATAAGAAGAGTTTAGCTGGGGCTGAGCTGCTCTGTGGTACCAGAGCATCTGCACAGTGAGAGCTGGGGGGTTTAAAGAAGTTAAATAAGGTAGTTTAGGAGATGCAGAGCAAACTTTGCTGGGGAGCTTTAATTAATGCTAAAAATCCAGACTTTTATGTCTGCACTCCTCTGTTTCCCACACCAAGAGTGTATTTTATGGCAGTTCTTAGAATGAGGCTCGGTTCCTGCTAAGGAAAGTGGTGCTGACAAGCTTATGCCCCACATTTAAAATCATTTTCTCCTGTTGGCAGGGCTGAATAAAGGGGCCACAGGCTTCAAAAGAGTCAGAACTTGGTCCTTGTCCCATGGGAGTCACCCTGTTAGAAACCTCCTTGGCCACAGGTAGGGCCCAATGAATTCACATCCAGCTTCTCCAGGAGATTTCAGTGACAGGAGCTTTAGTTAACTTCAAAACTTCTTTCAAATCCAAGCCCTTGCAGAAAATCTGTGAGAAAATTTGGTACAAAATCATCTCTTCTGGCTGCCTGCCCTTTGTTTTAAGTGGCAGAGCACTTTTTCTCAGGGAAGAAAAAAGAACAAATGACCCAAAGACTCCTTCAGCTCTGCCTGCGCCGGAGTCAATGGAGCTGCAGCAGTTTACAGTGATGAGGTTCTGGCAAGTGCATTATTCTGGCAGAGGAGAACAGTTGGGCAATTTACTGCAGCTCATCCCAACTGCAAATGAAGGTTCTGTATTCCCTCTGTTCGGGGAAATCAGCAGGAAAAGCCTCCTCCTCTCTCTTTTCTATCCCCAGCCGCTGTTTTTGCCAAGGTTTCCCACTCCTGCACAGGTTTCCCTCTCTGCCCTGCCCTCCTCAGCCCAGCAGAGCAGGGGAAGGAGCCCAGGTTCCCTGGTTTGTGGTAGGAAGCAGCGAGCAGTGAGTTATTCCAGCTAGGAAGGAATGAAGAGGCTGGAACTGAAGAGCTGGGCTGTCTTTGAGCCACATTCTCTAGAAATAACATTATTATTTACATGCGATCCCACGGCTGGAGCAGTAAAAGCCCAAAGCTGCCTGTAGATGGGAAAATGTGTTATTGGGAAAGAGTGTGGCCCTGCTCTGTGCAGCTCAGCACAGATTCTGTGCAGGATCTATCAAATAGGGTCAAGCATGACACAATTCTGGTGTCATGCTGAATTGGTGCCGGAGCTAATATTGTCACAGCCCTGTTGTGGCTGACATAAAGCTGTCACTTCTTCAGGGGGGTGATCCATGGGAGACACGGGAGAATCAATGGAGGTAAAAATAGGGAATGCAGCACCAGCATCCATCTCATCACCATTTGCCCGTGTTACACTGAGTAAGCTGAGTAAAAGGGTCATGTTTAAACCTCATCTGGCACACTGCTCTGAGAAGTGAGAGTGGGAGAGGAGGAGCCCAGCCTGGGGAGCCTTGGAGCAGGGGGCATCCATCAGGGGAGGAAAGAGGGCAGTGGGCAATCCCCACCATTCCCAGAGCCTGCGCTCAGCTCAAGAGCTGCAGCCAGCCTGGCACATTCCTGCTTGGACAGGGCCAAAGAGAAATACAAAAGGCCCACAATTTGGAGACTAAATTACAATTTCTGGGGGGTGGTGTCATTGCAGAAACGAGATCTGCCTTTTCCCCACAGCTCAGTCTGCTTCATCTCTTGGGGATGATGAGCACAAAGTCAGAGGGAGAATTTCCCCTGCCCTTCTGGAGGTGCTGTTTCTCCCGGGATTCAGGGTTGGAGCTCTGAACTGCAGGCTCAGGATCTCCTGTCATCATGGGCTCAAGCACCAGCTCGATACACAGAGGGGATAAAGAGAAGGAAACAGAATGGAAAAGTCTCAGATAAGAGGGAATTGGCAGGTTGATGATAATCTTAAGTACGTGGGAGCTGTGTTTATGCCTGGTTTTGAGTGAAACTCCAGTGCTTTCCAGCATGCCACATGCTTAAGGGATTACAGGGTGTGGGATTTAGTGCCAGAACTGCCTGGAAACTCTCAAACACTCTTCTCTCATGCTGGCACATTGTGCTGTGCCCCCAGCTTGAGAGGGCACTGCAGTGGGAACTCAGACATCCAGGAATTCAGGGGGATAACTCAGAAAACCTGCAGGGCAGTGCCAGAGCGGATTTGCAGCTAACAGGATAAAGGGTTTCTGATGTTCCTTTCGGGGTTACCTTTGAATTAAGACTCAGAGACACGGAGTGTTTCCTAGCTCTGTGCAAGCTGTGAGGAGGACAGGGAGTGTGCCCAAGCTGAGCTGAGTGCAGTGCCCAGGCAGCTCGGGGTGCTGCTGCCAGCCTGTCACTGTCACTGTCACTGTCACCTTGCGGGGCGTCCCTGCTGAGCAGCAGCAGCCAGAGCAGCTGGAGCAGACAGGTTGCTGCAGATGACAGCAGCTTTACAAGGGGCAATCATCGTGGCAGCAGTGTTTGTCCTCGGCAGCAAGTGGATAAATCACAGCAAATGGGCTTCCCCTCCGAGCTGGAATCTGCTGGGTGATTTCTGCCCAGCCACAAATGTTTCTCCAGCACGTGGAGCCAGTGCCAGGCACAGCCCAGCCAGAAACTCCTGTCCCCGAGCACAAAGCTGGGAGCAGGATGGCCCTGCAGACACAGATGCTCCATCAGGGGTGGTTTGGGCAGTAATTGAGAGGTGTCCCACCTTCCTGGGAGCCAGAGGGCGTTTGCAGTGTGCCAGGGTGAATGAATGAACACGGGTTTAAGGGGGGCTCCTCTCTTAGGAGGCCTTTGGGGGACACTGAGGTCACACACCCTGGCCAGGGGCTGCAGGTGGGCCCCAGGGCAGGGATCACATTCACTGTTGGCTCAGAAACAGAAGGTTCATTTTACCCAGGTAAATACTGAAGTGCAGTCTTACCTCCACGCTCAGGCAGTTTGTTTTCAGAGAATAGGCACTTCCCAGAAACGGTTACATAAATCAGAGGAATTACAATATGAGCATCCTCTGGAGCTTTTTCATTTCAGTTTTCAATGTCAAACAGTGTTCAGTGGTGGAGGTTTGAAAGGATGAAATTAGAAGCCCTGTAATGGAGTATTATGGAAAGATATCCCTCAAGAAAGCTCATTCCCAGCTCCTCACCCTCTGGTGTTTCGCCCATTACCAGCGAGCATGAATTCTGCATTTAATCTTATCTGATGTAATCGAGCTGTTCTCACCCTCCCAGGCTCCTCTTCTGCTGAATCCCCCGAACCCTGAGCTCTCAGGATCACCTTGCAGGCACACATTCCCTCAGTTAATTATCCCTTGTATCAAACTGCATTTCCCTTTATCCCTCTCAAATGCAGTGCGTTCCCATTTCTCCGAGCATCTGCCCGTATCCACACAAATGAAAAGGATCAACTGGAGAGGATAATCTTCTGCCTGCATCCCTCTTGCTATTCTCTAGCTGCATCCCATTTGCTCTGCCCTGTTCCATCTGTTGGCTGCTCCATCCCCAAAGGCTGGGAGCCTCCATTGCCCTCAGTATTAACTCGGACCCCAGTTTTAGTTCTGGTTTAAAAAGATGCTTCTCTGCTGAGAGGGAAGGGAAGAACCAGCTAAGAGAACAGAGAGAGGTTGCTTTTCCTTCTGGAGTTGTCCTAATGGGATTTTTTTGGTCCTGAAGGGAGATTCCAAGGTTAAACAAGAGCAGCAGGAATTTCACAGCTTGGGGTGTGCATCTGTGCTGTTGGTTGTGCTCTCTCTCCTCCCTGTGCCAGAAAAGGATGCCCTGAGAGGAGCAGCATCTCCTGATCTCCCAAAAAATTCCCTTTTCCGGAGTGCCCTGCTGGGGTGAAGTCTCTCCTTGGCTTTGTAGATTTTTGGGCACAGCACTTCAAGGTCACCCACCAAGGCAAAGAAAGCGCTCATTTTCCATGTGTGAACCAGGACATCAGGGACAACACCAGGCTTTGCAACCCACACAAAGTTCCCTCTTCTCCAGGTGGGCTGTCCCACCTGGCAGGCAAGGTTTCGCTTGAAAACAGCCCCCTGCTTTTCATTCAGCACTCTGCTTTCTGGAGCTCCCTCCATTTTCCTGTTCTGAAGGGGCTTGGTCACTTTATGAGACAAAAACTTAAACTCTGGCTCTTTGTGTTTGTCCTCAGATAAGGCTATAACTGGTATTTATGCACCTGAATAAAAAAAACACAGGGGCTTTGTGGGTGTCCAGTCCTGTCCCACTATATTAATATTTACCAATCCCATTGCTTTTAATTCCCATGCAGGAATTCTGGCAACTGCAGAGCATTTTTTACATAAAAAGAAGAGTGGTTCTTTAGATCCTGAAAGCCACATAAGGAGGAGATTCTTGGATTTGTTGTTGTGGGATTTTATGGGGAAGAGGGATAACAGCAGGAGGAATTTACATGGAAGGATTCCTGAGAGCATGCCAGTCGATCATGTACCTATTCCCAAAGGATTAGGTATTTCAAAGTGCATTGTACAGCCCCAGTGAGGGCAGAGTGCTCCTTTCTTTCCTGACAAGAGAGCTGGAATGGTGAATCAGGGCTCCTTCTTCCCCAGGGTGGGGGGATGGCATAGCAAGGAGCAAATTATTCCCTGAGGAATACACAAACATGGGGATACACACTCACTGCTGTGTGCCGAGGAACCACACAATTATTCCATTTGGAAAAGGCCTCTGAGAGAGTCGGGTTCAACCCCTAACCCAGCACTGCCCAGCCTGCCACTAACCATGTGTGCTGACATCACCTTTATTTCCCTGAGAAACCCGGCTGTGCTGCCCTCTGCGAGGCAGGAAACGCTGCAGGTTTGCCCGTGCAGCCCCAGAGCGCTGTGAGGATGCGCTTGCTTGGAGGAGCACTCGGAGCTGAGCCCAGAGCAGGCGTCAGTAAATCACTGCAGAGCGGCCCAGGCTGTGCAAAGGGAGCTCTTCCCTGGCTCCTGTCCAGCCCCTGCCTCCATTCCCCCTCCTGGGATGCTGATAAAGATGCCTCATATCTTTATGTGCAGACAAGCCCTGACAGGATGGCTGCCGAGCAAGGGGCTGGCCAGGCACACGCTCCTCAAGGAGCAAATGGGAAATGCAATTCAGAACTGCAGTGAAATCCAACAGCTTCGAGTTTCCGTCTCCTAATGGGGCAAAGATTGCAGATCAACAGAAATGGGGATGCTTGGGTGGCCTTGACCCATGCCAGCACAGGGTGGGTGCAGAGGAAACACTGGGGAGTTGCTTCATTTCTACCCATGGGAAACAGAAATTACCATTTACTGGGCACAGAAATAGCCCTTCACTGGGCACAGAAATACCCTTTACTGGGCACAGAAATAGCCCTTCACTGGGCACAGAAATAGCCTTTACTGGGCACAGAAATACCCTTTACTGGGCACAGAAATAACCTTTTACTGGGCACAGAAATAACCCTTTACTGGGCACAGAAATAACCCTTCACTAGAAATAGAAATAACCCTTTACTGGGCACAGAAATACCCTTTACTGGGCACAGAAATAACCCTTTACTGGGCACAGAAATTACCCTTTACTGGGCACAGAAATAACCCTTTACTGGGCACAGAAATTACCCTTTACTGGGCACAGAAATAACCCTTCACTAGAAATAGAAATAACCCTTTACTGGGCACAGAAATACCCTTTACTGGGCACAGAAATAACCCTTTACTGGGCACAGAAATTACCCTTTACTGGGCACAGAAATACCCTTTACTGGGCACAGAAATAACCCTTCACTAGAAATAGAAATAACCCTTTACTGGGCACAGAAATACCCTTTACTGGGCACAGAAATAACCCTTTACTGGGCACAGAAATTACCCTTTACTGGGCACAGAAATACCCTTTACTGGGCACAGAAATAACCCTTCACTAGAAATAGAAATAACCCTTTACTGGGCACAGAAATACCCTGTACTGGGCTCAGGAATAGCCCTTTAGTGGGCACAGAAATAACCCTTTACTGGGCACAGAAATAGCCCTTTAGTGGGCACAGAAATAACCCTGTACTGGGCACAGAAATTGCCCTTCACTGCCCAGGCCCAGCAGTTCACCTGCCCAGCAGTTCATTCTGATTCCTGAGACGTTTCTGTCCCTCTTAGGAGGTACATGAGGGCTCACAGAGACAGGAGACTCGCTGTGTATTTTCATTTTCCACTCCCTGCCTCAGCTGAAAGGCCCAGGGAGGAGGTTCCACACCCAAGCCAGCTTTCCTGTCCTAAGGTAAATGTAGGAGTTTTCTGGTGCCCTGTTTGGGGTGGGCAGCTGCAGCAGGGTGGAGTTTTGAGCTTCCCAACCATTTCTCCTGCAGGCTGCTCCTGCAGGGAGCACTTGGGGAAGGGAGAGCACAGACCAGGCTGTGTGCCTTCGTTCATGCCCTGGCTCATGCGGCTTTCCAGAGCTGCTCGGGTTCAGGGCATTCTAAAAAAATCCTCCTTTGCCCTTTTATTTGTTCCCTTGTCACAGGGTAAGATGCTGCCTTGGACACTTTGTTCTCCTCTGCTTGATGTACTTCCTAAAATAAGCTCAGAAAGGATCTGAGCACCTTCCCCTGTGGGAAATGCAGGGCAGTGTGAATGCTGGGTGGTTTTTCCCTAGGAAGCTGTCCTGGGAAGCTTTTTGCTGTTCCCTGGGCTTCAGCCACACAGAAGCCAAAGAAATGGAAGTTTTACTTGTGCCTGGAAGATTAAACCCCTATTTACATATCTCAATCCGATGAGCTATAAAGCTCTTTTTGGCTTCTTTTTTATTAGTGGGCTCTTTTGAGGTGTCAGTCACTCAGGTTTGGGAAATGTGCTGGAGCTGTTTGTTATACAAAGGAGAGCATCATGGGGAAACTCTGAGATGAGAAGCTTCAGACAGAAGTTCACCACGAGTGCGTTTGCAATGTGCAAACACATTATTCCCCCTCCCACAAGCCTGTCTACATAGAAAAAATAATGGCTAAATAAACTAATAAAACCCCAAACAGGCAAATAAAATACGTGAGCCTCTAGAGAACATCCATCCTTCTCCTGGACCCTGCACTAGTGGCTCTGCACTGCCTGGCCTAATACAGTTTTAAGCACTGAAATGTCACTTTTTAAATTTAAACTTTAATGGTTTTTCAAAAATAAATGACTGTGGGGCAGAGAGCAGAGTGTGGCAGGTCACCTGGGGACAGTCCCTGCCCATGGGACCGGAGTGAGGAGGGAGGGAATCCCACCCCAATCTCTGCCCATGTCCCAGAATCCCACCCCAATCTCTGCCCATGTCCCACTTTCAGCTCCCTGTTTTTGAGAAGCCCCTTCAGGAGCCATAAATTCGTGCCAGGATTATGAGAGCACGGTGCTTTTGCTGAAAAATGGCAATATCCATCAATATCCATCAATAACCTGGGGTTCTCCCAGCTGCCTCCAGCCTAAATGTGGTTTCAGTTCTCCCTCCTGGGCTATTCCTTCTTGTGCGTGTGCCTAGAGATGAACATAAGTCTGCTGTGCTCACATTGAAACATTTCCTTGTTTATAAATAAGTGTGTTCTGCTTTGGGGGTGTTCATCTGCTGAAAGCAGGGTTTGTTATGTTTGATCTATGCGTGAATAAATCATGAATTTGATGGTTTGTTTTCCATTTCACTCAATGGATTTTCTGATTCCCTGGTCAAAGAAAATGGAGGGATAAATTGCAGTTTGATCTGATGGGGATAGCTTTGATCTGATGAGGCATTTCCTAGAGGCTGGACCAGCCTCAGGAGACAAGGCGACCACAGAGGAAATTTGTGGGGAAAAAAGGAGCCACTTTGACAGGACTCATTTGTCAAGATCAATGGTGTGCAGCCCAGGTGGAGAACTGGTAACTGCAGGTTGTCTGTGTGGAATTGTAGTGATTTTTTCTGCTGCTCTCCTAAGAAATATGAACAGTGCTAGCAGTACCTGTCCAGGCTGAGAGTTATTTAAGTGGCAAATAAAACCCAATTCTCTGAAGAGGTTTTTGTTGTAAGTATGGATTTCACTTAATAGCTTGAACACTGAAAAATTGCCTCAAATTGCATTTTGTGTGTTGGTTCAGGTCCAGATATTTCTAAGCAAATGTGGTGCTCAAGCAAAAATTGTTTGCTCTTTCCTGTGTTTATTTAGTTTTCCTTGTTGCCTTGTGGATGCACACAGTGGCTTTTTCTGAAGGGATGCATCTTCTCTTCAGACATGGAGCAAATGGGGCACTTCTCTCCAAGCCAGCCCCAGGGGGACTCAGCAGGGACAAGGAAAGTCAGCTCTGGCGCAAGAATGTTTCTGCCTCTCTTTCTGGGTGTGCTGAAGGCCAGAGGAGAGGAGCCTGCTCACAAGGGGGGTTGGCAGAGCTGTTCACATTTGGGAGATGAACTGTGTGCCCTCAGATCTGCTGGATCCTGCAGGGATCTTGGCTGCTCCTGGGGTTCCTCAGCTGTTCCTTGCAGAGGTGGGAAGGGAGAGTCCCTTGGAAGTGCTGTCTGAGCAAAGCAATGGACTCATCTGGTGCTATCATTTCAATTTTAATAATTTTGAGGAAGAATTTTTTCGTGGAAAAATTCCAGTGAGCTGCCCAGGGAGGTTTGGAGTGCCCATGCCTGGAGGTGTCCCAGGAATTCCTGGATGTGGCTCTCAGTGCTCTGGGTTGGGGATAAGGTGGGGATGGGGCACAGCTGGGACTTCATCTGGGAGAACCACAGAATAACTTTGGCCACATCTTCCTGGCATTTCCCTTTCCTCAGGCACAAATTCTTGTAAAGCTGGCAGCTTTCTTAACCAGGCACAGGGTAATGGCATTGTGACATATCCTGTGATGTGTGTCCAGCTCCTTCCAAAGGGGCCATCAACTTTAAGGAATTAATGTCCATTTGGGATACTCAGAACCCTTTTAGTGTTATTTCATTGCACTCACTTGCCTTTCAGACAGCGCTCCCTGACCTCTGTAGCACTGTCCTTTGTGCCAGAATTAGATGATGTGCTGCTTAGAGCAGGAGTTAATATCCTCTTCCCAAACTCCCTTCTGTGTTTTCCCCTTCCTGGCTTTTGTTTCCCCACCTTGCCCATCACGGCAGTGGCACCACACTGGCTCATCTTGCTGCTGGATGGATGGGATGGTTTCCTGGTTTGGATGGATTTCACCTCCTCCTGTGTAACCCTGGTACCCACCCACTCCTCCCTGCCCAGCTCACTGCCTCCCCACTGAACAGAGCCCTGAGTGCCTGAGATAATAAATGTCCTGTCCCTGCCAGAGAGCCCTCCTGCCCTGCCCTGCCCTGCAGAGCAGATCCAGCTGTGCTCTGTCCCAGTGGCCCCAGAGAGGAACAGAGCTGGGGCACAAACACCAGGCTCACCGTGCCCCTCTCAAAGCATCTCCCCAAGGACATTTCCTATCCTGCAGCAGAAAACATCTCTCAGTAGGAAACAACTTCCATTCTCTATTCATCAGTTTGGAGCTGGTGAACAGCTGGGAATAAAACTGAATCCAGAAAATAATTGTGTAGATGAATATCTAACGTGAGAAAGATCCCTTCTGAGAAATCAGGCTTTTCTTCAGTACTGCTGTGCATGCTTGCAAAGCCATGAAAATCAGTGTGCTAATGTACCTGAAGGCACAGAAAACATATCTTTGTTTTCCTCCCAGAGACATAACATCATTATTTTAGGGAAATTTGTGTGGACAACACAAATATTTATTCAAGTTGTGCTCTCAGGGATGCCCAGGGTATGATCCCATTTCTGCCTCTCCCAGTCCTGCTGCCACTTGGCCATTCTGACCTGGTTTAGTGGTGTCTACAACAGAAATACAAAATCCCAGGGAACCCCCTCCCTAAATCTTTGGAGGAAAATGAAAGCAGTGATCCAAAGGTTATATTTCTCCCATGTTCTTCTGAGCTGATTTCATTTCTCTTTCTGAGGAACATGAAAGAAATGGATGAGCCACAAATTCAATTTCTTCCTGATGTTCTTATCACAGACATCTCAATGTGGTGTATTTTTTCTCATCTTGTGTTTACTGTAAACCGGGAAGTTGAAAAGTACAAGTATGAGATCTGTCCCTACCCAAAATCTCTTATGACCCCCAAAAAATAAAACTTTAATCCCAAAAAATGAATTATTTGCTCATGTGGCAAGATAAGGAATTTCTTTGTGCCGATAAAACCATGATTTTGCATCCTGCTTAATAAAAGGACAAAATAAAAATCAGTTTGCAAATGACTAGAATTCATTAAAACCTAATTATTTTTGAACTTCCCTGAACTGATGTTCCTGATGAGATGAGCTAATCCTGTGCCACTTGCAACCTGAACAGAATTGAAATGTAAAACTCAGGACTCGGGGAATGCTTGGGGAGTGTTGGGCAGATGCAAACCACGAAATGATGAAACATTTCCTGGGAGTTACAGGCTGAGCCAAAAAGCCACAAAGATCTTTAGGCCTCATAACCTCACTATAGTTCTTGAACATTTAAAACTGCATGCGAGTTTTGTTCTGAGGCTAAGTGTGCCTTGGTTAGGAGGCACGTTTTAGAGGCATTGGGGTTTGGATCCAACCTCTTGCTGTGGGATCAGCACTGTGCTTCCATGGACGGTTCTCTGAGGGACAGACACTGGTAATCCCTCTTTGCATCCCTTCCTGCTGCCCATCAAAGTCCCTGCAGACAGAACAGACACAGAATAGAAATCCTCTGTGCAGAATCAGTTGTTTTCTCCTCACCATTTTGGAATAAATAGGAGAGGTAAAGGCAAGGATCCAGGCTGAGCTAATTAATGATATCCTTAAATAATGATGCATTGATATCCTAATACAGAGGCTGCTTTTTTCCCTTTGGTGCAGGAAGTTCCTCTTAAACCTTTGTGTTTCTCTGTCCAGCTTGTCCACTTCTGTGTGTATTGATAGAAGAAAATTGATTCTGGCTTAACACCTCATTCAGGTGCCCATGCCAGTGCCCACTATGTGTTTGGATCCTTCTGGAGTGTGAAGGTGGGCAGAAAGGCCGAGGAGATGGGCAGATTCTTTTCCAGAGCCTGTTCTCTGGTGAAGAGCAATGGCCTGCGCTGGAGGCACACCATGGCACTGCTGGCACTCAGCATTTCTGTGCTGATTGGTTTCCTGTTCGGAGGAGATGGTTCCCTGTGGCCAGATGGCCTCAGCGTGCTGCTCTGGGCGTGTGGCAGGGCTGTCAGAAAACACGGTCCTGGGAGGCAGCATGTTCAGAAAACACTGTTCTGGGAGGCATTCTATTCAGAAAGCAGTGCCCTGGAAGGCAGTGTGTTCAGAAAACACGGTTCTGGGAGGCAGCATGTTCAGAAAACACTGTTCTGGGAGGCATTCTATTCAGAAAGCAGTGCCCTGGAAGGCAGTGTGTTCAGAATTCCCCACATGTTTTCCCACTCCTGCCAGACCATATGCACGCAGACAGTCAGCATCAGGCGCCGGTGCCAGTGTCTGAATTACTGCTGAAAGAGGGAATATTTGATAAAAGCAGGGAGCTTTCTGATGGCATTTCACACGCCATTAGAAGCTCGAGGGGCAGTCACTGATGGGGTTATCCCAGCTGTGCACTGGTTCACGTTCTGTCCCTCGCTGTGCCAAGGTCCCTGGCCGTGCCCAGCCTGGCATGAGGTGAATCCATCCTGAGAGTGCAGGAGAGCTCCGATGCTGTGGGAGGGAAGTGTCACTGCTAACTCAGCCTGGCAGCTCTCAGCACAGCCTGCTGACAGCTTCCCGTGCTGGAGAGGCCCTGGTGATGCAGAAATTCCTCTGCATCAGCTCCTTGTGCCTCTGCTGGGTGGCAGGCTCAGCACTTGGGAGGGAAGTGCCGCCCACGGGCACTGCTGGGTGCAGAGGAAGGACAGCAGAGTTCTGGGCTGTTTCTGGAGCTCTGAGCCTCAAAAGCTGCTCTGGCGGAGAGTTTCTGCTCCATCTCAAAATCCTGGAGAGTGTCTGCTCCAGCTCCAAACCACTTCCAGTCAAGATCCAGGTGCCTTTGGCACAGCAGCCCCAGGCTTGGGCATGAGTCACCTCTCCAGGAAACCTGTGCCAGTGTTTAAGCACCTTCTTGGAAAAAATGCTTGCTAAGGTCATGTCCAAAAGCTTCCCCTAAACTCCTGCATGCCCTTTCAGCCCCCAGCTGCCAGTGCTGGCTCCCAATCCCCTGGAACCCCAGGGGTGGCACAGCAGGGACGTGCAGTGGCTACGACCTGCAGCAAAGCAGAGACTTGGGGCTGGAGTTCCGTCACCTGAGCGTGTTTGTGTCACAGAATCATGGTCAAGAGAGGGACAGCACAGTTAAATCAGCCCTGCGCTGACAGCTCGTGGGGCTGTGCCTGTGTGCACCTCGGCAGGGATCCACAAGGAGGAGGGACAGAGAATATTTATAAGGACCTGGAGGGACCGGACAAAGGGAACAGCTTCAATCTGACAGAGGGCAGGGATGGATGGGATATTGAGAATTGGGGATTGTTCCCTGTGAGGGTGGGCAGGCCCTGGCACAGGTGCCCAGAGCAGCTGTGGCTGCCCCTTGATCCCTGGCAGTGTCCAAGGCCGGGCTGGACAGGGCTGGGAGCAGCTGGGACAGTGGAAGCTGTCCCTGCCATGGCACTGGGTGGGCTGGGATGGCTTTAAGGTCTCTTCCACCCAAACCATCCCACGATCTCCCACAGTCACTGCGTGTTGGCACAATGTCAGCCCCAGAGCTGCAGTGGGAGCAGATCCAGGTTTTGGCCCAAAGATGCAGCTGAGTGTTCTTTGTGAGTCTCTCTGAGTTTGAAAGTTCATTTTATCCACGGGGTGGTTTAAGCATTCTGGATGAACGCTCCTGTGTACTTTGCTCAGTGATTCCTTGCTATTCCAGGACCATAATAACAAGGTTTATTATGTTCTTACCCAGCGTGTTGTGACATTATTGCAAAATTATTGTTTTGTTTCTCCTAAACTCAAGATTTTTTTGTAACGGTAATAATAATAAAAGACATACAGGCTGATGAATTATCCACCATGTCAGACTGCAGCACAGCACAGTCTGAAATAGCTGAGGGAGTAAAACGGAAAGATATCTCAATTTACGAGTGAAACACCAACAGGCACTAAACTTTTGCTGCACTATTCCTCATTTGAGTTTTAGTTTTCTCTTCACTAGCAGACAAGGCTTACACTTCTCAGGTGATAAATCTTAACCAGAGTAGAGGGATATTCAGCACAGGCCTTTGGAAAGCACAAACTGTGGGGTTTGTGCAGGCCAGGCTCAGAGGAAAGCACTGCTCCTCAGCCTGGTGAGAAATGCATTTCCAATGAATAAACATTCACTGCTGGTCACAGGTAGGTAATAGCTAACTTCTTGTGTGATGAATCAGGTAGGATGATTTGGCATTGAATTGCTGCTGCTGGCCACATGCAGTGAGTGTTTTGCATTTCCTGGCAAATATATCTGTCTTCCAAAAGGAGCCAGGTGAGGTTTAAGATCCCTTTCTGTGAAAAAATTCCTCCTTTACATCCAAAACCAACTTATGCAAATCTGCTTCCCTTCATTCCTATTCATCTGCCATATGCTCCCTGTCCTCCTGTGTGCTTCCCTGTGTGCAGAGCTAACAGGAGTCCTCACTCTGGGCTGCAGAATTGGGAAGACAATTTAGCTTTGATTAATTCTAGCTGCCAGTGATTGCAGAACATGCATGGGGACAGCTAGCCTCTCATCTGTGCTCAGTCCCAAGGTTCCCAGCACAGAAATACTAATCATTATCTCCCCAATTGCACAGGATGAAATGCTCTCTGATTATGGGGGAAATAACTTTATCAGTTGCAATTGGGAAGGTAATCCTTAGTGTCATTCACTGGAATGAAAAGGTGCTTTTCTGTGCAGACATCCTTGAGGATTGTAAGGGAAAAACACCAGGAAAACCTCCAGGTTCTTTCTTCCATTCATCCCCTCCTCTTGCAGCTTGTCTGGTGTCACAGAACACTGTGGGTGGGTGGGTCTCTGATCACCTGATACTGGAGAAAAATGGTCAGGTCAGGCTTTGAGGTGCACCATCCCTCCCACATGGACTTTCAGTGTGGCCACCTCTGCTCTGCCTCCAAGCGTGAGCCATCAGGTGCCCTGCCATGGGCTTCTGTTCTTACTGAGGATTACTGCAGTTAATTTCATTAAGAATCAGTGTCATTAACTCTGGTGATGGAAACAGGTTCACAATGAAGGTGTGATGAAGCCATGGCACTTACTGTGCCCCCCATTCCTGTGTCAGATTTACCAGAACCAAGCAGCCTTCCCTGTGCCAAGCTCTCTGTGCCCCCCGTTCTGTGTCAGATTTACCAGAACCAAGCAGCCTTTCCCTGTGCCAAGCTCTCTGTGCCCCCCGTTCTGTGTCAGATTTACCAGAACCAAGCAGCCTTCCCTGTGCCAAGCTCTCTGTGCCCCCCGTTCTGTGTCAGATTTACCAGAACCAAGCAGCCTTTCCCTGTGCCAAGCTCTCTGTGCATTCTGAGGCTCAGGGCGTTTCTCTCCTGTCCCTCACCATCGTTGTAAGCAGCCAAATTCTGCCCCCAGCCAGCTCCCTCTGGGCAGCCCTGCTGCCTTCCAGGTGCATCCAGGATGTACAACCTCACTGGGACTGAGGGAATCTCCAAAGGCACAGGCTGGGAGGGATGGACTCATGGAACATTGCATTAATTGCAGAATATCCTGCTGCTGCTGCTGGCTGAACTTCTGAGGGGGGGACAAAATACTCACAAGGAAAATATCAGCTGAACTAAGTGGGACACAGCAATTGCAAGGCTTTGATCTGTTCTTACAGCCCATTTGAAACTGATTTTCTTAGCACCACTTCTCCCTAAGCTGGGGTTTGGTAAAATGAGGAGTTACTGGAGCTGCTGGTGCTTTACATTTGCATGGCATCTTTTCTGTCTCTATTAAAGAAGGCATTTTGAAGTGTCCCAAGTGGTTCAAGCACCTGATTAAGAGACTCAGAAGTGCTGAGCAAAAGCAAACACCAAAAGTCACATGTCACAGAGGAAAAGGAAGGATATATTAAAGGCAGCTTAATTTTTAATAAGAGTTTTAATTACGTTTTCTTCCACTATGTCAACATTTCCAGAGGAAATCCAAGCTTTGCCTCCTTGTATGCCCTTTCAAAAAAAGACCTGCAAAGAATCATTTTTCTCCTCTGTGAGATTGGAGTACAGATCAAGTTCAGTAAAACTTGTCTCTGATCAGACTGCAATGATTTCTCCAAATGGCTCTATAAATTAAAATATTTGTTCTGTGTTGAGCACCAAGGGAAGACAGATTGTAGCTCATTCACCAGGAAAGGTCAGCAGACCCAAATGAAAATGCAAAAACATCAATTGTTTCCATTCACTAATCACATATAATTGGTCTGGCTCACCTGAACTAGAACACATTTGTTATTATAATGCATAATTAAGGTTCTTTTCATTTTGCTGCTTTCCAGATGCAATTATCTCTCTTTTAACAAATGCAGAGAAGGAAACTTCTTGTAAAACTGAAGATACATTTGACAAATTAGTATAATTAAGAAAATGTCCCTGAAAGTGGAAAAACTTTCTAAGTAGGAACACTGTCAGTTCCCAGCACTTATTGCAGTCCTTTGTGACTTCCATCGACAGCAGAAATCCTGATTTAGGTGCGGGATGGAAGTGCCCAAGTCAGCAGGGCTGAAATATGAACCTCTTTGTATTGCTCTTCACTGCCAATCCTCTCATGGAGAGGAGATTTCTGCTCTTCTTTCCCCCATTCCTGGAGCACAGAGTGTCCCCAGCTCTGCTGAGTTCTCCCAGTGCCAGCCCTCCACCCCAGTCCCCCTGGGCAGTGTGGGCAGTGGCATCAGAGCTGCACAGAATGCATTCGGGTGAAAGATGAGTTTTTTGGGGGGGAAATCCCTATGAATTGCACCTCTAAAGTGAGCTCAGACATTGGGGCAGAAGGTTTTGCTGCCAGGTTTTTAGTGTGGGCTGGGCTTGAGCCCCTGCACCAGAGGCTCCTGACCCCAATCAAACAGCCTGGTGTTTCTGTTCCTCTGTCCCAACTGCCTTCTGGAGATGCACATGTGCTGCACACAGTAGGTGTAATAATCTCTTACATATATAAAATACAATAGAAATCTGTGGGCTCCTGGGAGCCAGAACAAGCCTCTGATGCTGTCCCTGCAGTCCCCCATGGGCCATGCAGGGAGATGAGCCATGGCAGGACAAGGCCACAGCCCCCGGCGGGCCAGGGCAGGCTCAGCTCGGGCACCAGCAAGGATTGCCCATGGAGAGGCAGGACAAGGACACAGCCCCCGGCGGGCCAGGGCAGGCTCAGCTCGGGCACCAGCAAGGATTGCCCATGGAGAGGCAGGACAAGGACACAGATCCAGGCGGGCCAGGGCAGGCTCAGCTCGGGCACCAGCAAGGATTGCCCATGGAGAGGCAGGACAAGGACACAGCCCCAGACAGGCCAGGGCAGGCTCAGCTCGGGCACCAGCAAGGATTGCCCATGGAGAGGCAGGACAAGGACACAGCCCCAGACAGGCCAGGGGAGGCTCAGCTCGGGCACCAGCAAGGATTGCCCATGGAGAGGCAGGACAAGGACACAGATCCAGGCGGGCCGGGGCAGGCTCAGCTCGGGCACCAGCAAGGATCGCCCATGGAGAGGCAGGACAAGGACACAGCCCCAGACGGGCCAGGGCAGGCTCAGCTCGGGCACCAGCAAGGATTGCCCATGGAGAGGCAGGACAAGGACACAGCCCCAGACAGGCCAGGGGAGGCTCAGCTCGGGCACCAGCAAGGATTGCCCATGGAGAGGCAGGACAAGGACACAGATCCAGGCGGGCCGGGGCAGGCTCAGCTCGGGCACCAGCAAGGATCGCCCATGGAGAGGCAGGACAAGGACACAGATCCAGGCGGGCCAGGGGAGGCTCAGCCCCATGGAGAGGGTGCTCAGGCCCCGGCAGGGGCTGCCCAGGGAGCTCGGGGGTGCCCACGCCTGCAGGTGCCCACAAAGGGCTGGGTGTGGCACTCAGCGCTCTGGGCTGGGCACAAGGTGGGCACTGGGCACAGATTGCACTCACTGATCCTGGAGGGCTTCTCCAGCCTGGATAATTCTGTGAAATTCTGCAGAGATGATCTCCTGACAGAAGACATTTGTTCTCAAAGCTGGATGTGTCCCTGTGCAAGGAGGGACATGAGGGCAGGGGGAACAGGGACATCTCTCCCTAAATTCCAGCCAGCTGCTCCCTACCATCCTATATTTGCAATATCAACACAACAGGTTCACTTAAATCTCACATTCTGAATGAGCTTGCCGCTTCCTGGTGCATAATTTTGCCTTTTTCTGCTGCATAATTACTTCCTGTAACTTAAAACTGATTTTAAATAATGATGTTAAAGTCAGTGATGGGTTAGAGGCTTATTAGTATCTTCAGGGATCTAAGATTAAAGATTTTAATATTAGGAAAATGCATGCAGCTATTAATGTGTTTTTGAAGTGTAAAGCCTGTCTAATCTAATTTACTGTATTACAGTATGAGCTATAATTTTGACTAATTAAATGTCTCTAATATTTTTGCTAGCTTAAGCTTCGATTAACCAATATTTACTTTATTAGGATAAGATTAAACACCTCAAGAAAAATCACTAAGAAGTTGAACATAGCAATTTCCATTGGAGCAATGGACACAGGGAAGCCAAGAGCCATTTTAAAGAACCAAAGTGTGCTCAAAGATTGAGCACACCATTTCCCTAACAGTCACTATTAAGCTGGTAAAATGAATTTAATAGAATGTTGTAAGCACAATACTTTGTAATGCAGGATTTATTAGGGTGCAGGAGAAGCAAATTGCTTTATTCTGGTCTGTTTGTGCAGCCCACAAAGCGAGGCAGGTCTGAGACAGGTGGAGGCTCACCTTGTGTGAGTTCTCAGTGCCAGCCAGAATGAATAATGACTATTTCTGTGTGCAAATAGGAGGAACTGCAGGGAGAAAATGCAGCGTGACTGGAAGGCAATTTATTGAACTCCTCAGCACCGTTAAGTGCAGAACGAGAGCTGCATTTCCAGGCCAGGGAATGCATCAGGCAGGACAGGAGCTCACAGTGATAAACAAAGGAGAAAGCAGAAGGTTCTGCACAGAGACAGCAGAGACATCTGAGCAGAGCCCTGCCTCCAAACAGGGCTGCCAGCAGAGATTTCACACTTGGGGCTTGTCAAACACACCTATCTGGGAATAAAACACCCCACAGCACCACAAACAGTTTGCAAACAGCCACCAAAAGGGAGGAGATCCCTGCCCGTCCTTCCTGCTGAGGGATGGGCCCGCAGGAACGCGGCTCCCCTTCCCCAGCAGTGCCCGGAGTGCTGAGCGCTCCCTGCTCCCTCACCCAAACCTGGATTTCTAAGCAAGTGGAGGAACACGGAGTGGAAGAGAGTTTTTTCCCCCTTTTCCTCCCCTTTTTTCCCCCACTGCCCTCTGAGAACTCAGTTTTCTATCTGAGCGCACTGGGATGGGAGGCTGCTCCAGGAGTGCCTTTGGATTATTCATTCACAGCCACATCTCCTGCGCCGGTTGTGTCCTTTTGCACCTTTGCCCTTTGCACCCCACTCCACACCACCAAAGCTGGGATGAGAAGGAGAAGCACTGCTCTTGCAGGCTGTTTTGCTCTCTGACCGAGCCTTTCTGGCCCATCCCCTGCTCTGGGGATGGATTTTCCCTTCTCCTGGGCACCCTGGCAGCTGTCTCTGCTCCTCTTTTTGGGATGTGCAGGTGATGGGGAGTGTGTGCTGTGCTCCTGGGGAGCCCTCAGCAGGAGCTTACACTGTCTAGGGGAGAGCACCCAGAGATTTCATTTTCCCTGCTTGTGGGAGCCCAACCTGATCAGACAGTAAATTTCCACACAAACACCAATCTGCTGCAACTTTGCCATTGCTTTAGAGGCTGCACTTTGTTCCAAAGGGAACATTCTGTTTTGGAAGCAGCTGTGGCACTCCAAGGGAGATCAGGCTGCTCCTGCCCAGTTCCCATCTGGCTTACTGCTCAGAAGTCAGAGCTGCACTCTGTGAGAGTGCAGAGCAAAGCCCAGTTTGCCAGGAGGGGAGGATGGCATGGAGTCGTGGAGTAAGGGGATTTGGGAGCAGCCAGTGGTGTTGGTAGCCCCATCCCACCCCACAGCACCCCTGACACCTGTTCTTGTGCAGCTCCTGGTGAAAGGCAAACTCACACCGCTGCTGGCCTCAGTCAGACCCAGCCTTCCCAGCAGAAAGGGCTTCAGAGCACTGGCTGCAGGCAGCTGCTGTTTGTTTGTTTAAAAAGTGTTTGTTTTCACATCTGCCCTGCCTGTTTGTTCTGCTTGGGTGTTCTCTGCAGGCAGCCCTAACCTTGAAAAAAAACATCCTGGAATGGTTTGTGTTGGAAAGGAGCCCACCCAGTGCCATGGGCAGGGACACCTCCACTGTCCCAGCTGCTCCCAGCCTGGCCTTGGGCACTGCCAGGGATCCAGGGCAGCCACAGCTGTGCCAGGGCCTGCCCACCCTCACAGGGAACGATTCCCAATTCCCAATCTCCCATCCATCCTGCCCTCTGGCAGTGGGAGCCATTCCCTGCGTCCTGTCCCTCCATCCCTTGTCCTCTCCAGCTCTCTTTGGGCTCCCCTCAGGAAGACATTCACTGAGAAGCATTAAATTACAACCTATAGAAATAATCTCATTTTGAAGCCTATTGTAGAATAACACTACTGTTTTTTTACTGATATTCTTTATCCCTTGCAATTCTGGCTCAACAGACCATAGCTGGGCTATGAAGCACAGAGCAACTACAAACAAAACAAAGGGAATTTTTTTCCCCCTGAAAATAATTCAATTTAAAAGCATTTTCCTCACCCTTTTCAGTGCAATGTGCACCAGTGTTTACAATAATTGTTTTTTGTTTGGTTTAGTAAGGTGTAACCAATGGTACCATGCAGCAGAGCACTGTCTGTTTTGGCCACGGCAGTGGAACATAAATGACCAAATTAAATTGATATGATTGCAATAAATATTACTGGGATGGAAAGAGAAGTTAGAGCAATTATCCTGAAATGAAGTTAAACCTGGAACAGAAAATTTCCGTACCATAATTGCAGAAAATACTCCCATACATTAACCTGGATCTTCCCAGCCCTCGTCATCCCTTGCAGTGCTTGCACCTTACCTGGGAAATGTTGTTTTCACTCCAGAGCACTTTGTGAGAGGAAATGTCTCGGTCCATTGCTGCCCAAAGCAGTGCCAGGAATGATGTACAGAGTTCTTAGCCGTGGGCTGGGGATCCATAAAAGATGCTGATGTGATAGGAATGCCCAGGGGACGTGTGTGGAGACAAAAGCTCTGGGTGCCCTGGGCGTGACACGGCAGGGCGGGGAGGTGACAAAGGGCCCCTCTCTCCCTGGACCCTCACCAGGGCTGTTCTGTGCTGCTGACCCAGGCCCTGGCACGGCACAGGGACAGCAGTGCCAGCTCCTGCCTGGCTTTCCCCTGGCAATCTGCCTCTCAGGAGGGGCACAGCTCACCTGGGGGGACCTGCAGAAGGCACCTGCACGTCCCCTGAAGGAATCCTCGAGCCACAAGTTCCCCATGGGTGCAGATTTGAGAGCAAGCATCCTCTTGCTGATGGAGCACACTTTGGAGGAGGCGTCACTGCTAATAACGATGCCTGAGGGAATGGGCTCATATATCATCACACTAAGGATATTTATAAATATATTTTAAAAGCAGGAGGGGAAGTAGCAGGCAATTTTGCTTCCAGAACATAAGTCAAGTGTGTATTATTAAGCCTAAATAGCCTGGATTAATCAAATGTCATACTGGCACTTCTAATAATGGCTTTACATTGCAAATTCCATTACCTGGCTTTGCCAGCCAGGAGAGAAGCTACAGAAGATCAATTAAACAAACAGGAAATTACCTTTTCTCTTTATAGTCCGTGACTTTCAGCACTTACAATGGTGCCAGGATCCTGAAAATTAAACAGGCATTTGCATAAGATTAATAACTCACTTGCTTTCTCCCCGAGTCACTGTGGCTTATTTAGGACCCCAGAGTTATCCGAGGTCTGCTGGAGAGGCTGGGGATGATGGGAGCAAATTAAAAATGGCTTAATGTGTCAGAGAGGATCCCAACACGTGGCCAGGGGCTCTGCTGTTAATAAAGGCACCTGCAGCATCCCAGAGATGGATGAGCAAGGTCTCAGCAGAATCGATGGGGGCAGGGCTGTGCCTACACTGGCTCCTGGGCATGTTCCCCCTGGAGCATCCCTGTCCTGCAGGGGGCTGGGAATGGTCACCCTGGAGGGCTGCAGGGAAGCTTTTGGGGACAAAACCCACGAGCAGGGAGCTGGCTTAGGGCTGCATCTCAAACAGGGCTGATTCCCCTGGTTCTGCTGATGGTGGATGACAGATTTTTAAGGTAGATGGTAGGTTTTAAAGGATGCTCTTCAGGGGGATTTCTTCTGTCCCACAGAAGAGAGCAAGGGGTGAATTTTCCAGCCCCAAGTTTTGCCTGCCTTTGCTCAGGATGGGGTTTGTGCCAGCAGCACCGGGTCTGGGATGCTCAGAACTCTTGCAGCTCAGAGTTTGGGGGAGGCTGGGTGGGAGCAGCCTGCAGGAAGGCACAGGATCCCTTGTGAGACACAGTAATTGCTGTAGGGGGAAGGCCAGGCTGGCATTTGGAGGGGAACAGCCATTCTGGTGGCTGCTCTGCACACCCTCACCCAGCGGGGCCAGGGTTTCTCTGGCCAGGAGTAACTGCTGAGGCTGTTACTGTGGAGCTGCTTACCATGCCTGGGAGAAGAGGGATGTTCCTGGTGCTCCCAGAGCTGGCTGCTGCAGGATCCTGGCCAGGCCATGCTCTGAGATTGCTGAGGGATCATTTCCAGAGGGAGCTGAGCCCTAAAGATGTCCCCAAACCCCTGCACGCTCCCCTGGCTGTTCCTGGGGCCCCAGCAGAGTCCTCATCTCTCCAAGGAGGGGCTGTGAAGGGCTGCAAGGAGGCAAAAGCATCCTTTAGGGCCAGTTCTAGACAACAGGCACAGGAGGTGGGAAGGCAGGAGGGCAGAGATCTTTATCCAGTCCAAATGAGAATTCCCTTCTGCTTAGGGTGAAGGATTATGGGCAGCTTCATGAAAAAAAAGGAAAAAAAAGAAAAACACCAAGCCCCTGTAATTCCTCATTTGGTACATGAAATGAATATCCTTAAAAAAAAAAAAAACAAAACCAACAACCCAAACCAACCAATGAACCAAACAAAAACCCCAGCAGGATCTGAAAGTTAATTCCTCTGTGATTAAAGGATGCCCAAACATATGAGGCAAACCCAGGCTCTCAGGGTGATTAAATGCTGAAATGAACCCAGGGACATTTGATAGCTGCACAAGCAATTTACTGAGAATGTTCCTTCTAATTCTGATGGCTGCCAGAGTCTCCACTGGAGGAAAAGAGCTTTGAGTAACCCCCAAAGACAGAATTTTATACATGTGATAGCTGTAACAGGGGGAGTGTGCGAGTTTGTATTCTGTGTTGGCCACACTGAGCTGGGGCTCAGCTGAGCATTGGCGGGCCTGGAGCTCAGCAAAGGGCTCAGCTGGAGAGCAGGATTGCAAAGGCAGACCTGAGAGGTGTGCACGGAGCTGAGTTTGCCCAGACACTTGGTCCCAGAGTGTGCACACATCATCTGGGACAGCACTGCCTGCTTTCCAGGAGTGAGGGAGGGTCAGTGGGCACAGCTGGAAGCACGAGAGGAAGGAGAGGAGAGCCAGCAAAGACGCAGGGCTGGGAAATCACCACAGATAGGGAAAGAAGGTGAACACAGAATGGGCTTTCCTGGCCTTGCTGAACACAGGGATTGGGGGGCACCAAGGGCAGCTGCCCAGAGCCCAGAGCGGAGCAGGGGTGATGGAAAGGGCTCCTCACGCAACCTGCAGCTGTGACACTTCATGCCATAGGGAACTGAGGAAGCTCACAGCCTTCCATGGGTTCAGAATGGCACTGGGGAAACGCTGGGGAAATGATCTGGCCAAGATGCTGATTGCAGAGCCATGGCCCCTGGCTGTGGGGCTGGGGGAGCTGCACTTGCCAGGTTATCAGGGCAAAAACTCCTGTGAGGACAGGGCTCACACCCCACCGGCACCAGGCAGCTCTACCCAGAGCTGAAAGTGCATCCCAGGGAAATCTAGGAATGCTCACATTTGGAAATATTCAATTAAGTCATTCTGGTTAACGGCTCTAATTTAACGAGATGTAGGCACAACTTTTATGCCATCTTAATATGCTTCTGTCCCAGCATCTCCTTGGTTTTATTAACATTTTAATAACTTTTTAAGCAGGGAATTATGTCTGGTATTGACTGAGTTATGGCTAAATTAGAAGCCAGCAAGTCTGGGACCTGACAATTCATTTAATTCCTGGTTCCAGACTTGTTTGTCACAGACTGCTCTTACTCTCCTCAAAAGTTACCATCTCTTTTTGGGCTGGAATCTCCATCTGCAGTTGATTTTGAGGATAATAGCAAATGAGGGCTCTTATCTCTGTTCCATTACCCAGCCTCAGGCACCCACTGCTCACAGGGGTGAGCGTCTCTCTATCCTTGGCAAAACCTGTGCCAGGAGAAGGAACAAACTCTTGGATCCTCGTGGCAAAGGGGAGAGAGGTGGGGCTGCAGCAGAGATGAAGTTGGGAAACACAAGAAAAGCTGTGTGGCTGAGTAATGGAAACTGAAGGGGAAAACTGAAGGGGAGGAGGTGCAAGTGAAATGAAAAGTGAGAGGGAAGGGAGGATAACAGAAGGATGATGCGAGCTAAAAACCAAGGCGAGGAACAGAACAGCTGAATAAGGGCTTGAGAGGAAAACTCTGCAAGTTGTTCCCACTTTGGGGCTTTTTAGGAAAGGAGCCTCAATTTTATGCAAGAATAAAGAATAAAATGTGAGATTCAAAGCAATGTTGGTTGGGATGCGCTGGAAAGGGAATAAAGTGATTTAGGAAGGAAAATACTGGCAAGGAAAGTAAATATTGGCACAGGGTGAAAGACCAGAAGTGATGAGTGAATACAAGTAGGGATGAGAAACAAATTGGGGCACAGAAGGAAACCAAATGGCTTTTTTGGGAGCAAGGCAGTGGCAGAAAGGAACAAGGGCACCAAGGGAAAGGAAACAAAATGCCACAGATTCAGTTCTGATTTTGGAAAAGAAGGGATGGGGAAGGAAGGGCAGAGGACAGGTCTGAGAGGACCCTGAGCTCAGCTCCCCCAGTGCTGGGCATGTTCAGGGCAGAGGGGCCCGTGGCAGCTCCAAATTGCTGTGAGCTCTTGGCTAGCCCTGTCCTGCTCCTTTCTGGCACTTTGACGTGTGCCACGAGCCCGGTCCATGAGGAAACCTCCCTCCATGGGCATGGCGGGGAAACTGGGGGACCTGTGTGCTTCCATCCCAGCACTGCCCAGGACAGGTGGATGGAGCACATTAATTCCAACACTTGTGGGCCACTGCCCTCGGTAAAGAGTTCTTTCCTAACACCCAATCTGAACTTCCCCTCTCTCAGTTGGATTGTGCATTTGGACATTGATGCAAAACAATATTACCCAAATTCACTGTAATTCTCCAGCACCATCTGCACTATAGCTAGCACTTGAATAAATTTTAAAACCCTTCAATTTTTGTGACTAAAATGTTGCTATTTAATATTCCCCAGTTTTCCTGCTGCACTTCCCCCATGTCTAGATCAGGCAAGGGCTCTGTGACAGCTTTAGCATATTTGCAAAAATGAACTGATTCTTTTTTTTTAATGTATATACCCTGAATAAAACATTCATTCCCTCTCCATTTTGGATGGAATTCCTACTTTTTAAACACATTTTCTATTGATTGAAGTTTCTCCTGTCTGGCATTCCCCAGTAGTACCACATGGAGGATATGGTGAAAAACGTTAACAGTCCCACTCCAAATATTTCAGAGGAGATGACAGTTTGAATCCATCCACCAAGTCCTGCCCTGTGGCATCTTTTCCTGGGAAATCCATGGCCTGTCAGTGGTGTGTGCCATTCGGAAAGTTTGTGGATACGCTATTGCAATTACATCTTACCCAGTTCTGTGGTGCTCACATGAAATGTCACTGTAGCTGCCACCAGCTCTGGGAAAATGAAACACCACCCAATTAAAGAGCAAAGAGAGGGGCAAGGCTCAGCATGGAAGCTCAGCAGGAGACTAAAACCTTGTTTCTCTGAACGGATTAGCGCAGGAAGCTGGGCCCTGGGTGCTGTGAGCAAGTCAGAAAAGGGATCTGTCAGAAAATATAAAGAGGTTTGGCTGAGAGGAGCTGTTCCACACCTGATGGAATCTGCAGCACTCAGGGCAGGGAATATCTCAGCTCCCCAGGGTTTATTAGGCAGCATCCCCTTGCTGCCTCAGTGTCTCACTGGCTGCACGTTGACCCACCTGAGTGGGCAAGGATGGCATCATTTACATTTGCAAACCCAGCTTTTATGTTTCTCCAGGAGAGTTAACAGCCCTGACAAGATTTTCCAGCTGCATCATGGCTACATGGAGGGGAAGAGTCCATTTCAGCATCCCCTGCCTCCTTTGCATATTAAACAGCATTGCTGGGGAGGGGTGCATTAAACCTCTGCCACATGGGGTGTGAATCTGAATTACTCACAAGATTTAGATGGAAGCGCTCCCAAGCCTATGGAGAAGAGTGGAAATTAAGTTTTATAAAACCCCTGATGTTTTGCCTCCTTTAGCATAACACCTTTTATTTTTGTTACTTGATGGGGGCCCTGTTTACTTTTTGTAAGTCTACTACTTTAAAATAAAATTTTATAAGACATATAGCCCATGCTTCATAAATCCAAATGCTGGAACATGGAAATAGTTTTTAGAACTACATTAAGGATGATCTATCCTTTTTATGTGTGCCAAAGGCACCACAGTGATGTTTTTAGGTAATGCACCATAAGTTTACCAGTACAGCAGACCCCAGGGAAATTATTATAACAATAAAGCACATATTTAAAGAAAGATTTTAAAGATTTTTAGAGCTGTGTTGCAAAAATAAATATAGAGTAATTGTGTTGCAAAAATAGATATAGAGTAATTGTATAATTACTGGTTTACTTTTTTGGGGGGGATGAAGGTTTTTTTTGAGAGGACTTCAAGTCAAGCTTAGGTTTTATGGGAGCAATTTTCCAGAGACAGATTACTCTGGGCACATTCCATAGCACAGAACCATCTTTTTGTGGGATAACCAGGTAGGCAGAGATCCACTGCCAGAAAGTGCCCTTGCCCCTATCTGCTTTGAGTTGTACCTGTAATTATCTGCAGGCACAGAGGCTAATCCTGAAAAGTGGGGCTATAACACCTTGAATAATTTATTGCAGATGGTTGGGTCGGCTGCAGGTTGTACAGAACCCTAAAATCCAAGGCATTTGCTATCAGCATGTGGAAGTGGTCAGCATGGGCCCAGCCTCTGCAGCACAAGGCACACTCTGCACAAGGTGCACTGTGCTGGCTGAGGGAATTGTGATTAATCACCACCAAGTCTGAATAATGCCAAGGAAGCACTTTCAGAACAGAAGTCCCTGCATGAAGAAAAACTTCATTTCTTTAAGAAAGAATCAATCTTTAAGTGATTTGATCTTTAAAACCCCCTTGCTGCTCGCAGATGATTTAGATATAGGAACATCTCCAGCACATGCATGATTCAAAGACTCTTCTCAAATAAAGTCTTTTGATGGAATAAGGGAATTAAACATCAAACCCAACATCTCCCAATTGCCAAAGAGTCCTTGGTGTGACAGCTGGTCAGCTGAGCAGCAGAGAGCTGACAGCTCCATCACTCAGTTCATTACCCAAATGTTTCAGGACACGAGATGATTTTATTAAACCAGGGATGTCTCAGAGTTGTTAAGAAAGCCAGCAGAAAATACCCCCTGAAAGCTAAAAAGAAAACACCAAAAATGTGTTTGGCACTCTGGATGGAGCCATACAGCTTCTAGCTGAGCTTTGCTTTTTTTATTATCCTAATGCCACAAAAAAAAATTTGTGTGCTAAGGAAAAATCAGTCTCACTGCTAGAACATCAAAGCAAACCCAGGCCACGCTGTGTTTTAAATAAAAGGACAAACCTTTGGTCTCTCCATTTCCTCCTTGCTGGAAAGCTGCATCAGCAATCTTCCATAGGCTTGAAATGTGGAAAACACTTCATTTTCATTTCTGCAAATTCCACTGGTTTTCAGATGGTTCTCACATCTCTCCCTTTTCAGCAGGGAAAAGAAGAGGCAGAAAATGAATTAATTTAAGTTTGCATTACTATTGTACAACCCCCCTGATTTTCAGTGTTTAATTTGATGGATGTCATGGGGCAGGTTGGGTAAAGTTCATGTCACAATTTCCCAGGTTCATCTGGATTTAGGTAGGGCATGTGGCAAGATTCCTTCCAGGGCAGAAACAGCATGAAACTCACTTTTACATCCTGGTGTAAAAAATGCCCAATGTCCACATGAGGAGATTTTAAAGATTTCCACCCCTTTGGAAAGATCCCAGGAGCTCACCACAAAACACCTGCAAAAACAAACAGTGGGTTGAGGCAGCAGGAGTTTGCCAGTCAGAAACTTCTGGATGATATTTTTAATTTTCTCCTGCTCTTCATTTCTTGCCAGTTCTCACACATTGATCGAAATGTGTTAAGGACCAGCAGCAATTTCTTATATTAATAAGCTAACTCGGCTCCCTGCTGCAGCTTGATTGAACAAAAATGAGTTCTAAATGCCTAATAATGTACTTTTACTGCCTTTTCTGGAATTCAAACCTGCAGTCTGCCTCTGCTCACACTTTTGGGGAAGGAATTTCCCTGATATCCAGCCTGCCCCTCTGCAGAGCCTTCCAGCACTCCCACCTGGTCTGGAGTCATCTGGGAGTTAAAGGGTGCCCTCATTTCCCTTTTCTGAAACAGTTCAGTATTTCAAAGATTTCATTTGCTACAGTGGATATGAAGGCAATGGTTCCTCTCAGGAAATACTCCATATTTTGTGCAAGGGAGATGAAATAATCATCAGGGAGCAAAGAGGAGTCAGAATGAAGCTTTACAAGATATCCACACACAGAAAAGTGTGAAATTTCACACTTCCATGTTCTAACTCTTTTATTTAAAGAAGCTTAGTGTTTGTTCTCCTCTCAAAGCCGTTTAGCTGATTTCTATTTAATGCTCCCTCAAGTCCCAGGTGGTTTCATGTACAGGTTTCACTGAGCAAGAGGTTTTTGATGCAGCACAGAGCTCAAGCTGGCTCCCTTCCTCTCAGGAAAAGGAACATTTCCAGAATGTTCCCAGGCTAGGGAGGAGCACAGATCTCCTCTGCAGGGCTGGGTTTGTAAGAAAGAGGGGTTGGGGGAGGTTTGGAGTGCCCAAGGGAAGGCTGGAGGAGGCACTCAGGGCTCTGGGCTGGCACAGGGTGGGGATGGGGCACAGCTGGGACTGAGTGATCCTGGGGGCTTTTCCAGCCTCAGTGGCCCCAGGATTCTCTGATAATGGAATCAGCAGTGCTTGATTTCCTGAGCCTTTTCCAAGGGCAATGACACCTTCATTCTGTTACTGACCCCCAGCTCTCCTGATGTCACAGCATTGCTGCCAGGGCAGGCAGTGCAGGGGCTGTCCAAAGGCCGGGGGAGCTCATGGAATGCCCTTGCATGTGGCATCAAACCCCATCCTCAGCCCAGGCAGCTCCAGGGGAGCTGGCACTGCCCTCCCACTCGTTCCAGCCTGGGCCTGCAGGGTTCTGTGGCTGCTGCACCCTGGGGTGTGCCGTGGCATTTCTGACATCCCAGGCAATCTCCTGGCACTGAGCTCAGGCTGCCACCACATGCCATGGGGACACTTCTGAGCCTGCAGGGTTCTGTGGCTGCTGCACCCTGGGGTTTGTGACATCCTGGGGAAGCCCCTGGTGGCTGCGGCCCACCCTGAGCTCAGGCTGCCACCACATGCCATGGGGACACTTCTGAGCCTGCAGGTTCCTTCACTCAGCAGCTCTTGATGAGCACTGACAGACAGAGGAATAGAGAAGGTTCCTAAGGGATGGGGGGCCAGTTCTTCCTAATTCTCATGGGAGCAGACATCCAAAACCTGTTGCCAAGGTGGCTCTAAAAACTGCAGACAATCATAAACAAACAAACAAATACCAGGAGTGGGTGATTTTGCAGTGGCACCTGGTTCCACAGCAGGTTCTGCTTGCTCTGGGAAGTGGCTGCACAAGTGAACAGAGGCACAGGGCGAGGCAGGAGCCCCAGCTGAGATCCTGCAGGACACAAATGGAACACAGGCAGCAGATGATCCTCAGCTGAGCACAAGCTGCAGGGGAAAACATAAGCTTCCATCAACTCTTAGAAATAATTTGAGCCCAATGCCATAAGTGCCTTAAATTAAATCCCTCTCCAGAGCAGCCAATCGGAATCATTAGACATATGTCACGTAGTGAACCATAATCACCACAAGAGTGGTGTACACAGCATTCCATTTACAAAGGGGATGCATTGCCCTGGGTAATTTCACCGTTTCTCAGCGTTCTGTGTCTCAGAAAACAGAGTGGGAGCAAGGCTGGTGTTGTCACACCACTCTGTGACACACGGCACTCTGCCAGCAGCTCCCCTGCCCCACTGCAGCCTCCCCTCCTGTCTGAGCATTCAGTGCTGCTCCAGGATCTCACAAAGTCCCAGGAGCAGCAGAGGATCACCAAGGATCGCCCAGCATTAACAAGCAGCTCAGTTCCATGCCCTCACCCCAAAAGGGAGCCAGTCAGTTCTGCCAAAAAACATAAACCTGTTTAAATGTGTTCATGGAATATCTTGAATGGGAAGTCTGACACACACCAAGGAAAACTGAGAAAGGAAAAACAGCAGCTGCATTTTTAATTTTGTTTTGAAATTTAAGTTGTTCAATCAGATTGGTAGTAACACATGGAAATTATGGCCATTATGTGCCATCATTTGTTTCATCAGTTATGGAAATATTTAATTGAATTGAAGCCATCTTTACACACTAAACTAATTACAGCTTCCTCTTCACCGCAAAGGTATTTTATGAACTTCTGATGGAAATTATGAGGCTAAAAATGCTGTATTTCATATTTCTAGAGTCCCATACTGTCACAACCATATTTCTAGAGTCCCATATCTTCTCAGTGATATTCCTCGGGGGCAGTTCTTCACAGCACAGACTCCTTCCTCCTCTGCCTGTTGCAGCTTCTCAGTGAATGCCCCTTCCAGGCTGTCCCTGCCTGGCCAAGCCCAGCCCCTTTTATCCCAGTTACCTTCACTGGCCACAGCTGCAGCCCAGTGAAGGACATCACAGCTGCAGCCCATCAAGAGCAACCGGGGCTCATCAGGGCAAGGCCTAGACACAGATATTCAAATACAATACAGATATTCAAACACAATACAGATATTCAAACACAATACAGATATTCAAATGCAATACAGATATTCAAACACAATACAGATATTTTACTAGAACTCCTACTATATAAAAATAACCCCTACAATATTTATGCCCAATGGCATAAATTTCCGTGTTTTAAAAATATGAGTAACAGCTTAGTAACTCAGACATTCACCTTGTGGGGCCTGGAGATATTCTATCAGTTTTTCAGATAATTGTCTTTTTCTTTCTTTCACGTTTTTATTAATTTTTAACACAGTTTTAACCCGTGGGTAAAGTTACCCAGGATTTTCCTGCCAATTTTTTCAAAGTACATATCTAACTTCCCTATCCATAAGTGTAATAATTACAACTAATACCTGTAATATAATAAATGTAATAGCTGTAACTACCATCTGTAATCAGTGCAAATAATTCCTGATAAAGCTTTCCCAGTGAGGCTGCTGCAGTGGAATGTCTCAATCTGAGTGTGATTTGTGGTGAAGGACACTCTGAGTTCTCTTTTGAGGGAAGCATTACAAGGAGAAAACGTTCCTAGAATTGTTTGGGTTCCCATCCCATATTTCTCTCGGAGTTGTGTAATTCAGCACTTGATGTACAGTTGTCATCAGGTGCAGCAGTGTTTTGTTTACACTTGATGCTTTAATATTTGCAAATGTAGACATTGAATAAGGCATTCTTCAGACTCAAATGGCCCTCAGAAGATGGAGGAATAGAGACGTTCCAGATTGATAATTACCAGGGAAGCTTTAAACTGCAGGCACCTCCATAAGTGTCTGTTCAAGAGGCAGCCATCCTGATGATGAGGAGATGTGGCAGCTCAGAGCACAGGTGCTGATTGAACATGGCTCATGAGAGTGGAACTGCTGGAAAATCTGCACCCCCACCCCTAAGAGCATCATCTCACATGAGCTCCTCACACATTACATTTCCCAGGGCTGGAAGTGTGCCTTGGCTTTCTCTAAAACAGCTGCCGCCGAGGCTGCAAGGTAAATACTGGAGAGTGGCAGCCCGTTTTCTCTCTGTCCCTTCCTGATACCTGAGGAATTAAGGATGAAACTGCATTAATGGCACTTAAAGGGAGGCACAATAATGATGCAGCAGCACTGGGAAAACAAGCTGCTCTAAGGCTTAAAGAAAATCCTGAGCAAAACCCGCACATTTCCTCATGTCCCCCAAACACCCAATGTGTGTCTGGAGCTTCAGGACAATCAAAGCCAAGGATCCAGTGGGAAATCTGGTAACATTTGGATTTATATCTTTCCTCCATACCAAGGAAAGATAAAGGAGGGGATTTATTTCTTATCATGAAAACCAATCAAATCACTTATGTCTCTTTGCAGTTATTATTATTTTTCAACTTCAGGTTTATCCTCCCTTAATGCCAGGCCTGGCACGATCTGGGGAGAAGGATGGATGGGGACAATCACAGGCAAAGTCCTCTCCAGCTTAGCTGAATGATTTGAAGCCTTTTTCCCAGAGTGAGAGGAGCCCCTCCAGCCTCAGAGAAACCTACCATCAGCAATTGCTGCATTTGGGATGGAAGGCAAAGCCAGAATTCCCGCTGGCCTCGTGCAGAGGCTGTGCCAGCAGGAGCTGCTGTCCTTTTTGATTGAACTCCTGATCAGGACGGGGGTTTTGCATGGATCCAAGTGCCAAGTGGGCCCAGCAGTTTCCAGATGGGGGATCTGCTGCAGCCCTGGGGCTCCCAGGCATCACTCCTGGCTGGACAGGCAGCTCTGCCTTCAGGGCAGCTGGAATCCAGAAACACAGCAGCCAAAGACCAAACTTGGAGCTTAAAATGTGCCCCCTGCCAACTTTAACCTCCCTCCACACCTCCTCTCTGGAAGGGATGTACTTTGGGACAGCCTGTGATCTGATTTATCCGTGCTTTTTCAGGATAAACTGGGATTTCTTCAGCTTTAATAAAGACCTTACGTTCCTAAGCATCTTAGAGATAATAGTGCTTAATGGGCACTCAGGAAAAGACAGACTGTGTCATTTTTAAAGATATAACCCTGACATTTATGCACAAAAATGCTGTTTGCTAAATAGCGCTCATTTCAAAGCATTGTCTTGGATTTTGAAATGCCTTTCTATTCCTGGCTGACAGCTGGAGAAAAATGGCTCTTCCTGAAGCAGTTCCATTGCAAATGCGAGCTCCAACTGCTCTGTAGTGGGGCCATCTCCTCTCCCCTCAGGCTCCTCTCTGGAGTAGCTTCCAGGGCTCTCTCGAGTGAAGGTTTCTGTTTCCAAGGCTCATCTGCCGTCAGAGTGCAGAAAAACCTGTATTTATTGCTGCTTTCAGTGCAGCCACTGCACAGGACAGTGTAAAGCACCTTTTGTACAGATATCCTCCTCATTTAACCAGGTATCTGTGCCAAAGCAGTGGCAGAACCCCCTCTGAATTCAACTTTCCTTGCTGTTGTTTTAGGGGTCTCTTTGGCTTCCTTGGGTTTGAAGTTTCCTCAAGTGTAAGGTACAATTGCTTTGTATCTGCCCAAAAAAATCTCACCATATTTGTAAGCTATTGAATACTTTTGAGATGGACTCAGATAAAAGCAGTAACAAAAATTCCAGCAGTGCCATCAGTCTTTCAGTCTTCATCCCAACAGCTTGCTTTCCACTCTCCTCATCTGCTTTTTATATCTGCCAAATTCTTTCCCCCTTCCTTTAATCCTTAATATAAGCATTAATATTTTTTTGTTGACTTTTTGTTTGGTTTGGTTTAGACTTTTTTTTTTTGGTGATTGTTCCTTCCTCTCAGCTTTCCTGCTGCCCCTCCATTTCCAGCAGCAGCCTGCAGTCCTGCACATGGTCAGCAGTGACTGTGCCAGCAGGTCTGGGTGTCTCAGAGGGAAATCCCTTCACTCAGACACTCAGGAAAAGCCCACCTGTGAAGCAGTGCTCTCAAAGACTCACAAAGGCAGGAGAAAGCAAGTTTATTTTCCAGAGAGACTATTTAAGCTGTTACAGCGTGGTGGGAGGAATGCTCAGCCGTGAGGGAATTTGATCAAACCCTGCTGGGATCAGGAGAAACGTTTGGAACAGCCCACAGCCCATGGCATAGTGCAAGCAGAGGGAAATACAAAATGTAAAGGAGAAAAGCAACAGTTTTAAAACTTCCTATCAAATTGAGAGTTTGCACCTCAAAAATCATGCTGTAGTTCCTGCCTGGTGTTGCAAGAGATACCTAAATCAGGTCAACCAGATTCTTTTGCTGTTTGTAAAAAGGAAGAAGTTCATTACTTAGAAATTCTGTAACACGAATCATGCCAACTGTGCCTTTGGGAACTATCTCCACTTGCAAGCTGAAGTGAAATAAATCCCGTTGGAAAAGGCAGATCCTTGTATCTTAATAAGCTCAACTTTTTCTATATATACATACACACATGTATTTTTATCCCTCTGCTTTCCAAAGGATCAAATCAGGGCTCAATGCACCTTTCTGGAGTGCAGATAATTATAAAAACCTGCCCTGGCTGTCACGGGGGATATTTTGGGTGGAGAATTACTTTACCATTTTTATTTAGCCCAAAGTGGGGTTTGTGGCAGTTTTGTCTCTGGTCATTCAGCACCACCCATGCTGCATGAAAAGGACAGAAAGGCTGAGTCCTTCTGAGAGTTCAGCAAAAAAAAATCAAGGAAAATTTGAGCAGCCTTGTTACAGCTGGGGGCAAAACCTTCACAAAAGCAGCTGGAATAAAACCACATCTGGAACATGGAGCTGGGTTTTGGATGGGCAGTTTGGAACAGAGGAGACACCAAATGTGACAAATAGGCAGTGACCTTGCTATAAGCAAGCCTAGTCTTGTTTTTAAAAATCCCATTTGCTGAGTTTGACACTTGGGGCTCATCCCCTCCCCTGGTCAGGGTTTGGGTCCTGAGCCTGTCCCAGGTCTCAGCTGCCCACAGCCACAGAAAGGAGAATTAAACCATCCCCCAAGCCCAGAGCCAGCCCTGCATTTATTGCATTTAACATTTCCTCTGTTTGGCTGCAAATATCTTACAGTCGAGAGAAGCTTGCAATCTACAGGGACAGGGAGTTATTTGGGGTAAGGGAGGCTGAAATCCAGGGGGGTTCCAGAGTGGGGTCTTTGCCTTTCCGTGCTCACCACCTTTCCCTGAGGATTCTGATGGCTGGAAACAAGGAGGGGAAGGTGCAGGAAGGGCAAGGGCAGGGCCCTGAGTTGTGTTTGAGTGCACCCCAAAAGCAGGAGCCCCCAGGTGGGTGATGAGCACAGAGGGGCAATGATCCTGGAGCAGGCAGGTATCAGCCAATTTCTGGGTTACGCTGTCAGAGAGGTGACTTTGCAAAAGAAGATGCTGCTGAACTGTGAGCAGTGATTATTTTCTGGGCAGATGATGTGGTGAGTGCACAGGTACTGCCTCCCAGCTGGACACCACATGGCACAGGAGAATCTGTCCTTTGCTAAGAGATAAGGATGGGAAAATATGCTCGGAGGGTGCGTCAGTAGCAGGTGCGTCAGTGCAAGTGGAGCTCTGTCAGAGGGAATTATCTGCAGGAAAACATCTTCCTCAGCACTGCTTTGCTGTGCCCTGCTCCTTTCTGAGCCTTCCATGTGCCCCCAGCCCTGCTGAGTGCCTGTGATCCAGACCCCTCTGGAATCCACATCCCTGCCAAGGAGCCCCAGGGCAAACCTTGTGCTCACTTGGCTGCCTGAATCCCCCACACTACCCTGGCAGCGGCAGCAGCACGGAGCTCACAGCCGGTAGGGTTCCAGCTCTCCTGTTTCAACGAGTGCCCATGCCCTTGCTCCCGGGGTTCCCTGTGGCAGGAGGGGAGGCTGCTCGGAGCACAATTCCTGCGGGGATGGATGTCCGGGTGTTTGTGGGAGCCCTGCTGGCAAAGCCCCTGCCAGGGCTGGCACTGGGCTGCCTCTGGGAGCTGTGGGAGGGAGCAGCATCCAGCAGGGCCTGTGCTTCCACACGGCTGCTTCCATGTGCCAGCCGTGTCCCAGCTGACACCAGCCTGGGAAAATTCCTCCTCTGAGCCAGGACAGGAAACGTGGCCACCAACCAGGCACAAACAGGGGTTTATCCTCAACCAGAAACAGTCACAAGCTGTAAAATCCCCCACTGGGAACGGATTCAGCCCTGACCTTTGCTCAAACTCCCTCAGTCCCCGATGGCTCCTTGAAATGGAAATGTTTGCTTGGCACGGAGAGCTGGAGGAGCTTTTCCAGGTGTGCCTGCTGAAGTGTGCTGTGCAGTTGTGACATTTCCCTTGCTGTGGGGATTTTTGTGCTCAGAGTGAATGGAGCTGATGCTGTCACTGACTCACGTGGCTCAGCCCCTTTTGGCACAGCAGCTGGGCCCCGGCTGGCATTCCCTCTTACCTTCCACGGCTAAGCTCCAAGGAGGGGCAGATACTGTTTTTTTCCCTTCATCCTTGAAGAAATCACGTTACAGATGATGTGCTGTAAGTGAAAAGTCAGTTCTGCCACCGAGCAGCCTTTGGTCTGCTGTGGAGGATTCACTTTCTGACTGAGGGAGGAGGGAGCTGAAAGAGAGGACTCCAAAATTTACAATTTTTCCCACCTGAAGTGCCACCAGCAGCCCAACATGAAAGCCAGTGCTTGTTTTCACACTCAGCAATAACAGCTTCATTCCTGGAACATCATTTATGTTGAGTTAATATCGATTTCTTCTTCCTTCCTTCCTTCCCTTGTAGAATGCTGTGCTTAATTTGTTTTTTAAATGTTATACAGTAATTACTTTATTCAAATGAATCATCTGACAAACTGGTTCTTCATCAAACTTGTCACTTACTCTGCTATTTTTCTTTTAACCTGGACCTTACAATAAATTTTGAGCTTGGCTGTCAGTCATCAGCAGAAGAAGGAGAAGAGACTATTTATGGGATTGCTGGATTTCATTAGAGATGTATGGATGAAAATGCTCCAGCACAGCTTGTTTGTGATGCAGATTTATCCAGTCATTCAGCTCCTTTTAGCAGCTGAATGGGCCTGAACAGAAGAATCAAGCTCAAATAGGTCCAGCCCAAGCCTTTTCAATGCAATATCCCCCAGCTCAGTCACAGTGAGGAATTATTGCCTCCACAAACTCCCTCCTGGGCTCTGTCCATGGCTGGGTGAGGGAATGGATGAGCTTTGAGGTCTCCTCCAACCCAAACCATTCCATGACTCCATGTTTTCTCCAGGGTATCTCACCAGCAAATAAATCCTGAGTGCTCTCCTGCTCTGTTCACGTGGGCAAAAGGAACCTGGAAGTGTGTGCAGAGTTTTGGTTTGTTTGCTCAGAAAACACACCCACACAAAACTTGCCCTCTTTCCCTCCCTGCCCTCCTGCTGCCCACTGAGCTGGCACTCCTCTCCAAAAGGAAAAATCCTGTGGAATTCTGCTAATGAAGTATAAATAGTTCCTGGTTATACATCATTAATTCAAATTAATCTTCATTTAATAGGCAGTTGATTAGAGGGATGGAAATGGTTCTGGCCCTTAGATGAAGAAGTGCTTGTGTACATCCAGGTATGAAGGTTGCCTCAAGGGTGGTTGGATGAAGTAGTTTTAATTAATTAAAAAAAATTATAAAAAGAAGAAGCAGAAAGTGATGGAATGCACAGTAATAATTTCTGAGGTGGAGGAGATTTTTGCCAAGATCAAATGACAAAATACCCATCCTGTTGGAAGTGGGGAGGGATTGTGGGCACCCTTATTTCCAGGTTTTCTCAGGCTGTCCTGTGACACCCACCCTCCCTGATGGAGCAATGCTCTGCTGCTTCCAATAGGGATTCCAGGAAAACTCAGCAGTGGAACCTTCCTGGCCCAGGCCCAGGCTGGCATTGCTGCTGACTGAAAAGAATTGTCTTCCTTGGGTGAAATGAGGGAAAGATAATTGAATTTAACCACTAAACTTGCTGGGAGTGTAGTTGGGATGAGGAATTACGGGATTGGATCTGAAAGGACAGGCTTTAGATTTTGTTCCCCTTCAGGGGAGCTGGAGTTTGCAGCTCTGGAAAATCCTGCTGACTTTTAGCATTCCACTCGATGTTTTGGTTCCAAACCCTGCACTTAGGCTGGTTTTGGGGCTGTTTTTGTGTATCACACTCCTTTGCAATCACTTGGATGTTTTCTGAGGAAGAGAGAAGAAGTCTCTAAGGTTCTGATACCTGCACATTGTAGTGTACAAGAAAATTGCTGAGGCTGGCAGATTGTTTAAGCCATGTCCAGGCATTGCTCTGTGTGGGTTCAGGAGACAAACCGATGCTGTTTATTCCAGGGATAATATTACCAGAGTGGGGTTGGTAGCCTCCAGGGTCTTCATTGCTGGATTAAAATTCAAACCAGGTTTGATTCCAGTGTGCTCCCATTTCTGATGGTCAGCTAATGACTGCTCTGTTTCTACATGGGTGACATCAAAACTGCAGGAGGTTGCAGCTCATGAGCTGAATGCATTCAGAGGGCCAGAAATTACAGAGAGAGGGGCCTCAAATTTAACATGGGGAAATGGGGAAATATGTAAGTGAGAAATCCAAAGTATTCTCTAGTGACTTGCACTAAATGAGTAAATTATACTTGCAAAATCAAGCAGTGAAGCTGGAGATTGCTGTTTAGAGGAGCTCTTTTTTAAAATCAGCTGTGTGTGCAGTGCATCCCTCAAATCCCTCTGCCCCTGGACAGTGGGAATGTGCTGCTGGCATAATAAGGTCTCCAGAGGCTGGAGGGAGTGGGCATCCCAGTCTGCTGGGACAGGCTGGGCCTTGAGACACCTTCCCCATCCCGGGACACCCTCCGGGGAAGATCATCACACTCAATAAATGTGGGTTATTTGCAGTCCTCTTTCGGAAAGCTTGCTGGTGTCCACGGGTTCAGCTCCTTTTCCTTGGAAAAAGCAAGAATATTCCCCTGTCCCTGAGCAAACAGCAATGACCAACAACTGCTGGGGTTTAGGAGAAAGCAGAGGGGACACAGAGCTTCAGGGGGACTCTCAGTCCATTTGCTCCCAAGCTCCTACGTGGATCCTGGACTGCCAGGGTGTGCAGAACAGCTCAGCAAACATCCACACATCCAGGTTCCATTTCCAAATGCAGATTACACTGCAGCAGGCAGAACAAGGCCCATCCCATCCCTGGTTTCATTACAAAGGAGCTGCACAGGAGTTTTCACAAGCATTTAACATGTTCCTCTGAAAAGGCTGGACAATAAACAGGCATCATCTTCCCCAGATGTTTGTGGAGCAACATTCATAATTCTGAGTTAACCCCAGTGCCACAGCAGATCAAAACCAACCATCCTCCCTGCTCTTGCTGTAGTGCTTTGGACAGCCATTGGGTTTTCCTAGAACACTCAGAAATTATAGATCATAATTCATTTTTTACTTGTTTCTGTGTGGCAATTAAGAGGTGAATAACCCTCTCCTTAATTAATCTCTGTTCCAACAGGAGGGATATTCGAAACTGTGGAAAATGAACCTGTGAATATTGAAGAATTGGCGTTCAAGTTTGCTGTCACCAACATTAACAGGAACAGAACACTGATGCCTAATACCACATTAACCTATGACATCCAGAGAATTAACCTTTTCGATAGCTTTGAAGCCTCAAGGAGAGGTAAATATCTCAATTACTGTGTCAGTTACATCCCTGCTTTGTGCTTTATACCTTTCCCCAGCCTGATCTCCTTTTCTGCTCTGCTTGTATCATGTGTACCATAAAATTAATCTTTCAAAGGTGCTTGAACCAAGAATCAAGCTGGGCTTGGAGCTGTCATGTGCTTTCTGAATAAACCCCTACGTCCTGTCTGCATGCTAAGAGCCCCAGATGGCAGGTGGCAAGTCCAAGCCATTTTTCTTTCCAAAACACAGATTTGCCACCTGGAATTCTGCAGAAAAATGATCACAGACTCACAGGAAGCACAGTGGGATGTCACAGCCCATAATTAGCACAGATACCCATTATTGGTAAATTATTTCTACTGCCTTTTAAAGACCAGAGGCCAGTAGCCCCCCTGCCCTGAAATATTAATGCTCAGTGGCCTGGAGGCAGAAATATGTTTCTCTGTTATAAACAACTGTAGGAATTGGAGTGGTCAAGTGTGGAAATTTTTTTGCCTCTTCTTTTTTTTTTTTTTTTTTTTTTCCCTGATAAGGAAAATTATGGCCCAATTCAGTCCCATCTAATTGACCTGCAGGCCAAAACAAAGAGGGGTAATAAGTCACAATTGTTCTTAAGCTCCATGTGTTCCTTGGCCTCTAGGAACCAAGCTCAGAGTTTGATAAAATGCTGTAAAGAGCAGCCCAGTTCCTGGAGCTGGATTTACTGGAAAATAAAAATGCCTCACTTCAGAAACCAGGCTGGTGAGCTGGCACCTTTCAAACATCTGCACTACCAAATTCTCCTCGTGCCACTTCAGTTTGTTAGCAAGAGTGGAGAAAAGGAGAATGATTTCAAAGAACATCGAAAAGAGCTTTAAGTGGCATTTTTTGCATTCTTTTTCAGTTGTCAGGTATATACTGGAGCTGTATGCTGTAGAATCTCAAGCATGGGGGATTTATAATCCATATAATCCAGGCTGATACAGTATTTCAGATTCCCTGTAGAGTGAGAATCTCTTCGGTGACTGTTGTGAAAGTGCCTCCTCCATTTAATATGTAAAAAGTTGTTAATGTACATGCAAGAAACTCACACAGACAGCAGTAATTTTTTCCCATCATGAATTATTGAATTATTGCACATTAAACCTGTGATGCTTTAGGAAGGCTTCTGAATTAAACCTGGAAAGCCTGTGCACTTCATGCTGTCTGTGAAACACTCATTTGTAGAATGGAAACAGAAAATAATTGATTTTCTGTCATATTCTATTACAGTCAGAGAGCTAAATGCGAATTTAAAGAATCTCAGCTCATTGTGGCAGTTGGTGTATTTAATATTTCCCTCAATCAGAGCAATTTCTGGACTTCCCACCCTCACAAGGAGAGCAGCCCTGCAGCTCAGAGCAGGGCTTTGTCTCAGTCGGGAGCCGTGTTAAAAACATTGGCAGTAAATTTCACCAGTGGACAGAAATAACTGATATTACTTCATCTCCTGTCTGTCAGCCTGCAAAGACATGGGAGAGCAAGAAAAATGCAGGGACAGCTCCAGGCAGGTTCTTGAGGCTGAGATATGGGCACAGGAGAAGGAAAGCTTTGTTGATGTGTTTGGCTGGTTTGGAGGGGTATAAAATGTCAGTGTGTGGGTTCTTTATTTCCCTGTGCTGTTACCTGGGGCTCTGGGCACTCCTGCCTGCTCTGCAAACACAGATTATGCAGGGCAGTGAATCGTGGTGCCCCTGCAGCTGCCTGGAATGAGAGCAGCTCACACGGGCAGAGAGGTGCCAGTCCCAGGGGGATCCCTGGAGAGCCTGCTGCGCCTGCAGGGGTGTGTTACCTGATGCTCTGCCGTGGAACTTCACTGCTGAGACACTCCTGTGGCAGGCAGAGAGCCCCTGCTTCCTCAGGGACAAAGCCATTCCGAGAAAGGCAGCTCAGGAATCCCTGGTTCCTCTGGGACAAAGCCATTCCAAGACAGGCAGCTCAGAAACCCGTGTGATCTGCAAGGCAACCAGCAGAGAAGGTTTTATTCGCAGCAAGGAAATTCAGGGGTATGAAGCTGATCAGTAGAGCCATTTTCAGAACGACAATCAAACCAGGATCACTGAGGTTGGAAAAGTTCTCCCAGCCCATGGAGCCCTGGCTGTGCCTGATGCCCACTTTGTCCCCAGCCCAGTGTCATGTTCACGAATTCCTTGGACACCTCCAGGGATGGGCACTCCAAACCTGCCTGGGCAGCCCCTGCCACTGTTTAACAACCACTTCCATGGGGAAATTCTCATGCCATGCAATCCAAGCGTGCCCTGGCCCGGCCTGAGGCCGTTCCCTCTCCTCCTGTCCCTGTTCCCTGGAGCAGAGCCCGACCTCCCTGGATGTCCCCTCCTGTCAGTAGCTGTGCAGAGCCACAAGGTCCCCCCTGAGCCTCCTTTTCTCCAGCTGAGCCCCTTCCCAGCTCCCTCAGCTTCTCCCTTTACCCTCTAAAACCACCCCTGAATGCCTCAGGAACCACTGGCACATCTCTGGGTGGGTCTGGGAGCAGCACAATGCTCTGATCTCATGGCAAGTGATGGAGATGGAGAATGGATGGATGGATGATGGATGGATGGATGGATGGATGGATGGATGGATGGATGGATGGATGGATGGATGGATGGATGGATGGATGGATGATGGATGGATGGATGGATGGATGATGGATGATGGATGGATGGATGGATGGATGGATGATGGATGGATGGATGGATGGATGGATAATGGATGGATGGATGATGGATGGATGATGGATGATGGATGAGGGATGGATGGATGGATGGATGGATGGATGGATGGATGGATGGATGGATGATGGATGGATGGATGGATGGATGGATGGATGGATGGATGGATGGATGGATGGATGGATGGATGGATGATGGATGGATGGATGGATGGGTGGATGGATGATGGATGATGGATGATGGATGATGGATGGATGGATGGATGATGGATGGATGATGGATGGATGGATGGATGGATGGATGGATGGATGGATGGATGGATGGATGGATTGATGGATGATGGATGGATGGATGGATGGGTGGATGGATGGATGGATGGATGGATGATGGATGATGGATGGATGGATGATGGATGGATGGATGATGGATGGATGGATGGATGATGGATGGATGGATGGGTGGATGGGTGATGGATGGATGGATGGATGGATGGATGGATGGATGGATGGATGATGGATGGATGGATGGGTGGATGGATGGATGGATTGATGGATGATGGATGGATGGATGGATGGATGGATGGATGGATTGATGGATGATGGATGGATTGATGGATGATGGATGGATGGATGGATGGATGGATGGATGGATGGATGGATGGATTGATGGATGATGGATGGATTGATGGATGATGGATGGATGGATGGATGGGTGGATGGGTGATGGATGATGGATGATGGATGGATGATGGATGGATGGATGGATGGATGGATGGATGGATGGATGGATGGATGGATGGATGGATGGATGATGGATGGATGATGGATGGATGGATGATGGATGGATGGATGGATGGATGGATGGATGGATGGATGGATGGATGGATTGATGGGTGGATGGGTGATGGATGGATGGAGGGTAGCAGCCCTCAGAGAGCACCCCCAGCCCGTGCTGTCCCGCACTGAGCGTGCCCTGGTGTGCCCCAGCCTGTGACCAGCTGGCGCTGGGCGTGGCGGCGCTGTTCGGGCCGGCGCACAGCTCCTCGGTCAGTGCTGTCCAGTCCATCTGCAATGCCCTGGAGGTGCCCCACATCCAGACCCGCTGGAAGCACCCCACCGTGGACAACAGGGACGCCTTCTACATCAACCTGTACCCCGACTACGCCGCCATCAGCAGGGCCGTCCTGGACCTCGTGCTCTACTTCAACTGGAAAATCGTCACCGTGGTCTACGAGGACAGCACGGGTGAGTGCTGTGGGGCTGTCACACTCCACCAGGCCTGGGACACCTCACTCTGCCATGCCCTCTGCAGCTCTCCTGGCTCACAGGGGAAAAGCCCCTGTGCTGCTGCTGCCGTGGCTTTTGGAAAGCTGCTCTCTTCACCAGACCCTGGGAAGGAGCCCTTGGGGTTTGAATAGTCAATCTCATTTTGCTTCCTGGTTGTGGAACCCATAACACAGATTCAAAGTGATCCCAGAATCCCAAAATCTGGAGATCACCCAGTCCAATCCCCCTGCCAAGTCAGGGTGACCTGGAGCAGGTGACGGAGAACTCTCCAGGTGGGTTTGGGATGGAGACTGCAGGCCTTCCCTCCCTGGGCAGCTGCTCCAGGGCTCTGCCCCCTCCATGGACACAAGTTCTTCCTCAGGCTGAGGTGGAACTCGTTGTGTTTCAGTTCATGGCCACTGCTCCTCACCCTGTCACTGGCACCACTGAGCAGAGTGGGCACCATCCTCTGACAGCCTTGGGGATATTTGTGTGGGTTGGTGGGGTATTTGTGTGCATTGATGGATCCCCTCTCAGCCTTCCCTTCCCCACACTGACCAGACCCAGCTCCCACAGCCTCTCCTCACATGAAAAATGCTCCAGACCCCTCATCCTCTCTGTGGACCCCACTGGTCCTTCTCTAGTAGCTCCTAGATAAACCTTCTAGACAGAATAGAAACAAGGGGAGGTCTTTTCCTGCCCACCCCACAACCAAACTGGCATTCCAAAACACCAAGTGCTGTGTACCTGCTCAGCCACAAAAATGCCTGATATTAAAGAGATTTCATTTGCAGAGATATTTACAAAGTAAATTAACCATCAATCATCTTATTAACTCAGAGTCAGGAAAGTAAACATGTCAACTTTGATCAGTATAAATAGTCCTTTGATTTGGGGTTAGAGTGACACCAGTTAACTCAAGCTCTTTTATTTCTCATCCCTAATGTTTGACATTGTTACACCACAAGAAATAAAAACACCTTGGCCAGGTTGGATGGGGCTCAGAGCACACAGAGGTGTTCCTGCCAGGGCAGGGGGTGGCACTGGATGGGCTCAGGGGGTCAGGCTTTTGCCATGTGCTCCAGAAAAGTAGCTGCAGTTCTTTGCACTGCTGCTGTGGCCTCTGCAGGACACCACACCTGGGTCCATCTCACCTCATGTGGCAGCAGGAGGCGTTGGGAAGTGCAAGGTCCCAGTCTGATGGGACCAAAGGAGATATTTTAAGGCACACAGTAATTTCTTCCCCTGAAAAGGAGAGGGAAGTGGGTCAGCAAATCCTTTAGGTTTTTTGCTTTTCACCATTTGCACTGAAGTACTTTTTGTTGCTGGGAAGACAAACACCAGTTCTCAGTGCGAGGTGAGGATGAGATGAAGGCTTCCCAGACTCCTCCTCCCAAATCTCATTTTCCCTCCTGGAGCTGCCATCCCAGGCACTGCACCCAGGCTGCACCTGCCCAGCTGGGTGACCATAACCCCTTTGTCAGGGAGTGCTGGGAGCCCATTCCCATCAGAATCAGCTCCAGTGGTTTCTGCTCCTCAGCTGGCTCCTGGCCAGGCCCAGCTCCCGGTGCCTGCAGCATTTCCAGCTGAGTGCTCATCATGTACCATTTTCTCTATTGATTGTTGGTACTAGAAAACCTGAGAGGAGCAGGCCTGGCCCTGCAGGCGGGGGCAGAGCAGCTTTTCCCCAAGCATTGCCAGCACTTGAGTGAAAGCCAGCAGCCCTCGAAGCTCAGGGGGAAGAGGGAGCTTTGTCTTGCCTTAGATGTGCCACTCAACCAGGGGCACTCACACCCCACACAAATATTATCCCCACTCCCAGCAGGAGAGGCAAGAGCTCCTTCATTTTAATAATTTGTTTGATTTTTGTCCAAGAAGTGCTCCTTGCCTGTGTTCTCTCTCCCTCTCTATGCATATTTTTAAGGCAGCCTTTTACTTCGCCTCAGCAGGAGATCAGGAAATTTTTGTGGGTGAATTGCATTCGTGGATAATGCGAGGCTGTAATCACACACCTCAAAGAGCCCTTAACTATCTTCCCTCGGTTTTGGAGGCAGTGCAAATTACACTGGAGTGCTGAATTAGCCAGTCGAGCTGCAGTGTGTTTAAACACTTGGACAAGGCTCTGGCTGAGCTCCACTGGCTTCAGCTGAGGCATGTAAAGCTGTGCCAGCTGAACACCGAGTCTGAGAAATCACCCGTGTTTGAGGGTGTAGAACTGCATCCCAAAGGATTCTGTAAGAACTCACAGCTGCTGAGTGGTGACACTGGGCAGGAAAGTTAGGAGGAGGTTTCCTCAATTTTATCTTCTTGCTGTTTGGAATTGGAATAATAATGAGCTGCACAGGAAGAAGCCTTATTTGCTTTTCATGTCTCAGTTTAAACATACTACGCTATGTTTATATTGTATTACATCAATGCAAACATATCCTGTAGTCAAGCAGTTGAAAACACCTTCCAAAATATTTAGAAGCCAAGTATAAACATGAGAATGAAAAGCTTTAATAATATTAGCTAGGAAGCTGGCAAATATGGAACTAGCAATTATCCTTAGGGAGTGTGAGAGACCCTGTGTAGCTGACAATAAATCCTCATGGCACGGGATGGTGATTGTGTCATTGCCTGTCATTTCTCAGGTCTGATTCGCCTGCAGGAGCTCATCAAAGCCCCTTCCAGATACAACATTAAAATCAAAATCCGCCAGCTGCCCTCTGGGAACAAGGATGCCCGGCCTCTGCTGAAGGAGATGAAGAAGGGCAAGGAGTTCTATGTGATATTCGACTGCTCGCACGAGACGGCGGCAGAAATCCTCAAGCAGGTACTGGGCACGGGGAGGCAGGGCTCCCCAAAATCTGCCAGCCCCTCTGATCCCACCTGCACCAATACCAAAGGCACTCCCAGGGGCCCAGGGGCTTGTGGATGCAGGGACAGAAGGCACAACAAAAGGTGCACTGACACCCCCAGAGAGCCCCACGTGTGCCCACAGGAGCAAACAGCTTTTCTTTCTGACATGCCAGGTCCTGCCTGCCTAGGGCCGTCACTCCATGTGTTTCAGCTTGTCCTGCTTTAATCAACAGGCTTTTTTTCTTTCCCGTCAAATGCAGAGGCAGAATCATAAGGAAAATCTATCCTCTAAACTGATGGGAGAAGTTGTTGTGTGAGGGCTGTCCCAGCCTGAGGTGAGATTTGGGCAGCCACAGCAGGCAAGGACAAACACAGCCTGACATTAATGGGCTGGGATGTTCCCAGGGGCACACAGGAGTGGTGGGAATTACAATTTACTGCTGCCACTTGCTGTACATTCCTCCACAATCCAAGTCTAAAGCACAGTTTGCTGACCTGCAAGAACCACCCCCATACATTTTGAGGGCAGCTCCCTTCTTGCTGCACCTCTAGGGATGAGTTGTTATTTCTCCTGCCAGGCAATCTGATGGGATACCCTGATCCCAGAAGAACATCAGACTAACTGCCCATAAAAGTCCCTTTCTGTTCCCATCTCAGAGTGTTTTACTGCAATACTGAAGTTCTGCAGAGCAGCTTTTTGTGCCCAAGTTGGTAAGGCAAGTTACTGCATTTGTGTGTGGAGCCTGGAATGTTCCTCCCCAGGCTGGAGGAACTTGGGGCCTGCAGAATCCCAGATCAGCTGCAGCACATAATTCCCGTGAGCCTTAGGGTGAGATTTCCTGCTCCCAGGAATGCTGTCCTGCAGTAAATGTTAGGATTTCCCTGAGGTACAGGAGTGGGGAGGACACTGCAGCAGCACTGTTTGGGCAGGGGGAGTGGGCTGTCCCCCCACTCTGGTCCCTGCAAGGCTGCCCAAAAGCGTCCCCAAAAGGAGATTTGTGGGGGAAGAGTTACATTGACAACACAGATTTTGAAGGACCAGCAAGATGAAGGTGCAGATGTCTGGCACCCTGCAGAAGGCACAAAGCTTCCAATATGCCAGGCTGAGTATGGAAAAAAACCCCAAAAAGCAAACCTGGGTGTCAAAAGAAGAGGAGGGAGTGCTGAAAGATGCACTAAAGCAGGGCAAAGCAGCAGAAAAGTTTGTGTGGGATATGGATCAGCCAGACAAGTGACAGGCTGCAGATACAGATAGTGCTCTCCAGTGCCTGAAGAACTGGGGGAAGGAGAGGGGATGAAGTGTGGGAGAAAACAGGAAAATTGAGAGAGGTACACCTGTGGGTCAGTGCTGTGGGAGAGGGAGCCACATAAATATAGGCTAGAAAGAAAGGGGAGCTGGCTTTTCTGTGAGCTAGCTCTGTGGCTGAGTGTAGATGCTGGCAGCAATAACTCAGGGGCTGAGTTGCTCCCTGCCAGAGGCAGCTGTGGAATGTGGAGGTGTGCAGGGCTCTGAATTCCTGAGGCACTCCTCTGATTTCAGTTTACAGGAAGAGCCCTGCTCATCTCCCCATCCCTGCACTCTGTCATCATACCCTGGATGGGAGCAAGATATCAAACCCTGGAGAGATCATTTCAGGGAAACTCTGTGATGTCAGTAGAGAATATTTCTGACTTTGCAAACAATCCAGTAGCCGTCACAGGAAAAACAGGTGGTGTTGTTAAATTATATAAGATTTCCAACAGGAGCAGGCAGGAGCAGGAGTCAGGGTCACCTGAAGCTGTCCCCAAAGCAGCTCCTTCTGGTCTGTTCACTGTATTTAGGTAGGGCAGTGGGTGTTTAGTAGCCCATGGAGCAGGGAGGGGACACTGCTTGTTTCCCAGGGAGAGAGGTGCCCAAAGGCTCCTCTGGGAGCAGAAGGATCAGCCCAGAACTCTGCTGGAGCTGTGCTGGCAATGTGTGCACCAGGGACCTCCTCACTCCCCCCCTCCAGCCTCTGCTTTACAAAACACCACAAAAGACAGATTTCTGCTCTAATTTCTGCTTATTTATGGCTTCCACTAAAGCCCATCAAGCCACGCTTGTTGTGTGCACAACAAGAACAGGTGGATCAATAACCTGATTGAACCCAAGCACAGAGCCTGCACTCAGCTGAACAAGCTGTTCCCCTTCTCTCTGACAAGCTCAGGGAGCCTGGATTCCCTCAGCCCCTGCCCAGCCCCGCCAGGCCTGGCCTCCCTTGCTGGTTGTGGCATTCCCCTGGAATATTTGGTTGATGCTCTGTCTGCATTAGACAAGCACTCCCCGAGCAAATTAAATGTGGCTCTTGCCAATTGCAATCTGTTTTATGCACAAAGCCTGCAATTTGCCCTGCACACTATTCAGTCTGATATTGCCTTTTGTGTGAGGAACTTGGCTGAAGAGGTTGAGTTGTTGTGCTTAACCCTCAGTTTGTGCCAACACACCAGGACCAATAATCTGAGCACAGATTTTACTGCTAGGCAAGCTCACCTCTCAGAAAGTACATCCCTGCTAACCTTAAATTACCCACTCCCTTCTTCACACCCCAAAATACATTTGAGGAAGTGTACTGTATATTTAATCAGGTTTAAGGCTCTCACAGAGCATCCTGTAAAGACGATGTGACAGACAACGCAAAGAATCATTAATTCAGTTCCTCCAGAAGGCAGAAAAACCAGGTGTCACCGTGGAGTACATTCCTGGTACAGTAATAGAGGTGGGAATAGAAAACTTCAGCTCCTGCCTGTGCTCCTTCCAGGAACCTGGCAGGTAGGCTGGAGCCCACTCCCTGCTAAGAAAAGGCTGGATTAGCTCTGTTCCCACTTCCACAGGAGAAACACCAGTGGCACATCCCCTCTCTGTGGGTGAGAAACAGGGATGGATTAGCCTCACAAAACAGAGGGGTAATTAATTGGAAAATGAAATGCATTTAATGGTCATGAAATGAAATAACAGCTTAAGTGAGGGAAATGCAGAGTGAAAGCAAGCGCAGGACTTGGTGCAGTTCCCACTAATGCACTTGCCCATCATTCCAGTTCCAGCCCGCCTCGAAGGCAGACTGACAATGGGTCTAAATGAGGCAGGGCGTTTTTTACAAGATGAACAAATGCAAGTTAGAGCTGGGATGTGATTCAAGCCAAGAACAGGGCACCCAAAAGAGATTTTCAGACATAAGAGAGTATTTTTATCCAGTCTCTGTCAGCTCGCCATATATAATTTGACCACTGCTATTTTCTTGGATTCTCTTTGTGGTTCATGACCCGCAGCTGAAAGTGCACAGCTGCAAAGGACAAGGCCCAGGCTCCTGATCTGGAAGGGATAATTAGAGATGGAAGTGTCTTTATCTCCCATTGTCCAAGCATATCTGAGTTTGGCTGAAGAACAAATGTTATACAGGGAAGGCTGGGCAGGAGATGTACAAGGAGAATATCTGAGGCTGATTTCCCTAGTTTACATTCATCTGAGTTCCACTGTAAGTAAAAGCTATTATTATTTAAATAGGACATTTGTATCAGGTGCATAATTATTTACATAATTACATGCAAAGTTATTTAAATAGCGATGTGCAATGAAACCTCATCCCAGTTTCCTGTGGGCAGGCACACAGACAGAGGTGTTGCCTTCCCCTCTGTCTCTCAGGCCAGCTGCCCTGTGGGAAGCTTTGCCAGGTGCCTCCGGGGTGTCCCAGCCTGAAATCCATCCTTGCCCCAAGCAGGCTTTCACTGTCCTGCTCCTGGGAGCTGCTGGGAGCCGCTGTCCTGTGTCTGCTGTGCTGCAAACACTCAGCAGGAGAGCCCTGGGCACTCCTGTTCACACTGCCAGGAGCACCAGGGAATGGAGGCGTGGGGCTTACTGATGCTCTGGGATGTCCAGCATGATTCTCAGCATTCCTCTTGCTTTTGCCTTGACTTGATTCCACCCCCTGTTTCCCTGCATCAGAGCATTAAATCGTCCTTTGGTGTGAATTTTGCTTAGCAGCCATAGTACCCTTAAACATGAATTATTATTGCAAAATCTGTCTGATCCTGGAATAAAAAGCCCCTATTTAGTATCTAATGCACATGTCAAAGTGCTAAATAGCTTTTAGCTAATTCTCATCCTCAATGACTGAGAGAGGGGAGGACAACCAGTTGAGGCTGTTCTCCTCAGGGGCTTTGTTTCTGTTTGTCCTGGGGTTTGGAGGCTTTGCTTGCTTGCTTGGCATTTTTTCTGCCTTGTTTTGGGGTGGTTGTGCTTTAAAGAACAAACCCGTAGCAGGACTTCTTCAATGACTTCCCACTGGGCTCTTTGAGTGCAGTTCCAGCTCAGAGGAGATCTGCATCATAAAAATCCCATAAATTTGGCGCCTCCTTTGCAAAGCCACAGAAATCCAGCGGCTCCAGGGAGGGGGACTGAGTCCAGCCAGGTCAGCTGGGAAGCACAGCACACAAAAGTTCCCCTGGATGCAGCCCTGCATTGTTATCTGTGCATAAACAGGGCAGGAGCAGCAGCCTCCAGCTTCTTCTACAGGTAATAAAGGAGCTCCAAGAAACAGAATAGAAGAGGATTAATAAAATCAGAAATAAAAAAGGCAATTTTGGTGTGTAAATCCAGTGGAGCATTTCAGTGAAATAGTTGCCTTCTGGCTTGACTTTTAGTGGCTGGAAACGGATCAGTTGTCTGTGATTAACACTGAGCTGGTTTTATTATCTGCTGCAGCTCAGAAACTTCAGGGCTTTCTTTCTCCCTTCCTTTTTCTTTCTTTTTTTTTTTTTTTAATCTGAAGAATTGCTGTAGACAATCCCTCTATTTCCCCCTGCCTTTCAAACAGCTCTTCAGGCACTCCAAAACTGTCCTAAAAGGGTATTAGTAACAGATCCTTGCATTGCTGTGATCAGGACTGAGCAGGAGTTGACCTTGGCCTGTGTTGCTGTCATCGCCATGAATTCCTCACCACTTTCCCAGTTTATAATTCCTCCTCGTCCTCACAAGATGCCAGAGAGGGCAGAATTCTCCCAGACAAGTGGAGGAAGGCTGCAGGGAGGCTGTTTCTTCCCAAGTTTCTCCTATCCCAGCTGTTTTTTCACCCTCCTGCTGACCCACACTCCCCAGTGGAACCACAGGCACTTAGAGAAACTTCCTTCTTTCTGTTTTCCTGCTTTACTCCTGAGCCCTCAGCAGCGTCCTTTTCTCACCTGGCAGCAGAATACAAAAACCTGCCCCTAATTACTTCACCTACCAACCGTGTTGTCTGCTAATAAATTCATTTTTAGCACTCCCAGACTGCAGACTAAAGGATTTTTAAAATCAGCATCTCGTTATGTCTAGTAATTTTTCTTGTCCTGGAAGTTTTGCAATCTTTATTCTCTTTCCTGAGCAGAGGTGATAAAAACATCATTTAAATACAACAGGATATTTTTGGCTCCTAAAGAAAAATGTGGGGTTTATTGCAATCAAGCACTCATGACCTGTGATGTGTTTAACCCTTGCTTTTAAAGGCACTGCAGCACACTGGGAGCTTTCAGAGTAAAGTACCTTCACCTTTCCATCTCTTCCACAGATCCTCTCCATGGGAATGATGACAGAATACTACCACTACTTTTTCACAACACTGGTAAGGAACACTATAAACATCTGGGAGGGAATTTCCTCGGTTTCAGAAAAGACAGCTAAATTCTCCCCTTTTTCTAGGACATCTTTGTTGCCATTAGTCAAGGAAAGCCCTGGAGAATGGGTGCTAACACTCCTTAGGAATGTCAGGACCCACAATTTCTTTCTGTTTGGCCCCATTTCTGGGACTGGCCAACCCTTTAATGCAGTGAAAATTAATTACAGTATGCTGATTAACAAGAAACCATCAGTACAGATGGACCGCAGTGAGCAAAATAAAGAGTGAATGGCTTTGCACTGTGGGCACTGCTGGTTCATCACTGTTTAATTGTTTCATTTACTTACAAAACCACAGAACCACAAACAGATAAAGCACTGAGGAAATTTTGTAACAAAAGTTTTCTTTGACGGCAGGAGCACAGCTTGGGAGGGTCCCTCGTGGTGCAGCCACCCCAGCTGCCCTGTAAATGCCATGTGGAGCACACGGAGCCTATCCATGCCACAGCCCGGCAGAGGTGCCTGGAGAGGCACAGCCGGGGAAACTGGGATTCACAGGCAGCCAAAGCACAGCCCTCACCGCGTCTCTCGGAATTTTCCTCCCCTCAGCTTAGAAAGCAGCTCGACGCTGGCCAGCCAATTCCTCATGTCAGCCTGTCAGAGCTGCAGCACTGCTATAAATTCACACGTGCAGGTTGCTTGCAAAGCAGTTCTGCAGTGGGGAATTGATCTTTTCTCTCCCAAAAGCAGCTGTGCGGTGTCACCCACCTCACTCACACAGCTTTGGCTCAGTCAGGTTTCACACAGGAGTCGGGGCGGGCACAGGGGGAAAGCCCCACAATTCCCTTTAGAAATGGTTCTGTTTGTGTTCCTGCTGGCGCTTTAGGACCTGTTTGCCCTGGACCTGGAGCCCTACAGGTACAGCGGGGTGAACATGACGGGCTTTCGGCTGCTCAACATCGACAGCCCGCACGTGTCGGCCGTGGTGGACAAATGGTCCATGGAGAGGCTGCAGGCACCGCCCAAGCCTGACTCGGGGCTGCGAGATGGCACCATGACTGTGAGTGAGCCAGGGGGCACGGGGACAGCCAGGGAGCAGCCACACTGCCAGGGGGCACGGGGACAGCCAGGGAGCAGCCAGGGAGCCAGGGGTGGCACAGGGACAGGGAGAGAGCAGCCACACTGCCAGGGGTGGCATGGGGACAGGGAGGGAGCAGCCACACTGCCAGGGGGGCACAGGGACAGGGAGGGAGCAGCCAGGGAGCCAGGGGGGCACAGGGACAGGGAGGGAGCAGCCAGGGAGCCAGGGGGCACGGGGAGAGGGAGGGAGCAGCCACACTGCCAGGGGGGCACAGGGACAGGGAGGGAGCAGCCAGGGAGCCAGGGGTGGCATGGGGACAGGGAGGGAGCAGCCACACTGCCAGGGGGCACGGGGACAGGGAGGGAGCAGCCACACTGCCAGGGGACATGGGGACAGCCAGGGAGCAGCCACACTGCCAGGGGTGGCACAGGGACAGGGAGGGAGCAGCCACACTGCCAGGGGTGGCACGGGGACAGGGAGGGAGCAGCCACACTGCCAGGGGGCACGGGGAGAGGGAGGGAGCAGCCACACTGCCAGGGGGCACAGGGACAGGGAGGGAGCAGCCAGGGAGCCAGGGGTGGCACAGGGACAGGGAGGGAGCAGCCAGGGAGCCAGGGGTGGCACAGGGACAGGGAGGGAGCAGCCAGGGAGCCAGGGGTGGCACAGGGACAGGGAGGGAGCAGCCAGGGAGCCAGGGGTGGCACAGGGACAGGGAGGGAGCAGCCAGGGAGCCAGGGGGCACAGGGACGGGGAGGGAGCAGCCACACTGCCAGGGGGGCACGGGGACAGGGAGGGAGCAGCCACACTGCCAGGGGTGGCATGGGGACAGCGAGGGAGCAGCCACACTGCCAGGGGGGCACAGGGACAGGGAGGGAGCAGCCACACTGCCAGGGGGCACCAAGTGATCACCAATGCTGCCAGGGGTGGCCCAGGGACAATGCCCCAGCACGGTGCCATCGTTCATCTCAGCCCTGTGGAATCTGAATTGCTGCCTGCCCCACTTCTCCCATCACCTTCTGCACTGTGCAGCAGGAAACGCAGCAGAAAATGGGACTTCCCCAGCAGGTGCAGGATTTGTGACCTGCAGGGGCAGATGCCACACTGTGGGAAGGGAGTAGCATTTTGAAATGGGTGCAGTGCCCTTTCTCCTCATTTCCATTGCTACAGAAGCTCTGGCTTTTGAGAGGTAATTTAAAGATAGATGAGAGGTATCATCAAGGCAGGGAATCAGGATTCCTCCCAGCACTCCCCCAAGGAGGAAAGGAAAGAATAGGAACAATTACAGAGACTGCATGACTCCATTCAGTTTGGCAGGGTGAAGGGTTGCCATCTCTTTGCAGTGTGAAATAATGTGTCTCATGGACTGAGTGGAGCTCGAAGTGATAAGAAATAGACTTTATTGCAGATGATTGCAGGGAAAATTTGGAAATGTCTTAACATCCTGAGGAGAAATGCAGTAAGTGTGCTGTCCCTGGCATTGCACACACTGGTGCTGCTTTGGGCTGGGTCACCATGCTCACTCATACCCAAAACAGGGAGAAAGCTGTCCCTGGGAATTCCTAGTGGGAATCCACACAGAAACTCCCCAAATACAGCACTGGGAAAAGCAAAGTTCTCAGCACTCTTCTGCTCTCCTTGCCATCCCTGACTCTCGTGCTCTCCTTTGCATCTTCATATCTCAGTGTCCTTGATGCCCTGGCAGAGCACTGAGGGGAGCCTCTCCCTCCTTGCTGGGATCATTTCAGTATTCCCAGCAGGTTCCATTATTGCCCAGGTTGATGGAGAGCTGCACCACTGCTGCATTTCATTTGGCAGTAAGGCTGTGACAGGCGGCAGAGTGCACGGAGATCAGGACTGTACATCCTGTTATTAACTCAGGATTTATCCCTCCTAGTTCATGCTCTGCTGTTTGCCCTGAAAGCAGCTTGTGGGAAGTCAGCAGGGCACAAGCAAGAGAGCTCTGAGTTCACGTCCTGCTGGATGCCCAAGCGGCACCCAGAGGCACAGCTGGTCTAATGAGATCTCTGCCTTTCTTTGCAGTGGCTTAAGCAGCACACAGAAATGAGAAAAACAAGTTCCAGGACTGGCTCTGAGCCTCTTTCTCCTGCCATAAAAGCACACAAGTCAGGGTGAGGTGTTTGGAAAATGAGGTGACCTGTTGCACCCCACAGCCCTAAACAGAGCCACGGTGAGGGGAGAAGTGACAAGCCAAGGGAGGTGGCACAGCTCCCCACTGCCACACGAAGCAGGGCCCAGTGACAAGTGGCACAAGGACAGGGCTGAGCAGCCAGGCCTGGCAGTGCTGCAGACACCATGGGCTCAGGGCAAAGCATCAGCACTGCCAGACGGAGCAGAGCAAGCACAGAGGAGCTGTCTCACCGAGCATCTCCTCCCAGGCTCCCTGGGACACAGGCAGAGCCAGTAAAATCCAACCCTGAGCTCCCAGCCCAGTGTAAAACTGAGCTCTGTTGACATTGATAGGAATATTTCCATTGATTTTGTGGGATTTGGGGTCAGCCCTTGATGCCCTGAGTGTGCTTGGAACAACTGTCTGCTGTGAGACACTTCACAGTGAGAGCAGCTGGCATTGTCTCCTCCTGATTGACTCATCACTCACAATGTTTTCTCTTCTCACCATTTGCTCCCATTGTGGAGCATTATTTTGGGCAGATTCTGACAAGCACATCAAGACCAATTCCTCTTCTGCTCTATCTTAAGATTAGTCCTTAAATTCAGATACACTTGAGCAAAACCCTCCAATACTGGGACCACTGATGCTGTTGTAATTTAGTCAAGTAAATGGAACAAACAAAGAAGCAAATGTGTTAATTTCCCAGAGGAATTGCATGGAAAAGAAACAGAAAACTGATCAGCTCTGTAGTTCCTATAAAGGAGTCAGTTTCTCATCTGCAGAATTGCTGCCTTTTTCCTTCAGGCCCCAGTTTAATTATTCATTAGGTTTACCTGGAAGGTAATTTGTGCAGCATCATTAGGGAGACACAGCCATTCCCACCTCACTGTGAGAGCACTGAAGCCCAGTGCAGGTGGGGGTGAGACTCTTCTGAGGTGGCAAAGTGGGACAGAATGTGTGATGTCACTTTGAGGCCGTGCCTTTAAACCCACAAACCCGCTCTCAAAAGAAACACACACTGGGGCACAAAGAGCACCCACTAATTTTGGTATCTGAATATATGGGGTAATATTCCAGGACCCAAGGCTGTAGTGGGAAGTTAGATGTGTGAGTCCAAGTTAATCCCCCAAAACCACACCTCCAAAGGACATTTCCCCTCTCTCTAGGGCACCATTGCACACATTTGTGCCAAAAGCCTGGATCCTGGAGGGCAGCAGATACCTGGGCAGTGGGATGTGTCCCAGGTGATCAGTGGGATTGGCTTCCCTGGAAAGCAGGGCCAGCCTGTCCTGTTGGGAAGGAAGCAATCCCACAAGTGCCATGAGAAGAGTGGCTCATACACCTGGCACTTCTTAGAGCCCCTCCCCAGCCTGCCCGGGACCCCTGACCTCCCTCTCCCTGTAGCTCCCCAGCGTGGCTTCCCTCCAGTGCTGAAAACACTCCAAAATAACGCGGAGAACTGGATTTGGCTGCTGCTCAGGGCTCCAAGGCCAGCCCGGGAGAGGCTTTCCCCGCGAGGAGCCCCGGGCAGGGCTGGCAGCAGTGGGGACGGGCAGTAACTCACTGGGGGCTGTGTTGTGCAGACGGAGGCTGCGCTGATGTACGACGCCGTGTACATGGTGGCCGTGGCCTCGCAGCGGGCGGCCCAGATCACCGTCAGCTCCCTGCAGTGCCACCGCCACAAGCCCTGGCGCTTCGGGCCCCGCTTCATGAACCTCATCAAAGAGGCAAGTGCAGAGCCCTCCTTCCCTTCCTTCCTTCAGTTCATGTCTGTTGTGGATGTTGTTGATGATTTCTAAAATGTGAGGCGAGCGCAACAGTTGTTGTGGAAATGGAACGAAAAGTGAGTCTGTAGCTCTGTCCTTGCTTCGCTGTGCAATTCCAATTGTATTGCAGATTGTTTGATCAGGGATCGATATCCAGAAAACATTGCAGCCAGTATTTCTAAAGAGGAAAAAGCAATGCTCTATCTTACAAGATAACTGAGCTTGATCCAAGGATGTCCTAAAAATGCTCATTTGAGTTGAAATGTCTTCACTGTTTCAAAAGCCCAATTTTGTTTTGATTTTCAAATGGAAATCTTTCCTTTAGGGAAGTGTGGAAATGAAAATTGGAAATTAGGTGGAGCATCCCACATATGTTTTACCTTTTCCCCACCTCAGTCCCTGTGTTTGAAGAACAATTATAATGAAATTGAAAGATAACAAAGACTTTGTATCAGTGAATGCCCCTGCAGTGATGGCCTCCTTATTTTGGGGGATGCTGAGTATAAAGCTAAGGGTTCCTGAAGCCTAAACTGGAATACTTTGCCCAAGAGTAGCAGATGTACCCCAGCAGATCAATTCAAAGCCTGAACAGTGACACAGCTCTCATTTATCATGGACAAGCAGCTCCTCTTGCATGGAGTGAGATATGGGAGCTAATTACTGATGGCCTTGCAAATAGAGTCTCTCATGGTCAGTAAAACACTGATTTAAACACTCTGAGAGTCTTATCTTCCTGGGGCTGATGTAGCCAAAAAAGGTGGCTGTTAAAAGCAGAGGATAAGGTTTAACAAGACCATATTGAGTTTCCTGTAAAGCCTAAAACACGTGTGAAACAAATAGCAAATACATTTGGACCCCAGATCATGTTAGAGTCTGGTTTGTTCAGCAGGGATGGAGGAACTTTAAAATTAGGAATCAGTGAATAGGTATGGAGAAAACAAAGTCAAGGAGGCAGAGTGATAGCTGGGCCCACATAGGCAGCATTTAATTGTCCTGTGTTTTGATGTGGTGCTGACATTCTGTGAAGGCATTTTACAGACTGATCTATAGACAAATATTCAGTACTCCAGTCTAAACAGACCAGTTTCAGACAAAGAATTTGCCTGCAGTGATTCCTGCAGATGCTGGAGTTAACAAGTGCTTCAGTGGCTCCCTGGTGAGTTTTTGCATTTTATTTTGGTGGTGAAAAGAACTGAGGTCACCTCATTTGCTTTGTGGGCCAGCTCTATGAAATGTCTGAGATCAAGGCTCTGCAGCAGCCCATTAAGGAGTTTTTAATGAGAAGTAAATCCTTGTCAGAAGCTGTGTCTCTCAGTGACCCAGTGCCATTCCCAGCTGAGGGATGTTCCAATCTTGGAGCCTTCTGGAGGCATTTGCAGGGAGTGCCCCTTACCCTGCTCAGAGGGAAGAGGAGATGTTGTCTGTCTGCAGACAACAGAAAGGATGATCCTGCCTTTTCTGAAGGAAAAATGGGGGTAAACATGAAATATGTTTATAATTGAATGATCCAGTTCTGCTCATGTCCCCTCTAAAGCACAAGATAAGGCCCTAGATTATGATTGTTTTTCAATTATCATCAAAACCAGTGTGAGCTCCCCTTGTTCGAATCCAGCCACAATGAAAAGAACAACTGCAGAGAGAAGGATAGAGATGCAGGTTGGATTCTGAGGGACTGTTAAATGGCCTCAGGCAGAATCACAGAGAAAGATCTCGGAGATTGAAAGAGACCTGTAGAGATTTCAGCTCCTGCTGTGTTTCTGAGGAGATCCATGCCAAGCACTGAGACCAGGAGGGAGAGCCATCCATCTGCATTCAGTACTGGAAGGAGAGGGGACTGGAGGTTTCTCAATACAGTAAAAGTAGAAATTTAAATTATGACAGAAGGGAAAGCAATCCATCTGCAGAGGGATCCATCAGTTTGTTGTGTTTCTGACTGGCAGCAGCTCCAAACACAGGAGCACAAAGAATCTCATAAGAACAGAACATTTCTGTTGTTCATGGTCTTTGATTACTCCCAGAGCCAGCCTGTCAGAGTGCTTTCCTGGGAGTGTTTTCCTGCAGAGTGGAACAGATCAGAAGGAGAGAGCAGTACAAGAGCCTGATGCCACGGGAGCCAGGAAATCTCCCCTGCTCTCTGAGACAGGGGCTGTGGGGCAGCACTGAAATCTTTGTGCCATGACTGGGAAAAGATGACAACATCTTGCTCCAAACCATGAAATAAAATCTCTTCTGCTGCATCTTTTTTATTGCATTTTAGCCCTGAGCAGTGACAGGGTCTGGGGGTGCTGGCTGGATTTCTTCTCTGGGCTCTGGTGCTACAATATTCAGCTACATCAAATTGAAACAGCAGTTTACTTTGGTAGGGCTTCTCTCACCAGGTAATTTAATAGTAACACTTGATTCACTCTCACTAAAACAATCTTTTTTCTTTGTTTCATTTCTCATAAACTTTACTGCTAGTCCATGAAGTGCATTTCTGCTCTGAGCCTATTAGTGACTGCTGCTTTGACCTGAAATCTCTTAATTAGGAGAGCAAACAAAACAACTGCTTGACCTGCATCCCATGGTGCTTTATTAGGAAATAAAGCTCAGCTTCCCGAGAAGACAATGAGGCTGAGGGCGATGTCAATAGGCATTCTTACTCTGAAATCAAATTTCAAGTGGAAAAACACTTATTTATGGAATTATCTATGCCCAGATTGCAAAGTAATTGCAGGATTGCATGCTGGGAATAAATACATATTGAATTGATGAAAATTGATAAAAAATTATCTGCCAGGGTACTGGCACTGTGATATCCAAAATCAAAACAAGCTGTTTGACAAAAAGATTGCATATATTTTCTTCCATTCTGTTTTCAGCTCATTGAATGTTTCCTGGGCAATAGATTTGTTTATAAAAAGCAAGCTAGAATCATTATAAAGTGACTTTATCTGAATGCATGGAGGATGTTTTGATATTTGCTGCACAGAACATTTTTTCAGGACATGTTTAATATATCCAGGCTTGCACAAACACAGTTCACAATTTTCCCTGTTCACAGTCCGCTATAATCCCATCCCTCTGGCCGTGGAAAATGCCCCTTTCTGCCTCTCACTGCATTTCCATTCCAGTGCTGCTCAGGGAAAGGCCAGGACTTTTCCTGGACCTCTTCCAAGAAAAGAGGCTGTGGAGCATCACAATTCTCAGTTTATCTCCACAGATAAAGCCCTGAGCTGGAGAGTGCTGAAATTCTCTTTATTCCATCAGTTATGCCAGATTTGGAGCAGGATAATGGCCAAGCCATACCCTAACTCACTGAATTCCATAATCCTGGGGATCTCTGGTAATAAGAGGATTAATTGTGAGGGCCGACAAGTTGATGTGTGGCTCATCACACACGATTTCCTCTCCAAGCAGAAGCAATATCACTGTCACTTCAATCTGGCAGCTCTCTCTGCAATTCCAATAAAGCAGGGGCTTTCTCTTCCCAAAGGAAAGAAAACAAAGGAAAATTAAACTGGTCTTGGTCAGTAGCATTTTGGTTATTATTTATTGATTTATTATTTATTATTATAGAGATATTGTTATTTATGGCTTTGGGAGGTTTTGTTACATAAGAGAAACCTGACGTGTTCTGAGCATTGTAGGTTTAAGTGTTCCTAAGTTTTTGAATTTTTCATTCAAGTGTCAGGTACCATCAAAGCCCTCATCAGAAATTGGGAATATTGGTTCTTTCACCCCTGTGGTTAATTAGCAATGTACATTGCATCAATAACTGATGTTCATTTTGCCTAGGAACTTCTGATAATAAAGAGATTATAACCCCAAGAATTAAATATATATACCATGGGTCAAAATAACCCCAGGACAAAACAGAGCAGGCAGGAGAATATTCCTATCTCCAACTAGACTTCACTCCAGCTTCTGAGTGTACTCCTCTCTCAAGGAACAGTCCAGGGACTGATTTCTGACCAAACTCCCATTAAAGCCAGGGAAAAACCCAGCTGATTGCTTGCCTTTAGGGGAAAGTTTCCAAATGTTCAAGTTACACTTAGACAGCAAGAGAAGGGAAAAAGAGAGAGCCAATAAAAAATACAGGTGTGTTCTACAAAAATAACTGGATCTGGCCTGTTTGGGGAATTTTTTGAGTCAGTTTGGACACTGCTCCCAGGGATGCACAGGCTGGGATTGTTTGGTGTCTGTGCAGGCCAGGGGCTGGGCTGGGTGATCCCTGGGGGTCCCTCTCCCTCAGGATATTCCACGAGTCTCTGATAAGGCTGGAAGCAGCTGAACTGATCAGTTCTGGGATTGAACTGTTGATTGGCTCTGGCTGGAATGGAGGCTGCTGCATTGATCCAAGATGGTGAAGTGGAAATTGATACAGACCTGTGATGGGTGGGAATTGATAAAACTCCTCTGGAGTGTTTGACCTTGGAGGCTGAGTCAGCTCTGTTCCCCTGACGTTGTAATTTCCCATCAATCTATTGACAGGGATTGTAACTGGAATATTTAACCCCAGAGCTGAGCTTGTGCTTTCCCCACAATGCTCACCCCTTCCAGCAGTGAAAGCAGGGGGTCCACAGTGAAAGCAGGGGTTCCACAGTAACAGCAGGGAGTTCCACAGCTCTCACTAGGCTGCTTGGTGTATTTTGGCCATGGAGGTGCCTGCCAGCCTCTGAAGCTGTGTCTGTAACCTGTCTGTCCACTCCCTTCTCGAGGCTCGGTAAGAAAGGGTCTGAGCAGCTGCTCACAGTGATGCTCTTTGATCAATTACCTGATCAGGCTCCAATGCAGCTTTTATGATGTCCTGTAACACTCAATGTGTCACCAGGAACATAAAAATGGCTATAAATCCTGTGTGTGGAAGCATGAAATCCCATCCCTGTGATACACACAGATGCAGCTCCTGGCTTTTCAGGAAGATCTGCTCCATTTCAGTTTGTTAATTAGCAGGATGCTTTCTCTGTTTTGGTTTAGAAGCAATAAAATAAAATTCAGAAATTAAATTCAGAATTCAGATGGTGTCTGAAGCGTGTTCCTCACCATTAGGATTTTTAAATCCCATCATCATTTACCATTTCTGAGAAACACTCCCTGAACCTCCTGAGAAACTGATCTCCAAAGAGCAGATTTTATAAAATGTTGCAACTTTATGAAACAGAGATGGGGGCACATCAGAGGAATAAAAAGACAGGCTGGAAAAAGGGATGTTAGAGATTGAAATTCATCCATATGTGTCCATATTCATCCATGTGCTATCTTGATTATATCATTATAATTAATAAGTAATAAATAACCCTGCAAGTGTTTCACTGTTTACAGCAGAGACTTGTGTATGCTCCCAAGTCATTAAGACGGAAAATCTCACAGCAAATTTGTTGCACTGATGCTTTTCCATTCTTATGTTGCTTAAGTGTGTATCCAAGTGTGTATTTTGTTTCCACAAATTCCACATGCACCAGATTTGCCTGAGGCATGTGGTGAGAACTCCCCAGCATCCAAGATTAAATCCTGCTGATTCAGGGCTGGAATTCAGATTAAGCAGGGAGGGGGGACACCAGTCTGTAAGTGTGATTTTTAATGCAGCTTTACTTCTGTCCTCTGTCTCCAATAAATTAAATGAGGCAAGGAACGATGTGTGGTGGAAAAGCTTGTAATTTAAAATTATATGGCTGACACACACGAAGGAACAATGCCATCATTTATCGTCAGCTCTCCTTGTATCTCTGACAAATTTAATCTAATGGGGGGCCTCCCAAAAATAGATTATCAAGATTGGCTGCACTTTTAAACCCATCACTTTGTTTTATGGATAAGCACCAGCTCTGGGGACAAAATGGGCTGGGAGGGAGGGAGATCTCATTTCAAGGCAAACAGGCTCGGTGGGAGGCTCACAAGATACAGGAGACTGAAACTGCAGTGAATTCTTGTGCGGTGCTGGCTTTGGGCACATATGATTCTCCCTCTCTCTTTGGTCAGTCTGCATTTTTTTATCAGTACCACACATATGTAAATCAATCTATGTAAACTGTCACAGACTTGTGCCTGGTTGCAAAATGCAAAACATATCAAAAAGAAACTAAACAAAAAAAAAGGGGTTTTGTCAGAGTAGCAAAGCCACATATGCTTGAAAGCCCCCAGATTTGGAAGTGATCTGATGCCGTGGTGTATTTGAATTGCAGTTGTTATTATTAACAGCCCCTGCCGTGGGCTCAGAGTGGCTCCTGCTGGGTGCCACAGGCAGGCTGTGTTTGTGTCCCCAGGCACGGTGGGAGGGCCTCACCGGGCGCATCACCTTCAACAAAACCGACGGGCTCAGGAAGGACTTCGACCTGGACATCATCAGCCTCAAGGAGGAAGGCACAGAAAAGGTAAAAAACATGGCCTAAAGTTCATTTGACAAGGGCTTGGTTCCTCAGTTGAACCTCCTGTGACTGGGGTTTGAGTCAGAGTTAAAGCAGAGCTGCTCTAAGATTGGGTTTTTATTGTGCAGTGCATTTCCAGGTATGGGAGAGGAATGTGGGGCAGGCAATATTGTCTATTGGAAAGAATCATCCTCAGTGCACCTCGTTTTCCATTCTTGCCACTGCAACAGTGGATGGTAAATTCATACCTAGAGATAGATAAATTTATCTAGCAGTGCAGAGATAAATGTGACATGAGGGAGACAGGAAAGAAGGTGCTTGAGTAACAACCTCAACAAAGAGGAGTTGCTGGGAATTCTCCAGGTTCCTGGGATGGGATTTGCTCTCTTTCCCTGTTCCAGCCCTCAGCCAGCGATATGGGCTGCCCGGGGGTGGCAGCTGCGGGTGTCCCCAGCCCCAGCCCAGGTGACAGCAGCTCCCGAGGCTGCTGGCCCTTGCTCTGCGTGCTGGCTCAGCTCGGGGTGGTGATTGCTGATGGGTTAATGGAGAATTTAACTGTAATTGCTCCCACACAGCTCTCCAGACAGCTCCTCTTTTCATTTTTAATGAAGCACTCTGTTTGTTTTTCCCTGTACCAAGGCTGCTGGCGAGGGTTCTAATCATTTGTATAAAGTGTGGAAGAAGGTTTGTACACAGACAGGTGATGCCAAAACCCTCTGGGCTGGGTCTTCTCACTCAGCCTTTGGGTTTTAATGGTGACTCTCCTATTGCAGTTTAGAGACAACAGTCTCTCTGAAAGCAGGAATTTTCCTGGTAGGATAAGTTTTTCTCCACTTGAGACACTGTAATTGCAAAGACTAAGATCTTGGCAGGATTCAGCTTTTTCACCAAATTCAGGGGGGTTTAATTATTATTTTACTTCTTGGGAGCTGTGCATTTCCCATCCTTGAGTAAAGGCCTCTGCTGCAGCAAAACCATTCCTTTTCTCCTGTGCCATCCTTCCTGATTCACCTAAAATTTACAGGGTAAAATTACAGTATTTTGGATGTGTATTGGCACCAGCTCCAAAGTCTGGCTTAATGTGCAGGGCTGGAGGCGTTTTTCCCCACACAAACCTCTCAGTGCTGGCAGTGTTCGAGCATTATTGCCTCAAAATTTGGATGAGTGTGTTATTAGCTCCTTACAGAAAAGAATAGAGATGATTAAGTGGGTGCTGTCATTCACTAACATATGGAAATTGGGACTAAGCTTGTTTATAAAAGATGTAAATTACCCCAGGAATCTCATCCCTCTTTGAACATAAGGTGCTTAAAACACAAAAGTGGGATTTGGAGACCAGCTCCACGCACTGTTCCCCACAGGACTTACAACCCCTGGTTGCTGTTCTAGGAGGAGAAGATAAAAACTGCATCCACTAAGTCTGAAGTGTTCTGCAGTCATGAGACAGAAACTTTTTGTAATGCTTAGAATTGTATTTTGCCCGTGGTCCACACAGATCTCATTATTCCACAGCCCTCTCTCTTGCACAGTGTAGAAAGGTTTTGGGTTTGTGCTGTTTTTGTGACAATAGACCAGTATAAAACATCCTCTGCAAGCCTGCCTGTGTTCTCACGGAGCGCATGCATCCTTAATAACCCAGTTTAATCTGCAGCAGATCAGGCTGGGGCACAAAGGCCCTCTCCCCTCCTTCCTGGGGAGTAGATCATCCCCTGACACACAGAAGCAATCTCCCCTTGGGCTGCAGGCATTTCATGTTCTGCTGAGCTGATTTGAACCAAATTACAGCTGGTTCAGAGCAGGGGCTCGCTGGGGAGGGCACGTGGCGCCTGTCACACTTGTCACTAAACTGCAAAACACCCCTGAGCTCCCCAGTGGTGTCCTACCTGGTCTGGTCCTTCCTCCTCCTGGTGCCCCTCCGGGCAGGGCTGTCCTGCAGAGCTGTCCCTTTGCCCAGTGCTCTCCTGGTGTTCTCTGTGTGCTCTGTGACTCTGCTGCTCCCCGGTCTCGTGGCTGTCCTCCTCCTTCCCTGCTGCCAGACAACAAACACATTCCCAGTCAGTAACAGGGAGCAGAAGGGCTCATCCACCCTGGTGCAAATACAAGGACACTGATATTTACTGTATTCCTGGCTCAGGCTGCCATAATAGCCAACATTTCATCTCCTTTGTAAATCTGTGCACTTTCCAGATCAGCTTCCCCAACTGATCTAGTTTTGGAAACAAAGGGAATGACTGACAAATGCTTGGTGTTTTTGTTTTAATGGCATGGGTGTCCCCATTAGGAATTTGGAAAAAAATGTTTGTGAGGGGCAAAAGCAGTGGCACCTGGGGACACAAACCCCGAGTTTGCTTGAAATGGTTGTGCTCTCCACAGTGCCCAGCATAAATCAAACTGCCTGAGCCAGCTCCTTGCCTGGAGCTCCTCACATCAGCCCTCAGCCAGGCTGGGCATGAAAATCCAAAGGCAAAAACACAGGAGATGTTTCCAGCCTGCATTTAAAGTTGGGTAAATATTGATGTGAAGAAATAACATGGTTATAATTTCTGCCCCACAGCGTAGATCCAAATCCACTGAAAGGACAAATATCTTCCCTGGAGGCTTTGGATTGGGCAGTAAATACTGGAAGTTTTCACTGTCTCCAGGGCTGGAAAGGAATTTGCCTTTGGCCACTGATGTTTGCTGAGCAAATACTGCTCAGGGTGTTAAATGTACCACCTTGATAGCTCTGGCACATGCAGGAGTCCAGGAATGACAGAATAATCTTTGCGAAACCTGCTGAAGGCACAGGGCAAGCAAAAGGCCAGTGCATCCATCCTACCCAAGTTCCAGGGTAGCTATTCAGGCTTTTAACCTGTTCTATCAGAACAGAGAGGTCTTGCCACATGTCTCAACTCCACCATCGACAACATTTTTTAAAATCCCATAAAAATAGACATTTGACTTTTTTTTAGCAGGGAACAAAGCCAGCCTGTTCCACTTTGGTTGCCAGCTGGCCACCCCAGCACTGCACTGCCAAGCCTCACACTCTCAGTGCTCCTGGGTTTGCATTTATGCATTTTGCAGTCATTGCCTGGGGTTTCTGGATCAGCCCATGGTGCTGCTGCCTTTCCCCGAGCTGCTGCCCTGTTGTAGCACTGGGTCCCTTCCTGAGTGAGCCCTGAGGGCAGTGCTGGGGGTTTGGGGGATTAGGGCAGCCTCTGAGCCGCTCTCCTGTGTGCAGATTGGGGTGTGGAACTCCTACAGTGGCCTTAACATGACAGACAGCAACAAGGACCGCTCCACCAACATCACGGACTCGCTGGCCAACCGCACGCTCATCGTCACCACCATCCTGGTAAGGCTGCCCCAGCTCCATTCGGGCTCAGCATCCACACACACACACACATGAGATTGGCTCCACAACACCACACTGCCACTGGAAGGCTCCCAGAGCCTCTGCCTCCAAAACTGTTTCCCCTTCTCCAGCATTTCAGACAAACCCTGCGCCCTTTTCCTCCCAGAAGAAGGAACACACACAAACACTCAGCTTTGCAGTCACTGCTCACACAGCCTTTGTTTTACTGGAAACGAGACAAAGAGGGCTGAAGGGAAGTGGTAAACAGCAGACAGACAGATTGAGTCATTGTGCTTACATTGTGTGAGGAATGGAAAAGCTGTAACTGGGTATTTGGGAGCTGCTCTGCCTTGTGCTCTCTGCATGCCCAGTAATGCCAATTTTTTCCAATTGCTCTGCCTAGTTCCTCAGGAGGAGGGAAAGAGCTCAAAGGCTCCTTCTATACTGTGTGTCTACTACTCCTACACAGGTGTTTTGCCACATTAAACTGCTTGCCCAGATCTTCTCCTATCCAAAATCCTGTTAAAGGGATAGCAAAAATGTACTTTGCAATCTGCCTTTGCTGTTCTCCATTCCCTGTTTGCTCCATTTGAAGCTTTTTCTGAGTAAAGACTTATTTTTCACAGAATACAAAATGCTAGTTTCCCCTTCTGGGTTTTTTTTTCTGTTATTTAGGATCCTCTGTCCTTCAGTATCCCTTCCTGTCCCTTGGAAGGGGACAATGCAGGGTCCAGACCCTGGGTCAGAGTTTGGAGCTGCTGGGCACAACTGAAATTAAAGGCCCTGGGAGCCCCAAATGGTCCATTCCACTGAAAATTAGGGCCCCTATGCTCATCACTAATTCATTCAGTGAGTTTGTTAACACACCTAGAAGAGCTTTTAATGCACACAGTAAATTGCTGGTTTCCATGTACTTGCAATCCCTGTGGAAAATATTAGCATTGTGTAGAGAAAGCGATCTAACCCGAGCCCAGGCTCACATCTCTCCCTGCCTGTGTGCTGTGCTTTCCTGCAGGAGGATCCCTACGTGATGTACAAGAAGTCTGACAAGCCCTTGTATGGCAATGACAGGTTTGAGGGGTACTGCCTGGACCTGCTCAAGGAGCTGTCAAACATCTTAGGCTTCATCTATGAGGTCAAACTCGTTTCTGACGGCAAATATGGAGCCCAGAATGACAAGGGAGAGTGGAATGGGATGGTCAAGGAGCTCATAGATCATGTAAGACTGAGCCCTTCTTCTCTCTCTGTTCTCCTTTCGCCTGGGGTATTCTGTATCTGAAATCTTTGCTGTGGGTTTCACCTCCAAGCGCCACTGCTGTGTCTGTTTTACCACCCATCAGAGTAGGAACATCTGAATGAGCAGTTTGCAGGTGTTGGGGGGAAATGTCCATCTGTGGCCAAGTCCCCCTTCCTTGTAAAAAGAGGAAATAGAATGTCACACCCCCTAAAATACCCTGGAAATGTTAAATTCTGTTGAATTTGAGCCAAAAGTGGTTTGTTTTTTAATATTCGGGAAAGAAATGGAGGAAATTGCAGTGGGTTTGCTGAACATGAAGGAGATGAGTGTTTTCCCTTTTGTGCTTCCAGAAAGCTGACCTGGCTGTTGCTCCTCTCACCATTACCTATGTCAGAGAGAAAGTGATTGATTTCTCCAAGCCCTTCATGACACTGGGAATCAGCATCTTGTACCGGAAGCCCAACGGGACCAACCCCGGCGTTTTCTCCTTTTTAAACCCTCTCTCTCCAGATATTTGGATGTATGTTCTCCTGGCCTGCCTCGGAGTCAGCTGTGTCCTCTTTGTCATTGCCAGGTAAGGCTGGGACAGAGTTCTGGATGCACCCACAGCCTCTCCCCTCACAGGCGCTGGATGGGCTCTGGAGCACCATCCTCAGGGGGTTATCCAGTCCTAAAAACTTTCTGCAAAGGCTTGGTCTTTTCTCATCAACACTGCTTTCCTGTATTGCACTGAGGTTGTGCTGTCTTTAAGGGCTGTTCGCAGTGAAATATCCCATGGGATGCATCAGGAGGCACCCCCCAGCAGACATGTGCTGAAAAGCAGTTTGTTACTTGCGTGTAGGCATTTCCCTTTGCACTCACGGTGCACACAGGTCACAGGTAAAAGACCCAAAAGCTGAACCTGGTTTTGCTGGAGGCCCAGCCTCAGAGGTCTCTTCCACCCAAACTGGTTCTGTGCATGAGAGGAGGAGAGGCCATGGTTAACCTCCCAGGGGTGGCCTGAGGTGAAAGAGGAGTTTATCCCTCCCCAGCAGCTGTGGGGCTGTGTGCAGTTACTCACCGCTTCCCACAGGCTCCTGCAGTGCCTCACTGCACCATAAATAATAACTCCACTGTACACAGCCCATGATCTCAGTCATGACTGATCTTAAATCTGCTCCTGTCTGGCAGATTGACTTTTCTGCACTTGTGTGCCAAGACTGAAAACATCCCCCAGCCCTCTCCACCTCAGAACAGTGGAAGGAAACACAAATGCTTTCCTTGAGCTGATGCCTGAAAGCAGTGCCTGGTTAGATTCAGCTGCATGGACTGAAGAAGTGAAATTGTGCTCATGTTAATTTAGATTTATACATTTTAAGCTAAGCTGCTCTCAAAACCCACATCGAGACCTGTCCGTGTCTCCAAATACACCAAGATTTCTATAAGATTTGCAAAGTGTTTCATCAAATATTGTTTGCTTTTAATAACCCCAGAAACCATCCACTTCTTAGCACTGTCACAGTAAATTACAGGGCTACCCACATTTTGACATCAGTTCCTGGAAAACAAATACTTGGGAATAATTTGCACAGACTGGTATAATCCTCCTGTCATTTCTTTCAACTTTTCAGCAGCTGAATAATTTCTCATTTGTCTCTGAGCCTTACATAGCCCTGTCATTGTTACATTAATTTTTAAACTCAAACACTGAGTTTTTATCGCTGTGAAGGGTTGCGGGCTGGCAAAGCTCTGTTCCAAGTACACTGCCAGTGGCTGAACAAGGTGTTTTCTGCCAGAATTTCCCCTTCTGCTAATGCCATCTCAGCTGTGCTGTTACGTCAGTGAAGGTACAGCCAAGTAGCTGAGTCAATAATGTCACACAGATCTGTGGGAAAAGGTGCTTGGGTGACCTTGAGCATCTCAACTTTATCAGAAACCTCAGCACAGCTGCTGCTGGAGAGGGAGAAAAGCAGGGGGGAAAAGGCCAGGAAAGCAGAAGGTCTGAGCAGTGAATTCTACTGAACTGTAAACCAGAGCTCAGTGCAGCAGTAGAAAAACAGGAAAACCAGCTTTTGTTTTGAGGTGTAAAAGAGGCATACACCCTGCCTCTTCAGGGCTGAAATTGATAGCCAGGGCTAGAAAAACCTTCCCAGTCTGGAAGACAAGGCTTTGCTGCCAGAATTTCATGGCACTTTTGCTCTTTCTGTGATGGAGACATTTCTTTCCAGCTCGCTAAATGCGGTGGTTTTCTGAAACCCTGCAAAATTCCAGCCTTGGGCTTCCAGGCAGGTCAGACAGAGGGATTTATTCTTCTTCCTGTCCTGTGTGAACACTGTGGGGGGAACTCTTCACTCCTAGGGCTCTTGGAAACCTACTGGTCCTAATTGGAGGTCTCTTGTGAAGGATGTGTTTCCCTCTGTGTGCATGAGCTGAGTCTGGTCACTCCACAACACCTGCTTCCATTATTGCAGCAGAAATCTGAAACATCTAACTTGGGAATTGCTTTTCTTTTGATGGGTGCATGCAGAACTGTCGTAACTTGAACCTGGAAACTCTGTCTTTTGTCATTATTTTTTATACTCTTGTTCTGGGTATTGTGCAGCTGATGGCATCCTAAGCTACATCCTCTCCCAATTAACGGGTTCATTATTACCAGACTTCATTACTTCAGCCAGGCAAGGCACGCCACTCACAACCGTGCATAAATTCAATGCTTAATTATATTGTTGCAACAGCAATTAGAACGTGTTGGGTGAGGTTGTCAATTAAAGCTGCATCCACACGTTCCATGAGGAAGCCACGTGGCGTTGGGGAGGAGGAGCAGTCCTTGGGGCGCTCCTGCTGGGCGTGTGCTCAGCCCAGAGCTCTCCAGGGATCCCTGTGCAGCTCCATCCCTGCAGTGCCCATCCCGTGTCCCTGTGGCGTGGGGAGCTGCCTCCCAAGCTGGGCAGAGCAGGGGGCTCTGAATGCCCAGCCTGTGGGGCACCTGCTCCAGAGGGGGACCCCATGGTCCTGGTGGGTGCCTGCCAGCTCAAAACCCCCCGTGATGAATGCGGGAATGCTGGGCAGTGCTGCTGCAGGGACAGCACGTCCAGCATGCACTGACAGTGAGGGGTGCTGCGCTGACAGGGCTGCTGCCCAGGAGCTGCCGTGGCTCCCAGCAGTGCCCGTGCCAGGCCCAGCAGTGTGCCATCCATCGCTCCACAGCTGATCCACAGCTGGCACGGGGCAGTGCCGATGTCTGGGAACGCCCTTCATGCCAACTCTCCTTTGCACGGGGCAGTGCCCGTGTCCCAGGACACCCTTCATGCCCAGCTCTCCTTTGGCCTGGGTCATCCCTCCGTGCCAGGCTGTCCCATGCCCGTTCCCCGCGTGGTGCCGCGCTGCTCAGCAGGTTTGCTGTGTGTCCTCTGCTCGATGTTTACAGACTGTTTCTGTTGACTGCCACAGGTTTACACCATACGAGTGGTATAACCCCCACCCGTGCAACCCAGACTCAGATGTGGTGGAAAACAATTTTACTTTACTAAATAGTTTCTGGTTTGGAGTTGGAGCTCTCATGCAGCAAGGTACACCGGTTACACTTCGTTCTCGCACACGTCCCACAGTCTGCTCAAGGGCTTCTGTGCTGGTAAACTCCACCCTCTGTAAACAGCATGTACTGTAAAACCTGACCTCACGCACGCAGGCTAGCACAGGGGAGGGAAGCCAAGGGCCACTGCCGCTGGGGAACTCTGCAGCCCAGGCCAGGAGGAAGGAGGGCGAGCGTCTGAGAGGAAGGGGAGCACGGGAATTCCGCAGCTGAAATGGAATTTCATTGCAAGAGGGATACGAAGTGCCTCGTGCTGAAGTTGAGTTTATTGGTATTGGAGGTTTGACAACAGGAAAATGTTGGGCTCCATCCCAACACAAACAGCCTCAGCTGCCCTAGAAGAACTGTTCCAGCTGCCAAACAGGGAAAGATGCTCTTTCTCCAGAAGGGTTGTTGAGTTTGTAGGCACTTGTCAAACACTTGTTTAAAACCAACACCAAACCCTGGTTTTCTATGGCTTTTCTGCAGGTATGAGCCCTACCCTTCTGTAAATCATCCAACCCTAGAAGCCTTAACTTAACCCGGTCACAAGCCCCTGTTACTGATGATTTTGGAAACAGCTGACATTTTATTCAGATGCCAAGGAGGGGCAGTGAAGCTTACTCCATGTGGGAAGTCAAATTGATCTATGTGCTAAACACATTTGTTTATGGCATTTATGTCCCAAGGTTTCCAATTAAATCACTTTTCACAACCACTGGGGTCCACTGAAAAGAGAGAAAATGTTTTCTGACAAACATTTCAAGTTAAATCAAAGCTGAATAAAAAAGACCCCATCCCACGACAACCAAAAAGGCAAAGCCCAGCAGCACCTTGGTATTAAATTCCTAAACATTTAAGTGAGGAATGTAAAACTATCTCTGCATTCATACAGGTACAGTTTATTCCTTCCTCTTTAACAGACATGAGTAAAATAAATATAAAAATAAAGAGGATTTTTTTCCTAGATGTGGTAGAGAATAAAGTTTGTATTGACCTAAGAGGCACTTGCTTTTAGTGGTGCATTATTGTATTGAGAGAGTACAGAACTTCCCCACAGAAGTTGCTTTGAAGGAGGTTGGATGAAAGAAGAGCATTTCTGCTTTGGTTTGGAGCTTTTTTGTTTTGTTTTCCTTCCAATTTGTCAGTAAAACGCAGGCTGAGGTTTTACAGTATCAGGCAGGTGTGTGTATCTAACTGTGGTTGCCCTGTGTGTGAAAGTGCCCCAGGATTTTGTGTTTCCTGTCCTGCCTTTTTTGGAGTTTACCATCATCCACAGCAAACTGTGGGATGCAGTGTCTGCTCGTTACCACTACCTTGGGTACATGACAGTCAGCCCCAACCAGACTCTGCTTGTCTTTTAAGGATATTCAAAGCAAAACAAAAGAAAGAGAGAAAAAGAAAGAAAGGCAAAAGCAAACATTTGTAAGGCAACACAAATGTTTCCATGTGCAAACTTGTGGTGTGATTGTCTGTGCCTCATGGTCACGTGAAGAGTTTGGACATGATGGGAGCGGTGGTGGAATCTGGGTCTAGCGTTGCACTCCTCCTCCTGGCAGCAGCTGCTCGTTATGCTTGACTGGAAGCCACTTGTGATTAAATTTTAAAATGTGATGATCAGACTTTCTCTTTTCTACAGAGCGTGAGCAAAGTCTGGATCAGGATTGGCTGTCATGTCTGCCATAAAAAGGCACTAGAGAGACTTCAGCAAGTATTGTCTCTGCCCCCGAGTCTTGCTGGCAACATTTTGATTTAGATGCTGCTTCCCCTGTTTTTGCCTGGAAGTCTCAGATGTGTTTGCATCCTCCGAAAGCATCCAAACAGGGCACATTTCATCCAATCCATGCAGGGAAGCTGTCACTGTCAGACAGGAGAGCTGTCCTCAGAGCTCAGCTCAGCCAGGAGCGGGGCAGGCAGGAGCAGGGAGCGCCCAGGTGGAGCAGGGGGGATGGAGCAGATCCTGGGCTGATCCCACAGCCTGGGCAGCAGGAAGGGGGGATTCTGCCCCTGAACCCAGGTGAGAGCTCACCTGCAGCCCTGGGTACACAGCAGCAGCACCTGGAGCTGCTGCAGAGAGCCCAGAGGAGGCCCCAGAGCTGCTGCAGGGCTGGAGCCAGGCTGGCAGAGCTGGGGGTGCTCACCTGGAGAGGAGAAGCTCCAGGGAGAGCTCAGAGCCCTGGCAGGGCCTGAAGGGGCTCCAGGAGAGCTGCAGAGGGACTGGGGACAGGGATGGAGGGACAGGACAAGAGAAATGGACTCAGACTGACAGAGTAGGTTTAGATTTGGTGTTAGGAAAGAATTCCTCCCTGGCACAGGGTGGGCAGAGCAGCTGTGGCTGCCCCTGGATCCCTGGCAGTGTCCCAGGCCAGGCTGGACAGGGCTTGGAGCACCCTGGGACAGTGGAAGGTATCCCTGCCATGGCAGGGGTGGCACTGGGTGATCCTCAAGGTCCCTTCCAGACCAGGCCACTCTAGGATAAACCAGAGCTCTCTGCTGGAACTGAGGCACTCAGAAAGGTGAACCCTGCAATAACCATGGGAAAAATGAAATGCTGCCCCACTCAGCTCAGCCAGGAGCAGGGTTTGCTCTCACCTCACCAGAGCAGTCACTCAGGGCAGGATTACCAGGGTGGGAACTGAGTGTGTTGTTTCCCACAAACCATGTTTTGCTGCAGGAAGTCACAGGGGGTTTGGCACCTCTCCCCACAAGTGCAGCTCACAGGGATTTTCCATCCTCTCCTGAGCAGCACTGGCACGTTCCATGTGTGTGCACAGCATCAGGGGCCAGGTGCAGCAATTCTATTGTATGGCTGCCTAAGCTTAAAAGCAAGAATCCCTTCAGGATGACCTGAATGAGCACAGCTTTTGCAGCTCAACCTCAGCTTAGAAATAGAGAGCAACAAGGAAATATTCCATTGTATTGAAAAAGAAATCTAATCAGGAAAACAAGAAAGTACAGCAGAAGCTCAAACACAAACCCAGGCAGAGCTACAGCTCTGGAAACAACTCCATTTGGCCTGGAAAATTTCAAGTGAGAGTTTTTGCCTTCAGACTGCTCTCGCTGTTTGGCAGCTCTGTCAACACACTCCAACCCTTGGGCTAAGCTTAGCTCTGACCTTTAAGAGACACAGCTCTGTGTTTACAAATACAGCTCCAATCTGTTTGCTGGTTGGTGGGGAAGGCTTTACCCTTTCGGTCTCTGCCCCAAAAGTCACATTCAGAGTTTTTGCAAAGTCTGAAAATATTCTATGCAATGTTGAAATTTCTTGCAGAACTCAGTGAATAGCTGAGGAGGCATAATATGTCAACATGTTTTTCCAGTAATAGAAAAATGTTTGTGAAATCAAAAGCTTTAGCCCTGAGCACTCTGTTCACGGGCTCTTAAGTATTTTCTTAAGTCCATCCCTCATCAGCAAAATAATGATGCAAAACCTTTACTTTGAAGTCAAATTACTCAGGTGGCTACCTAGGAGCTTTGCTGAACCAGATCCTGAATCCCACATTATGCACAGAATTCATTGGGAATGGCCCCCCAGTTAAAGAGCAGAAGATTTGCCTCAGAATGCCTAGAAACACGAGTATATCTGTGGCTGAAATAGAGATTATCTGGGTGCCTGGAAACCATTGCAGTGCAGGTAACATATAGTGCTCTGTGGGGACTTATGGCGATGGCAGAGAGCTGCTCAGACCTGTTCAGAATAATGTGTTAAACACACTGTCCAAAACTTGGCATCGCCCTGAGGATCCAAGGGATGTGTCCATGGACCCTCTGGTTTCTCAGAGGTGAAGCACACGTTGCTAGAAGAGGGTTTGTGGGGGCTGAGCTGAGGTTCAGTGGAGGTGACTGGGGCTGCATTGATCTCCCTGTTGGTGCTGAGCTGTGTCAATAGGATGCACGGGGCAGGCTCCTCCTGGGAGGTATTTCTGTCAGGCAGCTAGGAGGAGAAGAGCGTTTGCTAAAGAGCTCTGGTTACAAAATTGATTGCAGTGTACAGGCACAAAGGGGCTCCAGGAGTAGACAAATACCAGAGTAGCTTGCTCGGGATGTACAAGATTAATATCACAAGGCTGGTTAGCTCAGAGAGGTAAGGGGCTTAGACCCAAGGATAATTCCATTTGTCATGTATCATGGCACACATCCCCTTCCCAGTGTGTTACCATTATAAATGTCAGCTGTGCATCTGTGAGATTATTGTTGAAATCATTTTATCATGCTACAGCTCATAAAAGCATTCTGTGCCTAAAACCAGGCCGTGCTATCAGGAAAGGCTCATTTTAATATGATTGTTTTGATGGTGTTGTAACAGGATCAGAGCTGATGCCCAAAGCTCTTTCCACCAGAATAGTTGGAGGAATATGGTGGTTTTTCACCTTAATCATAATCTCATCCTACACTGCCAACCTGGCTGCCTTCCTGACCGTGGAGAGGATGGAATCTCCCATCGACTCGGCAGATGACCTGGCCAAGCAAACCAAGATAGAGTACGGGGCTGTCAGGGACGGATCCACCATGACCTTCTTCAAGGTAAGGCAAAAACTGGGGCAGCCGCGGGGCCGGAGCCGCTCACGGCGCTCCTGCGGGGCCGGGAGGCGGAGCCGCAGCATCCCCGGGGATCGCTGGGGTGGGGAAAGGCAGCATTCACCCAAACCCAGGCACACAGCATCCCCGGGGATCGCTGGGGTGGGGAAAGGCAGCATTCACCCAAACCCAGGCACACAACATCCCCGGGGATCGCTGGGGTGGGGAAATGCAGCATTCACCAAAAACCAGAGCCGCAGCATCCCCGGGGATCGCTGGGGTGGGGAAATGCAGCATTCACCCAAACCCAGGCACACAACATCCCCGGGGATCGCTGGGGTGGGGAAATGCAGCATTCACCAAAAACCAGAGCCACAGCATCCCGGGGGATCACAGGGATGGGGAAATGCAGCATTCACCAAAAACCAGAGCCACAGCATCCCGGGGGATCACAGGGATGGGGAAATGCAGCATTCACCAAAAACCAGAGCCACAGCATCCCCGGGGATCGCTGGGGTGGGGAAAGGCAGCATTCACCCAAACCCAGGCACACAGCATCCCCGGGGATCACAGGGATGGGGAAATGCAGCATTCACCCAAACCCAGGCACACAGCATCCCCGGGGATCACAGGGACAGGGAAATGCAGCATTCACCCAAACCCAGGCACACAGCATCCCCGGGGATCACAGGGACAGGGAAATGCAGCATTCACCCAAACCCAGGGACACAGCATCCCCGGGGATCGTTGGGGTGGGGAAATGCAGCATTCACCCAAACTCAGGGACACAGCATCCCTGGGGATCACAGGGATGGGGAAATGCAGCATTCACCCAAACCCAGGCACACAGCATCCCCGGGGATCACAGGGACAGGGAAATGCAGCATTCACCCAAACCCAGGCACACAGCATCCCCGGGGATCACAGGGATGGGGAAATGCAGCATTCACCAAAAACCAGAGCCACAGCATCCCGGGGGATCACAGGGATGGGGAAATGCAGCATTCACCCAAACCCAGGGACACAGCATCCCGGGGGATCACAGGGATGGGGAAATGCAGCATTCACCCAGGCACACAGCATCCCCGGGGATCACAGGGACAGGGAAATGCAGCATTCACCCAAACTCAGGGACACAGCATCCCTGGGGATCACAGGGATGGGGAAATGTAGCATTCACCCCAAACCAGAGCCACAGAATCTCTGGGGATCGCTGGGATGGGGAAATGCAGCATTCACCCAAAACCAGGGCCAGAGCATCCTGAAGGATTAGAGGAGAAGATAAATACACCAGGTACCCACAGCCAGAACCACAGCATCCCAAGGGATCAGAGGAGTCTGTAAATACATAATTCACCCACAGCCACAACCACAGCATCCTGAGGGACTGGAGAAGGTAAATACAGCAGGTACTCCAGCCTCAGGGGATCCTTCAGCACCAGGAATGTAAAACCCAGAAGGTTTCCCCCAGGACATGTGGAAAACAAGCCTGGCAGTGAAGTGCAGCAAGGGGTAAACCCATCTGCCACTGATGGGAGCCAGGGCATGGACATGGGGATATTCTCCTCCAGATGGGATGCTGTTTCCTCCCAGCCACTTCAGTAAAAAGCAGCTGGAAAAGTCTGCTTCCCTTTCTGAAAGCCACATTTGCACCATGGTAATTCCACAGGAAAATGCAAGTTTGCTTGTCCCTTTTTTGAGTGCTCCATGGTCATATTACCCAGACTGTCAATGCAGGGGCCACACACACACATGAACACATCTGCAAGAGAAGAGTTTTCTGTAGCTAATTGTTTGGTAGACAACTGTGATAATTATGTCTTTTTCCTGTTTTTTAATTATTATATTAATTACAGACCAAATGGATAATCTCATAAAATGTCAGTGCAAAAGCCAACAAGCTATAAATCCAGAATACATGCACAAAAACCCTGTGACAGTCAGAATTCCTGAGCAGCTCCCTCAGCAGTGTCAGCAGGGAAGGCAGGCTCAGGATGAGCCAGGATCAGGCTTTTCCCTGTGGTGTCTGAGGATGGTGCTCATGGAGTCACACACACAGGGCCTCGGGAGGGGATGAGACTCTGGGGAAAGCAGTGGGGCAGAGCAACATCTGTGACAAGAGATCTCTCCCTCTCTGGGGACATCCCAAAACCACAAAAATCAAAAATTCCAGTGTCACCTGCTCCAGGTGACCCTGCCTTGGTGGGGGGTTGGACTGGGTGATCTCTGGAGGTCCCTTCCAACCCCAACCATCCCAGGATTCTGGGATCCTGGGCAGTCTGTCCCTGCTGGTGCTGCCAGGGGTGAACTGCCCCTGGCAAGGCTCTGCTGTGGCTGAGCAGAGATGTTTCCTTGCTGAAAGGAAAACACCAGCTACAGCATTTTGCTGTAGTGAGCTCCTGAAATGATGAGCTGACATTTCCACTGAGATGGAAACCCACCTGGAGATGTTCCAGCAAAGCAAGCTCTGCATTCTCCTCTGGCTCTTTCATGCCCAAAGAAGCTCACTGCCATTGATATTCTGAAGTCAAATTTAGCTTCAGAGACAAAACTTCAAATCCTGTTGCATCCCTGTATATTTAGAGGAACTAGGTCCTGGAGCTGTACATGAGAATTTCAGAACAAATTTCCTAGAGCTGTTTTTAGTTTTACACTGATTTCTTTTTGCACCATTAATCCTGCAGGCAGAAATATGTAGGCTTTAAAGCATGTGAGCTTCTAAAAGCAAACCTTCAGACAAGGTGGTTAAATATTTATGCGCTACATGTGCCAGCTTACTTGTGCCTGAAATACGTGTGCACAGAGGCACAGGGGAAGGGCAGTACAGAAGCTGGAGATGGATTCCCTGGCAGAGGGATGGGGACACAGTGGAAATGCATGAGAAATGCAGTGTATCACACTTGTAAACACTCTGTGGTGTTTTTTTATTATGGAAGCATCTCCAGATCCTCACAAGATAAGGAGTTCTTTGTCTGCCCAAAACCTGAAATAAAAAATCCTGGAGTAGCTCTCTGTACAAAAGCAGCTACTTGTGTCTGCAGAGGAAGGCTCTGACTTTGCCTTCCTCAGCCTGAGATGGTGCATGTGCTCCTTGAGCTGAACAAACACCGAGGGAGGGGTCTGGGAGGAGGCAGCAGGAGGGAGTTGAGGCAGCAGTAACTGCGCTCCCGCTCTCCTCCCAGGGCACGCACAGTTCCAGCGCCTCGCCAGGCTCTGCCCCTTTCCCGGGAGCTGTCCAGGCCCCGGCAGTGCTGGAGCGCTGGGGACAGGGACAGGGACAGCAGGGATCACTGCGGCAGCAGCAAACACACCCTGAGGAGTGAGGCGCGGGGCTGGGTGCCCTGGGAAGGGTCACGGCCTCGAGTGCTTTCTCTGCTGCAAGCTGTGGTTTGTCAAATCAAACCGTGCCAAAGCCAAGGGATGCCAAGGGGAACAGATTGTTTTCAGAACAACATTTTTCAAAGCAAACCACAATGTGCGGAGCATTCCTCGCTGCGCAGGGGACAGGAACAAGGGACTGACATGCAGGACAGGAGGGGCACAGCCCAAATCCCTCTGGTTTCCAGGACTGAATGGGACACACATGGAGAAAAGGTTTCTGTAGACATCAGGCACAGGAAAACACAAAGCAGACTCTAAAGAGCTTTGATTTAGGACTTTGTGCTCAAAGTAGCAGCAGGAAGCCCTGGAAGATGAGATTACATGGTGTAACTGCTGGATGGGATGGAGGTCAGGAAGCACATTGGAAAAGCAAGGTACTCCCACTGCTTTACCTGCATTTATTCAAATGCACTTTCCAAAGCTCCACTTGCAGTTTTTCAAGCTGACATCACTTGCAGTTAGTGGTGTCTATAAGGCTCATGCTAACTGTTGTGACTGCCCAGGTTTGGAATGCCTAGCACCAGTGTCCTTGTTGCTATAGTTTCCTCAGAAAAAAAATTATTCTGTAGATGAGATATTTATCAAGGGAGTCACTTTTCTGCAGTTACTTTTAGCCAGACAGTGGGGGGAAGAAAACAAAAGCAACTGGAATTATTTGTGGGGCGAAAATGGAGTTCTTACTTTGAAAAGAACCTCAGAATTGGCCTTTTCCCTATGTAGAGATGCCAGATCTGGCCAAAGTAGATGGAAATACCCCAAAACCAGGGCCCGGGCAGCTCAGGACAGTGAAGCCTTTTAGGAGGGCAAGCCAGCAGCATTGCCCATCTGTGGGAATGACAAATGTGGGAGAAGTCCAGATGAAGGCAAGATGTTCCCCATCCACAAGCAGTGACACACTTTATTTCTCCAGACTGCTGTCCTGCTCTGTTTCCAGCATGTCCATAAATCTTCCACTGCTTTTTTGCCCCTCCATCATTACAGATCTTAACCCTGTGTTGCAGCTTGTGCCAGCTCCTGCCTTCTAAAGTGCAGATGTGTTTCCACTGAAATTAATGAAGATTCAAAGGCCAAAATTTGGCACAGGATCCATCCTGAGGAAAAAAAATGGTAGCTGGCAAGTTGAGAAGCCAAGATTGTTCTTACAAACTCTTCTGAGTAAGGAACACATTCTTCCACTAAATTCCACTGTCAGTCTAGTACATAAACATACCATCAATTTCAAAAATATTCCCAACTGAGCTATAAAATTGGTAACTACTTGTGGAGAGCCACTTAACCACCTTCAGAGTTTAGTGGCATCGTGTGGCTCACCAAACTGAGGTGGAATTCAGGTGACATTCACAGATACTGAATTTATAGATAAGGCATATTAACATTTAAAGCTCAAAGAACCAGAAAATCGACTTCTCACAGGAATCTCCCCGAAGCTGGTGTTTAAAACAGAGCCTGGAATCAGCTGAGATGGCTGTAAACCAGAGACAGGTCTTGAGGGACTGAGGAGACTCTGCCTTTAAACCCTGTGGCAAAGAGATCACGTCCTCAAGTCTGATTGCAACGGGAAGCACAAAGCAGGAGTTGATTTGGTCTGTTCCTCAAATTTTATCCCTGAAATGTGTGACTTCAGGCAAGTGATATGAACAGACAGGGGCAGAGGAATGCTTTGTTCATCACCAGGCTCTTGGAGCGTGCCCCAATGGGCAGGAACAGTGTCCCAGGGCAGCAGTGTCTGAGGACAGCAGTGTGCCAGGACAGCAGTGTCCAAGGACAGCAGTGTCCCAGGGCAGCAGTGTGCCAGGACAGCAGTGCCCAGCTGCACTGGGTCAGCTGCCTGCATGCTGCAATCCATGGAGCAGCATGGGCCCAGAAAACTCCAGAGCACTTCACAGCCAGGCAGTAATTCCGTTCCTGGCACAGCAGAGAAAGTGGGTTAACAACAAGAGATTGCTCAGCACAAAGCCCAGTAAGAGGGGAGTGCTGCTGGAAGGAAGCCCTGCCACCAGTTCCCTGTCACTCTGGATGCGGTGCCGCCATTGAGGCTGGGGAGGCTGAGGCACACCCGGCAAGGGCAGCTGGGTGCTGGTGTGACTCTGTGCCCCCTTTCCCCGCAGAAATCCAAAATCTCGACGTACGAGAAGATGTGGGCGTTCATGAGCAGCCGGCAGCAGACGGCGCTGGTGAAGAACAACGACGAGGGCATCCAGCGCGTGCTCACCACCGACTACGCGCTGCTCATGGAGTCCACCAGCATCGAGTACGTGACCCAGAGGAACTGCAACCTCACCCAGATCGGGGGCCTCATCGACTCCAAGGGCTACGGCGTGGGCACCCCCATCGGTAAGGGCTGGGGAGCACAGCAGGGTCCCCTGAGGCAAACCGTTCACTCCTGGGACCTCAGAAACGGGGCAAGGGAGAATGGATGCACACTGACAAAACCAGGGCTAGATGGGACATTGGGAAGGAATTCCTCCCTGGGAGGGTGCTGAGGCCGTGGCACGGGGTGCCCAAATAATCTGGCTGCCCTGTCCCTGGCAGTGTCCAAAGCCAGGCTGGGTGGGGCTTGGAGCAACCTGGGACAGTGGAAGGTGTCCCTGCCCACCTGACAGAAAGGGCTTTAAGGTCCCTTCCCACCCAAACCATTCTGGGATTCTGTATGTGCCCCAAAGAAAACTGCTTACTCAAAACCCTGCATCTCCCTGATGCAGAACCTTGCAGGTGATCCTCACTGTTCTTCAGTGTTGCACTGTCATTGAATAAATCAGAAAGTCATCCCCTTTCATGCAGAGCTTTAAGACTCCCAATTTCTCTGAACTCCCTCTGGCAGACCTTTTCTAGCATGTCCAGTACCCTTTCTAAGGTCTTCTAATTGTACAGCATTAAAAATTATGTCAGATTTTTGTTCTGTGCACTTGTGAACAATTGGCACTGGGGGGCCAGGTTTTGTCCTGTGTTCATACAATTATGGAGCCACAGAAGGGTTTGGCTTGGAAAGAATCTCAAAGTGCCACCCCTGCCATGGCAGGGACACCTCCCACTCTCCCAGGTTGCTCCAAGCCCGGTCCAGCTGGGGATTTGTTCATCCATTGCTTGACAGAGCAATATAAATAAGGGAGAAACACCTCTGCACTTGGAACTGTCATTCTTTGTGGTGCTGAGCCCCGCAGACAGATTGTCACAGACATGACATCCCAAGTATATTTTACCACTGGCTATGTGAGAACAGCCCTGGCACCCTGAGAAAAGTGATACAAAAGCTAAAACCCCCAGGAATGACAAACTCATGGCAAGAGTTTCCTTGGGGTTATAAAACTGCCACACTTTAAACTAAGAACAACGAAGGAATAATTGGAACAGATGGCAATCCTCAGAGACAGTGCAGCCATTGGAAATGCAGCTGTGAAATATATTTATAAGATGTTTCTTGTATGAGAAGTGAACCTTTATATTTTTGTTGAGAAAAACCTGCAAATTTCAGGGGAATAGATATCCCCAAGCACTGTGGAATAATCCAGCATCATTAAGCATCTCATAAACAACTGATTTCATAAACAAGATAAACCTGCCACTGTTCAGAGGAACCCCCAAGCCTCTGTTATTTCTCTCAGAGCATTCAAGAGTATTGATTGCAGAGGCTGTATGGAAAATAAAAAAAAAATAAAAGGGCTGTCAGTGACCCTTAACACCAGATCTTCATCAGGGCTTAACTGCAGGGGAATGTAAAACCACAGGGTCTGTGACTCCAGAATTTCCAGTGAGGGAGCTGGACAGCACCTTGTGGCTCCTGAAGAAACAGGGAGGAGAATTGGAGAATTCCTGAATCCAGGAAATATATCATTTTATCAGAGCATCTTCTGCAAGTAAAATACAGCAGTTATAGGCATCAGGAAGAATTTCTCCATGGAAAGGGGGGCCAGGCCTTGTCAGGGGCTGCCCAGGGAGGTTTGGAGTGCCCATTCCTGGAGGTGCCAGAAAGGCCTGGGTGTGGCACTCAGTGCTCTGGGCTGGGGACAAGGTGGGCACTGGGCACAGGCTGGACTCTCAGTTCCCTTCCACCCTCAATGATTCTGGAATTCTGTGATATGTTACTCCAGGATCAGTGCCAGGCTGATGCAGGTAATTCTAACACTAAAGCTCTTCCCAGTTCCTTGGGAGACTGTTTAGAAAGTAGATAAATGTATTTCTTGGCCTAAGAGGTTTGTTAACAGCTCAGAGGCCATAAGTAATGTGCTGAATATTTAAAGAGGTGTGGAGATGGATTTGTGGGTGGTGGTAGAGCTCACCAATAAACCACCACCAGTGCAGCTCTCCAGGCACTCTTGACAAACTCTAAAAGCCAGTGCAGAAATCTAGAGGTGCCTGTTACCCTCCAGATGAATTGTGGTAATCCTGATGGCAACATAAACAACACAAGAAAGAATAAACAGCCCCACAAATCCTGTGCTGTGACTCTGGCTGCTCCACTTTAGCTCCCAGCTGTGTCCTTCCAGACAGGGGAAATGGATGAGTCCTGCAGCCTCACACATTGCAGGGGACAAGGCACAAACAATTCTGCTCTCTCTTCTGCCAGGCACTGCTGTTTCCAGGGGTAATAATTCACTCCTCTGTGCTCAGCCAGTTTTTGGAGGTGTTTCTGGCCTGTTTTCTGTGCTGTTATTTTTGGGTCTTTAACAGCAAGCACACAACTCATCCATTCTTACAGCAGGCACGTTTTCCTCTCAGAGCTGGCTGCCTGCAGCAGTGCTGGTCTCTGGCTTCCCAGATGGATTTGGGATAGACTGACACATGTCTCCTGGCAGCTGTGGGCACAGCATGGCCCAGTGCTGGCAGTGCTGTGCCCCAGCAGCAGCTCGGTGCTGGCACAACAAATGAGGAGCTGCAATGTTCCTCACGCTGCTCTCCTCAGACAGGGCTGGGGGATGAAGGAAATGGAGAGCCATGGGACAAGGTTTTTAACAATGTCCTGCACAGCAAAATAAGGAGCAAAACTGAAGCCATGGGTGGTGCCTCAGTGAGATTTGTCTGAAGTGCCATGTGATCCCTTCCATTCTGGCACACAATCTGCCTTAAAGCTTGGTTTGCCTTCATGGAGCTGAGTTTGCGACATCTCTGACGTGCAGCAAAATGTGACTTTGGTAAAATAGAGGTTGAAGAAAATCTGAGAATCATAGAACTGCCTGGATTGGGATGGACTTTGAAGCCCATCCAGTGCCACCCCTGGCATGGGCAGGGACACCTTCCACCATCCCAGGCTGCTCCAAGTGCCATCCAACCTGGCTTTGGACACTTGCAGGGATCCAGGGGCAGCCACAGCTGCTCTGGGCACCCTGTGCCAGGGCCTGCCCACCCTCACAGGGGAGAACTTCTTTCCAATATCCCACCTAATCCTGCCCTTTGGCAGTGGGAAGCCATTCCCTGTGTCCTGTCCCTCCACGTCTTATTAATGTGCTGCTAAAGGAGGGGAAAGGGGAAAGAAATAGCTGCAGGGCTTTCAGCTCTGCATTTCAGCCCAGACTCCAAATGTTTCCAGCTGTAGGGAGTCCAGCAGGTCAGGATTTGGGAGCACACACGAGCCTTTGGAGCCAAACAGCATCTCACAGAATCACAGAATCATTCTAGCAAGGCCCCCTCCTTGCTATCACAAAATCCTGATCCCACAAAGTCTCTCTCACAAACACAGGCTGCAGGAGTTTGGAAGATGGAGAGGCTGAGCAGAGTGAGAGCAAATCTAAGCAGACTGAGCCACCCAGTGTGACCCCACTCCTCGCCAGACACTGCCCAGCCCATAAAACTGCAGAGCCTGCACACACATCATTTAGCAAATGGTGGCCTGCAAACCAAAAGCATGAAATTGTTCCTATTTTCAGCTTGCAGGGCTGCTATTGTTGCAAATCAAAATATAAAGAACTTGTCCACACAGTGTTCTTACTGTAGGTAAGCTGTAGGTAGCTGAGGTGGAGCTGTGAGTGTAAATGAGAAGAGAAGGTGTCTGAGTGGCTGTGGACTCCTCTGAGGCAGCCCTCATTTACAGGCAGCAGGAAAAACCAACAGATGCTGAAGTCAATAGAAGGGATGCAAAGCGGAAATTCTCAACGAGTGCTCACAGCAATATTCAAATATGATGTGGAGGAATGCCTCGGCAAGAAAACCCACTGCCAAGGCTTAAATAAACCTCCCTAGGAGACCCTAAAATTATCATGAATTCTCAAATAACTGCAGCCATGCAGCCTTCTGCTTCCCAGTCCCCAGGGCAGACACCAACAGAGATTCCCCTTTCCAGCTGTGACAACCCCCCCTGTGACAAGGGAGGCTGCTGCCTCAGATGGTGGCACTGCCAGGCCTCGCTGTCCCCTTGCAGGGTCCCCATACAGGGACAAGATCACCATCGCCATCCTGCAGCTGCAGGAGGAGGGCAAGCTGCACATGATGAAGGAGAAGTGGTGGCGAGGCAACGGCTGCCCCGAGGAGGACAGCAAGGAAGCCAGCGCCCTCGGCGTGGAGAACATCGGGGGCATCTTCATCGTGCTGGCGGCGGGGCTGGTGCTCTCCGTGTTCGTGGCCATCGGAGAGTTCATCTACAAGTCACGCAAGAACAGCGACATCGAGCAGGTGAGTGAGTGAGTGACCCTGCCCTGCTCCCGAGGGCTGAGCCCTGGGCACAGTGGGGCTCAGCAGCACACACCTCCGTGATGGAGCGTGCATTTCCTGCTGCTGAGCTCCCACCAGGCAGCCCCGGCTTTAATGACAAATAATTTATTAATAACGACAGGGAAGTGCCTCACCCACGGTCCAATTAGTGCTGCTTAGCAGGGCAGTGCAAAACAAGGGCAATTAATTTCTCAAACAGTTTCTGCTTGGACTTAGGACTTCCAGCATAAATTACATTGGAAAGGAATAAAAGACAACTGGGCTGTTGGGTCTTTTATATGGCATTATCACAAGGAAAGCACATCCAAATCCCAAGAGTCATTTTCCTCTTGTTGTAGAAAGCATCTTTTTTCAAAGCCAGGGGTTTACCACTTGTGCTGAGGGATGCACTTCAAAGCAGGGAGATCTACCGAGAGGTGATGGATGCCACTGTAAAGTAAGATTGTGGAGCCAAAGAAGTTCTGGTAATAGCTCCGCTGAAGTGTAATGAGCAATTTAAAAGGGCAGAAGAAAACGAAGTAAATGCTGTGTGTAAATCACACCTTGAGCCTTAGAGCATTTTGTGAGAAGGGATCAATCCTTAAAACCCCTTTATAGAGCCACCAGCCCTGTGAAAGAGTCAGGGCTGAGCAGGAACTGGCAGAGTGTCCCTAAGCCGTCAGCCAGCCCCTCCTGCCCCGGGGCAGTTTGTCCTGCTCTCTACTGGACCCTGCTCTGGCCCTGTTTGGCTCCTTTTCTCCCCAGCAGGACTTTCCCGAGGGACAAGGGGACCCCACCTGCAGGAGCAGGGGGTGACCCTGAGTCCCCAAAGGTTCCCATTTCCTCACTCCAGGCTCCCAGATATGAGGCACCCACCTCGAAGCAGGTTTAAGTTCCCTTTGCACTTTGAGGTGGGAAAGGCCTTTCCATGGAGGATTCCCCATCCCCATCCAAGGTGTTATCCTACAAGGGTGGTGACATAAATGCCAGGAGTGGCTGTTGAGGCAAAGACCCTCCCCGAGGGCAGCAGGGATGAGTGGGAGGAGAAGGGAACATTTTGAGCTCGATCTGGGAGGTGCAGTTTGCATCAAAAGCAGCGTCACTGTCCACAAAAAACAGATGCAGCTCATGGAGCAACCCCAGGACATGCCAACTAAAGGGTCCCTGGTTTGGGATAAGGCAGAGATAAAGGATTAATGTATTTGCACATATTGCAGCTTTCTAATTAGTAATTTAGCCCGTTTTAGCACAAAATGCATAAAAAATGTATTGGTATCTTTGTTTTGTTCCTGTCTCGGGAGATCGTTTATTCAAATACGTTTTGGAGAACAGTTGCAGCTAATTAAAATATTTAGTAGAATTAAAATGTTTAGTTTAAGTGCTAACATGGTGCAGAATAGCCTGGAAACTTTGCAGGAGTCTGTGCAAGGCAGTGCCTCCCTGAAGGCAGGACTAAAGCAGACCTAAAGCTTTAGGCCAGGAGTGTTAATTCACTGAGCAATAAGTGGGATGAATAACACAATTCGGGGTTGCACACACGTGTGCACACCCCCATTTCTGCACCTGCACTGCTGCTGCTCAGCAAGGTGTTGCTTAATAATTAGAATCATCAAGTGAGCTAATATGGCACATCCAGCCTCTTTTCCAGAAGCAATTTCACCAGAGCACAATAGCAGCGATTCCAGTGCTTCTCTCTGGTTTCTCTGGGATTGTTTTCTCTTTTCCCTGGTGAGATAAGCAGCTTAGATGGGAAATGCTGTGCCGGGTGTGTTATCACTAAGCTAATCCAAAGCATTGTTGAACACAATCTGTGACTTTTCTGTTCCCATGAGTTGAGTCTCTTTTGATTTAAATGGCTTTTGAATCATTCTCGTGCTTGTTTTCAGTTTTGCTTCGTTCATTTATTTACTTTCTCCATTTCTCTTCTCTTGCATGCAAGGCCTTTTGTTTCTTTTACGGACTGCAGTGTAAGCAACCCCACCCGTCCAACTCCACCTCTGGCACCACCTTATCCACGGAGTTAGACTGTGGCAAATTAATCCGGGAGGAGCGGGGGATCCGAGCGCAGCCCTCGATCCACACGGTGTAGTCAGGAGAGGAGCCAGGTGTGTCCGGGGGAGCTCCCGCAGGGTTAACCAGGGGCTGAGCTGATCCAGAGCGAACTGCCCAAGCCCGAAATGGGGCAGCTTAAACGGTGTCACGGGAAATAATTACACCCCCAGCAGGGAGCTCTGGAGAGCTGCTAGCCTTTCAGAATTGTCACAGCCTCTCATGCGCAATTGTCACCTTGTCATTTCCTGGGGTAATTCACCTGCTTCAGGTAAGAAAATGATTTGCCTCCTTTTCATCTCCTCCCCAAGCCGAGCTGAGCAGTGGCAGCCTAGTTACTGAAAGCAGGGAGGGGCGGCCGCTTTGGTCTCTGCTGCAAGTGGGCCAGGCAGCTCTGAATTCAGGCAGCTCTGAATTCAGGAACCTCCCAAACACCCTGCAGGGCTCCATTAACTTCCTGAACCCTGTTACAGGCTGCCAGAGATGGTGAGCTGGCATCTCCTATGCCCTGTGTCAATATTTAATGAATTTTAATTCCTCCATTTAAAATGCATTTCTCTAAGCCTGCTAGTAACTCATAGCACAAAGTCAGACCCATCAGTTACATTTTATGCCATGTAGCCATTAAGGACATATTCAACAGCAGCACCCTCAGGCAACACCCACACAGACCATTAACAGAGCAACTCCACTCTTGTTTGAGCAATTCACGGGGTTCATTTGTAACAGAGAAACTCCTTTGTGGGAAAGTCGGGCATCAGTTTATCCCAGAGAGCCAGGCCCTGCATTGCTTTGCATATTGCACCCCGGTGGCACGTTCTGTGCAGGTGGCTAGCACTGGATGTGTTTTACACTCTGGGACCACAACACTTGGATTTCCTCCAGCCCTCAGCCAGTCAGGGGCTGACAGGGCAGGGGAAAGTGGACTGGATGTGGTTTTGCCACCAAAAAACATATGTCAACAATCTGAGACACACAAAGTGCACAGAAATGCCAGCTCGAGGGATGTCATGAACTGTGGCACACCCCAGTGTTCCCAAACCCTGTTACCTGTGTTCCATTGTATCCCAGATTCCCATCAGTGTCACCAGCTCGTCTCCCTCCCCTCAGCCCTGTTTATGTTTTCAGCTCATCAGACAAGTTACTGCTCTGTTTCCCTGGGGCCATTTCTGCCCCCTGTGCAGTCAGGGCCCTTGCTGGAGGGGATTCCTTCACACCCGAGTGCTCCCCCTTGGATGTGTCTGTGTACCTGCTGCTGAGGACAGGCAGAGCAGGCAGGCAGTGCCCCCTGACCTCCCCTCAGCCCTGTCCCAGTGCTGGTGCTGCTGGCAGCAGGCCGGAGTGCTTTGTGACAAAGCTCTGCTGCTCACAGCTCAGCTGCTCCCATTCTCCCCTGCCCATCCAGGGTGGGCCTTTATGCTGTGCTCCAGATGCTGCAAGAAATTGTCTTGCTCAGAATGGTCTCTTAACTGGTTTGAATGGGGCCTTGAAAGCTTTGGCTCTCCATAAAATGCTCCCTCTCGCCAGCAAAGACCTGAATTAGGTCCTCTGAATACCTGATTAAAGAAAACACTTCTTATTTGCAGCTTCCCAGTAGAAGAGACTTAAAACTAATTAAATTCAGCTCTTCTCAGCTCTCAGAGGAGAAGGAAGATGCCTAATGTGTTTATCTCCATCACTGCTCCACACAAGAAATCCTCAGGGTTGCAGCTTGGACCGGTTTTGTAATTGTTCCTTAGATTAGTGCCGGATCCAGAGCGTTCCTGTCACCTGCTGGGTAAACATTGTCCCAGCTGTCAGTCCCACAGCCCTGCTGGCAGTGACAGCATCGTTCCCTGGGTGTAGCTGTCCCACACACAGCCCCACGGGCTGGCAGCAGCTCCCTGGGGAATGCCAAAGCAGCTCCTGCCATCCCCAACAGAGCCCCATCCCAGCTGCACAAACAGTTATCAAAAACCATCACTGGTGCTCAGGTGAGCAGCAAGCAGCTTTTCTGGCTTTCCTTGTGAACAGAGCACAAAGGAGCAGTTTCTGTAAGCGGGGAAGAGGTAAATGAATCCCTGGGTTACTGTCACACTGTTTTGACAGCCACAGCTCAATAGACTCTGGCAGGTTAAAGGAGTTAATTTGGGGATCTCCTCATGCCACCAGAATATGCCTCTCCTCGTGCCATCTGTGTGACAGAATACTCAGTGTGCCCCAGCAGCAGTTTGCTCACTAAAAGAAACTATTTCAGATATTTTTCCTTCCGTGCAAAAGTAAATCCATTTCCTTTCAGCACAAGGCACAGGTCAGTGTCCCAGCTATGGGTGCAGGAGAAAAATCCTGACTTCTGCACTTCCTCCTCTGTCCCTGAGCTGCTCAGGAGTCCTTCCAGAATGAAATCTGCCCCACATCCTTCGATTTTCACAGTTCTAGCACTTCCACCACACCCTGGGGTTTGGGTGGCTGCTTTATTGCTGCTTGGTTGGCTTTGCAAGGTATTAATAAAATGCCTTGTCCTCAATGGCAGCCCAGCAGCAGAAGCAACAGATTGATAAATCCTGACTACAACTCTTCTTTTTTCATTGTTTCTACTTTATTTTATGCTATTTATTTATTTATGTGTTTTTTCATTCTGAGTCTGTAATTCTCCTAAAGCTTAGCACAGACCTCTGCATGGGAGTGTAAGGAAGGATTTGGGAGCTTCATGACTAAGCTTTAGCAGCTGCTGGAATGACCAAAGGGCACAGAGAAAGAGTCCCACATCACACAGAGAGCAGAACCTAGTCTGTTTTTAAAGGATGGCATTTCCTTCTCCATGCCATGGCCGGCAGCATTTTGACACTGCCAGAATGAGAAAGTTAAGCTGGCTGAAAGCAAAATGTTAAATTCATCATGAGGTTGTAAAAGGGATTGATCTGTGCCCACTCTGCTCTTGTTCTGGGCAGACCTCAGCAGTGGACTGACCAGCATGGGAAAAAAGGGGGTTTTAAAGCAATTCAGTCTGGCCACCTGACTATGAGACAAAAGAACAGTATATTTCCCTTTTTAATCGAATTTTAATGTCAACATCCCCTTTCTGAAGGCTGCTGTGCAGGTGCTGCTCAGAGGACTTGGACTCAGAGGTCTTGGGGTGTGTTCCTTGTCCATGGCTTTCCTATAAACCCCACACCATTCTGGCTGAGGCTGTGCACCACTTTTCCTAAGAATACCTTGGAGTCTTCCTGATATAATTATTTTAAAATTCAAAGCAGTTGGAAGCGGAGCCATTGGGCACTCCACAGATCAGATATTAAAACCTCCCAGCAAAATGTTCTGTGTATCTGTCTGCACATGCAAAATGAACTTCAGGGGGGTGTTTTGCGGAGATGAATGTGAAAGGCGTTGTGGTTATTGCACAGTCTGAGTAACAGGAATCCCGTTGGAAAATTAAAGTACCAGCCTATTAACAAGGCAGTAAAATGCACTCTTTCACCTGCAGAAATCATCCCTGTCTGCACTCTGCAGGGAGTAATGGCCAGGATTAAATACAACACATTAGGAGGCTAGTGAGAAACACAGGGAAGGAAAATAAAAGACCGATCCATCCTACAAAGGGTTAATAGGACCCTAGTTACCACGGAGCTCTGGATTCACTTTGTAATTCAGACTTTGAAACCAGTTAAAGCTGAGAGCACAGAGAGCAGTAATCCGCCCAGAGCCTTTGGGTTCATAGGTTCGGGGATGAGCGGTGCAGCTCTCCAGGAGAGCTTGGAGCACACGGGAAGGGTCGGGAGCACGCCTGCTCCCCGCGCTGCTCCAGGGGGAAGGAGAGCCGGGATGCCGGGTTTGTATCCACAAAGGGAGCGCATTTCAATGACAATTGCCGCAGCGGAGGCCTGCCCACCGCGGCTGCCGGTTCAAAGGACAGCATGCACCGCCCCGGCTGTGCCATTGGCTCTGGGCAGCGGCACCAATTAACAGGAGTTTAATTGACCTCGGAACCGCAGATGAACAAACATGAAGCACCTCAGGGAAGGAGAATGTTGGGCTGCGAATCTGGGATCTCAGCTGTGTGCAGCTCAGCCCATGAGGACGAGGTGGCACACACAGGACCCAAAATTCACACCCACACTGAGCACAGGAGCTCGCTGCAGACCCAGCCACACACTTTATTTATTTATAAGGTAAGGGGTTTAAAGCTTAGTTTCCCCCTGCTGCCATCATTCGATTTTATATATAAATCATCTATTCATGTATATTTGCACAGAACAATTATTGGGGGTTTTTTTAGCAAAGCCAGATACTTCCACTTAAAGGCTACTTCTGTTTCTTTCTGTTATACATAATTATTCCAGCTGTGAATTTTAAAATATGTTTCCACTTACCCCAGATGTCTTTGTTAATGTTGTGATGGTGGGAAGAATGAAGATCTCTTCTTTCTTTCCAAGCCATTCATCTCCCTTATTCTTGTGGTAATTATCTCCTTTCTTCACCACACGATATTTGAAAAGATTCTTTCCAAAGAAAAGACGAAGATTGAGGCCTGCGCTATATTTGAGAAATGTCCATTCATTTCATGAGGGAAAAATAACTAAGCCACAAAGAAACCTTAAAAAAACTCTTCTTTGTTTCCTCCAGCATGCTCGTGGTTCTTTTGTGACTAAAGTATATGGTGTTTAAAACAAGATCTTTTCTTTTGTAAGGCCAGGGCCAACCAAGAAAGGGTAAGTGACGCGAGGCCACCAAAACATGGCGGACGCGCCTGTGGGGAATTTCAGAAACGTTCATCAACGTCTTTAGTTGAGCCAAAGTTACATGAAAGTCATTGGGAGATGAGTTAGGGAAAAACCCCTGCAGTCACCTGTTGTGTCCGGGGATTTTTTCCCAGCTGGATCTTCTGAGGCCGAGCCCTGGCCTCACCTGAGGGCTCCGTGAGGGCCCAGGCCAAGATCTGAGGGCTCCGTGAGGGCCCCGCTTGAGCTCTGCCCTCACCTGAGGGTTCCGTGAGGCCCCAGGTTGGGCTCTGCCCTCACCTGAGGGTTCCACAATGGCCCAGGTTGAGCTCTGCCCTCACCTGAGGGCTCCGTGAGGGCCCCGCTTGAGCTCTGCCCTCATCTGAGGGTTCCGTGAGGCCCCAGGTTGAGCTCTGCCCTCACCTGAGGGTTCCGTGAGGCCCCAGGTTGAGCTCTGCCCTCACCTGAGGGCTCCGTGAGGGCCCCGCTTGAGCTCTGCCCTCACCTGAGGGTTCCGTGAGGCCCCAGGTTGAGCTCTGCCCTCACCTGAGGGTTCCGTGAGGCCCCAGGTTGGGCTCTGCCCTCACCTGAGGGTTCCACAATGGCCCAGGTTGAGCTCTGCCCTCACCTGAGGGCTCCGTGAGGCCCCAGGTTGGGCTCTGCCCTCACCTGAGGGCTCTGCAATGGCGCACATTGAGCTCTGCCCTCACCTGAGGGCTCCGTGAGGGCCAGGCCCAGCTCTGGCCGGGCTCTCCCTGTGGGAAACGTTTAATTCCATCCGCTCTCCCCACAGTGTCTTTCTTTCAATGCCATCATGGAGGAGCTGGGCATCTCCCTCAAGCACCAGAAGAAGCTGAAGAAGAGGTCGAGGACGAAGGGGAAGTCATCCTTCCCTAGCATCCTGACGTGCCAGCAGCGGCGCACGCTGAGGAAGGAGACCATGGCGTGAGCCAGGACAGAGCCAGCCCGCCCGAGGGGACGCCAGCTCCCGCTCCTCAGAGGCTCCCCATGGCTCCTTCTTTTAATCTCGTCTAGACTGATGTACCACCGACCCTCCAGGAGGTGTCTGGCTCTTCCTCTGGGCTGGATTTCTCTGCTCACCTGGTCTGCATCTCCGTCCCCTCCCCGTGCATCGCTGTATGTGCTTTCTAAATAAATAAATAAACAACTGACAGGGTTCTTTTTTCCAAGAATCTGGGAGTGAAACTTTTCTTTTCCCTGACTGCAGTGACCTTCTCCCTGTATCCCAACAAGTCCCATTTCCAGAGAAGCCTGGTTAGAGGTTAGGAAAGCTGAAGTCCTCATTGGGCTGATGGCACGAGGGGGAATGAACTTCCCACTGCCAGAGGGCAGGGATGGATGGGATACTGGGAATTCCTCCCTGTGAGGGTGGGGAAGCCATGGCACAGGGTCCCTGGAAGTGTCCAAGGCCAGGTTGGATGGGCCTTGGACCTGCTTGGTCTTTTTCCTTGCAATCCAGCAGCATCTTCTGAGAAGGCAACACATTAAATGTCCGGAGGAAGGAAAGTGGGCTGCCTAACAAGCAAACAGGCAGAAATACTGCTAGCAAGGTTCTCCTAAAGCACAACCCCTGTGCAGGTCAGCGGCTTCGTGCTCTCCTAATTGCCAGAGCAGTAATTTTAACGGGCTACCAGCTCCAAATGAAAAGGGAGGCTTGGCCCCCGAAGGAGTGATGTGTTTAGCAGTTAATCTCTCTAATCACCAGGGCTCCTAACTGCTAATCCAGCATTCTGCTGTGCAGCAGGGATTGCCTGGAGATGAATGCCCCGCTCCGAGGCACAGCCTGGGCTCTGCTCGGGGCACAGGGATGGCCCAGCAGCTCCATCCCACAAACCCTGCCAGGGATCCTGCACCCAGAGGGGCTGGGGCTGCCCCTCATCTCCCACAGGCACCACACACACCCTGAACCTGCCCCTCTGCAAGAATGGCCGAATGCAGAGGCTCTGCTGCTTCACAAGCACAAGGACCCAGTTCACACTTGTTTGACACAGGCTCCTCTTGTCACGGATGTCACCACAGGCTGTCCCCAGCCAGGACAGCTTTCTGTCAGACACACTTGTTTCCTGCTCCCTTTCAGAATGAACAGAAAATTACTTCTCTTTAAAAAATTCAACCCCAGGTTCATGATTGATTAAATAATCTTTCCCTGCTGATTAAATCGCTCTGAGCATCCCTAGGGGATGCTCTGAGGCTTGAGGAAATCTTTTCCAGCATGCTGTCACTGTCCCCACTTTTCCCAAATGATCACCTCCCTTTCTCCAGACAGAAATGCCATCCCAGCCAGAGACTGAGCCCTGCGAGGGGATCTTTGCTCTCCTCTAGACCCCAAAGTAATCTCCTCATTTCAGTGCACACCTGGAGCTCAGGAGCTGCAATATTTTCAGCAGGGCAGTGTTTTAAAGCCAAGTATAAATCTTGTCTGGCTATGGAATTAAAGACAGCAAACTTGCCCAGCTATAGATGGCTAAATTCCCTTTTCCATTTTCTCCTCTCACCATGCCCAGTGCCCACACCTCCAGCCCCCTGCCCAGAGCTGCACTGTGCACCCAGAGCTGGTATTCCAAGGGTCAAGGCTTGCTCAGGTAATAAGAAAAATTAACTGGGAGACCATCCCTGTGAGCAGCACTTGGTGACAGCTGGCATTATCAAAACAAAATTGCTTTAAATAAATTCCTAGGCAGCGTGACCTATTTGCCACTTCATTATCTACAGGCTAAACTCAGTAAACACATGGCCTTTTGTTCTGTGCTCCTTCTATTGATTTTAATGAGACCCAGTGCTAGGGAAGAGCCATTCAACAGGAGGCTGCATTCATTATTTATTTGGATTTCAGCTTCATCTTTGCACATTTCTGCCGTTATTCCAATCAAAGTTTTGTCCAGGCTAATTCAGCCAAGGCGAGTGCAGGAAGTGACCTAAAGTGTTACCTGCATTTAGCTGAGGTGAACAATTCCCCAAAGTTTCCAGGACAATCTGCATCCCATTTGCAATTGATTACATATTATTTGGCAGGCTATTGGGCAGCGAATTGCTGACATTTTGAAAAGAGCTATTTGATGATCTAACACAGACTTAAAATGTGGCATTTGATTTATGCAAAATGCATAGAAAGTGGGCAAAATGAGGGGCTCAACTTCCTGCATCCATCTTGGCTGATTGTTTTTTTCTGCTTTCCTCACCTCCCAGATTCTCTGTGGAGAGATCTGGGGAGATTTTTCAGGTACAGGTTTGAGCATCACCCACTCTGCAGAGCTATTTCAAAATGCTAATAAATGATGATGCTGATCCAGAGCCAAAGCAGCAGCAAGACATACCAGTCTTGATATTAATAGATGATCAATGTTTATTCAACTCAGGCGGTGTTGGGGTTTGCTTTTTGTTTAGGAAATCCAATGGCACCTTGGGAGTTAAGGGTTGTAAAGGGGATTTCCCCTCAAATCTGACCTTCCAGTGCTATTGGAAAGAGCACAATAATTTTTTATATATGTATAAATACACACACACATACAGGACCTCTTCTGCTCTTTCTAAATATATTCCAATGTCCTACACAGAGAAGCCAGAAAACTGAACTGAAAGGAGTCCTGAGAGGTCCCTCAGTTCTCCCACACAAAACCAGAGATGTAGATATCCCTGTAAGGGTTTTTCTTTGGATATAAAGGAAATAAAGAAATTGTAACTATTTTTTTGTTGCGGTTGCTCAGGTCAAATGCAGATGAAGGGAAGAAATATGGTGCTTGGGTCAGAAATCTAATCCCATAAACAGATGGAGCCAAATTTGGTTTTGCACCTCAACCAATGGCCCAAGAAAGCCCTGAAAGAGCTGGATGGCCCTGGATTTGTACACTTAGATAAAGTCCCAGATGCAATAGTTATGGATAGGAGTGTGACTTCCCACCAAGCTGAAAACCTGCTCTGTGAATTTCATGGCAAATAGATTCCTCCCCAGGTTTTCTGTCTTAGTTTGGCTAAACCAGAAGGACTGTGATTGATAACAGCCTCTTAGAAATTCAGCACTCTGAACCTGCAGGCTGCTCCACCTCTGAGAGAAGCATGAATTTACAGCTTTTCATTAGGAGAGCTATGCATTAAAAACCCCCAGGTTGCCCAGAGAGAATGAAAACGGTCTTGTCTCTCCTATCAGCTTCTCAGGCACTCATCATTTATTCCAGCCCTTAAGCTGAGCTGCTCAGCCTGCAGTGCTGGTGGCAGGGAAAGCCTGCCCAGGCTGAGCTCAGGCAGGGCACATTAAGCTGAGCTCTGCTCAGGAGTGAATGCAGAGCCAAGCAAGCAGCTGGCACTTCCCATCCCCTCCAGGCAGAAAGGGCAAGTGAAAGCAGAGGGAAACCATTCCCAGGAATTTCCACAGGTGCAAACTGCACAGTGACCCATTCCAGAGGTGTTCAGCAAACAAGGTCATCGCTGGCAGAGCCAAGAATCAAACTTGGCAATGGCAAAGTCTCTGGGGAATTTCTGAACTAATTTGTCTTCTCCTTATTTAATTCCCTAAATAATAATAACAAAGTCATGGCCAGCACCCCCCAAAGTGCTGGATGTGTGTGCCAGGCTGTAGGTTTGTACAAACCCGGGGCTTTGTGTCCCACAGACCTGTCTGGAACTGAGCAGCACCTGGAGAAGACTCCAGCACCTGGTGGCTGTCCCCTCGTGGCACAAAGGTGCCGGGAAAAGGCAGATTGACAGGCACTGCTCGGGGACTGGAGCTGTGCCAGGCCATCAGTCAGCACGATCCAGGGGACACTCCCCACCCTTCTGAACCTCTGCAGGGGACACTCCCTGGGAGAGCACCGCCACCAAAAATGCACCGAGGGCTCAAACAAACTTTTCCCTAACTGTGGGAAGGGCGATGAAGGGAAATTGAAAAAGTAAAGGCATTTAGACACCTTCTCAATTAGTGTTTTCTTTGTTTTTAAGGTTATTTAAGCACGGCAGCTGCACTGACTTTTGTAAAGGGCCATGAAATCTTTTTCTCCATACATAGGAAAGGGCAAAGCAACGTAAAATCTTCGTGGCAAAGCTGAGGTAAAATGCCTCAAAGTGGTTCAACCACAAAGCCCCATGCAAAAAAATAATAAAAAACCAAAACCAAAACCAAAAAAAAAAAAAGGCAAAAAAAAAAAAAAAGCCAAACCAAAACCCACAACAACAAAAAAGCCCCACCAAAAAAAAAAAAAAAAAAAAAAAAAAAAAAAAACACAACACAAAAACACCCCAACCAACCAATCAAAAAACCCAACAACACCACAACCGGATATTTTGCCATGCAGCGGAGAAACTGGATGTTCCTGGCTCTGACTGGAGCCCCAGCGCTGCCTGCTGAAGGCTCCAGGACACCCAGGGGCCCCGAGGAGAGGCTGCTGCCTGAGCTGGCTTTGGAAAAGGTTCTCTTCACAACCAGTAAAAATAAATGTGTCCACAGGCAATAGCTTGTGCAGATTCTCTATTCTTGTAAATCACAAGTGCTCTTTTCCTCTCCGGGTTCAAAACATGCAGATTGCCAGCAAGTAACCATAACAAACAAAGGAGAAAAAAAGGCAAGAATAAAGCTGTTGTAAAAAACACAATTTGAACTTCTCATTCCCTTTAAATTAATAATGAAAATATTTTAAAGTCATCAGAAAAGGAGTTTTAAAACAATTTTTATTTTTACAGCTGCACTAGTGTTTAAAAGGACCTGAGTATTCCCAGCTAAAAGACTTCCCAGCAGAGCATATTCCTGACATTTATCAGGCTATAAACAAACACCCACTGAAGAGCAGCACGCTGTCCTTAATTAAACAACAACAGTTGGATGGGGGAGGGAGCAGGAGAAGGAAATAATAGTAATTTAGTTTAACTGGGAAAACGTGAACAGCCTTTTAATGCAGCCACAAATGCAAGCAGCGACTCAGAGCCACAGCCTCTGGAATTAATGCTCCAGGCACTGAAGCACTGGGCAGGATTGGGCACTCGTTGGATCAGGCCCCTTTTGTTGGTGGCACCACACAGAGCAGCTGTGTCTGTAGCCATCCCAGTAATTCCAGAGCATGGAAAGCTTCACTCTGATATGGCTTTTAGGAGTAAAATTACACTGGTAATAACTACATTAAGTAACCATTAATAATGGCCACACTAAATAACTATTGATAATAACCACACTAAATAACCACTAATAGTAACTGCACTTGTAAAGGAGGATAATAAAATTCAGTGAAGAACAAAAGTTCCAATTTTGCTTTAAAAACAAAAAGAACTCTCCATAATTTAACATTTTAATTTGATGTTCTGGATAAGACATTCTGCACAGGGATGTGGGAAAGTTAAAAAGTGGGTTCAAAAAGCTTGGAATTGTGTGCTTAACTCTTACAAAAAGTTCTAAGCTTGAGATGCAAATTTGGAAATGGCTCACTTGGCACAGTGTCCTTACAAGGGAGAGTAACTTCAAGTGAAAGCTTTAATTAGCACAGCATTTAGCAACGTTATTAAGTTATCTTTTGTGGAAAAAGCCCTGGAAAGCACAATCTTAATGTAGCTGAGACATCCCAATTCCATAAATGAAAAATGGGAAGGACAAGATTTATTATCCTGAAAAGCAGGGGGACATTTGCTTTAATGCAATTCTGTAGCAGCTTTAAATGACCAAGTGTGGCAGCTTGCAGGACGTGTTTTCAGAGCAGTTCTTTGCTTCAGCTGCTCCCTGGATAGAAAACCCTGGATAGAACTGGCTCTGGAAAGGTGTGAACATCAATTCTGGAATTTCAGGCTCATTTTCAGGTACTTGGAGGTGAATAACCACTGTGGCCTCATCCCACTCTGATGTCTCCCTATTTCCCAGATCTTTGGGATCTGTCTGGCCAGAGGTGAGAAGGAAGGGAGAGGTATTTATTTATTTATTCCTTGGGATGTATTTATTTTTTAGGATGTGTTTATTCCTTGGAGTGTATTTATTTTTTGGGTCATGTTCATTCCTTTGGGATGTGTTTATTCCTTGGGATGTATTTATTTTTTGGGACATGTTCATTCCTTGGGATGTGTTTATTCCTTGGAGTGTATTTATTTTTTGGGACATGTTCATTCCTTGGGATGTGTTTATTCCTTTAGGCCATGCTGTGGGTGCCTCAGAGCCCTTTCCAGGGTCACCAAGCAGGGCAGCACAGAGGATGCTGACCATGGTGGGCCCCAGGTTAAGTGGGGCAGGGCTGGAATGCCAGGAAAGCCCCGGGGGATCCAGGTGGGCTGAGCTCTGCAGACAAGACAATAGCTGGGTTTATGGGAGCACAGGGGAATAAATCACATTGTCCAGGGAAGGACATCAAATCAGGGTAGGGAAGCTTTGCACTAATCCTGTGTTGTAATGACAGCTTAGAAATTTGGAACTTTGATGAGTTCAGAGATTGACTCAAAGCTCTTTAATTTGGCTTCCTGGTATTTAATCTCTTAACTTTGCGTTCTTAATCAGAACTCGGGGCGGATCTTTAATCTTGTGTGTACCGACTGGAGATTAGAGGCCCTGAGCTGCCTCTGGCACACAGCTGGAGCTCCCCTGCGCCTTCTCCTGCCCCCAGAGGCACCCAGACCTGGGAGAGCCCATAAATATCCTCTGGCAGAGAACAGCAACACTTCTGTCTCTTCAGCAAAGAGTTAAAATCCATCAGGGCGCGTTTCTTTTGAAACATTCCACAATTCATTTTCAATTCCCTCCACTTTCCGTGGTAGCCCTGGAAACACTTTATTTACTCATTGTTACTGCTGGTTATCCTGCTTTATCTGTTCCTGAATTATTCCAATTACTTAAATAGAGGCAGAGTATATGGAAAAGTAATTTCCCAAAGTTCAGTAGGAGTTTGGAACTGTTTTCAACTTAGTTTGCTGCCAGTGAGCCAGAATTAAACTTTTCTTAATCTGGATTGTTTCCTTACAGAGCACACACGGCTGGACAGAGCAACAAAAGTTATCTGGGGGTTTATTGAGAGGAGCAGGGAAAGGTCAGAAGGAAAAACACATTTGCTATACAGACCAGCAAATAAACACAGGAAAAAACTGCTCATTGAATAAAAAGAATGTTTCCATTCTGACATGTGTGGCTTCTGACACCCTGATTTTTGTGCAGAGCCTTTGCAACACAAATGTTACTCACAGAGTACAAGGATTAAGATGAGATCTTCCTCCCTGGAAGATCTTGAGGAAGATTAGGAAACTTTTAAGGAACATCCCTGAAATTATTAAGTCATCGTTTTAAAACCTGTGTGAAGTAATTTTAAAATCTGTGGGGAGTAATGTTGCACCACTTCTCCATGTTTTTCATGTTGTCTGAATAGCAGAAAATAAAATTTTTTTAAAGGATGAAAACCAGCAGCAGGCTATCAGCAAAGAGGGCATACACACACACACACACACACATACACACACATATACCATAAATTGTGTTCTGGTGAACAGGAGAGTCCTGAATCCTACTACGCAGTCCTGCTGCACTTGGGTTTCTGATGCGAGAATAGAACACAAGAGTTGGATTTTTGGGGCAGGATCTCCAGCTCCCACCAGGACCACCTGCAGAAGGTGGCTCTGAATCACCAATTCAGCTCCAGAAAATCACATTTCTCCCCAAGGTGTTTTCCCTGGAAGTTGTAACATCTCAAATTGCATCTCCCTGGGAGGACAAACCCCAACTCCCCCCCTGGCACAGCAGGGATTTGATGGAGAGACACCCAAATTTGTGACCCTGGAAGCAAAACCAAGCCACGGGAATGGAGTCCTGGAATCCCAGAATGCCTGAGGCTGGAAAAGAGCCCCGAGCCCCCCTGTGCCCCATGCCCACCTGAGTGCCACCTCCAGCCCTTCCTGGGGCACTCCAGGGACAAATATCGTTCCCCTTGAAGAGCTCCACAGGGTAATGCAGCGAGCAAAGAGCATTTCTGGGACCACAGACCCACCCTCAGAGCAGCAGAAAAGCAGGATGGATGTGCTGCTGCCTTGTCATGCCTGGTTCCACCCAGGTTTCGGGCTGTATCCCCACAGTTTTACAGCCTGGTGTAAAATGCACTCCCTCGTTTGAAGCAGAACTGTTTGGTTTTAAGATGGAGCAGAAATAATTTTTGGATGGCTTAAATAAAGGATTTTTCAAAGCTGTTTTTGTGATTGGAGTCATACACAGGTCATTTTCCATTAGTGAGAAAAAGCATGTGAAGTACTTGGAAATCACTCACAACTGTAAAGCAATAATCACCTTTGAGATAATGATTTTCTTTTTATGACACCACTACCCTCTTGCTTTTAGCATTTGCATTTTAATACCTCAAGAACAAAGACTTTCCCACTTATTGTTCCAACAAAGAGCTGCTTTCCAGTCTAGCTTGTAATTTTTCAATCAAATTAATAACCCTCAAAGCACTTTTATTGCTGAGGGTATTTGAAGAGTTTTGTAAAAAGATAACTGGATTTTCTGTAACAATGTGGGGGGAAAAGCCACATAGATGTGAACTAACAAGTGTGGGGGTTTTTTAATTGATGGATAACAAATAAAGGATAAGTTCCTGCCAGCACCTGTGTGTTGCTGAGTTGACAAGTATTTTATCTGTTTAAGCAGATAAATATGAGCTTGGAGTTTCTTCATTCTTTTTTAAATACACTCACTCAATCTGGCACAGCGTTAGTGTCACAAATCCCACTGCAGCTTCTCAGCAAAATAATGACAATTAGCTTCTCAGCAAAATGAGACCATTTGACATCTAAGTTATAATAATTAATGTATTGTTTATATTTATATTTATATTTATATTTATATTTATATTTATATTTATATTTATATTTATATTTATATTTATATTTATATTTATATTTATATTTATATTTATATTTATATTTATGTTTATATTTATATTTATATTTATATTTATATTTATATTTATGCAATTTTATCTCCACTAACTCTTTGTAGGCAGCGTTTCATGGCACCAGCTCAGAGCTGGAAGTGATGCTGTGTAAAAGGGGTAACAGCAAATCTTTTCTTCCAAATTTTAAAACCTCTTCTCCTTTAGGTAGAAGCAATAGAAGCTTCTTGAACTATTAGCCCATTTAATATTAAAAAGTGCTAAAAGTTTAATATTAAAAGTGCTTAAACGTGCATGCACATGCAGGACGCGGCACTTTGCCTTTTATTTTGCCCTATTTGTCCACAAATAGTTTAAATTCGGTTTCCCGCTGGGTTTCTCGGGGTTTTCAAGGCAAGGCGTTGGGGTGGCGCTGCTGTCCCGCAGGAGCAGCGAGGCGGCAATCCCAGGGTCGTGCTGCCATCTGCGGTTCCCAGCTGGGAAGGAACGGGCTGGGACACATTCCACCAGACCCGGCTGTTCCAAGAAATTAAATCGTCATTAAAAAAAACCCACAAATATTTTCTTTTTCTTTTTTTTGATTAAGAAAATAATGGAAAAGTCTCTTCTTGCTGTGGAAATCCTGTGATTTCCCAATTTCCGTTTCCCAGAATCTGACACATCCTGGTCTTATTTCCTTTGGTGGTGGTGGTTTGGGATTTTTCATTAAGCAGACAGGACAATTTATTCACTTTAGTTCTGATGACCCTTTCCTGTTGTCCTCTGCAAGCATTACAAATACAGACATCAAAAGGCAGGATCCAAGCAGGGGTTCAGAAGGCAGCCCCAAAATTCATAGAGGCAAGGCAGCTGATTACCACCAGCCCCAGTTTAAATCCCAGCTCTTTAAACAATTTCTGCACAATTCCAAACATTTGCATCCCAGCTTTGGGCTGGCATCAGCAGAGGCCAGATGTGAAATCCCAGCCCTAACCCAGCTGGTTTTTCCAGCCCCACGGGCAGAAAAGGATCATCCCCACGAGTGGCCACAGGTGCCATTTCCCACGCGGGACACTGAGCCGCTCCTTTCCAACCCCAGCTGAAGCCTTGAGCCCAGAGCACACTTGGAATAAGCAGCAGAGCCTGGGCAGTTGTGGGATCCCTATTTTCCAGGCTGGAAGCCTGGAATCCATCATCAGTGCACATCCCCGATCTCAGCTGTGAGATTTGGCAATCTCTTTGCACCAGTAAGTGCTGCTATCATTTCCTGTGAGCTGCTCCCCAGTGTTCCAAGGAATTCTCCTCCCTGCACATGCCCCAGAGCGCTCAGCCCCCGCCTGCTGTAACAGGAATCAGCCTTTGGGGCGGCACTCGGGGGCGGCACATCCCCACAGTCGGAGGCCGCATGAACTGAAGGCCGAAGGAGCAGCGGCAATCTCTTGGCCGGAGAGCGGCAGCAGCAGGCAGGACACCGGAGGCTCCAGAGGCACCAGGGCCGGCACCGCCCTGCTCCGAACACCCCGGGGCTTTTGGGGATCGGGCTGGGCCGAGGGGTTTTACACTTCCACCGCGCCAGGTGGCTCCGAGCCCCGTCCAGCCTGCCCGGGATGGATGGGCACCCTCGGGAGCATCCCACGGGCGCGTACCGCAGCCGGGGCACGGAGCAGGGACGAGGCGCTCTGGGCACCCCCTGGCCGTGGGACGGAGCAGCAGCCCGAGCAGCTGCGGAGCCCCGAGCAGCTCGGAGCGAGAGCTGCGGAGGAGTCCATAGATGGTGCTCTTCTCCCATGGAATGTGGCAGCGGGACGCTACCGCCTCTGCGATCCCGGGTGTCCCCCTTTCCCTGCCCGCAGGATCCCGTGCCGGGGCTCTTTGGGATGGCTGCCTCGTGCTGCCCCGCAGCTATACACTCCCCTCTTCCCCTGGGTTACTGCCCCCTCCCAGCCCCACATCCCCCCTCTCCGGGGTCCCGGGGGATGCTCTGTGCACAGGAAGGAGCAGTGCGGCGGTAAAATATTAATAATATTTGTTTCCATCTGTTAATGCCTTCCTGCAGCCCTGCAGAGCCTCCGGGGCCGGTGAGGTTCCTTCCCTCTGCAGTGGAGCCCAGCTCGGGGTCACTCGGGTGCAGAGTGCTCTGGGACACGCTGGTGTGGCTGTGTCCTGCCCAGCCAAACCCTCCTGCGCTGCCAGGGCCAATAAAGGGGGTTTAATTACTGTAATTACTGTGTGTAATGAGCTGGTGCACAGGAAGCAGATGGTCTTCCCTTGGGAAACATCAGGTGCCTCTGCCCTGCGTGTCCTGCGGGCTCTCCCATCCTCAGAGCCCAAGAAATGCCAGGAGGGAAAGGTCTGTGCCTTCCTCTGCCTCACCACCGCCCTGAGAGGGGAAATGTCCCACTCAGAGCTGGGATAACCAGGAGCTGCTTGTGGCTGCAGCTTTATGGAATCCAAGTGGGAATTTGCCCTGGCAAAGCTCGCCTGTGTTTGTGCACCTGTCTGCCTGCAGAGCTGGGGGCGCTCACCTGGAGAGGAGAAGCTCCAGGGACACCTCAGAGACCTGGCAGAGCCCAGGAGAGCTGGAGAGGGACTGGGGACAAGGATGGAGGGACAGGACACAGGGAATGGCTCCCACTGCCAGAGGGCAGGCAGGGATGGGGCTGCCTGTTTGCTCTCATCTGGAAAAGCCTCAGGGCTCAGAGCAAGAGAGTACTGGGGAGACCTTGAAAATAAATAGTCCAGGGTTACATAAACAAAGTTTCCCTTTCCCAAATCCTAGGATTACACCACGGCTTCAAAATTTATAGAAAAAATACCCCGCAGATGAAGCAAATTGAGAAAACGAACGCAAGGAAAGTGCCCTGGAGAACGGGATCCTTGCAGGGAGGAGAGAGGGGACTGGAGCTGGAGGGAAAGCCGAGCCCAGTTGGGACTGGGGCTGGGTACGCAGCTGGCAAAGCCCCGGCTCAGCAAACCGCGCACTCTGGCACCCTGGGACTGCAGGAAAACACGGGAACACATGAAACCCTATGGAACGGGATTGCAAAACTGGGATTCGCTCCGCCGCTAACAGCGGAGGCGTGGGAAGAAGCCCCACCCCCGCAGAGCCATGCCCACCGGCGGGCAGGAGCAGCCCAATGGCCCCGGCGGCGGCGGCAGAGGGCCGGCCCGGCTGCCGGGCGTGAGAGCGTCGGGAGAGCCCCGCGGTGAGTGTGCAGGGCTGCCCGCCGGGCCACGGTGGCTGCGCCGCCCTCGGCTCTGCCGAGGGGAGCTCTGCGCTCCGGCAGGGCTCTGCTGGGCTGGGGGCAGCTTCAGGGGCGCAAAGAGGAGCGTCGCCGTGCCTGCTCCGTGCCTGCTCCGTGCCAGCCTCTGCACTGTGCTCTGTCGCTCCCTCTCTGCTTGTGCTGATTTACTTGAGGGTCTTTTCTTTTCCCACTCATTTCTCGCGCCGCAGGGAATTTTCCCATTTTCCCACTGCTGCCCCGCTGGCTTTCTCCCGTGGTTTTACTACTCCTAGAAGGGCATTGGCTGTTTGCAGCCCGGATCTTGGGAAGGGGCCAGGCAGCGTGGATCTGACCCGTGCCTGGCTGGCACAGGGAGCCTGGCCGAGCCAAGCCTCTCCAGCAGGCAGGAGCGCTGATTCTGCAGCCCCAGAGCCATGGGAGGCTCTGGGCTCAGTGCTGAGCTGCTCCCACCGAGCTTTCCCTGGCTGCAGGGCTCTGGGGGCAGCAGGAGGCCGTGTTCCTGCTGGCTCCTGCAAACGGGGAGCTGCCGTGTCCCCTCAAGCCTTTGGGACGGGCGCGTCCCCCGGGAGCCAGCCGTGGGAACAGCCTGTCCTCCCCGGAGCACGGATTTCAGGCTTGGGCTGGGGCTGGCCGCACCTGCTGCTCTGTCAGGTGGCACTGCTGGGCTTGGGGACAAGGGGACGGCTCTGCAGGGTGGGTGGGCTCTGTCCCCTCCTGCGTGGGGGCTGCTGCTCTGATCCCACCCTGGAGATGGGCACCCAAGGGCAAGGACACCCCTGTGTCAGGAGGGAATGGCACTGCATGTCCCAAAAACACTGGCTGCTCCTGGATCCCTGGCAGTGCTCCAGGCCAGGCTGGACCGGGCTTGGAGCAGCGTGGGACAGTGGGACAGAGCCCCGGTTCCTCCGTGGTTCCTGGCTCCCAGTGTGCTCCCAGTGTGCTCCCAGTGCTTCTCTAGGGATGCTGCTCTGCCCCGTGCCCTGCCCTGGACCTGCCACATGCACCCTGGCTGGGGTACGTTAAATATTGGGTGTCTTGAGCCATGGTGCGGCTTTGGGGGATGGCCTGGGAGCTCTGTTTCCCCCCTCAGCACCTGCCATCGGCACGGCAGGCTTTGGAAAGGTGTTTTTCCAGGGAAGTGCAGGCAGTGTGGGAGGCAGAGCAGACGGCAAGGGGAATTCCTGCCTTGAGACACGACTGGAACACCGCAAGGCTCTGGGGCGCCATCCAGGGAAAACCGAGAGCGAGCGCAGGGCTGGAGAAACCCCAGGACACGATCACGCCCAGGGATGCAGGACAGGGCTTGTTGCTGTCAGGCAGCCCGGCTGGGGCTAGCTGTGCCTCCAGCTGCACGTCTGGGCACCTCAGGAATATAATTCCATTTGCACTGGACTTTCTTGGTCCCTCCAAGTGTATGGATCACAGTGCAGTCCATCAATGTTAAATAATGGGAGAAGGACACTGGGTAGTTCCCCCTGCTGCCCAAAATACCAGCGTTTCCTCCTTTTCCTGTGCCAGCTCCAGCCCCCACCAGCTGCTCCAGGCTGGGGCTTCGCTCCAGCACTTGCTCCTTGTCCACCAGCACCCAGAAATGTCACCAGGTCTGTCCCACCCACAGTGTTTCATCTGCTGTTCACAGCCAGCTCCTCTCTTGCTGGCTAAGGAATTTTCTCACTTCTCCTAAGCTCTGCTCAGTTCCCTTTCCTGGCAGCAGCATTTTACTGCTCATCCGTCCATCCATCCATCCATCCATCCATCCATCCATCCATCCATCCATCCATCCATCCATCCATCCGTCCGTCCATCCATCCATCCATCCATCCATCCATCCATCCATCCATCCATCATCCATCCATCCCTCCCTGTTGCTTGCAGGTGGCCAGCATCATTCCCAGCTCCTGGTGAAGCATGTCGTACTGTCCACCTCCAAAATTTGGGGATGCTCTGGCTGGTAATCCCTGGGTTAGTGTGGAGGGGGTAAAGAGCTGCCCTGGAATGTCCCTTGGAAATAAATGTTCAGGATTGGGGTGCAGCTGCTCCTTGTGGAATACTCAGTGTGAGGAGCAGGTCTGTGGTCCTGGGCAGACCATGAGTGCAGATGGAGAAGCTGGACTTGTTGGGGTTTCTTTTGTCAGAAGTTACAGATAATAAATAGCAAACAAGCTCTGGTTTGCTCCAGGAGGTCTCAACTCCAGGGAGCTGCTGGGGTTTCCACTCAGGATGTGTGTTTGAGGCACGGGGCCATTGCAGGGGCTCTTGCTCCTTGTTTTGCAATAGCTTCCCCTTCAAAAAGTTCATTTTTCTCACCAGAGGTGTCTGTGTCCCTGGAGCCACTCTGGCTCTGCCCGTTTCCTCCAGCTGTTCCTTACACTGCAAACTCTCACAGCTTTCAGGGGAACTCAGCAGAAAATCTGTGTTTTTCTCAGTTTTCACTCCTGTCCGAGCAGCAGTGAAGTACAGAGGGGATAAAACATCAGGAAGGCATTTATGGTGTACGGAACCGCAAACGGGGGAAGCTGTGGTTTGGGATCTCTTCCCTTCAGGCTTCTCTTGGCAGGTGTTTGTCCACAGAGCCAAGCACTGCCTGCAGCCTGTGGGAAGGCAGATTCCTGCTGGAATTGGGCTCCTCATCCTTCCTTCAGCACTTTGACTCCCCCCCAGGGCTGGAGCTGCTCGAGGCAGGAAGGGTTTGCCTGCCAGACACAGGAGGTGCTGCTAAGACAGAAAGTGGGCACAGGACAAGGCTTTCCTGCAGCACAGCCACATCTGTCCCTCCCAGGCCAGGGGGTGTATTCAGCACCTGCCTCCATCCAGAACACAGGGGTGACTTCTGTGCTCAACATTGTGCACGGAACCGTGGAGGGGAGGAGCAAAACTGGCAGAGCTGGGAAGTCCTGGTGTGGCAAAGGCCACAAGCCCCGGAGCCCCAGAGGAACCCTCAGGCGGCGGCAGGAACGGGGCAGGAGCAGTTTAAGGGTGCTGCTGGTCTCCCCACAGGAGCCTGGCAGCAGCAGGAGCCCCCTCAGCCCGGGTGCCAGGGACAGGCAGGCAGCTCGGGGGGCCTCAGCACACAGCACACACCTGGGGAGCAGGGTTCCATCATCCCCCAGCAGAGGGGCACCAGGGCAGGCTGAGCCTCTCCCTCACTGCCCGTGCTTGCACGTCATGTCTTCCAACACCAGCTTTCCTTGTGCCCCTAATTTTTAACCTCCAGCAATGCTTTCCTATTCTAATTTCTTGTAAGATTTCTGTCATCTGTGGCCCATTTCTCATTACACAGAGTCGCTGAGCTGGGCCCATCTCATTTCTCTTTCTTTTTGCCACGTGGTGCAAGGCAGGAGCAGCTCTTGGGCGCATCCCTGCATCCCTTGTTGTTCCCTGCCTTTTCCCATGCTGTGTGTCCACTGCTTTTCCCTTCTGTTGTGTTATAAAGCATCTCTGCACCCACATCTTCCAAGCCAGCTTCCCCTTTACCCCAGGCACATAAATACACAAATTACCCCCTCATAAATACACACCGTGACACCCTTCCAGCCTCCAGAGGCAGAGTTATTCAGCAGAAGGAAGACAGATTCTGGAATATTTGCTGGCATTTCCAGTGCCCTGCTGGGGTTTAATTTGCTCTCTTACATTGGCTGTTATTTACTCACGCTCTGCTGAGCCCAGCGTGTGCCTCTCCTTGCTCAGCCCAGGGAGCAGCTGCTGATGAAGGCTTTGGGAGTAGAAATGGCCCGGGGAATGGGACAGGGTGCTGAGCACCCAGCCCAGACCCTGCTGGCACAGCCAGGACCCTGCTGCAGCTCTGGGGCGTTTCTGCTGCCCTGGTGTCAAAGCAAGGCAGCCTGGGGACAAGTGGAGCATCTGAATCAGTGCCGCAAATGGTTTGGGAGATTGTCTCAGATATAGGCAGTGACAGGACAGGGAAAGCTTCCCACTGCCTGAGGGCAGGATGAGGTGGGATTTGGGGAGGGAATTCCTCCCTGTGGCCACCCCTGGATCCCTGGCAGTGTCCCAGGCCACGCTGGACAGGGCTGGCAGCAGCCTGGGGCAGTGGAAGGTTCCCTGCCATGGCAGGGCTGGCACTGAGTGGGCTTTAAGGTCCCTCCCAACCCAAGGGATCCTTCCCTGCACAGATGGGGGTCATTCCCAGCCTGCAGCTCCCTGCAGTCACTGTCCCCTGGGAGCAGAGGGGAGGAGCCAGGCAGGTGAGGCTGGCATTCCTGGCAGGATTTTAGTGGCATCACCTGGTGTGAGGCTAAGATCAGATCCCTGGGATTGCCATGCCAGGCCTTTCTGAGGGATGCACTGACCCAGGACAGAAGTGGGAAGAAAACTGGGCTTTGAGCACAAACCCTGCACCTGTAGCTGAAGGAATAACAGCAGCTGATGGATCTGCAACACTCTGAACAACCTTCCTTCCTTCCTTCCTTCCTTCCTTCCTTCCTTCCTTCCTTCCTTCCTTCCTTCCTTCCTTCCTTCCTTCCTTCCTTCCTTCCTTCCTTCCTTCCTTCCTTCCTTCCTTCCTTCCTTCCTTCCTTCCTTCCTTCCTTCCTTCCTTCCTTCCTTCCTTCCTTCCTTCCTTCCTTCCTTCCTTCCTTCCTTCCTTCCTTCCTTCCTTCCTTCCTTCCTTCCTTCCTTCCTTCCTTCCTTCCTTCCTTCCTTCCTTCCTTCCTTCCTTCCTTCCTTCCTTCCTTCCTTCCTTCCTTCCTTCCTTCCTTCCTTCCTTCCTTCCTTCCTTCCTTCCTTCCTTCCTTCCTTCCTTCCTTCCTTCCTTCCTTCCTTCCTTCCTTCCTTCCTTCCTTCCTTCCTTCCTTCCTTCCTTCCTTCCTTCCTTCCTTCCTTCTTTTTCTTTTTTTTATCAGTTAAGCCTTATCTCCCTCTTTATTTGATGTCCTCTCAGCAGGATCAAAGTCCTTTTCTGTTTCGTTTCCTTCCTAAGGGAGAGGAGCTGGGTGAGCTGGGCGGGATCTGAGGGCCGGGGTTTGTGCTCAGTTTGATCTGCTGGCACACCCTGGTGTTTGAGGTCTCTGCTGAGCACTGCCCGGGGCTCAGCCGCCCTCCCTCCTTCCTCCACACATGTAAAGGAGAGCTGGAAAGGATGACAGGGTGCATTCTGGATTTGTGGTTTGCAGGTCTAATGAAGGACAGAGACATTAGAGGACACGGAGCCTGCTTCCAGCTCCATGAGTGTTCCCATCCCTGGAAATCCAGGCTCCTTTGGGTTTCCTGCCGTTGCTGTTCCACCCTTTTCCTGCCCCCTGAGCACCCCAGGGGCAGCAGCAGCAGCAAGCTCGGGGCTGTCGATAATTGATCGGGGCTGGAGCCAGGCGGGTGCCTCTGCCCCAGCATTGCTCAGCTAGACCTCCAGGGGCCGGGCAGCTTTTCCTGCCTGCTTCCATCGAGGACCAAACCCGCTGTATTGATCCCGGCCTGCATTTGTTACAGCAGTCTCTCTCAGAAGGGGCTGAGGGCCGCAACCGCGTTCTGCAAAGGCGGCTGTGGCGCTCAGGACTCGTGCAGGTCCCCTCTGGAATTCACCTCTCAGGGTTTATGAGCGCCACAGCGCAGGCAGGCTCCTCCTGCGAGAAGTTACATCAAGCCCTGCATTTTGTTAATTAGTTTGAGGCTGCGGGTCCCCGCTCCTTTGCCTCTCATCACGGGGGAAATAGAATTACACACAACAATAATGGGAAGCCTTTCACCCCATTTGCTGCGGAGATGAAAACATCTATTAGAATGTGCTGAACAACAAGTTAAAGCCTAATGGCTCTAGCGTGCCTGGGAACAATGCAGCTTCCTGAGCAGGAAGCCTGGCCGCTGAAACCCAACAAAGACATCGCGGGTCCCTGGGGAGGAGGGAAGGACACCTGCGGGCAGGAGGGGCTGCCGGCTCCCCACGGGCTGGAATTCCATTGCACGGTCGCGTTTAGGTGGTGGCTGAGGATCCAGAAGCGAGCCTGGAGGGGTAATTCCAGGGGAGATGCGGGAACGCCGCGGTGGCAACGGGATGTGCAGGGATGCGGGGCTTTAATCCAGCAGTGCCCAGCACAGGGAGGGATGCGGGGCTTTAATCCAGCAGTGCCCAGCATGGAGAGGGATGGGAAGGGCTTGCTGAGCAAGGAGCTGCTGCCCCCGAGCCTGGACAGATCCCTCCAGAGGGATGCAGGGAGTCCTGGGCAGGGCAGGGCCAGGACTTTGCGTCTCCTTGAACTTGTGGGGTTCTGCAGCCCGTGGGATCCCTCCGGAAACCCATTTCTGCAGCCCACTGCTCCCCTTCGGTTCGCACTTGTCCAGGCAGCTGAGGAGCCTCTGGATGGCAGCACAGCCATCAGCTTTGCCAGCTGCCCTGGCAGAGTTTGCTGCCGGCAGCAGCCGAGGGTGCCCCATCACCCGGGCCGTTGATAAGGAGTCGCACCGACCCCAGAAGTGTTGCACAATGTTGTCCTTGGCCCTGCTGAGCAGCGTTTCACCTCGCAGCCTCTGGGGTTGCACATTTCGCAGGCTGCCTTGTGGCTGTGCAGAATCCAAGCGCCCCGAGCAAAGGGAAGGCAGGAACAACCGGTGCCTGCCGGGGAGACCCGTGTGCCGCTGTGGGGGTGTTTGGCAGGGCTTTGCCTGCTGGGCAGGGGGGAGCTGAGGCCCGGCCAGGAGCATTGTGCTGATGATTTATCCCCGACAGGCCGACAGCATGACGGGGAGCAGCCGGCCCGACGCGGCCCGCAGCAGGCTCTGCAGGAGCCCCTTTCTCAGCATCAAGGTAAACACCCCCTGCCTCCCCAGCACCCCCTCGGCTCCCCGCGCTGGAAACAGCAGCTCAGCCCCCTGCAGAGGGCACTGGGAGGATTTATGGGCACCAGCTGTGCTTGGGAAAAGGCCCCTGGCTTTCCCAGGGTACAGGTGCCTTTGGTGTGGAGGTGTCTCCATTCCACAGCCAGTGGTGGGGCAGTGATGTTTCAGTGCAGGTTTGACTCCCAGCTCCTCCAGAGAGTCACGGGATGGGATGGGATGGGATGGGATGGGATGGGATGGGATGGGATGGGATGGGATGGGATGGGATGGGATGGGATGGGATGGGATGGGATGGGATGGGATGGGGTGGGATGGGATGGGGTGGGATGGGATGGGATGGGATGGGATGGGATGGGATGGGATGGGATGGGATGGGATGGGATGGGATGGGATGGGATGGGATGGGATGGGGTGGGATGGGATGGGATGGCTTGGAGGGACCTTAAAGCCCATCCAGTGCAACCCCTGCCATGGCAGGGACACCTTCCCCCATCCCAGGCTGCTCCAAGCCCTGTCCAACCTGGACTCTTCCAGGGGCAGCCACAGCTGCTCTGGGCACCCTGTGCAGGGAACAATTCCTGCCCAAGAGCCCATCTAGCCCTGGCTCTGTCAGTGTGAAGCCTTCCTTCTAAGTCCTGGGTCCTCCTGGGTTTGGTGCAAGCCCAGGCCCACCATGTGAGGGCTTGAGGAGCTCTGCAGGACCACAGGCTGCACGTGGAATGCTTCCCTGTGTCTTGCAGCATCTGCTTCGTTCCCTTCTGGCTCAATAATTCCCTGTTACCAGTAGTGGCACCCTATCACAGTGCATTACAACATTCAGGGTAGCTGGAAGCCAATTACCTGGCTCATTAGGGAGTCTCACCAGGCCAGAGTGCACAACATGACAGTTGGACTTAAAGGCTCAAGACTTCTCTGTCCCTTTTGTGGGCAAGATTTGGGGTTTTGAGGGTTTTTCTACAAATGCTGGTGCATTTACTCACCCTCCTTCTGGGGCAGGAGCCAAGTGAGTCACTGAGGCAGAGCCTGCACAGAGGCTGGAGACACAGAGCATGGCCTGGGGCTCTTGCCCAGTCCTCTTTCAGCCAATTCAGCTGTTTTTTATCTGCTGGGCTTTGCTTGGTTCTTCTTTACTCCCCAGCAAGGTTATCTCTACAAATATGGCCCTGCTGATTTTTCCATGAGGAGATATTTTAAAGAGTTCAAAGACTGAAGCCTTGAGGGGCAAAGCCAGCAGAATCAAGTTGTATTTTGCTGTACCTGTGAAGGTAGATCCCAAAATCCCAGACTGGTTTGGGCTGGGGGGACCTTACAGACCCTCCTGTCACAAGCCCTGCCACGGGCAGATGTGGAGGAAGCCCTTGTCACCAAGAGCACAGTTGTCCTCAGCACAGGATGTTTTCCCCTTTTCTCCTGGGCTTATTTTTCAAGAAGTCAGGCCACCCTGTCCGGTTTCTAAATGACTTCCTCAGAGAACAAAACTTGCAGCCCAGGGTTTGAATGGCTCTTGCAGAGCCACAGAACCATTGCACAATGTGGTTGGATGTGTTTGAAGTGGCTGGAGGACCAAAAATCACAGCACTGCAGTTTTTATGGGTATTTATATCTCCAGAGAGCGTGTCACAAAAACCACGACCACATGTCCAAATGCAGCTGAGGGACATAACCAAGACCTGCCCTGCTTGGCTTCAAGGAGCACTGTGATTTAGATGGGATATTGGGAAGGAATTGCTCCCTGGGAGGGTGGGGAGGCCCCGGATGCCTGGCAGTGCCCAAGGCCACCTGGATGGGACTGGCACAGTGGGAGTGTCCCTGCCATGGCAGGGGTGGCACCGGATGGGATTTATGCCCCTCCCAGCCACAGGCCCAGCCAAACTGGTTCCAGCTTTTCCTCCCAGAGCCGTTTGCCATGAGCTCAGCCCAGTGTGCCTGTGCCACGTGCTGAGGCACAAACCCTCCCTGAAAACAGCCCCAGAACGTCCCAGGCACGAGGAGGGAGCGTGGTGGGGACGTGCTGCTGTCAGCTGGGAGCCCTCGCAGCAGAGTTTGCTGCCAAGCTGCTCCATCCACCCTGCAAACACGGGCAGCCCTTGGAAAAGGGCCTTTTCCACACCACCAGGAGTGGAACTACTGCTGTTTCATTCCCAGCTCTGTGATTGACTGGCTGCCTAGGATGGAGGGTGTTTCTCTGTTCCCTTGCACATGTGGGGTGGGAGCAGCAGTGGTTTGGGTTCTCTGAGCTGTTTAATTCCATGGGTTAAGGGAAGCCTTTACAAGCACACCTCAGCCCTGGGGCTGCTCCTGGTGTCCATGGTGTGTCCTGCTGCCGGAGAAAAGCCCTTGGGAAAAGCCTGGTGTCTGCCAGTCCAGGTCACCTGCTGGGCACCACATCAGTCCCACGAGTCCAGCAGATCCAAAGGCCAGGCAAAGGCTGCTCTTTCTTTTCCTGACAGAAAATGGATGGCTGAGAGCAAAGAGTCCCTGGAGGCAGGACTGGGGTCATTGCCCAAGCCACTGCAGGGCCATCTCTCCTAAAATACCAGATTGCCAATGCACTTTGAGCTGCAGAGGATGCAGGGCAGTGCTGGGCAGCTCTGTAAACCCCTGCAGTTCCAGGATCTGGATGCTCGGGGGGCTGTGTGCTGTGGATGCCTGCAATGAACAGATCTGGTTTCAGCCTTTCCCTCTGAAGCGGTGTGCTCAGGAAGCAGAGCCTGGTCACGGGCAGTGACTGGGAGGAACACAGGAGTTCAGCAAAGCTGACTGGGGACGCTTTCCTTTGGCTGGGTGACACTTCCCCAGCCCGGACACGTTGCAGCCCTCAGTGGTGACATGAGCCTGGAAGGGGGGGTCCTGGATGCTGTCCTGGTGTGCAGTGACCTCAGCCCAGCCCTGCCATTCCCAGGGGTTTGACCTTCCCCCTCTCTGTGCTGGGGCTGCTGCCTTGGCTGTCAGAGCAGCCCAGTTTGGCAGTGACCTCACTGAGGCCTGGATCAGAACGAGATGCAGCAGAAATCCAGAAATCCAGGCCAGACTCAGCAGTTTCTCCATGGTGGGAGCTGCTGCAAAACACACAGAGCAGGAGCAGTGCCCCAGGGTTTGGGCACCAGCCCAGGCTGAGGGCAGCAGCTCTGGAAGGAGCCAGGGCAGCCAGCCTGTCCCACAGGGAGATGGGTGGGCCGTGTCCTGAGGGTGCGGGACTGTTTGGGATGGATATCTGAGCTCCTTCGGGGGCTGGAGGGGTGCCTGGCAGAGCCACTAGGCACCAGGAGGGAGGTGGCTGCAGTCTGGAAGTGGAATAGAGCCATGACGTTTTCCAAAGGAGATGTGTTTTACATCTAGGGCTTTGTGAGAGGGAAAGGAAGGCAGCCTGAATTCTTGTCCCTGGCCTGCTGACTTTCTCCAGAGGAGTTGTTTGTTGGTGTGTTTGGCAGGGCTCGTTCCTGTCCCAGAAAAGCTCCCAGCACTGGGATGGCTGTCTGCCCCTGGGTGTTGTGCAACCTCCCTTCTGCTGCTGCATCCGAGGGACTGGGCCAACACAAACAGGGATCATCCCAGCTGAAGCCATGTGTTTGTCCAAAGCCACTTCTCAGCTAGGAAATTACAGCCTCCTTGCAGATACTGACCCTGCTGTGACCTTTGGCAGGGGTCAATTCCGTGGTTCTGGCCTGACCTCAGGAGATTTCACTGCTGGCAGAGCAGGGGTGATATTTCCAGGGCTTGTGGTCAGAGGTTTAAGTTGGATAATGGTGCCTTTCTGGGGGGGATGCAGTTGGTTGTGCTGCAGCTCTGGGTGACCCTGCAGCTCTGGGTGACCCTGCTGGGGCTTCCATCTCTGTGTTGGCAGTTCTTTGTGTTCTGCCACGGGCTGCTGCAGCTCTCCCAGCTCCTGGTCTCGGGCTACCTGAAGAGCTCCATCTCCACCATCGAGCGCCGCTACGGCCTCTCCAGCCAGACCTCGGGGCTGCTGGCCTCCTTCAACGAGGTGAGCGTGTCCCCAGCCGTGTCCCCGTGCCCCCGGGCACTGTCCCCGTGCTGCCCTGCCCGGGGACACAGCGCTGCTCTGTCCCTGCAGGTTGGGAACACGCTGCTGATCGTCTTTGTCAGCTACCTGGGCAGCCGCGTGCACCGGCCGCGCCTCATCGGCTGCGGGGCCCTGCTGGTGTCCCTGGCCGGCTTCCTCATGGCCCTGCCACACTTCCTCACGGGGCCCTACGAGTACGACCGCTCCGTGGCCAGTGAGTGCTCAGCAACCTGCCCTGGGCCCTGGGACACCAGGAGCACATAGCAGAGTGACAGGATGGTTCGCGTGGAAAACACCGTAAAGATCATCTCGTTCCAGCCCTGCCACGGGAGGGACACCTTCCACCAGCCCAGGGGTCCAGGGGCAGCCACAGCTTCCCTGGCAGGCACCCTCACAGGGAGCAATTCCTTCCCAACATCCCACCTATCCCTGCCCCCTGGCAGTGGGAGCTGTTGTGAAATGCCCTTCCTACCAGGCACGGGGAGCTCCAAGCTGTTGGCTTGTCCTCAGGAAATTTTATTTTTCTGAGAATGAAATCATCCCAGCCCTGAGAGGCAACAGCTCCTGGTGGAAAGCAGAGCCAGGGGGATGTGGGAACCATGGGAAAGGGCAGGAAAACAATCAAAATGCAGGCTGTCCTCTGATTCCCCTTGTTTGCTGCACATCCAGCCTCACCTGCCTTCCCTGGTCTAGCTGGGCTGTCCTTGAGGTTTTAGACCCCACTGGAATATCAGCCTCCCTTGAGAAAGGGTTTAAATCACTCATGTAGGGAACAGGATGGCGTGGGTTTGGGATTTTCTCCCTAAGGAAAATGAAGGGATGGGAACAGAAAGAAAGGAGAAAACAAGTAACTCACTACCTCCCCAGTTCCTGCCATGAAGTTCCAGCAAACCTTCTAGAAACCTCCACTGAACAGCTTTTGTTTGGCTCACCAGAGGGAGAGCAGCTGGTTCAGGCAACTGCAGACACCAAAGGAAGGCTGAATAGGTGAACCATTGCTGGCTGCAGGCAGGGGCCAGCTGCAACCCCAGCTTGGAAACACTGAGTTGGTGTTTCAGCAGTGCTGCTGCAGGTGGGCTAGAGTCCAAGCACTTGGAGTTCCCCAGGATCTGGGGCATAACCATGGAAATCCTGCTGCCAGCACCCCCTTGCCCGGGGTTCTGAGGAAGATGAGGATGCTAGAATCAGCCCTTTCCTCTTCTGAGAAAAACGAGCTCTCATTTCCTGGGTAGCTGCTCACAAACTCTGCAGGTTTGCTCAGTTACCTGTATTGGGCGGTCTGTCAAAGGTTCTGGGAGTGACCTTTGATGGAGGAAAAGTCTTGAAGGCTTTCCTGGCTCATGATCCTGTCTCTGTAAACACCAGTGCAGTGATCTTTGCACTTGTTTGTGTTTTCTTTCACCTGCCATCTAAGACCAGGATAAGGATAAGACAAGGAGCGAGATAAGGACGTGGAGCTGCTGGAGCAGATCCAGAGCTGGGGGTGTTCTCCTGGGAAAGGCTGCAGGGAGAGCTCAGAGCCTTCCAGTGCTAAATGAAGAAGTCCTTCCTGCAGACCCAGCTCCTCAGAGCTGTCCCCTTGTCACCTCAGGCACCTTCAGCAACACCACGGACCTGTGCCAGCCCGGGGCCCCGGGCGCTGGGGCCAACCTGAGCGATGCCAGCTGCCCTCCCCACGGCTCCAGGGAGAACCACGAGGTGCTGCTGGTGATGTTCGTGGCCCAGGCCCTGCTGGGCATCGGCGGCGTGCCCATCCAGCCCTTTGGCATCTCCTACATCGATGACTTCGCCAGCCACAGGAACTCCCCCCTCTACCTGGGTGAGGCTGCTCCTGGGCTGGGATAATGGGCATTAATGAGGGCAGGGTTCATTACAGCCCCTCTGCTCTGCCCACGGCCAGGAAGGATTCCGCAGGAAGGGTTTATATGCTTCGGGCTTGGGCAGGCAGCAGGAGAGCTGGGAAACGCCATTTGGGGCTGAAGCTGGGGGTTTTGGCCTGAGGATGGCAAAAACTCCATATCCTCCTCCAAAGAGGTTTCAGGAAGGACCAGAGGGACAGTCTGATCTCTGTGTTCACAAGTGGCAGCTGTAGGTTTAAGGGGCAGCAGTGGGGACCCTGTTTAGCTGCCAGCAAAGCCAAAAAAACTAAACCAAACCAAACAAACCAAAGAAAGCAGTATTAACCACCTGGGAGAGGGGAGGGTACCCTTCAGCAGAGGGGCTGTTGGAGAGCAGCTTGGGCACAGGCCCACAGGGATGTCCCAGCACGGTGGGATGGACAAGGTGGTCCTTGCAGCTCCTTCCAGTTTTCCCAGCTGCTACCTGTGACAGCCTTGAACTGAATGGAGCAGCAAAGGTAGATCAAAAGCAGGTCATTACTGCTGAAAAAAGGAAGCACAGCATCAAGTTTTGTTCTGGTAGATGATCCAAACCTCTCACATGTAAGGTAGGAGTTGAATGTTACATGTGTGGATTTCTTTTATCAGCAATTCACAGAGAAGAGTTCACTGATAACTTTTATCTCCTTCACCTTGTAAAAGTTGGTGTTCCCTGGATTACTGATGCCAAGGGGCACCTCCTGTTCCTGGGAGGCTGAGTGTCAGGAGAGGTCTGAGCCAAAGGGAATTCCACGTGGGAAAGGAAGGTGGGGAGCACGGGGCAGGTTACTCCTGGAGATGGGAAAGCTGCCAGGGAAATGGGCTGTGCTGGAGGCAGGTGCAGCAGAGCCTGGTCCCACCCTGAGGCCCCTGTGTCCCCCAGGTCCCTTTCCCAGGCTGAGCCCTCCCTGCTCTCGTGCCCCACAGGAATCCTGTTCTCCCTGACGGTCGTGGGGCCGGGGGTGGCCTTCATGCTGGGCTCTGCCATGCTCAGGTTCTACGTGGACATCGACAAAGTCACCTCAGGTGAGGCACCGCGAGTCCTGGCACAGCTTCTGGAGCAGGGGTGTTCCAGCCTCCTGGGGGTTCTCTGTGTCAGTGGGGCAGAGTGGGCATCCAGCACATCCCTGTGCCTGCTGTCTCCATCCAGAGGGGCTCTTTGGACGCCCTGGGGGCAGCAATGAAATGGGGCAGAGACCATGAAATGTGATTTAGTGGTGGGATGAGCAGGACAAATGCTGCCCAGGCCCCAGGACTGATGGTCCCAGGGCTGGGAGCCACCACCTTGGGGCTGGTTGGTGCTGGGGGTGGCAGGGGCCAGCCTTTGGCGCGCTGGGTCCCTGCTTTGTGCCGGCACTGGTCTGATGCCCCTCTCCTCTCCTCCTGCAGCTGAGGTGCAGCTCACCAACAAGGACCCGCGCTGGGTGGGGGCCTGGTGGCTCGGCTTCCTGGTGGCCGCCAGCCTGGTGGCCCTGTGCGCCCTGCCATACTTCTTCTTCCCACGGGAAATGCCCAAAGAGGTAGGAGAGGTTCTGCACACACACATACACCTCGGTAGGGCTGAAATGTCTGCCTCAGGAACCAGAACCACTGAGAGTCCTGTGCCTTGGCGAGGATGCAGTCCCAGACTCTCATGTTTACCAGAGGTTTGCCAGGGGAGGCAAAGGGCACCGGCTTTGTCCATCCTGGCAGCTTTTGTCCAGGAGAAATCACTACCTTTGGAGGGGGAATTGAAATTCCATCAGTGGGCTCCTGGCAGATGAGGACAGCTCTTCTACAGCAGAGCTGGGGAGCAGGGCAGGGAGTATCTGAGCAGTCCAGAGCGGCTCCCCAGGGCCTGACACGGCCCAGGAGCATCCCAAGCGTCCCGGCTGTGCGTGGCAGCGCCTTGGGAGCAGCAGAGCAGAACGAGCTGTGCTGGCAGAGGAGCTGTTTCTGAGGGCTGGCATGTGGCTGGAGCTGCTGGGACACGCTCAGGAGGTGAAGCTGTGCTCCTCTTGGCCGTGCTGGAGGTGGTGTCAGTGCCCTCCACGTGTGCTGCGCCTCGAGACAGCGTCGAAACCTCCCTGTCTGAACAAGTCTGTGCAGAGCAATCCTTCATTTCTTCTGACACTGCCTGAGTCTCCACAGGAATCAGTGCAGACTGGGGGTTTTCTGACCTGTTCTGCCAGCTCAGCTTGGGGGTGTAGTGATTTATTGCTGCTGACCTGAGCTGTGAGGTGATGGGGTGCCCTGTGCATGGCAGGAGGGGGTGACCCCAAATGCAGCATGCCTGATTGCTCCTCCTGCAGCCTGGGCTGCTCTCAGGCCTTGGGAAAGGTTTGGGCCAGCAGGCTGGAGGCTCATCTTAGGGAAAAGTTCTTCATTAGGGCTGATGGGAATATTAATTTGATAAACGCCTCTCGAGAGCAGATAATGCACTTCCAGCTAACACAGCTGCACTTACTGGCAAGTGCTGCACTCTGGAAGGGTTTAAGGGGGAGCAGGCTATTGATTTTAAAAGGAGCAGGAAGATCTCACCCTGCTCTGCTGGCTGGGATCTGTAGGGAGCATCCCACATGGCTGAGCACCCACGTGTCCCTCTGCAGCATGCGAATTTCTTGAATTCTTGGATTTCCCCCATTTTTGCATCTCCCTCAGAAAGCTCTTGGAATCTGCTGACGGCTAAAAATAATAGCAGGAAAAGTGAGTAAATAGCCAAATTCTGCCCTCCTTGCAGAAGGGGAGGCACTGGGGCAGCCACACCTGTACCATGGGGTATCAGCACTAGCGAGGAGCCCTGCCTAAAGAAATTCAAATAAAAAGCTCTGCAGAAAGTTTGCCACGTGCTGTTCTGGGTAACACGTGTGGGCTACAGGAGCTCACACTCCAAGCTGTGCTGGAAATGGGTGTTTTCCTGTGTGTGTGTGCTGTCCTGCCCACAGCACATCCCTTCAGGCACAGCCTGGCAAAGCTCATCTCTGAGGAGCTCCTGCAGCCCCAGCTGGGATCCCACTGGTGCCCACCCTCCCCAGTGGGCACTGCAGCGAACACTGGGTGTCACTGAGCCCTCTGTGCCTCTGGGGACCGAGCTGCCTCCTCCCACCAGCCGAGACACATCCACATGTTTTATTCCACGCTGCAGCTTCACCTTTTCCTGATGAATGCTTCCTTTGAAGTCCCTGGAATGGCTGGTGTTAACATTAATGATAGTGTGGGGCTGCTCTTTTGATCTTTTTCTCCTAAATTAGTCGCTCCAAACCCAGAACATTTTTATTTCTCTGCTTTGCTGCTTGTCTGTGGGTTTCTAGCACCAAAGTATCCTGAGTGATCCTCTTGAGGGCTGACCATGGCAAAGCCATGATGTTGTCATGATCTCAGGAAGGGGATGAGAGGATGAGGCTCTTATACTGGACAAACTGGTTTCAGTCAGCAGCAGCTTTTTCCCCAGTAATTCCAGTTTAATCCTGCCTCCATGGGCCCAGACCATTCCTTGGAGTTGTGTCCTGTTCCTGTGAGGAACTCCCAGCACTCTCCAGTTGCTGTGTGCCCACAGTTTAGCTCATGCTTTGCCATCTGCTCGTGTTGCTGCATCCCGAGGCAGGCAGCAGTGTTGTCACAATATTCCAAAATTCCTGGCACACGGGCTCTGCCTATCCTGCAGCTCTGAGGGTGACACAAAAAGGGACTGAAAGGGGCAAAGCTGCTCTCAGAGACAAAACAGACACTTCCAGGGCACGGTCTGAGGAACAAAGAGGGCCAAGTGGCAGGACAGGCTGCAGGAATCCTGCTCTCCACAGCTGGACTTTCCCCAGGGAGCTCTAAAGGCAGGCACAAACAGCAGCTAAAAATAATCCTCCCTTGTGGTGGGAGCAAGGTGCCCCTCAGCTGGTTATTTTAGCACTCCTGGAAATAGGGTCCCTGGAGGGACCCACACCTGCTGGAAGAGGCATAATGAGGTGTTTGTAGGGAGCCTGACCTTGTCAAAAGGAAAATAACTCTTTCCCAAGCAGTGAGGCTTTACACTTTGTTTGTCTAATATGAAAATAACTTCTCTGACCTTACTTTTCAGCGAGCTGGGAGTGCCAGGTTCTGTTCACAGCCAGAGGGAAACTCTGCAGAAACCTCAAAATAAACAAAGAGAACCTGTCTGTCACAGAGCAGGTCATTTATCCCTGTTTCCAGGGGTGCATTTGGATCAAGCCAGCCTGCTGGCACCTCTGGCTGCCCTTCTCACAGGTGCAGAGCAGGTGGGGAGAGCAGGAGCTGCCAGGGAAAGCTGCTTTAATTTTGCTCTCCTGCAGAGCCCTGCTCAGCCATGCCCGGGTTTATGCCAGTCTGTGCAGGGAGATGGGGGATTTTCCCAGGCCAAGGGCAGGCTGGGGATGCTGTTCCCAATGCAGAGTGTGAGGCAGCTTCATTCTCCTTCCCCAGAAGCCTGTCTGCCTCCTCCAGCCCCCTGAGGGTGGCAGTGATGCCAGTGGACTCATGGAATCATGGCATGGTTGGGTTACAGGGACCCTAAAGCCACCCCTGCCATGGACAGGGACACCTCCCTCTGTCCCTGGGGGCCCCAAGCCCCAGTGTCCAACCTGGACACTTCAGGGGTCCAGGGGCAGATAAAAATGCAGATAAAATCTGATTGCAGAACCGTGAGATGCAACGAGTGGCAGCGAGGAGCTGAGTCCTTTAAGGATTCATCCAGGGAGATCCAAGTGTGGGGGCATTTTGCAAGCTGAGTTTGTTTCTCCTTGGCAAGATGCTGGGGCGGGGCTGAGCAGCCAGTTCGTGTTACTGCACCTTCCAGCTCCAGCCTGACAAATTTCTGCTGTGACAATGCCAAAATCCCCCGTGGCAGAGGCACAGCATCCTCCTCAGGGCTTGGGCATCTCTGATGGTGCAGCAGCACCATTCCAGCATCATCCACAGCAAGCAGGCAGGATTCCTGCTTTTCCTTCTGCCCCTGCTTTCCTTCAGCCCACAGGAATGTGTTTCCTGATCCTTTCAGACAGCTAAACAGCCTGCCAGGGCCAAGGCAGCACAGGGAGAGGAGCTGCCCCCCTCTGTGAGGGCTTTGCTCCGTGTGCACGCAGCTGAGGCACGGAAACGTGCCCTGCGAGGGTCACACACAGGGACAGGGACATCCCAGCCTGGGGGACTGGGGGGAGCTGGGGGGAGCTGCCTTTTGTCTGGACGTGCAGACTGTTGACTCTCACAAGTACAAACAGCTGGAAGCTGAGGAAGGAGCAGCTTGAATGTATTTTTGGAAAACGCTGCAGTTTCAGAGCAGAGAAGAGCCCCTGTGAGGCAGTTGAAAAGTGAAAGGGGTTTTATCTTTGCATTTGAAAAATGTATGAATGCCTGAGCTGCAGCAATTCAAAACAGGAAAGGAGTTCATTGCCTCTGCCCTCAAAGAGGGCAGGTGGCAGCCCCAGCACAGACACTGTGACCTCGCTGCTGTTTAATGAGCACTCTCATCTCAGAGCAGAGGTTTCAGCCCAAGAGCTGCCGTTTCCTCCTGTCCATTACAGCTCTCTAATTGCTGCTCAATGAACTCATTTGCCCAGCTCGGGTCAGGGCTGCTGAGCTGATGGGGTGGCAGAGCTGTAAACACTCTGTGGCTTCCCCTGAAACCTCTCTGCCCCGAGCCCTGCCAGGCACAGCAGCACAGCTCCTGTCAGTGCCAGTGTCCCAGCGGCTGCAGTGACATCCCAGCCTGCTCCTGGGGCTCCCCTGCAGCTCCTTTGGGGTCAGCACACACCCAGCAGTGCTCCTTTGGGGTCAGAACACACCCAGCAGTGCTCCTTTGGGGTCAGCACACACCCAGCAGTGCTCCTTTGGGGTCAGAACACACCCCACACCCAGCAGTGCCCCTTTGGGATCAGAACACACCTAGCAGTGCCCCTTTGGGGTCAGAACACACCCAGCAGTGCCCCTTTGGGGTCAGAACACACCCAGCAGTGCCCCTTTGGGATCAGAACACACCCAGCAGTGCCCCTTTGGGGTCAGCACACACCCAGCAGTGCTCCTTTGGGGTCAGAACACACCCAGCAGTGCCCCTTTGGCTTTCTGTGCCCTGGTGTGGGCAGGGAGCACAGCTGGACACCACAGGGGTGGCCATGCTGGGCTGCTGTGTGTCAGGTCCGGGAGAGAAAGGCCAGGGCAGGGGAAGCTGTGGCATGGCGTGTGCAGTGACAGCCTCTGGTGTGTCCCCAGGTGGTGAGAGGGGAGGACAGAGGCAGCAAGAAGAAGGAGGACATGCTGAGCCAGCTCAGGCCGGGGTCCCAGCACACGGAGAGCCTCTCCCTGATGGAGTTCATCAGACGTAAGTGAGCCAGCCCCCTGCACAGACAGCAGCTCCCACTGGGCCGTGCCAGGGCTGCGGTGCTGCCAGGGAGCAGGGATGCTCCCCTGGGCTCAGCCCAGCCCCTGGATCGGCGCCTTAGGCTCAGGGCTGGCTTTAAGCCCTCTGCTCCCTGCCCACCCTGCCCTGCTGCACCTCCTGCCAGCCAAAGCACCTGGCCTTGGTCACTCTGAGTGTCACATTCCTTCCCTGGCAGTGCCCCAGGCCGAGCTGGACGGGGCTTGGAGCAACCCGGCACAGTGAAAGGTGTCCCTGCCATGGCAGGGTTGGGATGGGATAGGCTTTAAGGTCCCTTCCAACCCAAATCCTTCTGTGACTCTGTGATCTATGGCTCATGTGGGCAGTGGGAATCAGAGGCCAAAGTCTCACCAGAGCCCAAATGCAGGCAGGAAGGAGGGGTGCTGGCTGTGGGGCTGGAGCAGAGCTGTGGGAAGGGACAGAGCCCTTCAGTCAGAGGGGTCTGGGGCCTGCTCAGGCCATGGAATCAGGAATCGGTCCCACAGCAGCACTGGCAACTTCTCCTCCCCAAAAATCCTCATCAGACTCCCTCCTGCAAGGCTGGAGATGCTGTCCAAGGCAGGCCGACCCTGTCCCGCTGAGGGTGGCCAGCACTGCCTGGGGCCAGGGTCTGGGCACTTAAAACCCATAAGGAGATCTGAACCCAGTGCAATTAAATTGTTTGGAAATGAGTGGGCTCTTTATGCTGAAGGGGATCGGCTGGGCTTCAGTCCGTGGAGGCATCTGCTAGTGCTTGGGAAGTTTGGGTTTTTTAAATACTCTGCACTTTGGCAGCCACTTAAGAACAGTGACCCTCTGAAGACACTCCGTGTCAGCTTCCTCCATATTTCCCAACTATTATCCCATCAATTTATGGCGAATTCTCCGTGTTCTGAAGGTCAGTGCAGGGCAGGCTCAGCCAGGCAGGCGTGGGCAGGCTTTCCTCCTGCTTGCTGTCAGCCTAATGCTCAATTAGAAGAGGCACTCGGGGGTTCCTTCCCTCCCTGACCCTGTGGCACTGTCATTTAGAAACCCATGTGCTGGGAGAGGCTGCGTGGGAGCAGATTGATGGTGCTCAGATGGGATTTTCACACCAACCCTCTACTCTGTGCCTCCCAAACACGAATCAAAATGAGCTCCCTGCTCCGGCTGCAGCTTTGGTGCGGGGCTGGAATCAGCGTTGCTGTGTCAGGGCTGTGCTAATAAATCCATTATTTCTCAGGATTTATCCCCCAAAGCCCAGCTCTGAAATAAATGAAGTGTCTGGTTTATGTCAGGAGAGCAGCCTTGCTGAAATCACTGGGATCTCTCATACAAAACTCTTTTTAGAGCCAGGAATGGGGTGGCAGGTAGTGTGTGATGGGGACCTGGGACAATCTGGGTGAAGCCCAATGACTTCAGGGCTGGCTCATCTGCAAGTCACTGGAAAGACAATTTCCTTCCCATTTCACCACTCTCCTGCTGGTTTTGTTTCCTCTCTCTTTTTCTCTTTTAACTATTATTTTCTGCATTATAATATATTAAAGCAGCCTTTGGAGATGAGATTCTCCAGCCTGCATCTCCTTGGAAGTGCCCCAGGCCAGGCTGGACGAGGCTGGGAGCACACTGGGGCAGTGGAAGGTGTCCCTGCCATGGCAGGGGTGGCACTGGATTGGCTTTGAGGTCCCTCCCAACCCAAACCATTTCATCACTGTGGAGAAGGAAACCCTTTTGCCGTGTCTTCTGTTGCTTTGGGGATACCCAGAGAGCAAAATCACTCCTGTGGTAATTCCTGCCACGTCCTGCAAGCAGAGCAAGGGTGGGCTGGAACTCATCCATCCCTGGGCAGACTGTGAGGGGCAGCTGCAGAGCCCCGGAGGCTCTGTCGGGGCAGGGAGGGCTTTGCCAGCCCAGCAGCAGCACCAGGACGGGGCTGCGTGCAGGGTGAGGGTCAGACCAGGCTCTGGGGATGCTCCAAGCACTGGGGATGTTCCAAGCCCATCATGGAGCTCTCTCTGGACTCAGAGCTGGGCACTGATTTGGCCCTGGCACAGACACTCTGTGTGGCACCAGCTTACACCCTGCTCCTCACACTCACAAACTCCTCCCAAATTCCTCCTGCTGCAGCATCAGGTCTTCCTGCAGTAATGGAAAATGTAGGATTTAGCTTGCCTGAAGTCATTTCCATTGCTAATTTCCAGGCTTCTGTTGGAAACACCTGGGAGGATGTGCAGATTCTGCTGCACATACTGGGAATTAGCCCATTGAAGGTGATCTTCAAAGCAATTGGAGCGCTGCACTCGTGACTCGTTTGTTTCCCTTATGGTCCCCAAAGGCAGTTTCAAGGATGTTTTTTGTTTATTATTTTAAAGTTTCCACTTGTTTTCCCTGTCTGCCCAGCTGCTTCTCCGGAGCTGTGAGGAGGATCCAATTAGGGATTGCAGAGGGTGGAAATCTTGAAGTGGAGACCTTCTCAGCTTTTCACCTCTGATTTGGGGTGACAGAAGGCTTAATTACAAAGATCAGAGACCTCCAGGGAAAAGGAGTTTTTGGTGGAAGATCCTCCACAAAAGGCTGGATTGGCTCTCAGGAGATTTTTCAGCCAGCAAGCTGAGGTTTCCCATCTGCAGCATGGCTAAGGAATTTGGGGAATACTCTTCAAAAATCAGGACCTGTAGTGGTACTTGAGAGCAAAACCATCTCCCTCTGTGGGTTGACAGTGGTGTAATGCAGCTCCTTCCCTCCCTGCTGCCTGCCAGCCTGCAGAGGGTCAGCGTTCCAGGGTCCTTGTCCATGCTGGTATGCCTGGGCCCCTCCAAGGACTTGCTTTTGTAGCTCCCTATGATTTTTGGCTGCTTGCCTGACCTGAGGGCAGAGTGCTGAGCTGGAAGGGGAGCTGGGGACGTGGGGGACCCCACTGCACCCTCAGAGAGTCCTTTTGCTCTTCACAGAAGATTTAGGACAGCCAAAACCCGTCCCCATCTGGGGCCAGCTCCCAGACAAGCCCCAGGGAGATGTCCCCAGCACCGCTTTGCTGGAGCAGATAGAAAGATTGTCCCTCTTGTTTGTCAGTGCTGAGAATTAGCACCATTAATTGATGGCAGTCCTCTGCATTAATCCTCGCTGCTAATTCCTTATCTCTGCTCCAGCATATTGGCTGCCCTGGCCCTCATCTGGGACACTCATCAGCAGTTTGTTTGGAAGTTGCCCTTTGCTGCCAGCCCGAGCAGGGGGAGGCACAGGGGGAGCAGCAGCAGAGCAGAGAGGGGCTCTGGGCTGTGCAGGGAGGGGACATCGCTCCAGCAGGGACAGTGGCAGCTCCCAGCTGGCAGCACGGGGCACTCCCTGTGCTCAGCAGGCTGCGCACCTCTCCTGCTCAAGGGTTCAGCCCTGGGGCAGTTTGCTGGAGTGTTCCTTGGCTCTTATCAAAAATTGCGCTTTTCGCTTTTCATTTGTTCATTGAAACTGAAAGGACACTGAAATTGCCACCGCAGCAAACAAATAAATTAACTTGTAATGACTACCCATTACTTTTGTGTTTGTTTTAGCAGCAGCCCTGCCAGAAAGCTGCAGGGAGAGGGGTGGAACGAGATGAGCTTTGCAGTGCCCTCCAACCCCAACTCTCCTGTGGCTCCCTGATCAGAATTTTGCTCCCTGTCCTTTCAGGTTTCCCCGTGGTGCTGCTGAGGAACCTGAGGCACCCCGTGTACCTGCTGGTGGTGCTGGCTCAGGTCAACCTCTCTGCCATGGTGGCTGGCTTGGCAACCTTCATGGGCAAGTTCCTGGAGAGGCAGTTCTCCCTCACAGCCTCCCTGGCCAACATGATCATTGGTAAGTGCTGCTGAGCTCTGGATTCCTTAAAAAACCATATAGAAATTGGGAAGAGTTCCTCTGGAGTAAAGCCTCCCTCTCAGAGAGTTCAGTCATCCTGCCACAGAAGTGTTTAAAACACGTTTTTGACCAAACAGCACCTCAGGGAAAGAGGCCTCTGAGGTGTGGGACAGATAAATCAGAACAAAATGAGCAGAACAGGCTGGCAGAGCCAGGGCTGAATGCAGCAGGAAGGTTAAATGCTGAAGCAGTGCTGTCCTGCCCTGAGGTGCCAGCTGAGCTGTTCCCAGCCTTGATTTACCCTCTGCATTCAAGTCAGCACCGTGTTCCATGGATGAATTTATCTGGCCTTTGTTCCCACCGCTGAGTCTCGCTTGGCCTTTTCCTTGCAGATCAAAAAGTTTTCTGTAGCTGGAAATTCCTTCCTTGCGTGGGCATTGAGGGGCTGAAAGCAACCTCCCTGTGCATTCTCAGCTGAATTAAACACTTTGCGTGTCTCTAGATGAACTTTGGTCTCCCCAAAAAATGGGGGGTTTTATGTAAATGGGATTTTATGGAAATGGGGGTTTACAAGGGTGACCACAGAAATGGGCACAACCCTACCCTGCACAGAAATTAAACACCCTCCTCAGGCTGATTTGGTGCTTCTTCCTGTCCACACTGAAAAATCACATTTTGCTGGGTGAGGCACAGCTTTCCACTGCTCCTGACAGCTTCCACCCATGGATCCACAAGGCAGCCAGCTTGCTGTGGGATCCTTTTGAAAAGCAGCTTTTTTGTAGCATTACTGCACCAATCCCTACAAAAACCTTGGTCCCTTCTGAGCCACCTGTGCTGAAAAATAGCAACCCAACAGCAAATCCTCTGGGCCTTTGCTGTGAGAAGGGACAGGCACAGAGCAGAGATGGAGAACAAGGTACAGTGACAGGACTAAGGGGGTGGGTTTAGACTGGGTGTTAGGAGGGAATTGTTCCCTGTGACTGCCCCTGCATCCCTGGAAGTGCCCAAGAACAGGTTGGATGGGCTTGGAGCAGCCCGGAAGGTGGAAGGGGATGGGACAGGGTGGTGCTGGAGGTTCCCTGACTGCATGCCTGCCTTTCCCCAGGTGCTGTGAACATCCCCGGGGCCATGGTGGGGATCGTGGTGGGCGGTGCCATCCTGAAGCGGTTCCAGATGTCCCTGAGGCAGTGCAGTGCCCTGTGTGTGCTGGGCATGCTGCTCTGCCTGCTCACCGCCTTTCCCCTGCTCTTCCTGGGCTGCCCCACGCAGAAGGTGGCCGGTGTCACCCACTGGGACAGGTACCTCAGCTCCTGGGCTGGGCACGGGGCATCCAGGCTGGGCACACCCCAGCCACACTCCCTGGGGGTGGGAGCCAGGCAGAATCCCCAGAAATGGTTTGTTCCCTCAGGAGAGGCAGCCAGTGGAGGTAAACTAAAATCTGATTTTGCTGTGTCCTCAGGTTTAGGGCAGAAAATGTACAGCTCATCTTTGTGACTTATCCACACATGGTGGAGTCATTTCAGCTTTATCTCCTATGGGTTAAAACCTTTTTAACAGCAGGGTTTTAGGAGCAGGGTTACAAGAGTTCCAGCAGTGAGATTTCCTACTGAGGAGCAAGCGTGCAACCCGAAGTAAACATGGTTTTGGCACAAACAGCACAAGTTTTCATCTTGGAAAGCGTGATGGATGAATAATTCAGGCAGGGGCCAGGCCTGGGATCACACCGTGTAAGCTGTGACAGCTAAATGTGGGCAGGAGCTCCTTGTGTGCCCTGGAGGCCGGATCCAGGTCTCTGAATTCCCTGTTCAGTGTCCTGTGGTCCCTGCCCTCAGGGGGAACCTCGCTCTCTCCTACAGTGTGGTGTTGTAAGAACCCCAAAGGCCAGGTTTGGGACCAAGAATGAGGGCAGTGGGTGGTTGGGAAGCTTTGCCAGGCAGAGCAGAGGTTTGGGGTGATGGTGGGAGCAGTAGGTGGCTGTGGTGCCCAGCTGTGGTTGGGAAGCTTTGCCAGGCAGAGCAGAGGTTTGGGGTGATGGTGGGATTCCCATGGGGAAGGGCTCCTTGTGCAATCGGGTGGGTTTTGCTGACCCCAGCACACACACAGTGGTGTTTCTCTGTGAGATGCACGCGGGTGATGCCCCGTGCCTGCATTAACCCTTTCCTGGCCCCAGCTCTGGCTCTGGCCACCACGCCATGGCGTGCAACGCGCGGTGCCGCTGCCCCGAGCGCGGCTTCAACCCCGTGTGCGGCCCCGACGGCGTGGAGTACGCGTCCCCCTGCTCTGCTGGCTGCAGCGGCCTGGCCCTGCGCCCCGACGGCTCCGTGCTGGTGAGTCACGGCTGGCCCTGCCGGCCCTCCGGGCTGCCCTGAGTGTCTGCGGGACAGGGGAGGGCAGTGCGGGGCCTTGCTTGTTCTGCTGCTGCCCTGCTGCTGCGCACAGTGCAGCTCAGCAGACCCACCTGAGGAAACCTCTGCCACTCCAAGCCCGACCTGCAGGTCGTTAGCAGCCCATGTAGGATGAGTGGCTTTCCCTGCACTCTTGGCACAGGCTGTGATGGCAGCAGGGAGCTGTCTGGGCGGTTTGCAGCAGCGTTTTGTTAATTAGCGGCGCTTCGTTTTGATAACACTTGTGCTTTCCGCCAGACTCAGTCCCAAACGTGCTTTCCTGCACCCCCACGCCTGCCTCTTGTACAGCAGACCCTTTCCAACTGCTTTTCTCCTCCTCAGCCATGCCTCTCTTCCAGCCCTCACCTTCTTAGAAATTTTACACTTTTCTTACCATTTTCAGCAGTACAGGGACCTGTGGCACTCATTGCCTGCTGCCTTCCCTGTCCCAGGGTTTCCAGGAACCCTCCCAGCTTACAGAAAACCCTGCAATTGTGTGCCCAGCTTTGCTGCAGCCCTCCCAGAGGGCACCACGTAAGCTTGGATGTAGGAACAAGGTTTTGGGGGACCCCAAGCTGCCCCTGCCTCTGGGATCACTCTTATGCAAACTGCCACCCCCTAACAACCAAAAGATTGTACTCATTTTATTTAAAGGTCTCTTAAAAAAAAAAAAAAAAAAAACCAAAAAAAAAAAAACCAAAAAAAAAAAAACAACACAGAGGTTTCTTGTTTGAAACAGATAAAAAAGAGATAATGTGACTAAGAAATAGAGAAATGGAGAATTTCCTCATCCACCACCCCAAGGCATCTTTTCTTTGCTATGAGGCTGTGCTAGTTATTTATGAGCCTCTCTCAAAGGTGAGGTTACACATGTTTGATTAAACACTCCCTGAGCTGTGGCTGCAGCTCTGCCCGGGATGCAGGGGGTCACAGCAGGACAGGGCCTGGCACAGGTGGCACAGCCAGGAATTCCCTCCCAAAATCCCATCCATCCCTGCCCTCTGCAAAGCCATTCCCTGTGTCCTGTCCCTCATCCCCAGTCCCTCTCCAGCTCTGCTGGAGCCCTGCACGTGTCTCTGAGCTCTCCCCGAAGTAGTGAGTGCTAATTGCTGCTAATTATTCCCAGACAAACCTTACCTGCTCTCCTTGGCTCTGTCAGCTGGCAGCGTTCCCTTCCACCTCTGGAAGCAGCCTGTGGACATGGTGTGTCTCCTCTTTGCAGAACTACACGGGCTGCAGCTGCGTCGGGGCGGCGGGCGCTGCCAGGCCAGGCCCCTGTGGCACCGGCTGCTCCCACCTCTTCGTGCCCTTCGTGGTGCTCTCCTGCCTGGCTGGCATCCTGGCCAGCACCTCCCACACGCCCTCCTTCATGCTCATCCTCAGGTGGGCACGGCTTGGGCACCTCCTGGGCAGGCACAGGGGGCGTGCAGAGCGGGTCTGTGCGGCAGGGGGAAGGATTTCACCAGCTGCGGGACTGGGGGCTAAACCAGCCCTGGATGGGAGTTACACCAGCCCTTAGATTGCAGGTGGCAGCAGGATGGAGCCAGCCAAGATGGGCGCCCAGGCTGGTGGGGCTGGTGCCCAGCATGAGGCAGAGGGGAAAGCCATGGGGGAATCTCTGTCTTAGTCTGTCAATGATACTTCCAAGCTCTTCTGGGCCAGGCAGGGTTTTCAGGCCAGGAAAAGGCCATGGTGTTCAGCCCTAATGAATGAACCCTCATCAGCTTTGGTGATGTGAATGGGAACTCCCTGGGATCCTTGGAGGCTGGGTTGAAGGATGAGTGTGTGGGCGGGGTGCTGTGCCAGGGAGGGAAGCATCCATCCTGGAGGGATTGCCAGAGGGCATTTTGTTCCATTTTATTTTTCAGGAGCATCCAGCCTGAAGACAAATCATTTGCTGTCGGCATACAGTTCATGCTGCTGAGAGTTTTAGGTAAATTGAAATGTGTTAAAATACCTTCCTGGAAAATAATGGCAGCTCTTGGAGAGGGCTTTCCCAGGGCAGGAAAGGATGCTGCCCTGCAGGGTCTGGGGGCACATGGTGAGGTGAGACAAGGCAGCTCCAAGGGCTCCATCCCCGGTCCCTGGGGCCGTGGTTTGGGGTGGCTGTAGCCCCTGGGGCCATATTTTTGGGGGCATTTGTGGCCTTTGGGACCTGTTTTTGGGGTGGCTGTGACCCCCGTGGCTGTAGTTCAGCCTGTGGCCCCTGGAGCCTGTTTTCAGGGTGGCTGTGGCCCCTGAGGCCTGGTTTCGGGGTGGCTGTGGCCTCCGCAGCTGTGGTTCAGCCTGTGGGCCCTGGGGCCTATTTTCAGGGTGGTTTTAGGGGTGCTTTGTTTTTGGGGTGGCTATAGCCCCTGAGGCCTGTTTTTGGGGTGACTATAGCCCTTGAGGCCTGTTTTTGGGGTGGCTATAGCCCTTGAGGCCTGTTTTTGGGGTGGCGGTAGTACCTGAGGCTGTGGCTCGGCCTGTGGCCCCTGGGGGCTGTTTCCGGGGTGGCTGTGGGCCCCTGAGGGCTGTTTCTGGGGTGGCTGTGGGCCCCTGAGGGCTGTTTCTGGGGTGGCTGTGGTCCCTGAGGGCTGTTTCTGGGGTGCCTGTGGCCCCTGAGGGCTGTTTCTGGGGTGCCTGTGGCCCCTGAGGGCTGTTTCTGGGGTGCCTGTGGGCCCCGGGTCCAGGGTTCGGGCTGTGGCCTCTGGGGCCATGGCTGGGGCTGTTGCCCCCAGTGCCATGGTTTTGAGGTGTCTGTGGCCCCGGTACCTGTTTTGAGGTGTCTGTGGCCCCGGTACCTGTTTTGGGGTGTGTGAGGGCAGGGGAGGCCAGTCTGACTGTTGCTGTTGCAGCGTGGATGCCGGGCCCGGTGCTGTACGGCAGCGCCATCGACACCACCTGCGTGCTGTGGGAGAGGCGCTGCGAGCGCAGGGCAGCCTGCAGATACTATGACAATACCCTCTTCAGGCACAGGTAGGGACACAGGGACAGCGGGATAAGCCCTGTGCCGAGCACCCGGAGCACCCAGGGACGCTCCCCTGCCCCTCACCATGGAGGGTGACTCCAGGACAGCTCCGTGCTCTGGGGCAGAGCCCATGCCTGGAACAGCCTCCCCAGAGTGCCAGGGTGCTGCTTGGAGCTCTCGGGAGCATCCCCACTGCCCTGACCCGTTGTGTCTGTGCCCACAGGTACCTGGGGCTGCAGTTCTTCTTCGAGGTGGGCGCCTTCCTGTGCTTCGTGGCCGTGTATGTGATCCTCAGGAAGCAGGAGAGGGAAGCCAGCCAGGCAGAGGAGACGAAGGCAGAGCCAGAGAAGGAGAAACTGGCGGCAAAGTCCACAAAGAGCCCAGAATCCAAAGTGTGATGGCAAAATGTGGATTGTGGTCCGTGCTGGTGAGGCCAAGCTGTGCTTGGAGTGATGGACCCAGGGCTGCTTCCTGCTGTCCTGGATGGGATGGACTCTGCCTGCACTGCATGGATCCATCCACACATTGTTCTCCTCCTCACGAGTGCAGCTTGCTCCTTCACATGGATTAGTCCTCACTCTTTAGCCTATGGACTCTGCAGCCTCCTGGGTTTGTGTCCCACAAAGCAGTTTTTCCTGCTGACTGTCTCAGTGGTGCCAGCACTGAGCAGAAGCCATAAACATGAAGGGTTTTGTGGAGTGGGTTTTTTAAAATAAATCATTTTTAATAAATGGTTTTGTACTGAATCTGCAGATCTCTGTGACTGATGTTTATAATTCTTACTTTCTGTGTTATCAGCACTCATTTTCTGATGGTCAGTGCTTGAAGCATGTGGGAGTTCAGGTGCATTCCTGGTTTTGCAGTTTGAGAAGGGTTTTTCCCAGGGTTGCAGGATCAGAGGATGAGGTTGGAGCCCTCTCCAGACTGGGTAGAGCTTGTGGCTAAACCATCTGAGCCCAGCAGTAGCCAGCCCTGGGCTCCCTGAAGGGGGCTCTGTCTGTAATTATGGGGTGGAAGTCCAGCCTAGCCCTATTTTGGTTCAGCTGCCTCTGTTTCCTGCATTCTTCCATCCTGGGGTTCCTTCCCACCCAGGAGTGAATTGTGTTACCCAGCCACAGCACTGGGGAGCTTTGTCATCTTTGGCTCCAGGATGGAATTTAGTAGAGAAAACAAAACTTGTAAGTTCAACCCAAATATGCAGAAAAGAAATACACAGAGGGGAGCATTCACTGTCTGCTGCCACCCTGGCAGATATCCCCTGGGAAGGGAGCAGGCCTGTGGTGAAGTGACTGTATTTAGCTGTTTGCCCAAACTGTTTGCCCAGCCATTCTGAGGGACCCAGTTACCTCAGTGCAGACTGGGAGGGTGACTGGAATTTTTTAGGGGTTTGGGTTGGGGTTTTTTTCCTATTTTTGTGCAGTGCCTTGTGTTCACTGAGCTGAGAGTTTACAGCCCTGTTCAAGAAGCGATGTCTGGCTTCAGAGAAGGTTCTGGAAGGCAGAGGAGTGCATGGACATTGCAGGGGTGTAGGTGCAGCCACCCAGGGAAGGACAAGTAGCATTTGCTGACCTTTACAAAGCCAAACCAGTAGAGTTTTGCTCTATCCTCTTTTCCAAAGCCCTGCCAGGCAGCACCTGTGGCTGAGGCAGCAGGATGAGGCTCTTAGGGCAGGAGCAGGGAGGAGATGGGGCGTTGCAGCCCCTTGCAGCCCAGGAATCTGTGGCATCTTGGAGAAGAAGGTTCTTTCCTGGCTGAGCACAAGCCCTGGCTCCCAGGCGCTGTCCTGCCGTGCTCAGCTGATCCCAAGCACTCCAAGGTACTTTCCACACCACAACAAACAAACAGCAGCACAGTTTGCTCCGATGGCGTGGGAAGTGGGGAGCTGCAGCCTGCTTTGCCAGGAATCTGCCACGGATTCCATTCTTTGCTGTGGAAGTGTGCAAGCCCAGGCTGGATGGGGCTTGGGGAGCCTGGGGTAGTGGGAGGTGTCCTTGCCCATGGCAGGGGTGAGCTTTAAGGCCTTTCCAACCCAAACCATTCCATGTTCTCTCCCCCATCCCACTGGAGCCCCTCAGGGCTGTGCAGCCTTTCTGAGAGCCCCTGAAGCCACTAAAGCAGGGGTTCCATTTACAGAAAGGAGGGGAAAGGGGACAACTGAACCCTGTCCCAAAACAAACAGGGAGCACAATTGCCTGTGGTGCTGCTGCAGGTGGCAGGCAGGCTGCACATCCCTCTGTGCCTGGCTGGGATCCCGATGGATGCCCAGGGACCTGCAGGATGGCCTGGCCAGCTCACTGCCAGCCCCTTCTCACTGCTGGGCTCAGGGCTGCACACTCATTTTCCACATGGAAAACTCCCATCACACCACCGAAGGGTCTGGCACAGCCCGAATTCCTCCTTCCCTCACTACCCCTCCAGCAGAGGAGAGATCCCTGGGGATAACCATCCAAGGCACCTGCAAGCTGTGTCTTAGCTCTGGGCTTGTTACTCTGGTAATTTCCATCCATTTGGGCTGGAGTTTCTAAAAAGAGAAATAAAGCCCCATTTCCCCATCCCCTCCCCTGTGCTCTTCAAGAACACGGTTGAAAGGGACTGGCTTGCCAGGGAGGATGAAAGAGAGGCAGTTTGGAAAGGCTGCTCCCACAAAAAGCCCAGGGAATATGAAAGGGCTGGCAGCAGCGAGGGAGCAGCAGGAGCAGCGTTTGATGCAGAGCAAGGGGCAGGCAGGTAGGAGGGCTGCAGAGAAAGGAAGCAAAGGAAGGGGCAGAGGCAGCAAAATCCACCCTGTGCTGTTTGCCAGGCTCTCCCCCAAGGAGATGTCCCCTGCAGACGGCCTGAAGCAGAATTTACAGAGCTCTGAAGGGTACAGCTCGGGCACCAGCCAAGAATTGCACTGGGGGAGTTAACAGGAGCTAATCCAGCTGGGCCAGGACTCATGGACTTCCTGGAACTGGAGCACTGGATGTTTTCATGCAGCACTTTGTGGTACCACGGTCACAGACCTGGAGGAGAACGGTGCCTTGAGGGCTGGCGAGAATTGCACGGGGTCAAGAGGAGGAATTAGAGCTGGAGGGAAGGACCCAAAGCACTTACAGAGCCAAGAGCTGCTTCAGAGCCAGGCACAACTCCCATTCCTCTGGAAAAAGAGCAAAGCTGAAGCTTTTAAATCACCCTCGGTGTGTTCAGCTCAGCCAGATCTCTCCCTGGAGTGTTCCTGGCCACTGCTGAAGCCAGACCCAGAGGTTTGGTTTCTCCTGCTTTGCTGCTGGTTTTCAGGGGATAGGGATGGTCCCAGATGGATTCTGTGGCTGTTTGCAGGGGGGCAGCAAAACATGAATCAAAACTCACTGGATGTTTCTCCTAAAACTCACTGGAGCTGCCTCTGGCATCCTGAAATCCGCCCCTGAGGAGTTTGCAGCCACAAGACAGAGAATTGCTGTGGCTGGGACTGAGGCAGAGCTGGGGGTGCAATCCAGCCCCCAGGCTGGGGGAGAGGAAGGGAAACAACCCGTAGATATTACACTGAATTCAGGAAAACCTGGGAAGTTCCCAGAGGAACACTGGAAAGACGAGCCAAGGAATCACTGAAACGCCACCAATCGAAACCACAATTCCCAGAAACTGGAGGTTTCCAGGCATCTCAGAAGGGGAAAACAGAGCAGTCGGGCAGATCCAGACCCAGCCCAGCCCTGGTCCCTGGAAAGATGCTGAAGAGGAGACTCATCCACAGGCAGCCACTGGGATGGGGGTGTCATGGGCGTTCTCACACGGATCTCACAGCAAACATCTCATTTCTCCCTCAGGCAGGCACCTATCCCACCTGGGCAAGCTTCCTTCCTGACTGAAGGAGGGGTTTCGACCCTGTCCCACCTTGTTCCCATAAACCAATTACCAGCCAGATGGAATTATGCAGAGGGGAGAAAAAGAGGAGAAAAACCAGGCTTAATTGGAAAGATTCAGCCCCAGGAGCTGCAGGTAGTTTGCTGCCTGCCCAAAAGGATTTATCCACAAGAATCTCACCAGGGTCTGTCCTGTCTCTGGGACTAATCAATATTTTAATTAATTACTTGGACAATGAGAGAAGCAGCAGCTAATAAAATTTCTGCTTACAGACGTGAGTGCTTTGGACTGGAATCCAAATCCTTCAGAGCAGATTGGAGAAATGGTGTGAAATGGATAATACTGGGATTTACAGGAGCAAAACAGTGGGGCAGGGGAAGGAGGGCTGGGGTGCAAAGTTTGCCCTGGGAGAAAGGGGAATGTGCCAGCAGCTCCTAATGGAGCAGAAGAGTTTTTGGTTGATATTGTCCCTTTAAATTAAGTTGGCATTCACCACAGTTCTCTGGCTGTCCTGTGAGGGGAAGATGTGACCCCTTACACTTGGAGGCATAAAATTATCTCCCCATGTTGCTGAATTGAGTAAGTTTCCTGCTTATTGCCAAGAGCATCTCCTCCAGCTGTGCCCTCTCGAAGGTCCAAGCAAACAGAGCAGAGTAAATCAGGAATTATCTCCTGTGCTTAGAGACAGCTTGAGTAATGATTGCTCCTGAAATATGGAATTCATCTCTGGGGCTTAATGGGCTTGCAGTGGAGCTGCAGGAGCTGGCTGCTGAGGGTTCTGAAGTGTTTGTGGCCAGGGAAGAGCATCCTTCACCCTGCAGAGGTGATGAGGGCTGGAGCTGCTCCCCAGCCTCATCTGGTGCTTCCAGGGGGCTGAAGGACAGAAGTGCTTCCGCACAGCACTGATAAAGGATTCTAATCCCTCTCCCCTCATTTTTCAAGCGAGAATGGCATTTGCTGAAGAAAGCAGAACCTGAGGTGGTTCCAAGCTGTGCACACTGGTGCAACCTTCTGAGCAAACTCAGGAAAAAGTAACTTCCCCTGGATAAACTTACTGTTGGATTATTCTTGCTCTCACACCTGCTGTGAAAAAAGGCTTCCCTTTCCACCCTCCCCATGTCCTGTTTGTCCCAGTGCCATGACCTAATCACACACTGGGCACTGAATATGTCCCAATTGCACTGAATGTGTCCATTCCAATTGAAGTTTGGCTCTCTGTGCTCATCTTTCTTTTCTCCCCACAGTTTCTGGTTTTCTGGGACTGCAGGAGTGCTCTGGAGCACCAATAATGAGATATCCCAAAAGCTGTGGTCTGGGAGTTGGGAATTGCCTGTGTGTGAGAGCAGTGCAGGAACAGTGAATCCAGGAGGATAGGGATGGCATGCTGAGAAATGGAGACACTGTTGGTGGAGATCAAACTGGGAACACTGGAATTCAGCTGGACTAAAGGAAGTGTCCCTTTCCTACCCCAAGGGTCTCACACTGGCTCTTGCTGCATCGCTGTCCTACACGTGGAGCAGCAGGGGCACAGCAGGGTGACACCTCCAGCTGTCCCAGGGCTGTCCCAGGCACACAAGGCTTTCTCTGGGCCCTGCTGCTGTGACAGCAAGGCCAAAGGAAGTGACAGCTCCGCAGTTTCCAGGAAACTGGGGGTTTAAAATAAAAGGGGTGTGGTTAACAGCTGGAATGTCCATCCCTGAAGCCCCAGCTGTGAAGTTTCCTGCATTTCTCATTCCTCAGGGGAGCCACTGCAGAAGATGCTGTGGGAACAGAGGACGCAGGAGGCAGCAGTGCCTGAAAACCAGCTGGGAGTCTGTGGCAGCTCAGGCTGGGTGTCTGTGCAGGAACAGCATCCCCAAGGGGTGACCCTGATCCCCTGGGCAGCTCCAGCACCCCTCTGCCAGCCCTGGCCGTGCCCCCCGGCACTGCTGGCACCACCCACCCACCCCTTTCCTGAGGCCAGCAGACGTTCCAGCTGCACGGAGCAAAGCAGAGATCAAATAAAGCCCCTGCTGCTGCTGGTCCCGGTTCTGGGAGGTGCTGGAAGCTTTCACACACACCTCGAATCTCCTGTGGCCCCCACAAACGTGCAGCTTTAATTTAGAGGCAGCTCTTCAGCCAGAGGGCACCACTCATGCTCTGGGTATGGTTAAATAATGGGAAAGGAGGCAGAAATTGGGCAGCAAAGATGTGAATTAATAATGAATAGGGCAGAGAAATAATTAAACACAAGCAAACAGAGAGGGAATGTGAAGAGGGAGCACCCACCACCTCCAGCACCCCCAAACACCAGGAACAGCCAAGGGCTGCTGGAACAGGCCCTGCAGATAGGAACAGGGCATGGGCTTGGCTCTCTGCACAGAAAATAAAAATACATTGGGTTGGTGGGCTGGCAGAGAGATAATCCCCATCCCGGGGCAATCCATGGGTGAGAAAACAGGGCTGCACCCCTGCTGGAGGGCAGGGTTAGCTGGGATATGGGGAGGGAATCCTCTCCTGGAAGGTGGGCAGGCCCTGGCACAGGGTGCCCAGAGAAGCTGTGGCTGCCCCTGGATCCCTGGCAGTGTCCCAGGCCTTGGCAGGGTGGGACAGGGTGATGTTTAAGGTCCCTTCCAGCCCATGAACCCCAGAATCTGTGATTCTGTTCTATGATTCCCATAGAATCACAGCACCACAGGGTGACAGGATCACAGGATCCCACCTCTCTGGACAGCCTGCTCCAGTGGGGAACACCTCATCACAGAAACTCTGCCCTGTTCCTAGTGGGAATCCCCCCTCCCTTAGTTCAAAGCCACTGCCCCTGTCCTGTCACTCCCACAAACGCTGTCCCCCCTTCCCTTGTGGCTGAGTGCAGGATGAGAGCCCCTCACCAGGGCCCTGCTCCTGTCCCCAGGCTGTCCCAGGCTGTTCCCCTGCTGCCTGCAGGGCCCCTGGACCTGTGTCCCCTGCTGCTGACCCCAGCAGGCTCCAGCAGAGGAGCCCTGCAGGCGGTGTGGCTGTCACAGCCAGGATGGATGGGGCGAGCTCCACTGATCCTCTGCAGTGCATCAACCAAGCCAAGGAGAAATGGGAACCTTCAGGGGGTGCCAGCAAACCACGGGAGGGTGGGAAATGGCAGCAGTGTCACCAAGGAGCTCAAGGGGCACAGACTGGGTGGAGACAGGGACCCTCCTTCTCTCTGGACCTCCCTCCTGCTCACCAGGAGCACGCCAGCTTTGGGGAAAGCTGCTGGATGAGCCTGAGAAGGACTTTGTGACTGTGCCTCCTCCCTGCTCTTCAGGCAGGCTCCTGGGGGCTTTGTCACACAGCCCTCAGCAAGTGGCCTCTGTGCCATTCCTGTGGTTTAGTGCAGAGAGAGCTCTGGGGCTTTTAATTGTGAGATTAATAAATGATAATTCCACTTCCACGCTTCTCCTCCACAAAGGGAAGAAGCAAGGTGTAGGATTCCTACTTTCCGGGGGGAAAAAATTTCAAAAAAAGTTAAAAAGAGAAGAAGAAATGAGATGGTTCTGTTGTGGCTCCCCTGGGAATCAGCTCCTTCCCAGTGACACAGAAACATCCCAGCCAGGATTTAGGGTTGCTGCTCCTGGGGCCAGCTGCCATCCAGCTCCCCGCACTTGGTTCCCCTCAGACTCCTCCAGACACAGCAATAACAAGTGAACTCCAAGTCCGGAGCCAGGAATAAACCATGACACGGGTGACACTTGTAATTGAGAGCTCCTTAATTGCTGTGTTTGATTAAAGAGAGCTGCCGGCTTTGTGCATAAAAGGCAGAGACTCCAGAAACCCGGGCTAGGAAGAAAAGAGGATAAGAAGATGATGGGAACAGAAAAACGCGAGATCAAGGAGAAGAAAGGCTCAGGAGAAATCTTGTTGGAGTGCCGGAGATAAGGGAGACAAAAATAGAACGAGTGGTTTCACTTGTGACTACATCCATGTTTATTTCTGCCCTTTTGGGGCAGAAACGCAGGGATTTGTGCTCTCCTGGTGTGAAATGCAGCAGCTATTTAGCACCACAAAGCACCAAAGATAAAGGCAGCATATCAAAAAGAGCTAAAACCGGCTGGGAAATTGCTTCGTTGTTGTTGTTGTTGTTGAAATAAGCCCGGGGAAATAGGAAAACCTTTCATTAGAACTTGGGTGGAGGGCCGTGCTCCAAGAAGGCAGGAGCTGCACCCTGTGAGTGCCAGGAGTGGCTCTGCAGCTCCTCCGAGGCCGGGACACATCCCTGTGCCTCTCAGGGCATGCCGGTGGCCCTCCTGCCCCAGGCTGGAATCCAGGGATATTCCTGACCTCTGCAAGCGGCTCAGGGAAAACCCAAAATATTGATGGCAGGGAGACAGCGAGCGCGGAGGGAAGAGCAAGAGGAATGGGGAGAGATTCCCTTCTTGGAGGGGAAATTCCTTCCTGGGGTGTTATTCCCTCCCGTGAGGATTTCTGCCAAGCCTGGGGAGCAGAGAGGGTCCAGCTTTAGGAAGAGCACAGGACAGGTGCACTCCTCTCAGCCTTTCCTCTGGTCCATCATCTTCCTCATTCCCAAAGGAATCACCCAGAGCAGCAGCCTGGCTCTCTCCTGGCTGGCTGGGTGTGGATGGGAATGGATGCTGAAAGGCTGCAGGGGTGAGCCTGGCTCAGGTGAGTCCTCCATCCTGCACAGGTTTTCTCCAGCTCGGGTGACGTTTTTGTCTTTGTATGAACTCCTTTGCACCGACCTCGTTGCTCCCCAGGTGGAAGCTGGAGGTTTGGTGACACTGCAGGAACAAAAATATTCAATTTCCTCCTGCTTCCATTGCTGGCTCCAGGCAGCTCTGAGCAGGTCTGCTCTGAATGAAAATAGTATCTCTGCTGTGGGTGAGTGGGGAGAGAGGAGAAGGAGAAACCCTGGTGCAGCAGGGCCTGCAGGGAGCTGGTGTCTGGGCTCTGGGCCTCGCTGGGACAGGCCAGCTCTGGGGACACTGGGGATTTCCACAAATAAAGGCACAAACAGTTCCAGCTGCAGCCAAAATCCTCTGGAGCCCCCTGAGAGGCTGCCTTGCGCTGGCTGATGGTACAGGGGCTTTCAAGGTACTCTCAGTGCACTACAAAACTTGACCTGGGTGGAAATTTGACCCTAAGAAATCTTTGCCTGGAGCTAAAACAGCCTGAAGAGTGTAAAATTGGGGGTACTCTGTAAAAAGCTTTTTTTTTTAATTTCCCTCTAAAAACCCTTCAAATGCACGATGGGGTTTTAATGAAAAACAGCTCCCCAATAATCTGCAGCACAGGCTCATGAAATTTCCAGACTCATTAATTTAGAGAATCATCACCAAAAAAAGACCCTGGAGTTTGATGATTTCTGAAGGTTTCCTCTGTGAGCAGAGAGTGAAACTGAGCTGCTTTGTTCCCACAGCTCCCAACTGCTTCCCACTGATGGGTTTTTTCCCTGCTTCACTTGTGCCTGTCTCTCCTTAAGCTCTGACAAATGTGAGGGCTGCTGGCACAGACAAATGGTGCATCACACCTCGGGAGCATCTTCATTTTGTCCCTGCTGCCACAGCTCCTCAGGCTCCCTTCCTGTGACAGCAGTGTCCCTGGCACTTCCAGGACTGGTCTTAGAGATCCACTGGTCCTTGATCCTGCTGGGAAAGAGCACAGTGTCCTCCTGGCCTTTCCACACCTCAGGGGGCTTGAGAAAGATGGGACAGGCATTTCTGTAGCGAGAGGACAAGGGGCAAGGCTTTAAATGAAAAGAGGGATGATTCAGAGAAGATATGAGGATTTTTATGCTGAGGGTGGGGAGGCAGAGGGTGCCCTGAGAGGTGGTGGCTTCCCCTGGATCCCCGGAACAATTCTGGGAGAGGCTGGACAGCCTGTGAGCAGCCTGATCCGGGGGAAGGTGTCCCTGCACATGGCTGAGCTTTCCCAGGTGCCAGAGCAGGCTGTGACTCCAGGACTCCTGCAAGCTACAGTGCCATCCCTGTGCCATCCCTGTGCCATCCACCCGGCTTTATTTGCCCTCCCCAGGCGTGCCCAGAGCTCTGGGTGATCTCTGCAGGGCTGGCACCGAGAGGAGGGGACACGACAGTGGCATTGCTGCCCTGACAGCCCGGGCTGCACTGCTGGCTCCAGTTTCAGCATCTCAAGGGCAGCCCAGGGCAGCTCAGGTGACAGCAGTGGGAGCGATCCGGGGCCAGGAGAACGGGAGGTGTCATTCCAGAGGAGACAATGGCAGCGTTCAATAATGCACAAGGTCATTGCCAAGGGGGAGCCTCCAAGCATGGCCTGAAGTTACAGCGAGGACAGGCAGGAGGGACAGCATTCCCAGCACACAGAGAGGCAGGGGCTCAGTCAGCCATCAGCCAGCAGGGGTTTCATGGCACTGACCCCTTTCGGGATGCTCTGCTGTCAATGAGCAGCTCAGGGGCCCTGAGGGAATCCCCATCAAAGGTGCTGGCAAAAGTGGGTTTGGTATAAACCTGGAAAAACGCAGCTGAACAAAGCTCAGTGGCAAGGGTCACTGTCACAGGGGTGGGACGCACCGAGGGAAATCAAGCTGGGATTGATTCAGAGGGATTTGCACAGAAGCTGAAGGCACAGAAGGGTAAGGAACACCCCATTGATAAGTGGAGCCCATCACTGCCTTAAAATCCTGATGGAGCTGAGCTAGGGCCAGCTCCAGGCTCAGTCTCAGACTTGGACAGGGATTTCTGCCTAAAGGAATTAACCACGGGGATTAATTTGTGCTAATTCAGAGGGCCTCTCTCCCCTGGGCAAGGAAGGATCTCTCAGTGCTGGGTGAGGAATCCCAAGCCCTGGGAGATGTCCCTGCTGAGCAGGGAGAGCTCCAGGAAGGCTCCCCAGGCCCTCACATCCATGGGATGAAGCAGCTGGACTGTGGACACATTGCATCCCATGGGAAAAGCCAGCATGAGTCTCCTGGTACAGCTCTCTTTATTCCTGGTTGAGGAAAGGTAAATGTTTACTGTTGGTGAAGGAGTCCTGGAAAAGCCCTGGGATTTGTGTGCTATTCACCTGATCTGTGTCCCAACCTCTCATACCCCATTTCCCCTGGGCCACTCTCCTGTTCTGGGGGATTCCTGCAGGAATTATTGGCTCAGACCCAGCTGAAGCCTCCAGATGCCTTAGAGACAAACTGCTCTGGTTTGAGGGGTGCAGTGCAGAGCTCAGACACCGAGCCCTCTGGTGCTGCCCAGCCTTGCTTTGGGCTGATCTGGTCCCCCAGACCCCCAGACTGGCTGCCCAGGAGCTGGAGCACCCCACACCTCGCTCTGGGGGAAGTGCCAAGGGGGAAAAGCTGCCCAGTGAGAGGAACGAGGGATTTGTCTTTAAAACAAGCTGTGGGGCTGCTGGGAGGTAAAACCAGCACTGGGAGATAAAAGAAGCAATGGGAAGGATTCCACTGATTGATGGATGGAAATAGATATTTGCTTTTACAAATAAACTTTGGGTTTGCTGATAAACAAAATTAGACATGGAAAGATGAAAGAAACAATGGGGAAGAAACACCCCTGAATTCCTTAAGAATTAAAAATTAAAAGGGAGGGTTATACATTAGAGGGAAATCTCTGGTATCAGGTGTGTCAGGGAGTCTGAACCTCTCAAGTACCTCAAAAATGGGGAAAGAGAGAAGGGAGATGTGGCTGGAAATTGGGATAAACAGGAGGCTGCATCTTCCAAAAATGTGAGAGATCCCAGGGGATGCCCCATGGCCTCTCCCTTTATTGGAATAAAGAAAAATGACTCCTCTGTCTCCTTTTGGGACACGAACCTCTGGAGTTTGTGGGTTAATTTTCCCAGCACCAGGAGCTTCTGTCAGCTGGAGCTGCACTCCTTGGAAAGCAATTCTGCAGTGATGGATCTGCTCCTGCTGCAGGCTCTGAGGGAGCAGGGAGATAAATGGCACAGGCTGCGGGGAAGAGTGATGGGAATGATCCAGGAGCTGGAAAAGCTGGAGAAGCTGAGAGATGGAGGCAGCCCTGCCGTGGAGATTGTGGCAGCAAAGGTTGAGAGGCTGCTGAGCTGCTCCCCGTGCCTGCCAGTGAGAATTCCTGAGGGGAAGGGAACTGGAATGCTCCTTGAGCTGGGGGAAATTTCCTAACCAGCTTCTGACTGTGCCCACCATCCATTAAAATGGAGATAAAACCAAAAAAAAAAGTCATTATCAGTTTAGCAGAGGGTCAGAAAGCAGGTTATTGACTTGCTTTCTCACAGCTCCAAAACCCTCCTAAGAATAGAGCACTTTAGATTAATTGGGGGGAAAATGGATTGGAAAGTTGCAATTAAGTTGATGTCATAATTTTTTTGGGGAAAAAAAACAGGTGTTCTGCTGCAGCTGCAGTTCTCTCCCTGGCTTTAATTGGCATCCCAGGCCCAGTTGTCTGTATTGATAAAATGCTGTCCATTAAAAATATGTATCATTAGCATTGGTTTAAAAGGTACAAACATTTTGAAGGAAAAAAAAAATATTAAGAACCAGAAAAACTTCAATATTTTTTTCCTTTAACCTTTCAGAAGTTTGGGGTAATTAGCTCCAAGCAGGATGCCTAATTGCCCAGCCCCTGGAGGGGCTGGCAGTGCCCCTCAGCCACACCCAGTGACACGGGGATGCTGAGCACAGAGGAACTCAGGGCAATGAGGGGAAAAGGAAGGAGAAACTGAGTGTCTGCCTTTCTAATAATGTCTCTGCTTGATTACAGCCAAAAATCCTCCACTGCATTGAGATTAGAGGAGTGGATTTGGAAGTGTGGACCCTGGTAACTTCAGGCTGGCAAAGGGCAATTCCCTTTGCTTGCCCTGAGCTTTCCCGAGGGCTTTTTGCCCTGAAATTGCCCATCTCAGCAATTCCACCCCTTCTTCTTGGGTGTTCATACCCTTCAAACCACGCTGCACAGGCTTCAGACTCTCCTTTGCCATCACTCACTTGAGCTTCTCGTGTTTAACTCCTTTAATCTCCCACCAATAAATCACTGCCTGCCAGCCCTTCATCATTCTCAGCGCTGTTCCCAGCTCCCTTGGGGATGCTGACACCCAGCAGGCACCCAGGTAATTAATGGATGGCAGGTCCCTGCCAGGGCTCCTGGAAACAGCCTGGGCAGTGCAAGGGAAAGGGAAGGTCGGGTCTGGGCGCTGGATGCTGGAGGCAGAGCACAGAAATCTCTTGGGGCAGCAGCTCTGTCACACTCAGACTGGATGCCTGAGCACATTTCCCCTTCCATAACCCATCCGTGCAGTGACTCCCCTTCTCCAAGACACAGCCACCTCTTCCTGCCCCAGAAAGAGAGGAGGCAGCCCAAAGCAGGGCTGAGGAATGATGAGTGGGTGCCACCTCTCTCTGCAGGGTCAGGAAAGGGCTGAGGACACTGGGATGGACGCTGCTGAGAGGAAGGTTGATTAACCTCTCGCTCCCCTTTATTTTAGCACTCTCCAAGTCACCAAGTGCTTCAAAGGAGAAGAGTTGCAGGTGCTGATAGCATCTGACCTCTCTGGTTTGCTGAAAGCTGCTGGGGAAAGGAAGCAGAGATAAGGGAGCAGATTCATGCTGCTGTCCCATGGGGATGGCTCCTCTGGGGACACCACGAGACACAGAGCATTCCCACAAAGGATTCCCAGAGAATCTGAGGCTGCCCCATCCCTGGAAGTGTTCCAGGTCAGGCTGGCTGTGGCTTAGAGCAGCCTGGGACACTGGAAGGTGTCCCTGTCCATGGCAGGGGTGGCACTGGGTGGGCTTTAACTCCAACCCACACCTTTCTAGAGGGCTCATTAAGGAGAATTTCCTGCACTTTGGGGGAGAGCAGCAGGCTCTTTCAGGACTAACAAAACCACACGTGGCTGTGCAAACCTGCCAGTGTCTCCTGTGAGATTCCCACTGCCATCCCTGGCTGTGTGCCCTCTGAGGAGCAGGGGAGGAACGTGTCCATGCAGATGTTTTCTGTGAGGATGAGGCTGGTGACCTTGCACTGGACAGCTCTGCAGGCATGGAGCCCATCTGCTGTGTGCCAGCACACACAATAAACTTGAGAGACACTGCGTGGAGCAGTTGTGCTGCTTTCTGGTAAAAGGGAGGGGAAAATGTCCTCAGATAACAGCAGCTAGAGAAAACTTTGTGGAGAGGTCAAGGACGGGGGTTTGTGCAAAGTGAAGGCATCCACAGAGGCTGAGGAGGTGTGAGCGAGGATGCAAGGCCAAGAACAGCCAGAAAACCACTCACAGCTCGCTGGAGAGGGCTGTGGCAGAGCTTTGGGGATTTTTGTTCCTTCTGAACGCTGTGCAAGGACTTTGCCTCCAATATTTAAGCAGAAAGCCAAGGATGTTTGGGAGCACCCCTTGTGCTTAGCTCTGCTTGCTCCCCTCTTTCTGCAGCTCACTCTGAGGGCACCAAGTCCAGTGCAATAAAAGGATCCTGGTTAAGGGAAACCCAGCCTCAGCAACCTGATATTCAGCAGGAAAATAACCCATTTTGGGGGTCTGACACCCTCAGATGCTCTGTGGGGCAGCAGTGGTGGGGTCAGGCCAGGAGGGCTCTGCTGTAGCCACCCCTGGACAAAGCCTGTGTGCTCACCCCCACAGTGAGCACACAGAGGGGCTCGGCCAGGCAAGGGTGGCTCGTCAGCAGCACGCCTGCCCTCCCATCCATCTTCCCTGGCCTCAGGAAACAAACAGCAGAGCAAACATTGCCTCCCTGTCAGCCCTGGCCGGGGCTGTGTCCTGTTTGCCTTGTGCTTTTCCAGGAGTGACATCAGGGACAGTGACACAGAACAGGACAGGCCTGGGGCGGAGGGACGGGTCCTGGCAGGGACAAACGGGGCACCTCAGCTGCAGGGAGGCAAGGAAGGAGCGGTTACCCATCCTGCAGAGGTTCTGTGCTGTGGACGTGGCTCCAGGCAGCCGTTCCCAGAGATTCCCACTCACAGATTTATGGGCCTGCTCTGTTTGCCCATGGGGAACACTGCTCCGAGGGGAGCAGGGAGGCAGGAGATGTGGCCTCACCTCCTGGCCTGCTGAGGTCCAGCCCAGGAGAGCTCATTCAGCCGTTTCTCTCCCCTCTCTCCCTCGGTTTCCCTGTGCTGTGAGAGCCCCACAGCAGCTGGTGCCTTTTTCCTTTACTCCAGATTGGACGCCGTGGAAAAACCCAAAGTAAAAGCTGTTCACAGCCGTGGGGATGGAAGCTGCCAGCGTGGAGGAGTGCTTGCAGGGGTGGGTGGGCACCCAGCCCTGCCAGTGCCTGCTGCTCCAGGATGCAGGGCACCTCCACCCCACACAGGATGTGAATTTGCTGCTTTACCACCACAGCCTTAACACCTGGCTCACAAGACCCCTCCCAAATTCACAAAGCAGCACCATTTTCCACAAAAAGTGCTTTCTTTTGCTGGTGGTTCCCGACCCTGAGCCAAATTTCTCCTTTCTCTGTGTGGAGAGCTCTCTGGGCAGCAGGATCTGCTGTGGAAACGCTCCTGTCCTGGCAGGATCTGAGTGTCCAGGGGGGACTGAGAGCTGTGCTGTCCTTGAGCCCGCTTTTGGACACCACACACCTCAGAAATGTGTCCAAGCCTGTCACCAGGATGGGAGCAGCAGCTCTGCTGTTTGTGTTTGACCAACACTGAAAGAGCTGCGTGACATCTGAGCTCCTTCACCCCCGGGTGCTGCAGCCACAGCTCTTGGTGCTCTGGGGGCAGCCTTGGCTCCTCCTGAATTAATCAGGAGAGCCGTGGGTTTGTGGGGATGTCTGCTCTCCACAGGGAAAAGACAAGAGGAAGGATGGAGACGGAGATGGGATCTGGATCCTCCAGAGCCCCTCAGCCAGCACCAGGTGCTGCTGTTCTGTGGTGGTGCTCACACGGGTCCCAGAGCGAGGGAAGAGATGAGAAAATCTTGGTGTTTCAGAAGGCTGATTTATTATTTTATGGTATATATTATGTTAAAAGAAAATGCTATATTAAAACCATACTAAAAGAATAGAGAAAGGAGGCATCAGAAGACTTGAAAGGAATAGAATGGAATAGAAAGGAATGATAATAAAATCTTAACTGCTCACAGCCTCGACACAGGTGGCTGTCGTTGGTCATCAAGTAAAAACAATTCACATGCTGGGTAAACAGTTCTCCAGATCACATTCCAAAGCAGAAAACAGGGAGAAACTGAAACTTCTCAGCTTCTCAGGAGAAAAGATCCAGGCGAAAGGATTTTTCGTGAAATATGTGTGTGACACTGTCCAGAGGAGGAGCTGGCAGGTGAGGTGTGCCAGCCTCCATCCCACCCTCACCTTGTGCAAAACACCCCCCTGACCTCTGCCAAGCCTTTCCCAGCCGGCTCCAGCCTTGGCCTGCATTTCCTCCCCATTTCCCACCTCGGAGCAGCATCCTCACCCCGGCTGATGGAGCACAGCAGAAGGTGGCTTAATCCTTATCAGCGAGGAGAATTCCATCAAAGGAGCTGGCAGTGGGGAAATGGAAATGCGGGGATGCATAATTCATGGCACAGAGGACGCGTTAATAGGTGTGCTCGGCGGCAGCCGGCTCAACACCTTGTTCTCCGTGCCGGGGAACGTGTCGGGTCACTCGGGATTAGCTCTTTGTTCTGCGGGGCTCCATCTGCCCTCCCCAGCTCCTGCAGGATCAGCTCCTGCCCGCAGCCCCGCTCGGTGTCACGGAGAAAAGGGCTTATTTACACATAAATGAGGCGGGAAATATCCACAGCGCAGCCCGGGCTGCCGGGTCTTATTGGCAATTTCCTTCCCTGCTTTGCAAAGGCCGAGATAACCCAAGGTGTCTCCTGCCAGGGCAGGGACCTGAGGCTGCCTGATCCCACCACAGCTCTATTATAAATCAACAGCTTTATTAGAACAGCTTTATTTAGGGTCTGGGATGTGCAGGGATGCGAACCTGAGCCTACCCGATCCCATCACATCATCCTTTGGGGTCCCTGTCCCGCCTTAGGGAAGGCACACGCTCCCTGTTTGGCAATGGGGAACATGGGAAGGATGAGGAACCCGGTCTGGCATCCTCCTTCAACTCCCGCGGGAAATTCCAAAAGAACCTTCCAGGTTCTTCCCAAGCCGTCCGAGGGAGGGGGTTTTCTCCTTCCCCTGCTCAGATTCCAGCCAAAAGCAGACTGATGAGAAATCCCTGTGGTGTGAAGGGGACGACCCAGCACTGCATCACCACAGCGCTGCTCCCTGCAGACACATTCTCTGCATGGGAAAAGAGGCAGAAATTTCTATTTCTATTTCTATTTCTATTTCTATTTCTATTTCTATTTCTATTTCTATTTCTATTTCTATTTCTATTTCTATTTCTATTTTTTTAATTTTCATTTTTTAAATTTTTATTATCTTTTTTTCCTATTTATATCTATTTCCCTCTTTTTTTTCTATATCTTTTTCTTTTTCCTCCTTTTTTTTCTTTCTTCCTTTTTCTTTATCCTTTTCTTTATCTTCTCTTTCTTTATCCTCTCCTCTTTCTATTTCTCTTTTCTTTTTCTCTTTCTTTTGCCCTTTCTACTTTTCAACTTTCTTTTTCTCTTTCTCGCCCTCTCTGTCCCCCAACGATGTTTATTTAATTCCTCGGGCGGTTCCTGAGGTCAGCGGGCCCTGCTGCTCCATCCTGCCGAGGGGATGGAGAGCCCTCTGCTGTCCAGCCAGCCCTGCTTTAACCTCCAGCCCACGCCTTTCCAGTGGGGTCATTAAGGAGAATTTCCTGTAATTTAGGTAGAGCAGCAGGCAACCATTGCCCTTGGGATGTAGGGACAGCTCCCTCTGGAAGGGAGGAATGTTCTCTATCCTCACCTTGCTCCCTCCCCAGCCCTTCCGTGGCTCAGATTCCACCAGCAATGTCAACACCCAGCTCAGGACTCTCCGTTTTTCCCCTGTGAGAGACAACCTTAGGAATTATAAATTAATAATTAACGCAGTGTTTATCTACGGCATAACAAATGTGTAAAAAACGCTCCTGGCACGCGGAGAGGTGCTAAATTGGATCGTCATCCACACGATTCCCAGCACAAAGGCGGCAATATCCTTCCAGTTGCCACATGGATCACTTCAGCTGGGTTATGCACACACAGGATGCCCCACAAGAGCCTTCCTGCTGGGGCCCTACCCGTGCTGCCCCAATTCCTCAGCAGCAGAGGCCATGGCTAGCCAGAGTGCAGGAAATCTGGCTGCATTCAATAATTCATATCCATTTAAAACAGGCCTGAGTGGGGAAGGGGAGGATTAAACACCAAGCGGTCCCCAGAGCCGAGATTACTCGCTGGTGCTGGCGGCGGTGCCTCAGACAGGAGGAGCCTTTTCCTGTTGGCTTTATTAGCTGTGCAGAAAAGCCTCGTTAGCCCATCCTGCTGGCCATCCATTATTGAAGTGTGGCATCTCCTTCGGAGCGCCTGTGGCTCCTTTCCCCCCCTCCCGTGCCTGTGGGGGTTTCTGTCCCTCCTTGGGCTCCTGGGAGGCACCGGACAGGACAGAAACCCTCCAGCCCCGTGGCCAGGGCTATTCCAGACCCAGCACCAGCAGAGGGGTGGCAGGAAGGGTGCTGGGACCACCCCGTGGGGCTCCCTGACACCTCCATTCCCCCACAGCGGCTCCAGGAGTGAGGATGCTCCCGTTTGCTGCCCTGGATCACCGTGCCGAGGTGGCTGGACCCTGGATGTGGAAATAGAGAGCCCTGGTAATGTGACAAGAATTAATGAAACATAGCCAGACTTTCATATAATTAAAACCAGTAATTGCTGGAAGGATGGCTCATGCAAAACGACGGGCTGGGGGTGGGCAGGGTTGATTAAAACTGGTGACTGGCTACAAATGATTAGATTAAAATCAATTAACTGTAGAATTGCTGTCTGGCGTATGGAAGGATAATTCAGTTACGTAACCGACAGCGGGATTTGCACTTTGCAAATGTTGTTTCGGTACATCAGACCGAGCTTAGGCAACCTGGTTATTTAACAGGACACACTTGTGATTCCCGGTTCCGAGGGTGGGATTTGGCAAGGCAGAGCCCGGGGCTGCTCTCCCTCCCTGGGCAAAGAGCAAGAACCGGCTGCGAGCCCCTGCTCTGCCCTGGCTATTTGTAAACAGGAGCTCTTTTCATTACTCCTGTAAAGACTGGCTGGATTAAGGAAGCATTAGCGGAATTCAGCGCTCGGCATCCTCCCGAGAGCCCGCTGGTGGCGGTGCCCATTAGCGCTAATGCAGCCGCATTAGCACACTGAAAGGATTCCTGTGTTACGGCATCCCTGGCGGCTCCAGCTCCTCTGCCCTCCCTGAGCCTCGGGAAAAGCTGCGCGAAACCCTGCCGAGGGACAGCAAGGAGCTGCTGGCTGCACAGCCCAGCACGGCAGCATCCTCCTGCTCGGGGCTCAGGGCTCAAATAAACCCTGCAGTTCCCTTCAGGAGCTGTGCCAGGCCGGGCCGGACGGGGCTGGGACCGCCCTGGGACAGTGGCAGTGTCCCTGCCCATGGCAGGGCTGGCACTGGATGGCTTTAAGGTCCCTTCTGCCCAAACTGTTCCGTGATTCTCTTCCTGGTGAGCCACACTCCAAGCCCACGTTGTTCCCAAGGCCTGGAGCTGCATCCCAGGAATGGCTCCCAAATTTTGGGGTGGTGCAGAAAGAGGTCACAGTGGTGCAATGTTGAATTTGGCCCAGCTGCACTTGTGTCCTCGGGAGGGGAGAGCTCTTGGTTCTGCTGGCTGCAGAGAGCCTGGCATGGTCTCTGGGGTGGGACATTGTCCTGCCAGGGGATGGCAGTGGGCTTTCCCCATCCCTTCTCAGGAAACCTCTCCTGGAATTGCTCTGGAGATCTCCCACACCAGCCAAAATACGTGTGCCTTCTCCAGAAGAGGCAAAAGTAGATTTAGGTCAAAAATTACTATGTATAGAGCAGAGAAGCATCTCCTGAGCCATCTGCCACGCACCAAAGCCAAACTCCACTTAGAGCCTGATGAGGCTTTAAAAAATATATAAAAACCTGACTGGCTTCCATTCAGGGCTTTCAAACCACTTCTGCTCTTTATGGGGCTGTCCAGACATGGCTCCACTAAGCTCCTGTCCATCATAAATAAGCTCTTGGTTCTTGCTGTCAAGGAGAACATTAACCCCACTTCTGCCCGTGCTCCAGGGAAGAGCTCCTTGGAAGAGCCCTCATGTCCAGCCCCAGCTCTGCCAGGCTGATGGAGCACATCTTCCATTTTCTGCTGCTTCCAACAGTGCTGGGAGGAAGCTTTGCACACACTGACAAAATATTTTATTCAATTAACCTGCCCTGGTAATCTCCATGGAGATCCTGCTTCTCTTCCCTCTCTCTGCTCCTGTGCCTGCTTATTCTGGATTGATGCAAAATTCCTCTTTTCCTTGTTCTCCACTTTTCCTGCTTCACCCATCTATGATTTCCAGATCCCAGCCAGGATCTTTTTTCCTGCTTCTGTTTCTCCTCCCCATGGCCAGCAGTAATGCAGAGCCCTCTGGATTCCTTGGCACAGGGGCATCCCTATGCTGCATAAGTCCTTCCCCTTCCATGGCAGGGCTGCAAATCACCAACAGGCCAGGCTTCAGGACGGAGTCCCTTTCATCGTGGAGAGATGAGTAATCATTTTCCTTCCTGAAGGAGATGCAGCAGATTTATTGTCCTGACTCAGCCCCCAGGTCTGTGTGAAGGAGAAAGGTCAGCACAGAGTTTACAAACTCCGTCAATATTCCTGCCCTAGGAGGCTTTCCTCTCCCTGACAAAGTGCTTCAGCAATGCTGGTTGCTTGTTTGATGCCTTTAATAAAGGCAGAAGGACACAGATATTTTGCTGATATTTCACTCATCTGCAGTGAATCAAGCAGCAATCCACACCACAGAAATCATGGCTGATGCTGGATGCTGGAAAATGACTGCATTCTCTCCATCCCTGGGGTCACACCCAACCCCAGATGAGGACAAAAGCATCTCTGAGTTCCTATTTCAAAACAATCTCAAAATCTCTGTCCAGAAGCCAAACAGTCTTGTTCTGGTTGTGATTTAAAGAGGGCTGGTCTGGTTTGGGACTTTTTAGGCTATTATCACATGCTTAAATTAAAACTCCAAGCAGAAGTCCCAAAAGGGGAAATGAACCTGCTCCATTCCAACTTTACAAGAACAGTTTGCTCTGGGGATTTTTCAACGAGTTTTCAAAATTAAACATATCTGTGAAACATTGCTTGTTGAGTGAACCCATGGCCCACTCCACATCAACATCACATGTGGAACGAGCTCTGATGTCCAAGCCATTCCCTGTGTCTTGTCACTCTAGGCTCTTGTCCCCAGTCCCTCTGCAGCTCTCCTGGAGCCCCTTCAGGCCCTGCCAGGGCTCTGAGCTCTCCCTGGAGCTTCTCCTCTCCAGGTGAGCAGAATCCCCCCTCTCCTGCTGTCCAGGCTGTGGGATTAGCACAGAGCATGGGGCATGTCCAGTTTTTCACCCACCAACAGCCCCAAATCCTTCCTGGCAGGGCTGCTCTCAATCTGTTCATCCCCCAGGCTGGGTTGATCCCGATATTTAGCATCCCTTTGCTGTCAGGTCACTTTGGAGCACACTCTTTATTTATGGGCATGGATAAACAAGCACCTGGCCCTTCCTGGTGTGTGATGTTTGCTCCTGCTCCTCGGGCAGCTCCACCTGCAAGGCTCAGCCCAGGAGAAGAGCACACCCCTCTCTCCAGATGGTGAGAGCTGCTGTCAGCCCAAGGAGGGGAATCACAGCTGACACGGAGACACAAACTGGCATATGGGAAGGTGGACAGCGGAAATCTTTGTGATGGCTGAGCTCTGTCACACCCCATGGGTGATTTCCTGTCAGAAACCAGCCCTGCTGAACTGAACTGCACACCTGATCCCACACATTCTGAACAAGGATGCTGTGCTCAGCTCTGGATCCTGACAGAAGCTGCTGGAGCTCAGCAAGGGCCTGGAGCAGCTCTGTGCCCAGGAAAGGCTGAGGGAGCTGGGGCTGCTCAGCCTGGAGAGAGCCCCAGTGAGAGAAGACTCAGCCCTGCGTTTCCCTGGCTGTCCCTCCGTGTCCCTGGATGTCCCTGTGTCTGTCCCTGTATGCAGGAGGTCAGAGCAGGGCCAAGGTTATATCCCAGCCCCCTCTGGACATGTTCTGTTCCCTGGGATGGCCCTGCTGGAGCAGGGAGGTGGCACCAGTGGCTCACAGTGGTCCCTTCAGCCTGACCTATCCAGGAATTCTGTGATTCTGTGATTCTGTCACTCTGTGATTCTGTGATTCCATGAACTGTAGGAGCCCCTCATTCCAGCTGTCTGGGATCTCCCAGGATCCAAAGCACTGCTCTCAGAAGGGGACAGGTGCTTTGTTTGGGGTGGAGAACAACTCCCCACCGCGGTGACTCAGCCACCCTTATGTTCCACTTCTTATTTACACTCCCCAGTGGTGATGCTGTGGCACTTAATGGCTCCCAGGGCCCTATTCCATCTTCCAAATATACATCCCCATTGTGCTGCCTGGACTGCCTTCATTCTGTCACGAGCTGACTGCAGGCATCAGTCATGGCTGTGATAAACACAAACTGCCCTAATATCATCTCCCAGGCTGTGAAGAGCCTGATCTCAGCTGTGCTGGAGCCAGATGGAAGAGGGAGTTTGGAATAGAGACTTACACTCTGTTAAATGTATGTGACATTTAATTATGACTGCGAGAGCTTCTCTCTCATCCCGGGTAACATGAGGCTGAATTCTGCAAATAACAGGAAAAACCCAGATTATTCCAGCTCTGCTGTTCCAGCCCCAGCCTGGGCACTCGCTGGTGCATTCTGCAGCACAGCCCTGCTCCCGGAGGATTTATTATCTCAAATGCTGCATCACACAAACACCAGGAGCTGCTCAGGTTCAGAAATAACCTGCCTGAATCCCTAATGAGGGCACTGAGCTTTGCAGCCCTGGCAGGAGCTGGTGTCCAGTTGGTCTCTGGGTGTTTCTGCTGTTGCGGAGGTGAGGAGCAGCCCAGGGGACCCGACCCCATCCTGTGCAAAGGCTGCAGGGACAATCAGGGAGCTCAGGGAGGCCCCAGGTGGGTGGAGAGGCACCTGCAGCCAGGTAGAGTGACCAGGAGGCAGTTTTGGTCATTGGTGGGTCACAGATCCTGGGAACCCAGCAGCTCCTGGGACTTCAGGATGGATCACAGCTCCAGACCCAAGAGAGGAGTGAGGAGAGGACAAGCATGTGGCTGCACTGAGGCTCCTGCAGAAAAGTGAGGGGAAAATTGGGAGAATACTCTGAAGGTGCTCCCCAGAAATTCCTTCATGCCTGCCACCTGCCAGGCCAAGCTGAGCCTGGCTTTCCATGGCATGGAGAGCAGGGAGAGGCAATAAAGGGGCTTAACCCAAGCAGGAACAGCTCGTGGTGCTTTGGCAGTAATGTGTGCTCAGGGAAAGGCTGGCTAATCATAAGGAACACGCAGATAAAAATCCTGTTGATGACTTCCTATTTTGTCCTGATATCCTTGGTGAAATCAAGGTCTTTTCTCCTTTTTTTTTTTCCTTTCTCCAGCAAGTGGAAAGTACAAATATCAGTAAACAGGAGCCCATTTAACACCAGACTTTTAGCAATGGCTCAGCGTCTATCCAGCTCTTAAATTCTGATACTGATCTGCTCCCCAAAGGCCTGCTTTCCAAAATAATACAGCCCTTTTCTCCAATAAAGCAGAGCCTTTAGGCAGCTTTAAGGGTGCCTAAAGGAAATAGGACCAATTTGTTTCATGCCTGGAGGAATATTTTTTTTTTTTTCTGGCAAATGAATGTCAGAAAGGCAGCGTGTGAAAATACAATTTTCCTGCATGTGGGCAGCTCTCTCCCTTCCCAGGCAACACCCCCACACTTCCCAGCCCAGTGCTTGGATGACAAACAGTCTGGAGCACTTTTGGAGCAGGTACAATGTCATATTTATGCAGAACTGAGCCAGGATGGGTTTCTCCACAGTTCAAGGCAGAGTTTGTGGTATCACAGAAGGGTTTTGGTTGAAAAAGACCTCAAAGCTCATTTCATTCCCACCCCCTGCCATGGGCAGGGACGCCTTCCACTATCCCAGGTTGCTCCAGCAGCTCCACCTCCTTCTGCTGGCCCCAGGGCTGGAAAAGATGTCCTGGAGGAGCTTTTTCCCATGCAGAAGGCCATTAAAAGCCTCCTGTTCCCAAAAGCATCCCATGCCAGGCAAGTCCCCGAGAGCAGGATAAGATTTCTCTGACTGTAGGGTTTTGATTCCCCCCTGGGGGAAGAAAACTTCCCCATCCCCATCTGACTGGCACATGCTGGCAGATCAGAACAATAGCCAAAGTCAGAAATAAATGGGCTGAATAATTCAGTGGGCTCTGGAACATGGGAATGGCAGAGAGCATCGTCAGGAATAGGAAAGCACAGCTAATAAAAGCAAGAGACAGAGGGAAATTTATTAAACATTTTTCAGACAAGAACATTTTGCCGCTCGCAGAAAAAAATATTAAGCTGGAAATGAGGGAAATTTTGTTCACAGATGGGCTCTTTGATAGGAACTATATAAAAAGCTGAAGAAACATTTGATTAAAGATTGGGAGAGAAAAGCTTTCCAAAAAATGAGCAAGCTTAATTTCAATTTTCTGAGGGCCAGATCCATTCCTTTGGGTCCTGCCTGTGGAAAGAAGCCCAGGTCTGGTGACTTTTGGGGTGCAATGAATTCCTCCCCCCTGACCTTGGAGCCTCAGTCCCATCTGGCAGGGAGGTTTAAGCTCAGTCCCTGGGTGATTTTGGAGCCCTTCTGATGCTTTTTGGCACTCGGCCACTGCCCGGGGGCAGAGCACTGCTGTCCCCTGGGAGCAAACTTGTTGAAGACTTGTTAACAGGAAAATCCCTCATTAAGTGCAGGGAACACGAAGATCCTTCTTGAAGTGCCGGGGGATTTACTGGCAGACACAGCTGTGTGTTGGAGGAAGGTTTTTCCATGCCTCTGTGAGATGTTACCCCCATTTATCCTCTTTCTTGTCCTTTTCTCACCCACAGCCCCTCCTCTGAACCTGCAAGTCTCTAAATTTACTTCCAGTTCCTGCTCTCACATCAGAATGGGTCATTTCTATCACTCTTTCCCTCTCTGTTTGCAAACTCCACCGCTTGTGACATTTAAAAACTAAACAAAGCAGGCTAAAAGCTTCTGGTCTTCACAGGAATAATGATTGCAAGGGTGATCAAACTAATCGATGCAAGCAAATATGTGTGAATAATCCCAAGTGCTTGCTGGCAGCCTTGTAAAGGCAAACCAGAGCAGGCACGGGCTAGAAACAAAGAGGTGGTGCAATTGGAAAAGCCAAATGCCTGGCAAAAAATCACCAAACCCAGGAAAATGCCTCCCTTTGGAGCAACATCTTCACCTGTGCAGTGAGAGGAATGGAGGAGCTTTGTCTTAGCCGGGGCCACGAGCTCTCCAGGAGGCTGTGGTTTGTGGAGCAGGGATGAGTGGGAGGTTTAATTGGTTGTGGATTTATTATTTGGGCTGGCCTGAATGAAAATGAGAATTCCTGTCCCAGCAGCCTCTTTTCTTTTTTTATTTTCTTGACTAAATGCCTAGCTAGCAGGGAGGAAACAGGGCTCTAAAAGAAACCAAGCCTTTTCCACCACAGGTACATATCAATGTAATCTTCCAGGCCATAAATCCAAATTTAATCTGACATGAAAGTACAACTGCAGTCCTCATGAATTCACCTTCCTTGGTTACACGTGTATATACAGGGCTGCCTGATTTATCCAGCCAGGAGGAGCTGCTCGGTGTTTCTTTTAACAGCTGAGGCTTTATCTACCAATTCCCACTCCCCTGTGTCCATTCCTGAGCAGCTGATTAGAATTTATTGAGATCTATACTCCACCTCAAAGCAGATCCACTTCCCCTTACAGCTCTTTCCCTTTTACCAAGGGAAATGTGAATATTCATCAGCCCCGGATGTAGAGACATCAGAAAAAATAAGAAATTGCCACTCTGAGGCCTCTTTTCATTGCTTTTATTTTTTTCAATGGCACTTTTCTGCTAAACCAAGAGTAACATCTCTTTCACACGACTGTGCTGCTCTGCAAAACAGAGGGAAGGACTGATCACACCCAAACCCGGAGCTTAATTCCCTGGATCCCACAAAGAGGGAGGGGAATTAGGGGAAAACCATCCAGAGATGGGGATTCTAACTTCAAGGGGCCACTTTACAACGTGGAAAGCAAATTAATCAATTGTCTGTGTCGGTCTGCTGGCACAAAATCGCCATTTGGGGCTGACTGTATGACTGAGGTGCAAAAGTTGAACTCCTTCAGCTCAATTCCCTCAAAATCTCAGCCCAATTCCCTCACACTTTCAGCCCCATTCCCCTCACAATCACAGCCCCATTCCCCTCACAATCTCAGCCCCATTTCCTCAGTCTCATTCCCTCACAATCTTAGCCCCATTTCCTGAGTCTCATTCCCTCACAATCTCAGCTCCATTCCCTCACAATCTCAGCTCCATTGCCAAACAATCGCAGGCCCATTTCCTCAGTCTTATTCCCTCACAATCTCAGGCCCATTTCCTCCTTCTCATTCCCTCACAATCTCAGCCCGATTCCCTCACAATCTCAGCCCCATTCCCCTCACAGTCACAGCTCCATTCCTCTCACAATCTCAGCCCCATTTCCTCAGTCTCATTCCCTCACAATCTCAGCTCCATTCCCTCACAATCTCAGCTCCATTGCCTCACAATCGCAGGCCCATTTCCTCCATCTAATTCCCTCAAAATCTCAGCCCAATTTCCTCAGTCTCATTCCCTCACAATCTCAGGCCCATTTCATCAGTCTCATTCCCTCACAATCTCAGTCCAATTCCCTCACAATCTCAGCTCCATTCCCTCACAATCTCAGCTCCATTCCCTCACAATCGCAGGCCCATTCCCCTCACAATCTCAGCCCCATTTCCTCAGTCTCATTCCCTCACAATCTCAGCCCCATTCCCTCACAATCTTAGCCCCATTTCCTGAGTCTCATTCCCTCACAATCTCAGCCCCATTCCCTCACATTCTCAGCCCAATTCCCTCACAATCTCAGCCCCATTTCCTCAATCTCATTCCCTCACAATCTCAGCCCAATTCCCTCACATTCTCAGCCAATTCCCTCACAATCTCAGCTCCATTCCCTCACAATCTCAGCTCCATTCCCTCACAATCGCAGGCCCATTCCCCTCACAATCACAGCCCCATTCCCCTCACAATCTCAGCCCCATTTCCTCAGTCTCATTCCCTCACAATCTCAGCTCCATTCCCTCACAATCTCAGCTCCATTGCCTCACAATCGCAGGCCCATTTCCTCCATCTAATTCCCTCAAAATCTCAGCCCAATTTCCTCAGTCTCATTCCCTCACAATCTCAGGCCCATTTCATCAGTCTCATTCCCTCACAATCTCAGTCCAATTCCCTCACAATCTCAGCTCCATTCCCTCACAATCTCAGCTCCATTCCCTCACAATCGCAGGCCCATTCCCCTCACAATCTCAGCCCCATTTCCTCAGTCTCATTCCCTCACAATCTCAGCCCCATTCCCTCACAATCTTAGCCCCATTTCCTGAGTCTCATTCCCTCACAATCTCAGCCCCATTCCCTCACATTCTCAGCCCAATTCCCTCACAATCTCAGCCCCATTTCCTCAATCTCATTCCCTCACAATCTCAGCCCAATTCCCTCACATTCTCAGCCAATTCCCTCACAATCTCAGCTCCATTCCCTCACAATCTCAGCTCCATTCCCTCACAATCGCAGGCCCATTCCCCTCACAATCACAGCCCCATTCCCCTCACAATCACAGCCCCATTTCCTCAGTCTCATTCCCTCACAATCTCAGCCCCATTCCCTCACAATCTTAGCCCCATTTCCTCAGTCTCATTCCCTCACAATCTCAGTCCAATTCCCTCACAATCTCAGCTCCATTCCCTCACAATCTCAGCTCCATTCCCTCACAATCGCAGGCCCATTCCCCTCACAATCACAGTCCCATTCCCCTCACAATCTCAGCCCCATTTCCTCAGTCTCATTCCCTCACAATCTCAGCCCAATTCCCTCACGATCTCAGCCCCATTCCATCACAATCTCAGCCCCATTCCCCTCACACTCTCAGCCCCATTCCCTCACAGCCCCTCAGTTTGGGGGCCATAGCTCCAACTCCCCTGTCGCTGTCACGGCTGTAGCAGCAGCCCTTCCAAAACCCAGCATCTTCCTCTCTAAGCTTTGTTAACTTTAGATTAAATAGAGGAGCAAAATAACATCGAAGTATCTCAAGTGTAAATGGCCTGTTGAGGGGACAATCCTGTTTCTGTGACCATCCATAATCTCAGCATGTCCTTTGATTTTTCCAGTTTGCTTTTCCAGTCTCTGACCACCTGCCTCATCTTTCCCTTTCCCTGCCTTCCTCCTTCCCCACATTTTCCATCACCAGCACACAGCAAACATGTTTAATCCCTTCACTCTGGTGCCTGTCACACTGTTGTGTAGCCAATTGCCTTTGGATGTGGGATCCCAAGGCTTTTAACTGCCAGAGGGCAGGGTTAGGTAGGATATTAGGAATTGTTCCCTGTGAGGGTAAGGAGGCTCTGAAACAGAGTGCCCAGAGAAGCTGTGGCTGCCCCTGGATCCTGGAAGTGTCCAAGGCCAGGCTGGACAGGGCTTGGAGCAGCCTCATTTAATGGAATTGTCCCTGCCATGGCAGGGATGTTAATGGATGTGCTGTAAGGTCCCTCCCAACCCAAACCAGTGTGGGATTCCATGATTTCTCCCCAGAAGGGCCATCCAGTGCAGCTCTCCAGGCAGAGAACAGTACATCATCCTCATTCCCAGACACTTTCCAGCAGGAGCCAGATCTCTGGGCACTTCCCAACGAGTCCCCTGCGCCCCATTCTGCATCCAGCCCCGCAGTGATCACTGTTATTGCCATCTCCAGCACTTCACTTCCTCATTAGGATGTGTTAACTCATTTAATTCTCTCTCAGGACAGAAAGTGCTCATGTTTAATGAACTCTCTGCAGAGCCAGAGCTGTCTGGGGAGATTTAAAACAAACCCTCCAGCAGCTGGTCAGGGTGTGATTAATGTTGCTGTGGCCTCCAGAGGAACCAAACTGAGGGGAAAAGAACTCCAATACTCCCACGCAGGGTTACACACCTTGCCCTGGTGAACAAACCTCTTTCCTTCCCAAAATCCTGGACAGTTGGTGGTGAGGGATGCAGTCAGCAAGGACATCTATCATCTCTGCTGTTGTCAAAAGGTCAGGGCCAGGGTCAGGGGTGAGGGTCAGGGTTAGGGTTTCCAAGCAGAAATGGTGACCTAGAAGCTGGGGATGAACTCACCCAGGCACAGGCCCACAAGGATTTCCAAGCCTTTGGAAAGGCAGGCTGGCTGCTGTGGCACTCCTGACCCACAAAAGCCTTTTTCTATGGAAAGGAGGATACTCTGGGGTGTACACCTGAGCCACAGTGCCATGGGATGGACAACAGGAGGGAATTCCTACCTAGACACTCTTATTTCTACTGTCTAAACTCCTGGAGGTATCAAGACAACCCAAAGATGCCTTTTCTTTGTTCCCCTTTTCACTTTTTCTGCCAGTAAGCAGTTAAATCTTTGCATGCTCCACAACATCCCAAATCCATCTGTCAGGAAGAAAGCAGTGGCCATGCCCCTCACTGGGGATCACTGGGGTCCAGAGCAGCAACCCCCTCTGCTGTGGGACTGTCACTGAGGCAGGGAGGAGCTGGGGTCACTGCAAGCAGCTCCACGCCTGTGATCCCCCTCAAGGAAAGCTCTGACAGCCATCAAGGAGCACGAAATAACTTGGCAATGATCCCATGTCACCAGCAAAGATAACGAAGCTGCAGTCAGCTCCTGACAGATAATGCAGGGAAATTCATTTAACAAGTCATGACTGCTAACAAATGTAACTTCCCCAGCACCTGGGGCACGCTCCGTGCCTCTCCACCTGCACACCAGACACTGAGCAGCTTTATTCCCTTTTTGTAATGCTGGAGCTTTCCCCCAGCTCTTCCTTTGTGCACTACAAATTCTGTACAGCATCAGATCACGGCCGAGCTCTGCTGTTTGACATCCACGGTGCTGAGGGAATTGTAGCAGTCAGCTGGAAGCACTGGAATATTGCCCGGGACACAGTTGCTGGTCAGAATTTGGGCCTTTTGCCGCAGGGGGTGAGGCTCTCAGAGTCCTCCTCGAGACTGTACAAGTGCCCCTGAATTTCCAGAGAGGTCACCAGACTTTACCAGCAGTGGCATTTACCCAGCGCCCTGCCAGGGGAGCGCTGCAGCTCCAGAATGTCACGCTGCGATGCTAAGGCTGTAAAAGCACAGCTTTCCCCTGATAGATCATATTTCCATGTCACAAGTTAGCAAAGTTGTTTAACTCTGCAGTGCCTGGCAGCAGGGTCACCTTCCCACAACATCAGCAGCAAAGCCAAGAGCAGGCATCCCTGCATTTCCTCTCCTGACCCCAAAGGAGTTTTTCACCCATTCTTGTGCAGGAGCCATAAATTCTTTCAACCCACTTACTTCCCCCTCACTATCTCTGCCTCGGGTGTCTGGGAGAGCTGGGGGTGCTCACCTGGAGAGGAGAAGCTCCAGGCAGAGCTCAGAGCCCTGGCAGGGCCTGAAGGGGCTCCAGGAGAGCTGCAGAGGGACTGGGGACAGGGATGGAGGGACAGGACACAGGGCATGGCTCCCACTGCCAGAGGGCAGGGCTGGATGGGATATTAGGATGGAATTCCTGGCTGGGAGGGAGGGGAGGCCCTGGCACAGGCTTGGAGCAGCCTGGGTTAGTGGAAGGTGTCCCTGCCCAGGGCAGGGGATGGAGGCGCATTTCCCAGCAGGCACACACACAGATCAATCCCTCCGGCCGCTTCTGGGGCCGGCAGGCTGATGCAGCACTTTCATTCCCACCGTGAATTGCTCCCTTCCTCCTCATCCCTCTTTATAATATGCAGGCCTCTATTTCCGCCCCCCCCTCAGTTGCTTATTCATGCCTTAATGCCACTTGATTTCCAGTGGGCTCTCAGAGCCCTTTCTGTGCATGCTCTGCAATGCCCCTGGGATTTTCTCTGCTCCCTAAACAACCTCTGCCTGCCTTTCCTGCAGAGACACCTCACTGAGCCAGGGTTACACAGCTTACCCCCATGGATTTGCCATCCAGCTGAACGTGGCCACTGTCAAAGTGGGATGGGAATAGCAGTAATGCCTTTGGAATATACAAACAGGCTGAGTGAGCCCCTCTGGGTCACTGCTCAAAGGCAGGGACACCTCCCAGCAGACCAACATGAGCAAGGTCCTTCTTACCCAGGTCCACAGCCTCCCTGAGCTACCTGTTCCAGTATCTCACCACCCTCACAGTAAAGAATTTCTTTCTAGTATCCAGCCTGAGCTTCCACTCTCTGAGTTTGTACCATGGGCTGCAGCTCCTGCAGAGTTGGCAGAGTTTTTAAGCAGAGATGGGGCTGGCAGAGTCCTCTCTGCCTGACCCAGCTGCAAACGAGGCACCCTAGCTCTGCCCTGCCTTTTGCTGTCTGCTCTGTACAAAGCCCTTTCCATCTCCCAGAGGTGTTCCCTGAAGGGATCCTGCTCCTTAAACCTCCACCTTTCCCTGCTCCTTTCCAGCAGCTGTTCCACCTGACTTCCTTTCCTGGATGAGGAGGAAGGAAGGAGGGACCACAAACCCTCCCATGGATATTGACACTGGTATTTGCTGATCCATTTTACAGGCACTCTTTCCTTGAGCCATTTGCTTTTTCCAAGGGATTCATTCAGCTGTTGCTGTGAGGTCTGGTGCACCTCCAGCTTTCACTTCACTAAAATTCCTCCTGTGGGAACAAGGACTGAGCCTTTGCATGAGCCCACGGGTGTTGTTCCTTTTCTGTGGGGCTGACCAGGGATGGATGAAGATAAAACTCCTATAGAGGCAGCCACAAGGCCTGTCTAGACTAATGTGATCTTCCAGCTTACTCAGTGAGGCTGTTTTTCCATGCCCAAAGCACAGATATTTTAACTTGCTCCTTAATTTGCTCCTTAAAGCAGTTAGCAGAATTCCAATCATCAATCAGTCCTGGCAGCCTATCCAGAAGGCATGGCCAGGAGCTGTGCATTAATTGTGAATGCTTTGCTGAATTTACTGCATGGCAGCACCAAATTTTTCACCCTGAGATGAAGCCTGGATGTGCTGCTTGGCACAATCAATACTTTTCTGGGTTGCTAGGAAATTATCAGGGACTCGGTGCCCACGTGTGGGGTATTGTCACCCTCCCTGGAAGGCACAGAAATGTGTCAGCCCCTTTCCTGCACTGGAGCACCTGTGGGTCAGCCTTGGGAACAGGCTGGGCATCTCCCTGAGCTGAGACAAAGCAGTCATTATCCCACTTAGCACTGGTCAGGACATTCCTGGAATCCTGTGCTCAGGCTTGGCCCATGCTGAACAGAAAAGGTGTGGGACAAGGCCCAGAGAAAGGCCTCAGAGATGACCCAAGGACTGGGAAAGGCTGAGAGCCCTGGGTTTGTCCAGCCTTGAGAACAGAAGAACATTAACACCATATTCTGGGGTGGCTGCTGAGAAGATGGAGATTCCCTTGGACAGAAAAGATGAGGGGTAAGGGGTGCAGGTTTTTTCCCTGGGGACATTCCAGCTAGACACAAGACGATATTTTTTCTCAGTGAGAAGAATCAGCCATTGGAATAATCTCCCCATTAGGAGAAGCAGAGGATTCCTCACCTCTGCACTTTCAAGACTGATCTGTAAGGGTGCTGGGCTGTCTTGTCCCAGAAAGGTTGAACCAGCTGATCTCTGAGGCTCCTTCCCACCTGATATTCCTGCACAACCTTTCCTTGACCACTGAATCAGCTCCAGGGGAGGCAGCCTGGGCTGGGGCAGAGGGCTTGAGAGAGGTTCCATTGTGGCTGGGTGGAGAGATAGAAAAGTTCCAGACACTTCTTGCTCAGAGCTGTAGGTGTGTGGCTTTTTTAGACAACAAAAACCTCTCACTTCCCAGAGAATTCTTTAAGGGGTCACAGGTGGCACTGCTGCATCCCAAACACACGGGCTTATGCTGTTTTACCCTTGGAGCAGCTGCCAATCCATGCTGCTCCAGTGGGAGGTGCTCACAGGAGATCCAGAGGCATCGCTCCCTTTTAATCAGCCTTAGCTGGGCAGCTTATTAAATTTTGTTTATCTTAACTGAGCTGCGTTCAGCTTCAACTAAAATTACCCCAAGACTTTGCTCAGCCCTGAACCACGCTGTGAGTCCCCACAGATGCCCAGAGCCTCCTGATGGTGTCACTATGTCCCAGAGGGAGCTGTGTGCTCCTCAGCAGCCCCATCACAGGTCTGCCCTCACAGAAAAGCCTGGCCAAAGTCTACGACCTCTTGCTTTGCCCCAAAACTCCGATCATCACAGCCTGAGGATTTTGCTGGTCCCATTTCCAGCACTTCAACACTTTGCTGCTCAGCCTAACAGGACAGAGCAGGCCTTTTTCATTCATTACAGTAAGCAGAGCCTTAATCCGGGCCCTTAAATCTGTCTAGATTTTGAAATAATTACAAGCAGCCTCCTAACTTGTACGAAGTTTGATTTAAGCCTTAATGTAATGGTTTATCTGGAGAGCAGGAAGTAAGCTGCACTGCCAATTAGGAGCCATCTGTTTTCCCCTAATCTTTTGCAGGCCTCAGACCAGTAAACAAGAGCCACCACAGCTGGGCCATCACTGGTGCCAGGCGGAAACAACCCTCCAGGGCTGCCTCTGGGGAGGTGTCCTGGGGTCCTCGTGGATGAGTGACCCCTTCCAGCCCTGGGGAGTGGGATAGGGACGGCGTTTGGGGAGCTCTTTGGGGCTGCTCAGAGGTTCCTGCCCTCCCTGGTGCAGGGGCCCTCACAGGTGAGTCTCCCTCAGCTCCCAGGGCAGCAGGAGCAGGGAGATCCCCGGGAAGGTGACTCAGAAATTGCCTTAGAAAAGTCAGAATCTGGGGGCTCTCCCTGCCCCCCTCTCACGCAGCAGCCTCAGAGCAGCCCTTTGCTTCTCAGAAGGTTCCACTGCAACCTTGACGAAGCTTGTTGGGGTTTTACACACCAGCCATCCAACCACCATAAAACAGCAATTAGAGAAGGATCATTTACCAGATGTTATCACCTGCCTTGTCTGCATTTTCTCCTGCAAAACTTCTGGCTGCAGCATTTTGCTCAGGTGCCCCCTGTGTGAGGAGCAGCACAGGGACAGGAGCCAGGGCTCTGCCCCAGCCCAGCCTCAGGAAGCTTTGGAGCTCTTTTTCCTGTTTTGGGCTCCAGTTCATGAATCTCCTAAAGCGCCCTTAGAGCCAGCAGATTGCTGTGGTTCGTAAAAGAAGATGGGGAAGCGTTTTTCTGGCTGGGTTTTTGCTGCTGGGCTGTTTCAGCCAGCAGTGCCCAGCCAAGCCCTGGTGCTTTACAGCCCTCACTAATGCACCGGTGCTTCCCAAAGCACACTATTTACAGCCCTGCCACAGCGGGGAAGCTGGAAGGTCCCCACAGCAAGCTGTTTATCATCCTGCTGAGCACCGGGCTCTGCTTCTCCTCCTGAGCATCCCCTCTGCAGGCAGGACTTTGAAACATCCCAGTGGGCTCTGTCGTGACTCAGGAATCACCACCAAGGCGTGGGGTTTTTAGTTCCTCAGGGATTCAGGAATAATTCTCCACAAAGCTCCTTTCTGGGGCCATGTTCCCTGCAGAGGATGCTGCACACACAGCCTCCCACCACATCCCAGGTAGACCCAAACCCCATCAAAGGGCTGCTGCCCGTGGGAGATGAGGAAAAAGGGCTGAGCTATAATGTAGGGTTTTGGGGACTCTGGGACACCCAGCCTTGTGCTCCTCTTTGCAGAGCTCTTACACTGGATTCTCCTTGTCTCCCAGGAGGCCCCATTTGCCCAGAGCAGGACTGGGACTGTGATGGTCACCCCCAGTCACCTTCTGCAAAAAGGAACCTTGGCAAGGCTGTGTCTGCCCTTTTTTGCCCTTTTTTTCCCCTCTAGACTCAGGAGATAATTGTGTCACTTGAATAATGCAAAACCAGGTCCTATCACCGTGCTTCGGCAGCTGGAGGACAGAAATTCCCTGAGGAATTCTCGGTCCTGCCCTCACCGTGCCCACAGGAGGAGCTGTGGGTTCAGCTCTGCCATCAGGCATCAAAGCCAGGACTTCTCAGCTCCAAGCCCAGGGTGTCTGTGAGCGTTAATTTAACATTCTCCAGGTGCTGTGCACTATCCCAGGTGAGCGTGTAATCTGTCAGATCTCCATTATTAATTGTCAGCTCCAGCGTGAGTAATTGTGACCCTCCCCCAGTTCCAAGCTCGGGGAAATTTATATTTTTCCATTTGCTCGGCGTAGTGACGAGCTCAGCTGGCTGGCAGTGCAGAACACCCAGGGAAGCACATGCTGGAGCGGTGGGGGGAGCTCAGCAGCCGTCAGCTGCCTGCTCTCCGGCTGCATCGCCCCCTTGGCTTCCACTCGGCTGGAGGATTTGGGATGCTCGAGCAGCTCTGCGTCAGCCACCACCTGGGAGTAAAGCTCAGCCCTGAGAGGGCTCTGGGAGAAGGTCAGCTGCCCCATGGGCTCCGCTGCCATCCTGCTCGGCCTCTGCTCAGCACCAATGTGGCCCCCTTCTAACATACACCTTCTACCCTGCCAGCTGATTTGACACCCTGAAAAGCAGGAAATAGCAGCTCTCCAAAGAAACGCAGGAAGATAAACAGGCCTGAAGGGCCCAGGGAGGAGGGCTGGGAGAGGGGGATCACTGATGGACAGAGGTGCCTGCTCTCTGCACTCCAACAATCCCATTTATAATCCTTTTGGAATGTATCCTTATGGCCTAGGTTGTCTTATTAAACAGATGCACTCTTGCCATGGCAGACTGGCCCTGGTGCAGGGGATGGCTGGGGGAGATCCAGGAAATACAGTGCACATGGCATTTTATGGGGATGTTTTTCTTCTGCTTTTAGCAGCTCAAATACACAAACCACAGAATCCCAGAATGGTTTGGGTTAGAAGAGACCTTAAAGCTCATCCAGTGCCACCCCTGCCATGGCAGGGACACCTTCCACTGTCCCAGGCCGCTCCAAGCCCCATGCAGCCTGGCCTGGGACACTGCCAGGGATCCAGGGGCAGCCACAGCTGCTCTGGGCACCCTGTTCTCCTCTCCAGGAGGATGCTGGACCCTGGGATATATCATTAACAGCTGGTACCAGGAAGGTTTGCTTTTATTTGGGGTTTGAGGACCCTTGGGAAGCAGCACAGGAGCCCCTGCTGTGCAAACCCTGCCTGACTGCGACCAGCCCCTCCTTCAACTCCCAGCACAAGCGTCCTCCCAAGATGATCCTATGTCACATCCATAAACTCATTTAATCCCCTTGTCTCTCTGCATATTGGGTGTCCATGGTGTCCAGGGGTGTCCATGCCACCCCTTGAGACCATCTGTGACAAGAGGGACAATCTCCCCAGCTTTGGAATGGGGCCACCTTCAGCCACCGGGCAGTGACTTTTGGGGACCATATCCACCAGCATGGCTCAACGCTTCAGCTGCATCCAGGGGGGATAAAGCCTCCCAGATCAGGGGCACTCCTGAACTGTGTGCCAGGGAGAGGACTGTGACTCCTTGGGAGGGTCAGCCCATGCAGGCAGAGGAGCATCACAGCCAAAAACGCTGATGCAGGCGAATCCGGCACGCCATCGGGAGGAAGACTCTGCCCTCCGGACTATTTTTGGTTTGTTTTTGCCAACTCTGGAGCCACTGATCTATGCTATTGTCACTGCTGTGACTAAGGGCTCTGCAGTTGGAGGAGCATCAGGCAGGGCTTGGAGAGAGGGCTGCGCTGGCTCTCGGGGGACCGGTAATGGGAGAGAGCCCTTCACCTCCTGTTTACACTTTAATGCCCATCCAGGTTATCCATTATTTATTGCCCTTGTATTTATAGAGCATTCCCAGCACACACAGGGCTCTGCGGGCGGCGGGGGAGAGGGTGCCCTCTCCTTTGGATGCCTGGTTTGAGCAGAGCAGTTAAACACCCTCGGGCTCAGGAGGGGCCATCCCTCCCCTCCTGCATCCTGCATCTTTTCCTGAGGGATTTGTTGTTTCCCTGCTGGGCTGGAGTGGTGTTTTCTCCCTTGGGCCCTGGGCACAGCAAAGCCACGCCTGGCTTTGGGTTCCCAAAGCCCTATTCCCTTGGAAGGGAAGCCAGCACAGCCCAGCACTGCAGGGTTCCACTTATCTGGGGTGGAAAATCCACCCTGGTGTCTCCAGGGAGTCCTGATCCACAGCATTCCCATTCCTCCACGACGGCAGGAACCAGCTCCTGGCTCCATAGCGCTGTGCCCACGAACGAGGAGCAGCCCCCTGGCCCTGCCTTGGCCAGCCTGCAGTGTGTGAATGCAGCAGCTCTGATACCATCTGAAACCTGCACCCAGCAGCTCAGCCGTGTCCAGTTCCAGCTCAGGGAATCCATTACAGGGGCTGGAGCAGCGGCGCTGACGGTGCCTGGGCCACCAAAAGGAGCCACCCCGTTCCCCAAGTGACAGATGGGGCCTGGCCGGTGCCAGCTGGGACACACGGACACCACGGGAGCTGTGCAGAGGGAAGAGGAGGCGGTGAGGAGCACCCAGCCAGCAGTGGGCCTCTGCCAATCACAGGGATGAGCTCTTCCTGCAGGGATAACCGTGGCCAGCCACAACCCACACCGACATGCTCTCCCCATCTGCTTCTGTCACACTGGCCTGGCCTGGCTTTTATTTCCCTCTTTTTATCTGCTGGTGCTGGGGAAGGGAATTTCAGCCAGGAAACAGCCTGGCCAAGACCAGGCAAGCCCAGCCTGACCTGCAGCCCCAGCACCATCCCTGGAGCAAGGCACAAAATCTGGGAGTTGGCCTCCATCACCCTGGGGACTCTCCCATCTTGGCTTAAAAGCAGATTTTTACTAAACCTTTTGTAATCCCGAGAGGGTGTGAGCAAGGGAGGGAAAGAAATCACTTAGGACTAGGCAAAACCAGGACTTCAGTGCCAAACCTCTCCAAACATAGGTGGAATAATTTTTTTTAAGTGAAAGAAATGTTATTTCCAACAGATTTATGTGGGAAACATTGAAAAAAACTATTCCTTATTTTCCAGCATTTTTCCAAGCATGCTCCTGCAGGGAAATGAGCAGTTCCAGTGTCACAGGTGTGCCAGCATTGGCTGAGCAAAGGTTAATGGCTGGGTTCAAATGCTGCAGTGCTGGCAGGGACACCTTCCACCATCCCAGGCTGCTCCAAGTCCCGTCCAGCCTGGCCTGGGGCACTGCCAGGGATCCAGGGGCAGCCACAGCTGCTCTGGGCACCCTGTGCCAGGGCCTGCCCACCGGAGCCTCCTCTGGGCTCTCTCCAGCAGCTCCAGGTGCTGCTGCTGTGTCCCCAGGGCTGGGGCAGCTCTGCAGGTGGGTTCTCACCTGGGCACAAGGGCAGAATCCCCCCTTCCTGCTGCCCAGGCTGTGGGATCAGCCCAGGGTTTCTGGGCTGGAGCATGTGGAGTTTTTCACCCATCAACACCCCCAGGTCCTTCTCCTCAGGGCTGCTCTCCATCCATTCTCTGCCCAGAGGAGGACGAGGAGAGCCTTCAGCCTCAGTCTGCAGCAGCAGGAAACACAGAGGGATGGAGAGGGAAGGAAGGATGCCCTCTATCACTAGAAGGAACCAGCCAAAGCATTCACTGCCTTTTTGTTCCAGCCTTCACTAAAAAGCCATCTGCAAACAAGAGCAGCACCAGCAGCAAAAAACCCAGCGTGGGACAGGGTGGGAGAGGAACCAGAGCTGTGCTTGCACATCCCCTGGGTGCCAAACCCAAATAACCCGGGCCACCAGTGATGAGGGGAAAGAGAAGCAATGTCACAGAGCAGGTGGCCTGACAGAGGTCACCAGACACGGCACAAGCAATCAATTCTCCTTGGAAGCATCCAGAAGATAACGAGGCAATGAGTAACGGTCTGTATGGAATTGTAGGAACAAATCACATCAGCCTGACCTAATCTCATCCTGAGACATGGCAATGGCAGACGCAATCTCCCGGCCTTTAACCACAGGAAGTCTTCAATGCTGCCTCAAATGCAGAATTACGGTCAGGGGGGATGGTGGAGGAGGCTCTCAGATCGATGCCAGCCCGCCAGGGGTTTGAAGGTCTGCACACAGCGTGTTTGAGGGGCCCCAGGATCCAGCATGACACCGGGGAATGAGTAACACCAGCCTGGGGCGGGTGTGGGACCTGGGGAGCTGCTGCACACACTGGCACTGCCCTGCTCCCCAGGGCTCACAGCTCTGCCCTGGGGAAGCCCAGGTGGCTGCAGCAGGCAAGGAAGGCACCGTGGTGCCACCAGGCAGGAGCCCCCGCGTCCCCAAAGCCACCCTGCTGCAGAACAGCCCTGGAACACCCTTCCCTCCAACCCTTGGAGCATCTCCGCCCTTCAAAGTCAAAGGGGTCAGCTGCAGAGAGCCTCATGCTCTCCCACAACCTCCGGCATCACTCAGCTGCCGTGTTTTATGGCTTTTGGACCGGGAGGGAAGGTGCCTGCCCTTTTCATGGCAGCTCCTTGTCCAAGGAGCCTGGAGAAGGTCTGGGAGGTGCCGGAATCTTCACAGCCCGTCTGGTGAGGCTGCCAGGACCTGCTTCACCCGGCCTGACCTCACCCACCCGCTGCCTTGTCTTCCAGAGTGCCATCAGTTCCTTATATACGGCAATTAAATGTGATAAATGGGCTGCAAAGCGCTATTTTGGGAGAGAGGAGGCTCCATCTGGGAGTGCTGCAGTGCTGGCTCAGCACGACCCACCGCACACCTGGCTCTCCCCACTCATCCGCCCTGGATGCTGCCCCACACCTCAGGATGTGATGGCATACAGTTCCTGGCACGTTCCCAGGTCTGTGTCTCTCCCCCACCCTTCCACGAGCTCCTTGGTTTCTCTGGCTGCTGTCAGACACTGCCACTTTAAATACAGAGTTTGCCCAGATTCTGGAGTGCAGCACAGGGTGGTCAGCAGCAGCTCAAGGCACCCACTCACAGCAGCATCCACGGTTCACCTGGTCCCTGTGAAGTTCGGGAGAGCTTCTAGGGAAAGGAACCCCAGTAAGAGGGGAAATACTTTGGGGAAAGGTCAGGATGAGAGATAAGGACAGGGAGGAGGAGAAACATCAGGATCCACGAGATGCCCATCCCTGGCAATGCCCAAGGCCAGGTTGGACAGGGCTTGGAGCAGCCTGGGACAGTGGAAGATGTCCCTGCCCATGGCAGGGGGTGGCACTGGATGCACTCCAAGGTCCCTTCCCACCCAAACCATCTTGGGACTGTGTGCCCAGGATGGGGTTTATTTAATGTGACCCCAGCCCAGGTCGATGGAGGTATTCAGGCACTGAAGGGGATCCAGCTGCTGCCGCATCTGGCTCTGAACACAGCGCTCCCAGTCCCTGGCTGTGCATCACTCCAGCATCCAAAAGTCCCGTGCCCACCCCAACACCACCCTCCGTGCCCTGCGGTTGTGATCCCCCCGTGTCCCCAGCCCTGGGCAGCCCCGGGATGCCGGCGGGGACCAAGCAGGCTTGGAAGCAGGGGAAGACAACCCTGCAATGCTCAGGGATGCTGCGGGGTGCCCGGTTTGTGGGGAAGGTCGGGGAATGGGGACCGGGGCTGCAAGGGGAGTGGGACAGCCCCTAGATCCTGAGAAAACCCCCCAGCTCCTGCCTGGAATGGAAGGCGTCGGAGGCAATTCCCTGAATCCTCCCTGGGACGGAGAGCCCCCGTGAGAGCCCCCATTCCCTCCCCGGGGCTGGGGGGCACCCCGCAGCAGCCGCCAACGCCCACCTGGCTGGGAAAGGACCGGGACAGCCTCCAAATCCTGCCCGGGCTTGGCGGGGACCGCGGCATCTCCTGATCCCTCCTCGGGCTGCACGGGGGCCGCGGAGTCCCGAGCAGAGCCCCGGAGCCCGCAGCGGCGGCGGCGGCTCGGTGGGTTCGGTGCCGAGCCCGTCTCAGCCCAGCCCAGCTCGGCTCCCCCCGACGGCCGCCGCCCGCAGCGCTCCCCCAGCCCATCGCGCAGCGCCGGGCAGCCCCAACCTGTCCCCTTCTCCTCTTCCTCCTCCTCCTCCTTCTCCTCCTCCTCGCTCTCCTCCCCTTCCACCCCCCCGGGCCGATTTGGGCAGCGGCGCGCCCGGCGCTGCCGGCAGAGCCGCCGTGTGCGGGCGCGGCGCCGGAGGCAGCTCGGCCCGGGGGGGCTGCGGCGAGGCAGGCGCGACCCCCCGGCGGCCCCGGCCCCGCTGCATGCCCGCGGGGGCAGCATGGCCCGCAGGCAGGCGCGGCGGGCGGGCGGCGGGCCGCGCTGGCTGCCCTGGCTGGGGCTCGCCCTGCTGCCGCTGGCCGTGCCGCCCGCCGCCGCCCCCGCCGCTTGCCCGTCCGCCTGCTACTGCGTGGCCACCCCGGAGCTGGTGCAGTGCCGCTACGAGCGGCTGGAGGAGCCGCCGCGGGAGCTGCCGGCCGCCGTGCAGAACCTCAGCATCGCCGGCAGCAACCTGAGCGTCCTGTCCCGCGCCGCCTTCGCCGCCCGCCCGCTGCGCGACCTCCGCCTGCTCCGCCTGCGCCACGACAACATCCACACCATCGAGGACATGGCCCTGCAGGGCCTGCCCGCCCTGCGCACCCTCGACCTCAGCCACAACCCGCTGCTCTCGGTGGCCGCCGGCGCCTTCGCCGGGGCGCCGCTGCTGCGCACGCTGCAGCTGAACCAGGCGCTGCTGGCCGCCCCGCTCGAGGAGCAGCTCGCCCTGGCCCTGCGCAACCTCAGCCTGCGGCGCCTGGAGCTGGCGGGCAACGCGCTGCAGGCGCTGCCGGCCGCCCTGCTGCCGCCCGGCCTGGAGGAGCTGGACCTGCGCAACAACTCGCTGCAGCGGCTGGCGGCCGCCGAGCTGCGCAGCCTGGACGCGCCCGAGCTGCGGGGGCTGCGCCTCAGCCTGGCCTCCAACCCGCTGAGCTGCGACTGCGGCCTGCGGCCCTTCCTGGCCTGGCTGCGCGGCGCCGCCGCCAACCGCGTGCTCGACGCGCGGAGCCTGCGCTGCGCGGGGCCGGCGGCGCTGCGGGGCACGGCGCTGCTCCGCCTGCGGCCCGAGGCGCTGGCCTGCGCCCGCGGCGACGGCGGCGAGCCCGCCGAGCTCGAGACCGCCTCCTACGTCTTCTTCGGCATCGTGCTGGCGCTCATCGGCGTCGTGTTCCTCATGGTGCTCTACCTGAACCGCCGCGGCATCAAGCGCTGGCTGCACAACCTGCGCGAGGCCTGCCGCGACCAGATGGAGGGATACCACTACCGCTACGAGCAGGACGCCGACCCGCGCTGCGCCGGCACGCCCGGCCTCTGACCGCACCGCGGCACCACCGACGGTCGGCGTGTGAGGACGAGCCGGCCTCGGGGTGCCCCAGAGCGGGGTGACTCTCCCTGGAGGGCTCCGGCCCGGCTCCCCCTTGCCGCGCCCTCTCCGATCCGACGGGCTCCCGCAGGGCTCCAGGCTGGACCGTTCCCCCATCGCGGTGCCCTCGGGCGGGGAGCACGCCCGGCTCGGCCCCGGAGCGCCGGGAATCTTCCACCGGGAAGCTCCGGCAGGCGGGATGCGCGGCTCGGCGCTCGCACCCGGGTGTTTGCTTGGCGCAGCCCGAGAAGCCGCGGGCAATACCTGAAACTGTCCTGGACGTTCCTGGAGCCTCGACTTCACTTTGACCATGTACAGCTCTCTTTCCTATTAGATTTCTATTTGACAGGCGCAAAGTTTACCTCGATTTCTTTTTTTTTTTTTCCCCTCCCTTTTCTTCTCGCTGCAAAGAAGAGAACGCGTCCAGCTGCTTCCCCCCCGGGAAGCGGCGTGCTTTTCCCAGCCCGTTTATCCATTAGGTTGTGTTCATTGACATTTCCAGCTCGTTCTAGGCACACGGCGCTGCAGCTGTAGGAAACGCCTCCGCCGGCTGCGTGCATGTTCCCCGGGGCACGCGGGGGCAGCCCTTTGACTCTAGAATGTAGCGTAGACCTGGCTGTCTCGGCACTTTGTCATTTACGACGAGCCAAGCAGAAGCTCCCGCCCTAATTCCCCTGCCCGTGTTTGCTTTAGTGCCTGTTACTATATCCTAGAGCAAATATATCGAAAGCTGCACCCACTCCATCGTCTATTTTCTATAAAGCTCCTTGCATACGGTTTCCGAGTATCCCCGCGGCTGAGGCGAAGTTACTGTGCTCGGTTTGCCCGAGGAAGGGACTGGGCTCCTCTGCTTTCATCGGGGCTTAGGAACTTCTCTTGCTGCGCTGGTTTGGTGGCCAGGCATGCAGGGGGGTTTGGTGTGGCTTGGGCACACGTCCTTCCCTGGCAGCAGCACAGGGGCTCGGGAAAATTACCCAGGTAACAGCTTCCTAAAGCCATTTTTCTCTCCCGGCTGGTTTGGTACCTCATCCACGAGGTGCCGGCGCGCTGAGCATCTCCGGCTGCGGGGCTTCCCCAGAGGAAGCCGCGGCTTTTGGAACGTGGCATCTTAAAGAATGCCGAATTTCGGTGCCGGGATGGAAACCGGAGCGTTGCGTTTGCCTCTCCCCGCAGCGGGAGGGTGAGGCGGGCAGGGCGGGGAGCGCGGCTGCCTCCGGCCGTACCGGTGTTGGCGGGGATGCTCGGGAGCAGCCGGTGCCCGGTGTGCCGGCTCCGAAGCGAGAGTGCTGCGGGAGTTGTGTTCCTGGAGCCCCGGTGCGTGTGCGCTCTGCTGCCGGGTGGAAAGCACGGTTCTTTCCATGCCTGGAGGCTCCGCGAGCGATGCAGCCTGGTGCACGATCCTTTGCATTTTTCCCCTTCGAAATTCCTGCCGTTCAAATCCCGGTATCGAGGTGGGGCGGCTGGGAAAGGAGAGCGGGAGGTAGAGCCTGCGGCTGGGCTGTGCTCGAGTTACAGCACCGGGAATTGCAATGATTGTCCTGGATGTTCTGAGCAGGGAGCTGGTTCCCCTCTGTCCTGGCTCCTGGAGAATCCCGAGACGCCCACGGCTCAGCTCCTTGTGAAACTTGTTGCATTTTGAAGACCTTTTCCTAAGGTTTCCCCCCAGAGCTTGAGTGCTCCGGTCCCACCTTGTCACTCCATGCAGCCAGCTACAAGGAGAGAAATCTCAGCCTGCCCTCACCTTCACCCACTTCCCCATCTCCCTTTCCCACCCCAGTGCAGCCAAACCGAGCCCCTGAGCAAAGGAAGGGCCAGCAGGGTGGGTTTGCACATCTGGCCGGGCACACCCCAGCTGTGACTCCAGCATTCGTTCATGGGGACAGAGATGGGGAGGGTGAACACGGTGCAGGGAGAAGCCTGGAGGGCTCTGCGGGCAGAAAGGAGGGCGCTGGAACAGGGAGAAGCCTGGAGAGCTCTGCAGACAGAAAGGGGATGTTGGAGAACGCTGGAGGAAGCAGGGAAAAGGAGGATGTTTTAACAGGGAGAGGCCTGGAGGAAGCAGGAAGAAAGAAGGGGGATGTTGGAGCAGGGAACAGAGCACCAGTCTGGCAGCAGGCGCCAGGCTCTGGGATAGATAACAGGAAGGAAATCGCCTCCAGGCAAAAGGAGAAGTGGCCAAACGCTCCCTGACCCCAAAGCCCTTTGTCTGAAAGGGTGGCCGGTGTGGGCAGCTGGTGGTTCCAGCTTTGCCCGAGGCCAGATGGAGGGAGGTGATGGCTTTTGGTGCCCCGGGATGAGGGCGCTTCTCCTTTTGGCACCAAAAGGTTCAGACCAGCCTGGCCCCCCTGACTGGGTGCAGTGAGAGCCCTCCAGGGATGCCAAGCCCCCCAGGTGATGTACAGGGGGTAGGATGGGGTGGATAAAGCTAAAACTGTGGGAGCACAGTTCCTGTGGCTTGTCAGCCTCAATATTATTCTGTACAGCACATACCCCACACATGACAAAGGAGCAGGAAGCCTCTGGATTAGGGCATTGTCACCGAGCTGAGACTCAAAATGTGATTTTTGGGCTCTCAAAGACAGCCCCATGTTGGGAGAACCCCAGCTGCCATCATGCATACATGCTGTCCCTTTCCATGAAGCAATGTGGACCTTCCGGTGTCCTGAGCTCACGGCAGGAGCACAGAGTCACCCCAGCAGCTCCTGGAGCTGAGGGAAATGCAGGATAGAAACAGCAGCCGTGATGGGAACCAAGCAAAGCATGCTCAGAGCCCCCTGCAGTGGCTCATCACCAAAACGGGGAAAAAAGCCAAAACATGTCTATTTTTATGCCCTGCATGTGAAATGGCACCGGTGCTTTGCAGCCAGCACAGGCTTTGAGATGTGCTTTTCCTTTCTTATTTTCCAAACCTCAGAGGTTTCCTGGGCTGATTCAGCGGGCAGGCAGGAAAGTTTGGCTGGGGAGGGGATGTGGGTGGGCAGCCCTGGCTGCACCCAGCCCCCAGAACATCCTGGGGACATTCAGGTGCTCCTGTCACCCAACCAGGGTATCCCTGGCAGCCCAAGGTGGCCAGGGCTGCAGGAAAGAGGCTGAGTGTGGCTCTCCTTTAGTGCAGAAGAGGCCAAAACTCCCACCAGCATGGTGGTGGCAGCTGGATTTATCCAGGAGAAAGAGCTAGGCTGGAGCATCACCCTTGTCCTTGCTGAGCACAGGGCTGCAGTGCTCCTGCACTGGGGCAGGGAAGATAATCAGCCACAAAAAGCTGCCTTGTCCTTAGAGAAACACAAAATTAATGATAATTAATTCTCCCCAAGTAACTTCGCCCCTCACAGCCTACACACCAGGCTCTTTATTCCTCACATTCCTTCCTCCCTCCTCACAAATTAACCCAAACCTTCAGAGGGAGCAAAAACACCCTCTGCTTTTCACTGATTCCTTTAGGAAAAGCAAGACAGGGATGCCACCCTCATACCTTGGGGAAACTGAGGCACAAACAAAGCAGAGTGGAGCTCCTGATAGCAGAGAAAGGTTTGCACAGGGGGAAAACCGCACAGAAATGGATTTCAGTCCTCAGCAGGGTTCCCTTCCCTTCAAACACTGGTGGTTTGGGATCACCATGCCCAGGACAGTGCTCTGTTTGTCCTTCATCTGCTTCGGGGTGGCTCCTGTACCCTGCCAAAGAAGTGGGATTGTCAGTAAGGGTTGTTCCTGTTTACCTGGGGATGTTTCCAATCAGCCAGGTTGGGATGTGTCTGGGAGATGGGCGTTCCTGGCTGAGCACAGACCTGTCCCCAGCTAAAAGGAGGGGCTGGAGGTGACACCACCAGGGATCAGGGGACTCCTCCTGAGGGGCTGGGGACACTCAGCCTGGCCGGGGGCCTCAGGGGACAGGCCAAAGCCTGAGTGCTCTCCCCAAGCCTGGCTGCAGGCAGCCCTGCAGGGAGCTGGCACAGCAGCGCCCAGGCAGATGGGCAAGGACGCGTTCCCACTAATCTGCCCCAATCTGGATTATTTTTCCGAATAAACCTGTGTTCCCAGCTGCTTGAAGCAAGTTTTTGGCACGCTGGGGACAGGTGGGGCTCTGGGGATGAGGGAGAAGCTGGCAGGGGTGGAGGAGATGGAGGGGATCACATCTGCTGGGTGTCCCTGTGCCAGCAGGCTCCCATGTCTGCACACACGGGGGGATTGGACATCCGAGGTGGTTTTGGCAGCACAGCACCCAGATCCTGAGGCTGGGGTCATCCATGGGGCCTCAGGCCTTTGCTGGCATTTGCTCCTGTCAAAAGTCAGTGGAAAATTACCTGTGTCCAGAGCCTGGTGTCCCCCTCCCAAAGCAGGGCTGGGATCCTGTGCAGCTCCTGTCAGGATCAAAGAGCCAGAAGATGCCTCTGGTGCTGGGTGTCCAGGCTGACCCCCATCAGGCAGTTCTGGGGCTTTGGGGAGCTCCCAGGGAGCCAGGCTCACCCCAGATCCCTGTCCTGCCTGAGGACACACGGGCACAGCGAGGCTGCAGAGCTGCTCTGTCCTCCAGCACGTGCCCAGCCACTCGCCAGCCTGACATTTACAAATCCCTATTTTTAGCTGCTCCTCATCACTTCTAATTGTTCAGGCTGGCCAGCCTCAGAAATGCTGCTCTGCACGGGCAGGATGGTCCCCGAGCCCATTTCTCTCTGCCCTGTGCCTCAGTTTCCCTTTTGGCAAGGAGCAGCCAAGCAGGGCGAATCCAGAGAGCCCAGCCCACTGGTAATTAATTTAGTTACTGAATTAACATTTAAATTGACAAGAGCTGCATGCGAAGCCAGCGCTGCTGCCTGCCGGGACTCATCAGCTTCCAGGGACCCTGGCTGCTCCCTGGTGCATGTGCCTGGGTCCTGGGGCTCTGCCAGCAGCCTCCAGGAGATGCTCTGCTGCCCCACACTGCTCCCAGCAGCCCCGAGGAGGCTGGACCAGCCCAGTCCCGCTGTCCTGGAAGAAATGTCAGTGTTCAGCAGGGACAGGGACAGCAGGTGCCAGTCCTGGGCTCCCCCTCTCCCTGCTCAAGTGCACCGAGGTGCCAGGGCTCCTGCCCGGCCCTTGGCTGTCCCCACACTGAGCTGGGAGGAGGAGAGGGGCTCAGGGAGAGCAGCCTTGGCAGATAAAACAACAACAGCAGCTACACAGGGTCCCCTGGGATGAAAGCTGCGGCCATCACTGAGGGGACACCTTGTCCCCATCAGCCCCGGGGACACCTCAGTGCCACCAAAAGCAGGAGGCTCTGAGCAGGCTCTTGTTCCCAGGCTTTATCCAAGTGCCACACAGATACCCCTCCAAGCCCAGCTCAGCCTCTGGGGCACAATTGTTTGGCTAAAGAAGACAAGGAAACCTGGATTGAGACTACGAAGGGAATAGTTTATTACTTATAACACTTCTTTCAGCTAAATCCACATAGCAGTACACAGAAAGTCTTCAGAAAAGTGCAAATTCTCACTCTGTATTTGTAATACACCCCAGTTTTACAGAACAGACACCAGGTAAACAGCAGTACAGATCCAGAACTCCCCCAGGTGCCAGGCAGGGGGAATGATGCAACTTGGGATACCTCAGTCACCTGCACAAAGCCATTCTTGAGCAGAGGGAACCAAGCTGGACTGTAACCACCCAGTGCCACCATGCAAGGAGCCCTCTCTTAGCTGGGGAGAGGACAAAAAGGGGAAGACAAAACAAAGTGATACCAGTTTTAAAATTAGAGACCATCCAGTGCTTCCTAAGGCAGCACACACACCCCAGCCTGCCCAAGGGACAGGCTCCCACCAGAGCCACACAAACACTGGTGCAAGGAAATGGGGGCTGGAACCCCCAGCACCCTCAGGAGCCTGGCAGGGGGGGCACACAAAGTGATACCTGAGCACCACCAGGGATGTGGGCATGGAGGCAACCAACAGAGCTCCTGTCCCAGGCCCATGGACACACAACTTCAGAAATTAAACCTGGGGATTTTATCCAACACTGGCTGTATGACCACAGCCCAGCTCTGACAAGGTGTGTTTCACCTGGAAGCACCTCAGAAACATCCACGGCCCCCTTTGATCTGTGACCTGCTTTGTACTCATGGCAGAAAGGCCTTTGTTCTTATCTGAGAAGTGGGAAAGAACAGCTGATAACTCGAGGAAAGGCTGTGCACAAACCCAGTGAATTCTACCACGATGCATTACAAAGTTACAGGGCAAGGAAACGAGAATTCCAGTCCTTCACAGTAACAGAAGTAAGGGATGCAAGAACAGAGGGAGGAGATAAAGGAGTTCCACAAATGGAACAGTATAAACATATCAAACAGTTCCAATACAGTAGGAAAACAACAGTAGCAGCAGTTTCAAAACAGCAAATAGTAATTATACCCTGAAAGTACATTCAACACCTTGTGCCTGCTGCTGTCCTCCCAAAAGCATCGCTACAGCTCCAGCTCCCTGTCAGACCCACCCACGGGGAAAATCCCAGACACAAAACGCCCCACAGCTGGGTTTTCTTCTTAATTAAGCATAGTTAGACTAGGAACAGATTCTAACAACACTCTTTGAAAACATTTTCTCCATTTCTAGCGCTTGCCTACTGACACAAAGCAGATCTCTGGGAAGCTGCAGATTCCTGCTCTTTGCAGGAGCACAGCCATCACTCACAAGACTGCTACAATAACACACAGCTGGGCTCACCACACACACACTATGCTTTTTACAGTGTTTGTTTGTTCAAAATTATGTCCCAAGTCACTTGTTCTCTTCGCTGCCTGGAGAACGGAACCCTCAGCGCCTCAGGGTTTACTCTGCTGCCAATGGAAGGAATAGCAGGAGCTCCTTCGAGTTCAGTGCAGTGGGGATCCACATCTGCACCCTTTCTGGGAGAGCTGAAGGCAGAGCAGCAGTCAGAAATGCCTTCCCAGCCCTAGCCAGCACAGACAGCAACAAAATCCTCCTCTGAGTGTGTCTGGGTTTGCCTGTTTTCCCCTCCATGTCAGTCAAATGTACAGTCAAGGTAGAAGAAACCCAAGCTTTTGGCATGAGATACATTTCACTCACTGGCAGAACAATTTGGAGATACTTTCTCTTAAAATACAAAAAATAAATAAATAGCAGTGACAGGTCAGAACTTGTGCAACACAGACCTTCTCTAGTACGCGTACATTCATAGACACTGAAATACTTCTCCATGGACATAGTGCAAAGCTGCTGGGAGCAGGAAACGCCCACCCCTCAGGGCTCTCCGGAGCCATGGAGAGGCAACACACACCAACCCACCCCCTGTGCCATCCAGCAGGGGCAGGATCACTGTGGAGAGGCAGCAACAGTGGCAGAACAGCAGCTCCAACTCCAGGGCACCCGGGGCTCTTCTCCCATCACCTCCACTCAGATCAAACCCAGCTCTGAATCGCTGCTGCTTCTCTTTGCCGGCTGCAGTGACAGCAGGGAGCTTCCAGGACCAGCTCCCCTGTGCCAAACAGGGCCTTTATTGCCCAAAATCCAATATAACCTCAGGGAGAACTTGAGTATCGGTTTGGGTGGTATTTTTGGAAAATGTGATTACAAGTCCCACTTGCTATTTGAGCAAAGGGAGGAAACAAATGAGAGAAGCTGTTGAAAGTTCACCCTTGAATAACAGTATTTGCAAAGTGCTATTATAACAAATTACCTGACAGGACATGACAAAAAAAAAAATTAAGAAGTCACAATTTAGCAACTGTGTTAGTCTTCACTTTCTTCCTTGGTTTTTTTTTTTTTTTTTTTTTTTTGTTTGGGTTCTTTTTTTTTTTTAATACACAGACAATATAAATACAGGCCAGCAAAAACCAAAAAGTCACTGACTAGCATTTAAATCAAAAAATGAATACAGAAAATCAAGAAAGCTTAAGGCCCTGCAGAGATGTGTGACAAAAAGTAGCTAACACAGAGCCTGCAGTAGCCAGAAGGGGCAATTTTACCAAGGAGTGACCAAGTTCCTGCTCCTTTGGAAGCCTTGGAAAGGCACCAGGCCACTCCAACCCCAAGCTGCAGCTGTTGCCACTATTGTTTCACTGCCAATTATTTTAAGACACACACAGGAAAGCTACAATGCCCAAGAACACCTTTACCAACAGAAGAACTCTTAACTAGATGAAAAATGCCAACCATTTGCCCACACAAGAAATGCTGAGCTCTGCTTGGATGCTTTTGGACGTGCAGACCTGTAAGGAAGGTCTCAGAGCTGCAGGGAAGCAGCAGCCTTTGCTGTCAGTGTGGAGCGGTCACTCCTTTAAAACTTTAAAACCTTTTCTCACACACAAAAAGAGGTGTTTCAGGTACCTGAACTGAGTTTAAGACAAGATGTGGCAGCTGAGCTCAGCTGCCTCAAAGGTACCCGGGCAGTTCATTTGCATTGGTGTGGGTTAATTAAACTTTTGGTCAAAAGGACTGAAAACTGCAACAATAAATCCCACCCTTTCCTCTGACCTCCTCTCCTTGTCCCAGTTTGGTGAAAAGCCTGACAAAAGAAAGCTTCTTCTGCACAGAAAGAGAACGCAGCTGTTTGAAACACACACACAGACACAGAGATGGGACTGGTTCTGCTCCTGGGTCCTTTGTTCCAAGCCTCCCCTGCCCGGGCTCTAGGCAGAGCGCCAGGTCAGCCCGTTCTTGGCCGGCTCCAGGAAATCCTCAATCAGAGCCTCTATCAGCTTCTGCAGCTCTCCTTCCAGCACACTTCTGTCACTGCAGGAGAGAACAGGCCCGGGTCAGAGCGCTGGGAAATGCCCAGAATTAAATAAACAAACAAACAGTGAGACCCGATGGGGATGGACTTGCTCTGTTGCGTTTCCCACCTCTCCAGGTGTGGAGACTCCTGCTTTAACAAGCTCCTTTCTAGCAGGATTATCGTGGCTCGGGCTGGAAGGGACTGGAAAAGATGGTGCCCAGAGCCCTCTAGTGGCCTTTTCCTCCTTTAATGAAATTAATTTCAATTATACTGCGGTAATCAGGTGGTGAGGCCTGGGCACAGGTGGCCCATGGCAGCCCCACCCCAGGAGTGTCCAAGGCCCAGCTGGAGCAACCTGGCATGGTGGAAGGTGCCCACAGCAGAGGGGTGGAACAAGATGGTCTTGAAGGCCCCTTCCAACACAGGCCATTCCATGATGCCATAGTCATGAAGAGGAGGTTTCTGCGCTGTAAACATACACTGGATTCCCCCCAGTTTGAAACTGGAGGTGGCTCAGCCCAGGTGAACAACACCCGGTTGTTCTCCCACAGCTCAGGGTGACACAGCAGATGCCCAAAGGCAGCGGGAGCCCACCTGGCTGCCAACACAACCCCAGCAGAGAGAGAACAGCCTGGATGTGACGCTCTGGTCCCACTGACAAGGTGAGGGTTGGTCACAGGCTGGACTCTGACCTCAGAGAGCTCTCCTAGCCTCAACAATTCCGTGATTTTGTCACCTGAGCACTTATTAACCCTATGTAACGGGGGAACCGGGTTTGTTAGAGAACCCTGCTGCAGCAGAGGCCGAGAGCCCCCTCCCGGTGTGCTGCTGAGGGCAGCAGCAGGCTGGCACACTGACCTGTGCCCGGGCAGAGCACACATCTCAGCGTAGTACTTGATCTTGGGCTCGGTGCCGCTCGTGCGCAGCGTGGCCACGCAGCCGTTCTGGAAGGTGAACGTGATCATCTGGCTGCTCTTGCTCACTGGCAGCACCTGCAACACAGCAGCAGCCCCTCAGTGCCCCTGCAGCAGCCCCTGGGGGCTCAGGAGCCGCAGCAGCGCCAAGCTCAGCGAGTGAGCAGCAGCCCGTGTGTCAGAGCAAGCACCGCGCCCCACACCTGCCCCTCCCCGTGCACCTGGGTCTGTGCAGCCCTGCCCTGCACAGACACCCTGTAACTCACAGACTTGTGGTTCAGCTGGCTGCTGTCATAGCCTGTGGTAATGTCCCTGATGTGCAGGATGCTGTAAGCCCCACAGCTCTTGGGGTACGACTCGGGGCCCTCAAAGCTCCTCAGCCTCTCAAAGATCTTCTTGATGGTGGCAGGGTCGTAGCACAGGAAATAGGAGGTCTTGGAGATGTGATACCCGTACCTGCAAGCACACTGATGCTCTCATTGTGACATTCAGAGGGGTTTGGCTCTTTTGTACCCAAAGATCTCAGTACAGGGCTTAATTCTGACAAACAGCACCCTTGTTTTATTGCCGGGAGTGCATCCCTAGCCATTCCTGCTCTGTTACAGATCCCTCCTGGCACTGGGAACCCATTCTCTGTGTCCTGTCCCAAATCCCTCTCCAGCCCTCCTGGAACCCCTTGTGATATCTGCACTACTGATGGGCTGTAATCCATCCTACCAAAACCCCAAAACAACTTACAATGTGAAAGCATCTGAGGGACACAAACATTTACTCATATTTAAATAAGTATTCCTTAGAGGATTCCCAGCTCCAGAACAGCAGAGGAGAATATTCTAATGAAAACCACCACTCACATTTCAAAAATGTCAACGAGTTTCTGTGCCAGGGTCAGGCCCTGGCTCTGCAGGTAAGTTGCCATTTCTGCAATGACCACGGCTGCACTCACTCCATCCTTATCCAGCACTGATGTGCCACACATGAAGCCTGGGAAGAAAAAAGGGACGGTGGGAAAATAACCTGACAGGTTATCACTCTGATTTACCTGACTGGAGCTCTAACCTTTGATCCTGCAAAGGAAAATTGGCCAGGACATGGAGGCTGCTTTATTGCTGCTTAGGCAGCAGAAACCTAATGATTTCTCATCTAATCTAATGATTTTGGGGGTTAGAGGGCTGGAAAGATAAGCAAACACCAGAATCAGCAAGTCAGGTACAATTTATAATGGGAGTTGGCAAGTCAGTTTGGTGAGAGCACAATATCAATGCTATTAGCTATTAGGATAAAAATAAAGTACACTTTCTGTGGTTTATTTCACAGGTAAGATCAGTCCCTCCTAGTCACACTCCCCACTCAGGTCTCAGCAGTTTAAAGGGATACCAGCACTCATACCAATAGACTCCTCAAATGCAAACAGAACTTCTTTTCCATTGTCTAGGAGATCCTTCACTCTGCTTCCAATCCATTTAAAACCAGGGAGTGTTTCCTAAAAAATGGGGGAAAAAAAAGAGGGCTTAAAATACCTATTTACAATTTAGATTCAATTCAAATAAAGTAAAGCCACTGTTCAGTTCAGACTAAAAAAAAAAAAAAAAAAAAAAAAAAAAAAACCAAAAAAACCACCAAAACACCAAAGAGAAAATATAACAATATATTTTGAATTTTAGGGTCAATGGGAAAGACTGCTGCAGAGTCAAAACACTGAAGCTTAAGGATGGTTTTTCTGATTTTTTTCAAGTGATTTCCTTAAATTTAAATCTAATTAATTGACCAGCAGAATAGGGACAGTAAAGAAGCATCAGACAAGTCGTATCTTCCGTTTATGAGGAGTCCAAGAGCCACTGGAAAGGATTTTCCTAGGGGATACTCAAGTAGGACACGAGTACCAGACCAAGGGAAAAGTGTGTCAGGGGCTGTGGTGCTCAGATCACATCAGATCATCTGTGCTGCTCACCAGATGAGACACAGTTATTCAGGAGGAAAAGCCACAGAAATATAAAAGTAACACTTTTAGCTGCTGGCAGGGGAGAGAGCTGCTCTGGGGGTGTTTACATAAATCATGCAGAAGCAGCCAAAAGCTTGGAAACTGCTTTCTTGGAGAGAAGGAAGTTGCAAATAAAAAGGAAGGGCAGCTTTTAGAGAAGGACAAGAGGTTCTGTAGATTCCTAGCTTCTCTTTTTCTTTCAGTCAAGTATGGCATTTTTCAATTAAAAAACCCAAAACAAACAGTATTTTAGAGAGAGAACCAAACCCAGTACAGGGAACTGACATTCACCCTGATTATCTGGCCAGTCACTCAAAATGGTTTTCAGCATTCCTTTCAAATTTCAATTCCTCATTTTTTGGCAAAACAATTCCTATTGCACATGGCTTTAATTAAGACATGTATAAACGAGGCCTGGCCCTTTGTATGTTTGTGCTGTGATTTCAGGCACTTACCTCTCTTCTGGCTAACGCCCAACAGAAATCAGATTTAATTTGGATGCAGGAGCTGAACTGTCAGTCTGGGGAGAGCACCCCAGTTTATTTTTCAGCAAGTTCTTCACAAAGCTGTGCATTAAAGGTCTGAACACAGGAGTTCCTCTGCCTGAAGCAAGCCCAAAATCAAAAGCCACTGGCAGAGGGCACCTGAAGGGCCACTGTGTAACCTCCAAGTGCTCCTTACAAACCCATCAACACTCAGAGTGAGCAGGGCAGGCTGCACAAATCCCCTTCCCTCACACAGCAGGATTTTGGACAACCACAGCTAAGGCATTGCTGTTATCTGCAATCCAGATGTTCATTCGTGTCCCTGGGACTGAGCTTTGCCCACGCTGATCCCCCAGTCCCAGAACAGTGAGGAGACTGAAATCAGGCTTGTGTGGGTGCAACAACACCCTCTGCAAGCTGGAATCCCTCACAACTCACAGCCTGGATGTCCCCTGCCCACTTTTCACCCCCTGAGGCCACCAGCAGGGCTTGGATGGGGACAGCCCCACAGCACCCACACTCACCTCAAAGTGAAACCCCTCCTTCAGTGCAATTGCCCTCAGGATCTTGGAGGAGACCGTGGTTGCCAGCATGTAGACATTGCTCACATCAGCGTCCTGGGGGCAGCTCTCCTTCCAGCAGGAGAACATCCACCAGCCAAACAGGGCTGCCAGCTCATTGCCCGTGAACACCTTCCAGCTGCCGCTGTGGGGAGAGCCAAGGGAGCACTGCTGAGGGCACGCAGCACCCCGAGGGGCATGGTGAGGAGTTCTGCAGCCACTGAACACGGGATGTGAGCACAGCACCGCCAAGCTGCTCTAGGCAAAGCCACCCTACTGACAGACTCCACAGCTATCACACCTCAAGGGTTTACAAGGCCAAAGAGAGCCCCGGGGTCTGCTCTCTGGGTGACCCAGCAGCAGGAGAGCAGCCCAGAACTGACCCACACAGAGCAGTCCAAGCAACCTGAGCACTGCAGGCAGGGCCTGCTCAGCCTTTACTTACACAGCCATCAGAACTGGGGCCTGTTGGTGGGAGAAAAGCAATTCCTGTTCAATATGAACAAGCAGGGGAAAGCAAAGGATTAAAATTAAAAGAACAAACAAAAAAGCCCATTCCACCAAAAAAGCCCATGACAACCACCAAGGAAGGTAGGGCTGATATAAATGAAAACACAGCAAGCAAAATTATTTTACTGCCTTCAGTAACCACCCACTCAGTTTTCAGCTCAGCTTTGTTTGGCCATTTACCATTACACCATTAAGTATTTAATCTACTCTTTGCTGGGTCAATTGACTTAAAACGCATTTGGAGCGGTACCAAAGGACAAAACTAGAAGGAAAAAGGAAAAGAGTGGATTGAAGGCCTGTGCCTGGCAATTTGGGGATGTTCTGTGACTGCCACCTCCTTTTCTGCGGGGAGACACAAGAGAGGGTCCCACCACTCACTTGTCCTGCCGCTCTGCCACTGCCAGCCTATCTGCATCTGGATCAGTGGCCACCACTACTCTGGCACCTTCTTTCTCTGCCAGCCTCAGCGACAGCTCCTGGGGGCAGAAGGAGGGACAAAAAAACCAAAATGTAAGAGTAAATAAACCCACAGCCTTCCAACTTACATCTACAAGAAAAATCCCCCCATGGATTTCCCCCTGTTCTCTCCCTCAGATTGTTTTCTCCCCACAGAAATCAGGTGAATTAGAAACCAGCATACCAGCACAGACTCTCCTTCCTCAGGATTGGGGCACTTGACCGTGGAGAAGTCGGGGTCTGGGTCCTTCTGCTCGGGCACTGGGATGGGGGGCTGGAAGCCAAAGGCTCTGAAGGCCATCTGCACGTAGTCGTGGCCCACGCCGTGGAAAGAGGTGTGCACAAACTTCAAACTGCTCTGCACGTTCAGCTCCCTGCGGGGCAAACACAGCTTCAGCAGGAGCCCTGGGCTCTCCAACAGCACTGCTTCCAGGAGGGAAGGCAGAGCAAACCGCAATTCCTCTGTGCACTGCCCTGCTGATTGCGGCATTAATTTCAAAGGAATCACAGAAAGTGCTTATGTTGCACTAGAAACCGCTGGGTTAAAGCTGCTTCTCCTGGAAGATGAAGTATTTACCTTCTGCTGAGACAGATCAAAGTCTCCCAAGAATAAACTGTTGATTTCTACATCAAACTCAAGCTCTTCCACCACCTTAAAAAGTTATTCCAGCTCTGCTTCAAGCCATCCATCCTCCTCCTTTCATTCTCATCCTCTGCCCCACCTAACCTTCAGACTGAATCTATTTATGCATGTGCACTTCACTTTTACTCTGAATCTCTGCATTTTATTCAGCACTGCCATAGCACATTCACTTGCATTAAATGGTTTCCACAGGGATGTTTCACAGTACCTTAATTCCCAAAGGCAGATTATTCTCATTATTATTCTCAACCAAAAGGTTTAACCCTGAGGATGGTGACCCTTGAATTTTATGACACCTCAGAAAACACAGGGAAGTCTGTCTGCAGTCAGTTTTTGCACATGCAACCCAGAGCTTACTTAAAAACATGACTTTTTTGCTTTATACCATACCTATGATAGCAGATCTTGGTCAGGTCCTCCATGTAGCTGTCACAGATTTTCTTCAGAGGATCCTGCCTGAGGGGACTGGTGTCCACCAGGTTTTCATTCCAAGAGCCATTCCATGGCTCCACACACTCTTCTATGCATTTTATAATCTCCTTATCGTGAGGAGAGGTGATCTGTGCTCCATTTTCCCAGTAAACCTGGGGTAAGAGGAAGGAAAACAAGACACAGTTTATTTGCAAAGATTATTAACCTGATAAATTCTTTGAGCTGTAGGATTCCACCTACTTTGTGCCTAAGCCCTACAGAGGTTTCAGCATCAGACTGCCTCGATTCTCAAGACATTTGGAGTCAGCCAGCACGAACCTCTGAGCTCACAACTGATAAATGGAGCTAACACAGCACCACAACTGTTTTCACAAAAGCTGGTGTTGAACTATCACAGCTGAAATATCAGGATGTGAGAAACCAAAACCATGCACTTGTATGTGGGAGTGCTGTGCACACTGCAACAGAGGGAAAACACCACCTTCCCCAAGGCTGGCATTCCTCTGGAGAGAGGAGCACAGCCTGGGTTTGAACCCAGAGCAGAGCAGATAAGCAGGGTGCCAAGGTCTGTGTTTTTCCACAGCTGAACAGCCCTAATCTCTCAGCTGCAAGCACCGTCCAGAGTGGAAACTCCATATCTAACCCCAGCTATAATAAAGCCTTTGTTACAGACTCACAGGCCACTTTTCCCACACTCTGCTGCCAACAGCCTGGCTGGGCTCACAGGGCAGGCTCTGCTCCATCATCTGCCCCTGCCTCCTCACCTCTGTGTCTGCCACCTCCAGCTGGCACTGCCCAAAGCCTTCAGAACCATGAAACCCACATGGGAAACTGGGAAAGATCAAACAGCTCTTGGGAAAGACTAGGAAATATACCAGGAGCATGGCAAAAAATCAACCAGGAAACACAGCAGGATCATGGCAAAAATCAACCAGGAAACACACCGGGGTCCTGGGCAAAAATAAACCAGGAAACAGACCGGGGTCCTGGCAAAAACAAACCAGGAAACACACCAGACACATGGCAAAAATAAACCAGGAAACACACCAGGGTCCTGGCAAAAGCAAACCAGGAAACACACCGGGGTCCTGGGCAAAAATCAACCAGGAAACACACCAGGATCATGGCAAAAGCAAATCAGGAAACACACCAGGGTCCTGGCAAAAGCAAACCAGGAAACACATCAGGGTCCTGGGCAAAAATAAACCAGGAAACACACCAGGGTCCTGGCAAAAGCAAATTGCTGTTTGCTTCTTTGTGAACTGATGATATGTTTGCAAACTCCTGGTATGCTCGTATCAGAAGACACAACCATCAAATTGCTTCTTGACAAATGGAGCACCTGGGAAATGCCCGTGGCTTCTCTCCTCACTCACTGCTCCAGCTCAGCACAAACAAAGGCTGGTGAAGAACTACTCAACGTGTTCCAGGGAAGGCAAGAGCAGCTCAAGCAGCCCCAGGAGCTCTCTCTGCCTTCCCTCGCATTGCCATCACTCACTGACCTGCCCAGGGCTTCTAGAATGCTCAGCTGAAGTTGAGAGTTTGGTTCAGCTTCTTATAGAGCTGAGGAAGGACATGCTCAGTTAAAACACTGCACCTGCTATTGTGGATGGTTTTACTGTCCCAAGCTTGCCAAGGGAAGCCACCCACCCCTCTGCAGTGCCCAGAAAACCAATAAAGCCAATGCTCCTGTGTTTTCTTGATCCACTCTTCAATCATCCCCACCTTCAGCACAGTGCCCTGCTGTGTGCATGGATCCACCTCAGCTCTGGCTTAGTTTTAAAGTGAGTTCTAAGCCTCAGCAGCAAACACACAAAGTGCTGGGGCACTTCTTCAGCTGCTGATTATGCTCTGGAATGTCACTGCAGATTGATGCCCAAGACACACAAACTGTGTGCCCTTATCTCTCACCACAGACCAGTGTGTCAGCCTGTGGAAGGATGAGTTATTTCACATGACTCATCCTCCCAATGGACACACACACACACCAGGGGAGCCCCGGCACACCCCAGAGGGTTCCAGGGCCGGGCTGGAGCAGCCTGGGCTAGGGGAAGGCGTCCCTGGCCGGGCTGGAGCAGCCTGGGCTAGGGGAAGGCGTCCCTGGCCAGGCTCCAGGGCTCACTCACCTTGTAGCCGTTGTCCTCCTTGCGGTTGTGGGAGGCTGTGATCATCACCCCCGCCACGGCCCCCAGCTGCTGCACGGCGTAGGGCTGCAAGGGAAGCAGGGACAGCTCAGCCCAGCCCTGCCACAGCACCCAGGGGGCCCCAGCCCAGCTGGGACCAGCAGCACAGAGCTGGTGCTAGCGCCGCTCCATGAAAACATTCTTTACATCAATTACCAAAACACAACCCTCCACTGGCCACCTGACAGCCTACACTCAGATTGTGCAGCCCCTGGACACAGAACACAGGGATTCACAGAAAGGCTTGCTAAAAAACCAGTCACAGGTTTCTGCAGGCATTCCAGTCCATCCCCTCAAAGCAAGGACACACAGCACGCTCATGGAATGCAAGCAAGGATTTAAAGCCATGCCAGGAAAAGCTGCTGTGGCCACAAGACCCTGGTTTTGAGGCATTAAAAGCAGAGGCACTGAGGAATTTGGTGACATCCTTGTTACAGCCTCCTTGAGGAGCCAGGTGTGCCAAGCAGCCTCTATTTTTCTGTTAAATCACAGAATTTAAGAAAACTGCTAACTCTCTTCTTCAGTAAATTCCAATACTCCCATAAGTGTGTGGTGCAACAATAGGATGAGAAGGTGACTCACCACAAAGGGGGTAGGGACATAGGTGGAGAAGAAGTACACAAGCACATCCTTTGCCAGCAGGACTGCTGCAGTGAGCTTTGCAAGCCTACCAGGGGGAAAAAGAAAACATCCAGTCAGCCCAGCAGCCACATGGAATTCCTGCCACCTCCAGGCACTCGTTTCCTCAGGCACTCCACTGCTTTTTGGCTTATGCCTGGAGTGGTATCCCACCAAGAGCACAGTGAGGGTCAGAGCTCTCAGCTGCAGAATGTGAGCCAGCACCTCCAGCTGCTGCTGGGCAGGGCAGCCCCTCAGTTAAAGCACAAATCCCACACACAGACACACAACACACATCCCCTGCCCAAGGACAGACCCAGCTCCCCAGGGAGTTCCAGATGTCAGCAGCAGCAGCAGGTTGGGAAAGGATTGGAATCCCACACAGAGCTCCTCTGCCAGCAGCTCCACACCAGGCCCAGGAAGCAGAGCTACTCCTAAAAAATATCCCTGCAAAGCAGCACCCCTCACTCCAGAGTGTTTAGGAACAGGAACAGTGCCCAGGGTTCTAAATCTCGCTTTGTTATAAACTTGCCCTTTCAAGCACCAGGGAGGCTCCTTCTCTCCCAGGTGACTGACACCAAACTTTGTTTGCACAGCTCAGGAGGTGAAGGGAAGTCTCAGAGGCAAAACAGGAGATATCAAATGGTGCAAGCTCACCTTGCTCTCACAGACGGGCATTAACACTGACTCCCCTCTCTCCATCCCCAGCAACCCGAGTCTCTGTAACTCAGAATTCCCCTGCAGCACCTGCCAAAAGCCACCTGGCACCACCTGGAAGGGCCTGAGAGCTCAGCTGGGAGCTGCAGCCCCCGGAACCCTGCTTGGTGAATTGCACACAGCCGGGTGACCTGCCATCCCGCAGGCCCTGCTGCCACAGTGCTGGGAACGCACTGCGGGTGTTCCCTGGGGGAGTCAGCTGGATTCCAGCCCTGGGGATGGCAGGAACACACAGCCAGCAGCTGAGGGGCTGCTTGGGTGTGGGAAACACCTCTGAGACCATCCAGGCTCAACAGGAACATCACTCCTGCACCTCCCCACTTTCAGACTGGGGAAAATGGGACACGCACATCCCAGGGGAGAGGAGACTCACTGCACCCTGAGCTCTGCTGCTACAGGGACTCCTGCACCCCAAAACATTAAACACCACTACATTTAAAAAGGAAAAGAACTGTTAGCTACTACAATAACTAAAATAATTAACTCCTTCTTACTGAAACACTAATGAGCTACTGGCTTGGCTTTTTGCACAGCATGCCATCACCCACGTGGGTTTTGCTCCCCAGTGACAAGGGATTGTGATTCCTTAGAGAACTCAGGAAGCAGTTTGCTCCCCTTCCCTGCAAGGAGCACAGTGTGCCACTGCTGGAAGTCCACATTTAAGCATCCCAGGTAAAATCCCCTCAAAGTGAGAACACACAGGGTTACAGCAGGCTGCAGGTGGAATTGCCCTCCCCAAGCAAGCTTAAACCAGGTGTGAGATTCCAGAGAATGAGAGTGTAAAAAGTGCATTAATATATCCAGGGGTTTCCACCTGCATGCTCACACTCTGAATTTACCTTCATGTCCCAATTTCTCCCCAGGCACATTAAGGCTAATGTTCCTGTGCATTTAATCTGTAAATTCCCTGGTGGAGAGCAAGCAGCCTTATACTCCTCCTGAGCTGGCAAACAAAGGATTTAGTGCCAGCCTCTCCTCATTACTGATCCAATGGAAAAGGGAGAGGGAAGAGTGTGCCCAGCTCATCCCAAACCAAAAGACAAAGTGTTGACAGGACAGAAAGCATTCAAAGCCACAATTTCATTTCTAGTCTTGCAGATGTAATCAATACTCATACTTCTTACTGCTGCAGTTGCTGGTGACCTGACCTCGTGTGTCATATCCAACAACAAAGCCCCTCTGCTTAAAGTCTGAAAAGTTCCTCTCCAGGTACGTGTAGATCCCCTGGAGAAAACAAAAAAAACAGGAGAAAAGGAGAATTAGCTGGGCTGCAGCACACACAAACACTGAAGGTGATCTTGCACAAAGGATGGATCATGTCAGCAGGCAAGACACAGCTCAAGCGCATCAATATATTCACAAAATTATTCCAATAGTATTCACAAAAGCAGCAGTGGTTTTGCCCCAGTGGTCACTGAAACAAAGCAAGCTGTTTGAATGGTGGCAGCTCTGGAGGCTGTGATCGCCTGCTGCAGCCACCTGAACCCAAAACTGAGCCCACAGCACACCAAGGGCTCACCCTGCCAAAGCCTCCTCTCAGCTGCAAGGAGAGGAGACAGCAATGGGGAAAACTCTTCAGGTTGGCTTGAACAATCTGAATAACGCCTAAAGACACGAACAGCACATCTCCTACAGCAGACCCTTGATTTATGCTAATATTATGAAGGAAAACAGCAATGTCTTCACTTTCTGCTATGGAGCAGCTTGCTCAAAATCAGCCCCTGAAGCTCAGCCCCAGAGTGCACAGCTGAAGCTGGAGCTCACACAATCCTCCTCCAGGTGCCCCGAGGGCAGCTTGGGATTCCAGCACCTCTGGGGTTAACTCCTCTCCTGGGAAAGCTCCTCAATTTAAAGAATTTATATTTCCCCTTATCAAGACTCGGGGTTTGATAGTGTCCCCAATTACTTCAGCTGTTAAACCCCCAGCACTTCTAAAGGAGGCACAAGTGCATCTGGTGGCAATAATTAACGGCTCATTAGCAGGTGTCAGCACTCAGATCTAAGCCAGAATTCTCCTCAGGTGCCTCAAGTGCCACAACTGCCTCTCCCACGGCGTGGTTCAGGTGATTTCCTGACGCAGAATCCATGGAAAAGAGCAGGATCTGGTCCCACATCTACAGCACGGCCTGTCCCGAATGCTCAAGTTCAAAAGAGGTGAGGGAACAGTGATGGTATCAAGGATAAAACAAAGATTTTTGGTTGATGAAATCCAGAGGGTTAGGAACAGCTTCATGAAGCCCAGCATCCACATTTTTCATCTTTTACCTTTAGCTTTGCTTTTTAAGCAGCAGGAAACTCCTTGATGCAAAGCTGGCTGGTTTTGTCACTGATCACTGACAGGTTCCTTTCCCACTAATAAAAGTACCTGGACATGCATCAAAGCAGGAGAAAAGCCAGGGAATCAGGGCTTTACGTGGAGTTTAAAACTTGCAATTTTCAGCAGAGCCCTCAGCAAGTGCTGAATATTCTGTGCCTTCCTGGACCTGACTTTTCACAATATCAATATAATCAAATCAAGTGAAGATCAAATGAAAAAAAAAAAGGCAAATGAAAAAAAAAACAGCTCAAATGAAGGACACAGAACACTCGTGCAACTTCACCACAGCTTATTTTAACTGAAGGAAGTATTAATTACAAGTCTGATATTTGACTGGCCAGTTATTCCTGTCGCAGGCAAGGGCAAGCCCAGAGCCAGGGCTGGACTGCTCCTGCCCTCCCCTCTCAAAGTGCTCAGAAAAGGCTGGAACGTGCTGCAGTTCACTCCAGAAACTGCAGAAAGCTCCAGCCCACCCCCAGAGCCACGTGCCCCAGCCCATTAGCCCTGCAGCTCTAACAAACACCCAAAAACAGCAGCTGTGCACAGGCACCACCCCGGGCTGCAGCTCCCAAACACCAGCAGTGCCACCAAGCCGAGCCTGCCAGCACGCTCCTGCCCAGGAAAAGGGAATTTCCTCCCTCTGTGCCAGGAGCCTGGCTCAGCCAGCAGCACCCACACCCCACAGCAGGGAGATCACCCCAAACCCCCTCTGCTGCCAGGGACACGCGGCTCCTCTGAGCAGCCTGGCTGCTTTTAACCACCCCAGCCCCGGCAACAGAACACTGATTTTAAACCCCTTCCATCACCCGTTGCCTCCGGAGCCCAGCTGGAGCTGCTGATGCCACTGCGTGCTCTGTGGCAGAGCAGGCTGGCACACCTGGAGCAGCAGGGCAGGAAGCACCATCCCAGGGCGTGTCCAGCTTGCAGGGCACACACCTACAGGAGGCCTTTTGCTAGGGCCAAGGAGAGCCTGCACAGCAGAACCAGCAGAGGGAAGGCTGGGATTCAAAGCAACACTTGGACACAAAGCCTCCAAAACATCACTGGAATTTGGCCTCTCCACAGAGTGTGGGCTCCAGCTGGACAGCTCACACAACAGAACGGCAAGCAGCTTTGGGGAGCCCCAGCTGCTCCCAGTTCCCAGCACAGCCCTCCACCCCAGGCCAAGAGAAATTGTCATTTCAGTCACACGTCCTGAGGGAGGGGAGAGCATCAGCCTGCAAAGAGAAACCAGCTGAAAAGTTCAGGTGCACAGTACTAAATGAGAGGTTTTACCAATCTTTGCCAAATCATGTCATAAACTACCTTTGATTATTCTTTTCATAGAAATGGAGTGTATCTGTCAAAACAGGAAAAATTGAGAAGTTTTGTCATAACAAACATTTTATTGGTTTCCCAAGCACAAGTGTTCCAAATACCCCAGCCCGTTCTATTTTCCACATTCAAGACTAGAGCTGGTCACAAATAAGCTGTTTATGTCATTTACTCAGCCCACGGCTTGTGCTGAAAACAAAAGGACAGGCTTGTTTGGTTGGGGCTTCGCCTCTTTCCTTGGGGTTATTTTCACCGCCTTGTTTTTGTAGTATAATATATAAACACAAGTATTTATATATTAAATATATAAGCATATCTTATGAGCTTAAGGCAGCTCCTAAGATCTCCAGCTGCAGGGCTGTGAGGCAGACTGAGCAGTGGCCAAACTCCAGCCCAGCCCAAGCTCTCCAAGCCACCTCATCCTCTCTGAGCGCTGAGCCTCCCACGCTTCCCCGGCCGCAGCATCCCAGCAGCATCCCAGCTGCTCCCCCCGGCCCAGGGGCTCCCCCAGGGCCGTGCCCAGCTCACCTGCGTGGACTGGATGACGGTGAGGTCGTTGATGTAGCAGAAGCCGGCGCCCATGGCCGAGCGCAGCCCGGCCGTGCCGAAGCTCAGGCGGCAGCACAGGCGCTGGCGCAGCTCCCGGTGCTTCCCGTCCTGCAGCAGCCTCTCGATCTGCTCCCTCGTCCTCGGGTTCTGCAACACACACCCAGGCATGCCCCAGTCAGGGCTCAGCTGTGTCACCATCAGCTCCAGGTGATTCCCAGGGCAAACCCCTCCTGTCCTATAAAACGCACGTGCGCCGGCCTCCGCCCTAACTCACTTCCCCCATTACTCCCACATTATCCTTATTAACAAAGGATTCAGGAGCTCCTGCAGCCACTGATGCGGCTGTCTGGTCACCAGGACGCCTCCCAGCCTCTCTGTGTGAGGAGCAGAGCCTTTGGAACTGTTTATCCCAAGGCAGATAACACAATCCCATTCCTGATCTTTGCCCCCGGAGGATGGACAAAAACCCAAACCTCGAAGCAGCATTTCCTTCCTCCCCACCCACAGGAAACAGGCACAGTAAAACCCTAGAAAACCTAGGATGGTTTTGGCTGGAAGGGACCTTGGAGACCAGAGCATTCCATGGGCAGGGACACCTGGCACTGGGCCAGGCTCCTGAGCCCCTCTGGGGGGGACAGGCTGGGCTCTCACCCACTGATCCCCTGCTCAGGCACATTTCCCTGAACCCACGGCCCCAGCACAGCTCTGCACAGCTCTGCTGTTGGTTCCTCAGCCACCCAGCTCACACCGAATCCATCTGGCCACCAAGCAACCCAGATCCCACCCATGGCAGTGCTCACACAGCTGGAAAACCACCTGCAGAGGGGAAAACAGTGCTCTGGAGGCACAAGGTGCCACTGACATGTTTTATAAAACCTTTCCACTAGGATCCTTCTCCTGGGAAGCTTCAGCTTCTCCCTGTTTTGCTGCTTTGCAATGTGATTTGCAGAACTGTTAACCCAGCATGTGAATTGTTTTGGCTCAATGACCAATGGCAGCCACCTGTGCAAGGCTGTGAGCAGCCACAAGATTTCACTATTATTTTCCTTTCTAACTTTCTGATGTATCCTTTCTCTTTCATTTAATATAATATATCATAAAACAATAAATCAGCCCTCTGAAACATGGAGTCAAGATTCTCATCCCTTCCCTCGTCCTGGGGACCCTCAATCACCACCCCACAAGGGCCCCTCCAGAGCAGAGCTGCCCCGAGCAGGGTGGCAAGGAAAGGTCAGAAAAGGCAGATGGCATCTGCAGGGCAGGGCTGAAGCTGCCCTGACATTTAAATCAGGGGTCAGGCAGCACTGGGAAGCACACTCCAGGGGGAGGCTCTGCAGGAGGAAAAACAATCCATAAAATGCATTGAGAAATCTGAAATTATTTCTGCAGTTCGACAGCACACCCTGAACACTAGACATGTGGGTTTCAAACAACTTTTTGTTTATTATTTTTGTATCTGTGTGCTCCGAAATAAAAGGCAAGGCATTATTGTCCAGGCTCCTGGATGGGCTGGCAACCCGAGCAAGGCATTGCTCACCACACAGCCCAAAAACAAACCACAACAACGGGGCACAACAGGCACCAAACTGCAGAGTGAAAGCGTCTCCCTCAGCTGTTCACAGGCAGCCAGCCAGACAGCAAATGACTGATGTGCAAAGAGTCTGAGGGGCAGGAGCATTGGAAACCTCGTTTCACACCAGCACAGGGCACGGCTTGGCTTTAAAACACAGTTATTAAATTACACAGCATCCTCTGCAGCTCTCGAGGGCACACTGCACTGCTCCCCTGCACAAACAGCACAGAAATCACCACACATCCCACAGCTCACGGGGCTCTGCAAAACCCAGGCAGCGCTCCAGCCACAGCACCAACACTCCTTTTAAAAACAGATTAACGAGCATTTCTCACTGAAGCTACTCAATTTCCTAAGGAATAAAATCCCACACTGGCATCCCCTTTATTCCTTCCCAGCTGCTTTACCCCAGCCTGGCACCACCTTTACTCCTTTCCAAGCCTGGCATCCCCTTTACTCCTTTCCCAATTGCTTTACCCCAGCCTGGCATCCCCTTTACTCCTTCCCAATTGCTTTACCCCAGCCTGGCATCCCCTTTACTCCAGCCTGACACCACCTTTACTCCTTTCCCAGCTGCTTTACCCCAGCCTGACACCACCTTTACTCCTTTCTCAATTGCTTTACCCCAGCCTGGCATCCCCTTTACTCCAGCCTGGCATCCCCTTTACTCCTTTCCCAGCCTGGCATCCCCTTTACTCCTTTCCCAATTGCTTTACCCCAGCCTGGCATCCCCTTTACTCCTTTCCCAGCTGCTTTACCCCAGCCTGGCATCCCCTTTACCCCAGCCTGGCATCCCCTTTACTCCAGCCTGGCACCACCTTTACTCCTTCCCAGCTGCCCAGCCTGCCCTTTCCCCCAAGCTGGAGTGTCACGGGCACATTTCCCTTCTTGCAACACCCAGCCTGGCTCCGAGCACCGTCTGCCCCCCGACCTGGGAATTCCACAACCCTGCTGGCATTTAACCCCACTGCAAACCCCTGAAAATCCCAAAAACACCCCAAAAACAGGGGTTCTGCTGGTTTTGCTTGGCAGTTATGACATCAGGGCATAGGGCTCACGGGGGATTTTGTGATGGCTCCTCTTCCCAAGAGAAAAAAAGAAAAGTTCCTTAGAGATTTTAGGCCAAATTCACACCTTCAAACCACACCATCAGCACCAGAATTTCTGCAGAAAAGCCAGACATTTGTTTATTTGATCACCTTCCTCAAACACTAGGAATACTTCAACTTCATGATACGTGTATAAATAAATACATGACACCTATCTAACAGAAATATATATGTACACAATAAATCTAGGCTACCTAATAGAAATGTGTATATAATAAATGGCACCAAACCAATATAAATGTGTATATAATAAATTACACCAAACCAATATAAAGGTGTATATAATAAATAAATTATACTGACCAATACATTTATATAACTAAATGATATTTACCTAATATAAATGTGTCTATAATAAATTAATAATCCTGAACCAATATAAATGTGTATATAGTAACTGAATGATACTGACCTAATATAAATGTATATACGGTAAATAAATATCATATAAAGCAACTAAATTATACATAATATTATATATATTATATATAATAACTAAATTAAAATCACTTATATTATATATTAGATATGTTATATATGATAATATATTATATATGATCATATATATGAGATAAAATTATATATGATTATATATAATCTATATTGTATACCAATATAATAAACAATATTATATATTATGATATATAACTGATATTGACCCAACACAAATGTGTATTTAATAATTAAACTAAATGGATCCAATATAAATGTATATATAATAACTAAATTATACCAACCTAATATAAATTAATATCTAATAAATAAATTACACTGACCCAACATAAAGTAGTAAAAAATAAATTATACTGACCCAATCTACGTAATGACACCTACCTAATCCATCTCCCTGGTGTCTGTAAATGTTCAGCACAGCCCACCGGGGCCAGGCCAAGGCCCCAATCAGGAGGCAGCAGCTCCCTGTGGAAAAGGCTGCTGCCCTTGTGCAGCTGCAGCAGGAGGGGGCAGATAGGGGACAGTGGCCCTGGGAACACACCCTGCTGGGGCACACAGGGACAGCAGCACCGGCTCTCTTGGGGTTTCTGGCTGTTTGGGTTTTTGGGTGAGCTGGCTGTGCCACGGGGCATCCCTGCTCCTCATCCCTGCAGGTCCCCCAGCAGCCCTGGCCTGGATTGCTTACATCATTTAAATTATTACAGTATATATATATATAAAAACCAGCTGTTTATAGGAAGTCACTGCCAGAAGCAGAGCTCTGGGGTCACAACCTGCAGGACACTCTGCAGCACATTTCAGAAAGGTCTGAAGTACTATTAAGCAAAAGGAAAAAAAAATATATATATTCTCTGCCATATACTGCACAGTCACTGCTGGGGCAAAAACCACACTTTTTGTGGCTCACCAGGGTCCAACTCTTGGAATAAGCAGAGAAGTAAAGACAGGGGCATTAATGAGTATGTCTTATGGCTCCTTCACACCTAATCATGTTAATCACCTGCACTTAGCACCAGAGTTCGGTTTCAAAGGTGATACCCTGTCAAAATAATTTACTACTCACAGCAATTTTGTTTTGTTTTGCACACTCCATGCATGTGCAGCTGAAAGAAGGGGGAAAGCCTCAAGCTGGTTTGAGCTTCAATGAAGATTTTTCTGTGGCCTCCATTTTTTCAATGTTATCCTTAAAAATTCACTTTAAGTTCTTAATAAGCAAAAATATTGCAAGGCAAAGGGCTGGAGCAAGTTACTGGCCTCAAGCTATTGACTATCAAGTCACTTTCCTCTTGGAAAGCATCTCCAAAGCCACAAAAATCACAGGAACACCCCAAAAGCACCTTATCAGCAAGGAGGAACCCTCCACTGGGAAAACGACCCTGAGCCATGAATTAGGAAAATCCCGGGAGGATGCAGTGAGAGGGGTCGGCCCAAACAGCTCCTGGGTCACAATTCCAGGTTTTCCTCCCATGGGGAGCTGCAGCTGAGCCTTCAGGAGCCCAAGGCTCTGCAGGTAACTAGGTGTGCCCTGAGCAGCCTGACACAGCCCAGACCCTCCCAGGAATCCCGAGGCACACCTGGAGGTGCAAATAGGAAAATCGGGACGTGGAATAAAAGGAACTACAGGGAGAAAGGGGAGAGCAATGCCCAGTTTTCGGCATCCTTCACCAAGGAGGGCTGCACAGGAGCTCTGCCTCCTCTGAGCACCAACACCCAAACCTCAGAGCACGGCCCTGGTAATTAATTACAGCCAGCAATTCCCAATTAAGCCGCAGGGCAGGAGCCTCCCCCAGCTGGGAGCAGAGTGCACAATAGATTTTTCCTTTATCAGGGCACCAAAATCGCTGCAGCTCAGGAAGCCGGGGGTGCAAAGGGGGGCTCAAGGCTGTGGTGGGCACTCTGCAGCAATCCCTGCTCCTGCCACATTCCCCGGCCTCCCACACCCCGGGGACGTTCACACGTGTTTAGGGAAGGCAAAACAACCCGATAAAAGCAGCCGAAGCCTTTCAGTGCACTCACGAGACGTTATAAAAATAAAATATTTACCGGGGTTCACGCCGGGTTATCACATGTGTTATCAGGAATGCTATTTCCTCCCTGCCCTCCTTCCCTCCCCCGGATATTCCTACAACAGCAGCAGCTCTGGGGGCAGGAGGTGCAGATGGCACCTGTTAATTTCTGCAGGGCTGGGAGGAATAAACCACACTGCCAGGAGGAATAAACCACACTGCCAGGAGGAATAAACCACACTGCCAGGAGGAATAAACCACACTGCCAGGAGGAATAAACCACATCTCCAGGAGGAATAAACCACACTGCCAGGAGGAATAAACCCCACGCTTCCAGGAGGAATAAACCACACTGCCAGGAGGAACAAACCCCACATCTCCAGGCAGGAGAGAGCTCCATCCTCTCAGAGCCATCAGGTGGCACCTGCCTGCAGCTCTCCCCCTTTGATCCTGGGAGGGTGAGGCTGGAGAGGAAACAGAGCCAACGCCGCCTGCTGTGGCTGATAAAAATAAAGGCAAAAGGGGCTTAGGAGGGAGAAAGCTAAAATAAAAATGAAGGAAAAGCAGGCAGAAGCCCAAACCCCTGGTGCACTGGCAGCTCACCCTCCCCCAGCATCAAGGTATTTATTGAAAGCACAGGCCACGATGGTTGGACAAACCAGCCGGAAAAAACCCTCAGAAAACCCAAAGTAACCCTTTCAACCACAGGACAGGCAAACACCCTCCAACACCACGCTGTTACCATGGCTTGGGTGGCTTAATCTGAATTAACCGAGCCTGCAGTGCTCCTGACAAGAAAAGGGGAACGCCAGAACCCGGGCTGTGCCTTTCCCGGGGAAAACACACTCACACAGCATTTTAACCAGCTGCTGATCCATCCCCAGCCCGAGGAGGAGCAGGTGGGGCAGGTGCAGGGCTCCAGGTGTGGGGAGATCACCGTCCATCCCCATCCTTGCCCAGGTGAGCGCCAGGCAGCGCTCCAGGTGCGGGGACGGCACCATCCATCCACCCCCAGCTCCATCCGTGCCCAGGTGAGCACCACGATGGCACCACCCCTGCTCAGGTGAGCATCAGGACGGCACCATCCCCATGCCCATCCCTGCCCAGGTGAGTGCCAGGCAGCGCTCCAGGTGCGGGGACGGCACCATCCATCCACCCCCAGCTCCATCCGTGCCCAGGTGAGCACCACGATGGCACCATCCCCATGCCCATCCCTGCCCAGGTGAGTGCCAGGCAGCGCTCCGGGTGCGGGGACGGCACCATCCATCCCCATCCCTGCCCAGGGGAGCACCAGGATGACCCAACCTCTGCCCAGGTGAGCACCGGGCGGTGCCGCAGGTACCCGGACACCCCACCCGTGCCCATCCCGGAGCCGGGGCCGCGCTGTGCCCGGCCGGACGCTGTCACCGCTGTCGCCGCTCGCCCACCTTGTCCCAGCTGAGCCACTGCCACACGGCCTTGTCCAGCTGCGCGTCCCCGGTGCTGCGGGACACCAGCACGTTGGAGTTCACGTCCCCGGGCGCGCCGCTGTCGCCCATGGTGGCGGCGGCGAGGAGGAGGAAGAGGAGGATGAGGACGGAGAAGGCGCCGCTCCTTCACTCCGCCGCGGCGCCGCGCATCGCCCGTGGAGCCAAGGGAGGCGGAGGAGGCCGAGGGGCGGGCGGGGCGTCCGGGGCTCGGCTTTTATCGCTGCCGGCGCCGATTAACGGGAGCAACGGCGACTAACGGGAGCGCCCGCCCCCGCCCCGCCCCGGCCGCGCCCCGCCGCGCGGCACCACGGGAAATGCAGTCCCCGCGGCGCGCAGGGCACGGCGGGGCACGCCGCGGGAACTACAACTCCCGGCAGCCTCCGCGAGCGGCACCGCCAACGGGGGCCGCGGGTTCGCGTCCCGCCTCCGTCGCGGGGCGAAAACAACGCCCCGAAAATGTCCCGGGTGTGCGGTCTGTGCCCTGCTCCCGCCGACCGGCACTGCCCGGCCCCAGGGACGGCTGCAGCCTTGCCCGGGACCGCCCTGCAGCGCCCGCAGCGTCCGGCGCTCCCCCGGCAGGGCAGCGGATGGCGAGCTGCCCTGGGGGCGCGCCGCTCGCTGAGAAGCGATTCCAGATGGCATTTCCACAGCCATTAGTGGGGATCACAGCCCTCCCCGGCGGCACCAGCTCCAATTGCACTGCCTGACACTGAGCAGCAGGCTCGGAGGGACCACATCCCGCTGGGCATCTTCATCTGAGCATCCTCATCCTGCAGAGCATCCTCATCCCACAGAGCATCCTGCTGGGCATCCTCGTCCCACACAGCATCCCACCCCAGAGAGCGTCCCAGTCCCACAGAGCGTCCCAATCCCACAGAGCGTCCCAGTCCCACAGCATCTCCTGGCAGAGGTTGCCATAGTGACAGCAGGCACTGCACGGGGATAGAATCATGGAATCACAGATGGCTTTGGCTGAAAAAACCTTAAAGCTCATTTCATTCCCACCCCCCGCCACGGGCAGGGACACCTCCCGCTGTCCCAGGGTGTCCCAGCCCCAGTGTCCAGCCTGGCCCTGGGCACTGCCAGGCATCCAGGGCCAAAGAATTCCTCCTAACCTCCCATCTAAATCCATTCTCTCTTGGTTTGAGGCAGACTTGTCCTGAACCCTTGTACAGAGTCTCTCTTCCCTCCAGGTGCTGCAGGGCCACACTCAGCTCACCCTGGAGCTCCTCTAGCCTGGCCTGAGCAATCCCCATCCTCAGCCTCCCCAGCAGAGCTGCTCCATCCCTCTGCTCACCCTGCAGCCCCCTCTGGGCTCTCTCCAGGCGCTGCTGCTGTGTCCCCAGGGCTGCAGCTGGGCTCTCACTGGGCTCAGGGGCTCAGGGACACAATCCCCGTGCCCTGCTGCCACCAGCAGCGCTGGGGCACACCTCAGCATCAGAGGCAGGTGTCTCCCACCCCATCAGCATCCTCAGGGCTGTCCCACACCCAAACCCAGCACACAGCACTGGGACCAGCCCCGCGATGGAGGAGCCCCGTGATGGGAGCAAGTCACTGGTCTCAAGCAGTACATCTCAAACCTCAGCACATCCTGAGGTTTCCATGGCAATTTTCACCATTTATTCATTTATTCCACACGGTGCAGCACCAGCCCGGAGCTCCAGAGCCATCCCAGCTGCTTTTCCAGCACTCCCGGTCTCTCCAGGCTGTGCAGGGTGTCAGCAACAGATCTCTATGAGTTCTTTCGATGTGCAAAGCTTTGTGGGTTCTTTACTGATGTCCTGTACGCTTTGGCTGTTTTTGTCTGGGAATGCCTGAATTCCATTATCCAGTTCGTCTGGAGGGACGGGCGTCTTTTGCCTCCTGCATACCCAGCATTTACAAAGCTCTTCCCAGCTCTGAAACGCAGGGCAGCCGTCTTTCAATGGATTTCTAACTGCTGTGGGCAGGCTCCGTTTGCACCGTGCCGGTGGGGGATGAGTTGGGGCTTCGCGGCGGCGGGGGCTGAAACTTGGCCGCGCCAAGGAGTTTTTTTACTTTTTCTCCCGAGCGTGCGCAGCGACAACCTTCACCGGCCCCCTTGTCTCTCTCCGGGGGAACGGGAGGAGGCGGCGCCGCTCAAGCCAGCGCCGCCTCTCCGGGCGAGCCCGCCCCCAGTGTCACCGGGCTCCCCGCGGCGTCACCGGCCTCCCCGCCCCTGCCGGCGCCTGCGGCTGAAAAGGCACAAGCGGAGGCGGGGAGCGGCAGAGAGCGGCGGGGAGCGGGGCAGAGCGGACCAAACCAAACCAAACCAAACCAAACCAAACCACACCACACCAAACCACACCATGGCAAACCGCACGGTGAAGGAGGCGCACAGCATCCACGGCACCAACCCGCAGTACCTGGTGGAGAAGATCATCCGCACGCGCATCTACGAGTCCAAGTACTGGAAGGAGGAGTGCTTCGGCCTCACGGCCGAGCTGGTGGTGGACAAGGCCATGGAGCTGAGATATGTAGGGGGAGTCTACGGAGGGAACATTAAACCCGCGCCCTTCTTGTGCCTGACGCTGAAGATGCTGCAGATCCAGCCCGAGAAGGACATCATCGTGGAGTTCATAAAAAACGAAGACTTCAAGTACGTCCGAATGCTTGGAGCGCTGTACATGAGACTGACGGGCACTGCCATCGACTGCTACAAGTACCTGGAACCGCTGTACAACGACTATCGCAAAATTAAAAGTCAGAACAGGAACGGGGAATTTGAGCTGATGCACGTGGATGAATTTATTGATGAGCTGCTCCACGAGGAGCGCGTTTGTGACATCATCCTGCCTCGACTGCAGAAACGGGATGTTCTGGAAGAAGCTGAGCAACTTGAGCCTCGTGTCAGTGCTCTGGAGGAAGACATGGGTGATGTGGAATCTAGCGAGGAGGAGGAAGAAGAAGACGAGAAGCGGGAACGGATCCCGTCTGCTGAGCGCCGCGGAAGGGGCTGCAGGGCCCCGGGGAAGCCGCGCCGCTCCCCGGCCGTGCGCTCCCCGCGGAGCAGAAGCGCCTCTCGCAGCCAGAGCCCCGGCCGGCACCGCGGCCGCTCCCGGGACCGGCGCCGCCGATCGCGGTCCAAATCTGCAGGGCATCACCGCAGCCACAGGCACAGAAGGCATTCCAAATCTCCTGAAAGATCTAAGAAAAGTCACAAAAAGAGTCGGCGAGGAAATGAATAAGAAACGAAACCCAGCCCGCTGTTCAAGGACCTTGAGCTGCAGTCTGATGCTGTCCAGTGTGCTCCGCAGGACAGCTGACTCTCTACTGGCTGCTTTAGCAGTCCCTTTCTTTTACCATCTTTCTCATTTTGTTGTCTTGAATTTTTTTATTAACAGTAAGCTAAGGATACTTTTTATGTAGTTAGTTACTTATCCTTGTGATACAATTTGAAAGTTGTTTTTTCAATTGTTTTTCTTGAAGCCTGTAAAAACTTCAAGAGCAATAAAAAAAGAAAGGTTTGCCTTTCAAAAAAAAAAAAAATTGAAAATAGCGGGCAGCAGCTCCCTGTGGAAAAGGCTGCTGCCCTTGTGCAGCTGCAGCAGGAGGGGGCAGATAGGGGACAGTGGCCCTGGGAACACACCCTGCTGGGGCACACAGGGACAGCAGCACCGGCTCTCTTGGGGTTTCTGGCTGTTTGGGTTTTTGGGTGAGCTGGCTGTGCCACGGGGCATCCCTGCTCCTCATCCCTGCAGGTCCCCCAGCAGCCCTGGCCTGGATTGTTTACATCATTTAAATTATTACAGTATATATATAAAAAACCAGCTGTTTATAGGAAGTCACTGCCAGAAGCAGAGCTCTGGGGTCTCAACCTGCAGGACACTCTGCAGCACATTTCAGAAAGGTCTGAAGAACTATTAAGCAAAAGGAAAAAAAATATATATATTCTCTGCCATGTACTTTCAGCTTGCCATGTACTGCACAGTCACTGCTGGGGCAAAAACCACACTTTTTGTGGCTCACCAGGGTCCAACACTTGGAATAAGCAGAAAAGTAAAGACAGGGGCATTAACGAGTATGTCTTATGGCTCCTTCACACCTAATCACGTTAATCACTTGCACTTAGCACCAGAGTTCGGTTTCAAAGGTGAAACCCCGTCAAAACAATTTACTACTCACAGCAATTTTGTTTTGTTTTGCACACTCTATGCACGTACAATTGAAGGAAGGGAGAAAGCCTCAAGCTGGTTTGAGCTTGAATGAATTTTTCTGAGGCCTCCATTTTGTCAATTTTATCCTTAAAAATTTACTTAGAAGTCTTAATAAGCAAAAATATTGCAAGGCAAAGGGCTGGAGCAAGCTCTCTCCTGTCTGGAAATGTGGGGTCTGTTCCTCCTGGAAACCCTGCTCTGTGTCCTGCACCAGGGGAACCCTGCTCTGGGCCTGCCAGGGCCAGCACGGGGCCACAATGGGACCAGCCCAGAGCCAGCCCCACCCCTGCTGGCGCAGGGACAGCTCCCACTGTGCCAGGTGCTCCCAGCCCCATCCAGCCTGGCCCTGGGCACTGCCAGGCATCCAGGGCCAAAGAATTCCTCCTAACCTCCCATCTAAATCCATTCTCTCTTGGTTTGAGGCAGACTTGTCCTGAGCCCTTGTACAGAGTCTCTCTTCCCTCCAGGTGCTGCAGGGCCACACTCAGCTCACCCTGGAGCTCCTCTGGCCTGGCCTGAGCAATCCCCATCCTCAGCCTCCCCAGCAGAGCTGCTGCATCCCTCTGCTCACCCTGCAGCCCCCTCTGGGCTCTCTCCAGGCGCTGCTGCTGTGTCCCCAGGGCTGCAGCTGGGCTCTCACTGGGCTCAGGGGCTCAGGGACACAATCCCCGTGCCCTGCTGCCACCAGCAGCGCTGGGGCACACCTCAGCATCAGAGGCAGGTGTCTCCCACCCCATCAGCATCCTCAGGGCTGTCCCACACCCAAACCCAGCGCACAGCACTGGGACCAGCCCCGCGATGGAGGAGCCCCGTGATGGGAGCAAGTCACTGGTCTCAAGCAGTACATCTCAAACCTCAGCACATCCTGAGGTTTCCATGGCAATTTCCACCCTTTGTTCCACGTGGTGCAGCTCCAGCCCGGAGCTCCCGAGCCATCCCAGCTGCTTTTCCAGCACTCCCGGTCTCGCCAGGCTGTGCAGGCTGACCCCCAGGTGCTCCTGCAGCTGCTGAGCCCCTCAGTGCCGCCCCCGGCGCAGGATTTTTGGGTTAAAATTTTATTATTTCTGTCTCCTGAGCACCTTGCTCGCTCTCCCTGGTAGTGACACAGCAAATCCCGGCAGCGCCGGGGATGTGAGGCTGGCTCAGCCCTGCCCTGGGCAGCACCCACACCTGGGGCTCTGCCTGCTCCCTGCAGTGTCACAGATGTGTTTTAGGGAAAATCCTTTCGTCAGGATCTTTTCCTCCCAAGAAGCTGAGGGGCCTCAGGAATGAAATGTAAACAATGGTTATCTGCTGCTGTGGAACGCAATAGAAGCATCTTTGATTGGTCTCATTAATTAATGGCCAATCATACTCCGGCTGTCTCGGACTCTCTGGTCAGTCACCAGATATTATTGCCGTTCCATTGCATTCCTTTCCTTCCAAGCCTTCTGGTGAAATCCTTTCTTCTATTCTTTAGTGTGGTTTTAATACATCATTTTCTTTTAATATTATATATATATATATATATATATATATATATATATATATATAATATGATAACAATCCAGCCCTCTGAAACATGGAGGAGTCAAGATTCTCATCTCTTCCCATGCTGGGATTGCCTGCAAATTCAGCACTGGAGCAGAGTTTCCCCTGCTCAGTGAGGCTGTGCCAGCCTCTCCCAGCCAGCAGGACCTGAGGCAGCAGAAAATCTTTTTAAAGATTTCCTAAGCTTTCTGATGTTGACATTCTTGTAGCAATCTTTCTCACACACTTTCTGTAAGTAACTCATTGTTTTGCATTCCTTTATGGAGGAGGAAAAAGTTGATGGGCTGTTGGTTTGTCCAGTGCCATTGGAGAGGTGGCGCTGTCACTCTTGGAAATCTATAAACGCTGGAGTCAGAAAATAAACTTATTTTTATCTTCACCTTGAGAACAGCGGTGTGCGCTTGTGTTCCTTGGTGCCCTACGGCGACACGGAGCTGTTATCATTTCCTCTGGTGCCTTCCTTATCAGCATCACAGCAGCAGCCCCAGAGCGGCTCCTGAGGCTCCTGCTGCCCCAACGAGCCGGGCATTGATCCGCCGAGCCCAGGCCAGCCCCATTCCCACAGGTTCCCATGTCCTTGTCCAGGCACCCTCTGGCCCGCGATCTGCTGCTCTGTGCCAACACACAAACCTTCAATATATCGGCCTCCCGGGAGCCTGATGGGTTTTCCTATCTGCACTGGTCGAACGCAAATGTAGGCAGCTGCAATTTGCTCAGCTGGATGTGGGGATTCAGCCAAGGCATGCGACACCGGGACCCCGAGGCAGCTGCCACAAGGTGGCACTGGCATCTTGTCACCGGCCTGGTGGCACCAGCCGGCCACCCCAGTCCCCCTGCCCTGCCCTGGTCCGGATCTCCCGAATTTTCACTCCTCTGGATGGACAGTGGAGCTGCCAGTGGATTGCAGATCGGGTGGGTAACCTCTGCTGACCTCCTGTGCCTTGCAGGAGGGATTTCCACCCTCAGAATCTGCCAGATTAGGGATGAGCAGCATTGATTTTTCTCCCCCCAAATGTTTATGGCATGCTATCCTTCAACAGGGATTTCCCCCTTGGGTCACAGCATCAGATTCTGGAGTCAGCAGATTCATCCCTGTCTCTGACAAGTGGGAAAAGCAAGAATTGCACCTGACTGGGGGGGGCTTTGGGGTACCACACTCACCATCCAGCCCCCAATCCCACCCCATCCATCCCATCCCATCCCATCCCATCCCATCCCATCCCATCCCATCCCATCCCATCCCATCCATGTCCCGCCTCCCGGCCCTGGCTGCTCCATGGCCCATCCCGCTGGAGGTGCAGGTGCTGGAGGAGGCCAAACCCCAGCAGGTGCAGGAAAAGGAGCAGCACAGCGTGTCTCTGTCCCTCCTGGCCCGGTTCCCGTGCTCTGTGTGCAGATAAAGGTTTTTGTTTTCCTTTCCCAGCAATGCAGGTGCCGGATGAGCAGAGCGGAGTCGCTTCCCGCTGGGGCCAGGTGCTCAGGGACACCTGCACCCATAAAACCCTGCCTGCCTCGGGAATCCCGCTGGGATCTGCCCTGGAAAGGGCTCCCCATTCCCCCTGATCCAGGGTTTGTGCCCGGGGACACCTGCACCCATAAAACCCTGCCTGCCTCGGGAATCCCGCCGGGATCACCCCAGGACGGGCTCCCCATCCCCTGCTCCGGGTTTGTGGCCAATCCAAGGGCACAGCAGAGCAGGAATGGTCACTAAGCTGCTGCCCTGCCGGTGCCAAGGTTTCCAGCCCTGCCCCAAACACACATCCACTGTTACTCCTCGGATAGGGCTTGGCGTCACAGTTTGGGCTCAGCACTGCGGCCGTGCCTGACCTTGGAATGCAGGCGGAAGGGCTCCCGCGGGCCAGCTAATCTAGCTGCAATTAGAGGCACTAATTATGCCATTAGCGACAGGTTGGGACACGGGCGCTGCCCCACAGCCGGTTCTGAAGGACAGGGACAGTCACCGCCCTGGCCATTCACACCCCACGGCCAGCCCCGAACCAGGGGAGCCCAAAGCCAAGGAGGGCAGCAGGACCCCAGAACACCCCCTTCCACCCCCCCCGGCCCATGGAAAACGCATTTGGGAGCCGCATTCGGTACAAAAGGCCAGAGCGGCAGCGGACGGCAGGAAGGAAGCAGGAAAGAGCCCGGCACGGCCGGATCCGGAGCCCGCGGAGGCGCTGGGACACGCCGGGAGCCGCTCGGCCGGATCCGGCAGCGCGCCCGGGGCTCCGGCAGCGCCGCCCGAGGGACAGAGCGACTGACGGACAAGGGGACAGAGGGACAGGGGGACAGACGGAGAGAGGGACAGAGCGTCCGGACGGGAATGCTGGGCTCCTCCAGCCCGGGGATGTGTCCCAGACCGGGGCATGTGTCCCTTCCCGGAGATGTGTCCCATCCCTCTCCATCCCGAGGATTTGCCCCATCCCACCCATCCGGGGGGTTTGTGCCATCCCGTTCCATCTCGGGAATTTCTCCCATCCCGCTCCATCCCAGGGATGTGTCCCATCCCTCTCCAACCCAGGGATGTGTCCCATCCCGGGGATTTCTCCTCTGGTGCCCCAAAGTGCTGCCCGTGAATGCCCTGGCAGCCCACAGGCAGAGCTTCATCCTCTCAGCATTCCCGGGCTCTGGCACAGAGCCGTGCCCCAGGGATTGCCCCAGACCCCCCCTTGGCTCGGGGCACAAACACAGGAGCCCTGAGCGACCCCAGCAGCTCCTTTAATTCCCTGCAGGGCAGCAGGGCCGTCCCAGCTCGGACACCGCAGGGATTCAGCACCAGGAGCACCCGTGGACACTGCTGGAGCCCAGGTGGGGCTGCAGGACCAGCACCGGCTCGCAGGTCGCGTTCCTCCAGCTTTGGGGGGGGTCTCAGCAGCTCCATGGGGTTCCCAGCAGTTTGGGGGGTTCTCAGCAGCTCCAAGGGGCTCCCAGCAGTTCTATGGAGATCCCAGCAGCTCTATGGGGTTCCAAGCAGCTCCACGGGGATCCCAGCAGTTTTGGGGTGTTCCAGCAGCTCCGGGGTGTTCCAGCAGCCCTGCCGCATCCCGTGACGAGCAGGGCATGCCCGGCACGGTGCCCCCGGGCCCGGGGCTCCCGGCTCAGATCATGGAGACCCTGTTCTTGATGTAGACGTGGTAGGGGTCGCTGCGCTTGTCCACGCGGCGGGAGCGGGTGTAGCCCAGGATGAGGCTGCCCACGGTGGCGGCGAAGAGCGTCATGACGAACAGGATGTACATGTAGGCGTTGGCGTCGCGCCGCGGGTCCCGGGGCACCGGCGCGGCCGGGGGCTGCCCCGGGCACGGCCCGGCCCCGTGCAGGCTCCGGTTCAGGGCGCTCAGCACGGCCTGCAGGCTGCGCTGCCACGGCTCCGTGCCGTTCGTGCGCTCCATGGCCTGCGGGCACGGGCAGCGGGGGCAGGGGCTGCACTCGCAGCAATGGGGGCGCAGCACCGACCCCAAAGCGCTCCTCTGCCGCAGAGCAGGGTGCCCAAACCCTTTGGCACCAACCCCTCCGTAACCCCAGCACCAAACCCTCTGTAACCCAGCACCAAACCCTCTGTAACCCCGGCAGCCAAACCCTCTGTAACCCCGGCAGCCAAACCCTCTGTTATCCAGCACCAAACCCTTTGTAACCCCAGCACCAAACCCTGTGCAACCCCAGCACCAAACCCTCTGTAACCCCAGCACCAAACCCTTTGTAACCCCGGCACCAAACCCTCTGTAACCCCGGCAGCCAAACCCTTTGTAACCCCAGCACCAAACCCTTTGTAACCCCAGCACCAAACCCTTTGTATCCCCAGCACCAAACCCTCTGCAACCCCAGCACCAAACCCTCTGCAACCCAGCATCAAACCCTCTGTAACCCCAGCACCAAACCCTCCGTAACCCCAGCACCAAACCCTTTGTAACCCCAGCACCAAACCCTCTGTTATCCAGCACCAAACCCTTTGTAACCCCAGCACCAAACCCTTTGTAACCCCAGCACCAAACCCTCTGTAACCCCGGCAGCCAAACCCTTTGTAACCCCAGCACCAAACCCTTTGGAACCCCAGCACCAAACCCTCTGTAACCCCAGCACCAAACCCTGTGCAACCCCAGCAGCAAACCCTTTGTAACCCCGGCACCAAACCCTTTGGAACCCCAGCACCAAACCCTGTGCAACCCCAGCACCAAACCCTGTGCAACCCCAGCACCAAACCCTCTGTAACCCAGCACCAAACCCTTTGGAACCCCAGCACCAAACCCTCTGCAACCCCAGCACCAAACCCTCTGCAACCCCAGCACCAAACCCTTTGTAACCCCAGCACCAAACCCTTTGGAACCCCAGCACCAAACTCTCTGTAACCCCAGCACCAAACCCTTTGTAACCCAGCACCAAACCCTTTGTAACCCCAGCACCAAACCCTGTGCAACACCAGCACCAAACCCTTTGTAACCCCAGCACCAAACGCTCTGTAACCCAGCACCAAACCCTCTGTAACCCCAGCACCAAACCCTTTGGAACCCCAGCACCAAACCCTTTGTATCCCCAGCACCAAACCCTCTGCAACCCCAGCACCAAACCCTGTGCAACCCCAGCACCAAACCCTGTGCAACCCCAGCACCAAACCCTTTGTATCCCCAGCACCAAACCCTCTGTAACCCCAGCACCAAACCCTTTGGAACCCCAGCACCAAACCCTTTGGAACCCCAGCACCAAACCCTTTGTAACCCCAGCACCAAACCCTTTGTATCCCCAGCACCAAACCCTCTGCAACCCCAGCACCAAACCCTGTGCAACCCCAGCACCAAACCCTGTGCAACCCCAGCACCAAACCCTTTGTATCCCCAGCACCAAACCCTCCGTAACCCCAGCACCAAACTCTCTGTAACCCCAGCACCAAACCCTGTGCAACCCCAGCACCAAACCCTCTGTAACCCCAGCACCAAACCCTTTGTAACCCCAGCACCAAACCCTTTGGAACCCCAGCACCAAACCCTCTGTAACCCCAGCACCAAACCCTCTGTAACCCAGCACCAAACCCTCTGTAACCCCAGCACCAAACCCTTTGTAACCCCAGCACCAAACTCTCTGTAACCCCAGCACCAAACCCTTTGTAACCCAGCACCAAACCCTCTGTAACCCCAGCACCAAACCCTGTGCAACCCCAGCACCAAACCCTTTGTATCCCCAGCACCAAACCCTTTGGAACCCCAGCACCAAACCCTTTGTAACTCCAGCACCAAACCCTCTGTAACCCCAGCACCAAACCCTCTGTAACCCCAGCACCAAACCCTTTGTAACCCCAGCACCAAACCCTTTGTAACCCAGCACCAAACCCTGTGCAACCCCAGCACCAAACCCTCTGTAACCCCAGCACCAAACCCTTTGTAACCCAGCACCAAACCCTTTGTAACCCCGGCACCAAACCCTTTGTAACCCAGCACCAAACCCTTTGTAACCCCAGCACCAAACCCTCTGTAACCCCAGCACCAAACCCTCTGTAACCCCAGCACCAAACCCTCTGTAACCCCAGCACCAAACCCTTTGTAACCCAGCACCAAACCCTTTCCTTCCCAGCAGCCAAACCGTTTGGAACCCCAGCACCAAGCCCTTTCATTCCCAGGAGCCCTGTCCCTAAATTTCAGTCGTTCCCTGGAGGAGATAAATCTCCCGGGGCTCTGGGGCTGCTGCCTGCCCCTCTCTCCTCCCCAGGGCTGGGACAATGTGGGGACACAGCTGTCCCGAGGGCTCACAGTGTGCTTTCCCCAGGGATGTGTGGGCATGCTGGGCGTCCTGCCCCGCTGCAGGGTGCAGAGCTGGCACAGCTCCCCACAGATCGCTGTGAGCCCACCTTGCTGCCCTAAACCTCCCTGGTAATCTCCCTTCCCTGTGGGTGCCAGGCCCCTGTGACCTGCCACCCCTCCTTCGTGGTTTTTAAACCACTCCTGCCAGCCCCCCTCACAGCTTGCTGGGGCCCTGCGGCAGGCACGGCCAGGAGGGGACATGGGACACGGTGTGCCATCCTTGCCATCCTTTGGGACACGGTGTGCCACCCTTTGGGACATGCCAGTCCCCACTGTTGTCCCCCCAGGGTCCAGCCTGTGCCCCACCAGCTCCCCTTGCCTGCTGCACCTCCTCCCACCCTTGTAGGGGCAGCTGATGCGAAATGGGCCGCCCCAAACTCGGGGGGCACCTCCCAGGAGGACACCCCAGCCGTGAGGAGGAGGAGGGACGGGAGGAAGGGGCCGGGCAGGCACGAGCCCGCGGGGACGAGGTCGGTCCTGGCTGCATTCCTGACTGCAGCAGGCTGAATGGGGAGGTTTGGGGCAAGGTCTGGGTTTGTCCCAGGAGGGCACCCACGGATGGGGCACGGGCTGTGAGGAGGGGGCACCGGGCACGGGAAGGGGCTCGCACTCACCTCGTGTGCCCTCCGCGCTGCCAGGCTGAGCGGGACTGAGCGAGCATCGCTGCCGGCGGGGAGGGACCGAGGGAGGGATGCGGCGGGCTGGGAGCGCCGCCAGCCTCCTCCCCTTCCCGGGCAGAGCCACCTGCCCCGGCCAGCCGGACCCAGCGCCGGGACAGCTCCGTGGGGATTTACGGGGTTCTGTGGGGCTCTGTGGGGCGGAGAGCGGCGCTGCCCCGCACACGCTTCCCTGCCCCTGTCCGTGTCCCTGCCTCTGTCCCTGACCCTGTCCGTGTCCCTGCCCCTGTCCCTGTCCCTGTCCCTGCCCCTGTCCCTGTCCCTGTCCCTGTCCCTGCCCCTGACCCTGTTCCCTGTCACTGCCCCTGTCCCTGTCCCTGTCCCTGTCCCTGTCCCTGCCCCTGTCCCTGTCCCTGTCCCTGCCCCTGTCCCTGTCCCTGCCCCTGTCTCTGTCCATGCTCCTGTCCCTGTCCCTGTCCCTGCCCCTGTCCCTGTCCCTGTCCCTGTCCCTGTCCCTGCCCCTGTCCCTGTCCCTGTCCCTGCCCCTGTCCCTGTCCCTGTCCCTGCCCCTGTCCCTGCCCCTGTCCCTGTCCCTGTCCCTGCCCCTGTCCCTGTTCCCTGCCCTTGTCCCTGTCCCTGCCCCTGTCCCTGTCCGTGTCCCTGCCCCTGTCTCTGTCCATGCTCCTGTCCCTGTCCCTGCCCCTGCCCCTGTCCCTGCCCCTGCCCCTGTCCCTGCCCCTGTCCCTGTCCCTGTCCGTGTCCCTGTCCCTGCCCCTGTCCCTGTCCCTGCCCCTGTCCCTGCCCCTGCCCCTGTCCCTGTCCCTGCCCGTGTCCCTGCCCCTGTCTCTGTCCATGCTCCTGTCCCTGTCCCTGTCCCTGCCACTGTCCCTGTCCCTGTCCCTGTCCCTGCCCCTGTCCCTGTCCCTGCCCCTGTCCCTGTCCCTGTCCCTGTCCCTGTTCCTGTCCCTGACCCTGTCCCTGCCCCTGTCCCTGTCCCTGTTCCTGTCCCTGTTCCCATCCCTGTCCCTGTCCCTCCTCGTCCCGCGGTCCCCGAGCCCTCCCATGGCACAGAGCCTGCCCGGGCATGTTCCTCCTGCTCACCGTGCCCTCCTGGAGCTCAGCCTGCCCCATTTGCCCCTTTTTGGCTCCATTCCTCCACTTCCCCCTTCCCAGCCCCACCGAGCATCCACGGGGCGCTCACAGGGAGCTGCCAGAGCTGGGCAGGAACAGAGAGAGCCCAGAGCCTGTGGGGCAGGGGAGCCCCCAGAACAGCAGCGAGGGGCTCTGCCTGGGGTCAGGCATTGTGGGGCAGGGGGAGCCCCCAGAACAGCAGCGAGGGGCTCTGGCTGGGGGTCAGGCATTGTGGGGCAGGGGGAGCCCCCAGAACAGCGAGCCTTTTCCCTCCTCCTCCTGCCCCTTTCCCACTGCATCCACAGTGGGATGAACTCCACTGGGGTTCACAGCCGCCTTCCACCCTCCCTGGCGCCAGGATCCCTGCCACGTGAGGGTTTTCCATGGGCTCAGGGTGTGGAAAAGGTTGGCATTGGTAAAGCCTTGGGGTAAGTAAATGAGAAAAGGATTGGCAGCCAAAGTTCCCAGCAACTCTCTTTATATATAAAATGTCTTTTTATCCACCAGCAAGGGAAGGATGACCCAGTGAATCCATTCATGTGAATTCATGAGCATTCACACAAATCTCTAATTCCTGTGGGGCAAAAAGCAGAAAAAAGCCCCACAAAAGCACCTGTTTGGGTACTTCCCCCGCAAGTGACTGTGGCACCCACAGAGGTCTCAGCGAGCGATGGAGACTCACAGGGCTGAAGAAAACAGCCCCAGGACAGCTTTGGATGGTCAGTGGTACCCCCAGAGGTGCCAGCCGAGGGATGGAGACTCACAGGGCAGGGTTGGCTGCTCCAGCAGCAGCCTGAAACCCCGTGCCACGGTCCACTCACAGTGCCCAGGCAAAGGCACAGGGATTGTCTCACAAAAGATCCCCGGGGCTGCCCTGGCACCAACACAGCCGGCCGAGGCAGCACAGCGATCCTAGTCCCCGGGGTCCTCTGAGGAGACCAAAGTGCACTCGAACACCTCCTGGAAGGAGTCGAGGAAGGGCTGCAGGACCTGGCTGACGGCGACGTGCTGCCCCAGCTCGCGGCTGAGCGAGGTGACGCCCTTGCCCTCCAGCCCGCAGGGCACGATGTGCTCGAACCACGAGAGGTCGGTGCAGCAGTTGAGCGCCAGCCCGTGCGAGGTGATGTGGTTCCCGCAGTGCACACCTGCGGGGCCGAGAGCACATCCCGTCAGCTCCATCACACCGAGCGACCGCGCCGCCCAGAGCACTGAGAACACCCTCCCCACCACGCTGCGCTCCCTTCTGCCAGGGGAAACCCGAACACTGAGTTTCCTGACAGGCCCCCCAAAACTGGGGCCGATGGGGAGCAGCGTGCCCAGACCCTCCGCCCCAGCCCTGCATCCCCCAGCGCCTCACACCCCTGGAATTTCCAACGGGCCCCAAATCCAGGCTGCAGGGTCCCGGGAAGAGGTGCAGGATGTGGAGGGGTGCAAGGGAAGGGGCAAGGCTGGGAACTGGGCTGCAGCCAGCCCTGGGAGCAAGGGGTGCCCAGTGCTGGGAGCCAGATGGGCTGCAGGGGCTCCAGATTGTGCTGTCCCCCCCTCCTGCGTGCCAGTCCCACCCCTGCAGCTCCAGGTTCCCGCAGTGCCCTGCCCTGTGCCCAGGAATCGCAGGATGGGCTGGGTTGGGCTGGGAGGAGTTCCATGGGCAGGGACACCTCCCATCATATCCCAGGTTGGCCTTGGGCACTGCCAGGGATCCAGGGGCAGCCCCAGCTGCTCTGGGCACCCTGTGCCGGGGCCTGCCCACCCTCCCAGGGAATAATTCCTGATTCCCAATATCCCACCCATCCCTGCCCTCTGGGAGGCCATTCCCTGTGTCCTGTCCCTCCAGGCCCTGTCCCCAGTCCCTCTGCAGCTCTCCTGGAGCCCCTTCAGGCCCTGCCAGGGCTCTGAGCTCTCCCTGGATCCTTCTCCTCTCCAGGCGAGCACCCCCGGAGCCCAGCCCGGCTCCACGCTCCCGCCGCGCTCCCGGGGCCGTCCCCGCTCACCGATGGCGCAGAGTTTGCTGTCGCCCATCCAGACCCCGGTGTAGGGCGGCGGCAGCGCCCGGGCCGCGCCCAGCCCGAGGCGGCGGCACAGCCGCAGCACCAGCGCCTCCAGCCCGGCCACGTAGGCGCGCAGGGGCAGGCGGCGGCGGCGCAGGTCGAGCACGGGGAAGGCGAGCAGCTGCCCGGGCCCGTGGAAGGTGATGTGCCCGCCGCGCCGCGCCGCCACCAGCGCCGCGCCCCGCGCCCGCAGCGCCGCCGCCGCCGCCGCGCCCGGCGCGCCCCGCAGCCCCCAGGTGTACACGGGCTGCAGCGGCTCGCTCAGCACCACGCTCTCCGCCGCCACCGGCACCGGCACCGGCTCCGGCTGCCCCGGGCCCCGGCGCGCCGCCCGCAGCGCCGCCACGCAGCGCTCCTGCACCCGCAGCGCCTCCGCGTACGGCACCGCGCCCAGCCGCAGCACACGCACCGACAGGGCCCGGGGGCACATGGTGGGCCCGGGGGGGACACGGGGACAGCCGGGATACGGCCGGGATAACACCGGGACAGCCGGGGACACGGCCGGGATACCCGGGGACAGTGCCGGGACAGCGCCGAACCGGGCAGGGGACGGGAACGGGGACGGGGGCAGCGGACACGGGGACACGGAAAAGCAGCGGGCACGGGGACGGAAGGGAGGCGGGGACGGAAGGGAGGCGGGGAGGGAACGGGAGGCGGGGATAGGGACAGCGGGTCATGTGGACGCGGTCAGGGGGACGGGCTCCGGTGGGGATGGCACCGCTGGGTGGCCGCGGGGAACGGCCGGGCATGGGGACAGGGAGGGGAGAGCAGGGCACAGGGGACAGGAGTGGATGGTGGGGCACGGGGATGGCATGGAGAACAGGCGTGCAGGGGCAGAGGATGGGGGACAGGGCACGGACATGGTGAGTGGGACGTGGGGGACAGGGCAGAGGAGACAGCAGCACACGGGATGCGGGTTTGGGGTTGGAGAGACAGGAGCAGGGCCTGGGGACACAGGACATGGGCCAAAGGAGGGTACCGGGATGGAGGGATTGGGATTGGCAGATGGTGCCCAGGGACAGGGCTGACACACAGGGGACAGGGATAAGGAGGTGACAGGGCTGCGGGTGGCTGATAATGGCCAGGGCCGCAGGAAGGGCACAGCCAGGAGACACAGGGCCTCTGTCACCACAGGACGTGGGACACGGGGCACTAGGGTGGGGGACAGCAGGGGATGAGGGCAGGGAGTGTGCACACGACATCCCAGAGCAGCTGGGCAATCACAAAGCAGGCTAAAATCGGGATTCTGGGGTACAAGTAGGACATTGTGGATGCTCCAGCCCTGGAAGTGTTCCAGGGCAGGTTGGATAAGGCCTTGAGCAACCTGGTGCACTGGAATGTGTCCCTGCCCATGGCAGGGGGTGGAACAGGAGGAGCTCCAAGTTCCCTTCCAGCCCTTCCCTTTGTGTGATTCTGTGCTGGCACCTCAAGGCTGTGCAGTGTAAATAAAGCCCTCGTGTTGCCGAGGTGCTGGAGAGGGCTGCAGTTCTGGGACTGTGAAAGAGGAAATGTTCCCACCCCAGCTTCTTACTCCAAATGTAGGAAATGCACAAATCTGGTCGAACTGCTAATGAGTGAACCATTAAAACCTGAGCAAACTTTGCCAGCCTGCAGCCCTTTCAGCTTATCCAGTGTGTGAAATATGTATGTCCTGATTTTATAGAGCACTCACTGTGTTACTGTTTTATCAGAACACACCTCCCTGGTCATTTGCCCTTTGTCATCACAGGTAATTTAGCTCTTGGCTGACAAGGTCGATTTCTGTGTTATTGCAAGGAAGGAAAAGTGCTTCTCTTTGCTAGGCTGTTTTCTCAAAGAAGAGGAGAAAAAGTGGAGGGGAAAAAGCACCAGGTATTGGTGGAGCCAGGCTGAGGATCCCACATCAGGGGTGGGATCATCGCCTCAGCAGCTCCGGGAGGGCTGCTCCAGCTCTCTGCCTTGGCAGGACAGACACAGCAGCGTGTGTGCAGCCGGTCATTTCCTTGTTTTTATGGCTGAGCCCCCCCTTGCTGGCCGGGGATCAAAGCCCAGGGCCCTTCCTGCCTGCGTAGGACAGGGGAGCTGTGTGTCACAGCCGCGGGACCCTCGTCAGCAGCGCTGGCACTGCCCCATTCACCGTGCACATCCTGCACTGCCCCATTTGCTGCCCTCATCCTGGACTGTCCATTTTCTGTGCCCATTTTCTGTGCACATCCTGCCTTTCAGCCGGGTGGAAATTGTCACTTTAGGACACGAAACAGAAAGGCACAGACACACTGGATTTCCTAAGGCAAAAGAGAGGGAAGTTTAATCCTGACTGGATGTGACGGTGCCACCTCTCCAATGACACTGGACAACAAACCAACAGTCTAACAATTTTCTTTTCCTCTGTCAAAGAAGGCAAAGCAGTGAGTTATTTACATAAAGCACGTGAGAAAGTTCGTTACGAGAATGTAAACACCAGAAGGCTTAGAGAAACTTGTAAAAACAAGGTGACAGGAAATGGCGTGCAAGGGGCCGTGGGTGGCTCGCCTTTTATCCCCCTCTCAGGGCTGGGGTGCTTCCAAAGCTCTCAGTGGTGTTCATGGTGCTGTACCTTCTCCTCTGGGTGCCTTAAGCACCGGCAGAGCCTCTGCACTCCCCAGCAATTCCTTGGAGAGTTTTGTATGCCAGGAGAGCCCTTGAGGGGCGATGCAGTCAGGGCCCAGCAGCAGGAGGAGCGGGGGGACAGTGGTGGTGGCTGTGGAACAGGTGCCTGGCACAGCTCACAGAGAGCTGAGACAGAGCCAAGGGCACCATCCTGGCTCCAGTGAGGGCTGGGATGAAAATCCTGTGTATAGCAGAGGTGGCCTTTGAGTCCTGGTAAAATCTATGTATTGTACAAGTGGCCTTGCCCCGATCCTAGTTGTTCCAAATGGGCTGCAGCTGTGATGTCCTTCATTGGGCTGCAGCTGTGGCTAATGAGGATAACTGGGATAAAAGGGGGTGGGTTTGGCCAGGCAGGGAGAGCCTTGGAGGAGCCCTGAAGCTGGAGTATCACTGCTGTCAGGAGCTGCTTGTGAGAAAACCACCCAGAAGGTATGGGACTCTAGGAACAGGATAACAGCAATATGAGTACAGCACTGCCCGGTTTTTAGGGCAGGATCTCGGGCCTGTGTCCCACAGGCTCTCTCTGCCCGCTCACTGACTCCAGCAGCGCTCCCGGGCTGTGCTGGAGGGGAAGGAAGCCAGGGCAGCACACGTGTGGGGCTGTGCCCCTCGGGGGCAGTAAGGAAGCACTTCAGGAAGCTCCTGCTGGCCTGGCACAGGGCTGAGAGCTGGGGTTCCTGTGCTGGCTGCACCTCCCTGGGCAGGGCTGGGCTTTGGCCCATCCTGGACCTTTCTGACCCAAACCCTTCTGTGATTTGAACAACTTCTCCTTATGTCCACTCCAAACCTCTCTTGTTTCAATTTGTGCCTACATAGCTCATGCTTTTTATTTATATGTATACATTTACATGTCAATTTATACATATAAATTCTATTTATGCACATAAATTATACATATAAATATATTTATACTTATACATTTACATATACCTCTTATTTTTATTTATAAATTTACACATGTAAATTACATTTATACATATATGTATAAATATATTTACACATATACATTTACACGTAGCTCATATTTTTATTCATACATATAAATTTACACATCAATGTATGCATATAAATTCTATTTATGCACATACATCTAAATTATACTTATAGATATATTTTTACATATAATTTTACACATAGCTCATACTTTTTATTTATACACAGACTATAAAGCAGGTGTGAGTGAGGCCAGATGCAGATCCCACAGCATTTTAATACAGAGGAAAGGAGTCCTCAGCTGGAGAATTCTTACCTCTTACACCCATGTGTACTCTTAAGCCAACCTGCAGGAGCAGCACACGCTGAGCCCTGAGGTGAAAAGTGTAATTTTACACTCATCAGGCACCTTGGCCAGGTCATAAAACCCTCCAGAGAGTTCAGAGCAGGAAACTAAAGGAAGAAAAAACAGGAGATGAATAAGAGGCTCAGAACAATGAAAAGATGAGTAAGGTGCTTGAGACCAGGACACTCCTTCTGTGAAGGAGGCAGAAATGTCAGGGCAGGAATGTCACAAGAATAACTGCGGTGAGGTGCGGGAAAGAGACAGCAGGAGTGTGGGAACAGGCTCCTGGCACAAGGAGGAAGAGGATGTGGGTGGGTTTGTGACCAGCCAAACAAACCTGGTGCCAGCTGAGCACCGAGTGCCATTGTGAGCCCATTGCAAACCCTGTTAAAATAAACCCTGAGTTTATTCTAGCCCTCACCAAACCTGTCCAGTTTCCTCCCCTGACCTTTGCCAGGTACAAAGCTGCTGTGTTCAGGTCGGGATCTGCATCCTGCTGCAGTTCTCAGGGGTGAGGGGCCTTGGCCAGGGACGCTCCTGGTGACCGAGGGTGGCACTGCCACCACAGGCCCTGCCTGGGGCTCTGTGCCCCGAGGAGCCAGGGCGCCGCTGCTCTGGGGTCCTGCAGCTCTGCCCTGGATATTTGCTGATATTTTGGTGTTTTCAGCCAGCTCAGCTCCTTCTGGCACCTCCTTTTGGAGGTGCTGGTGCAGCTGGGCAGGGGCATGAGGGGAATGGGAGTCTCTGCTCCCGAGGAACAAGGGAGGAAACGCCTCAAGCTGGGCCAGAGGAGGGTCAGGCTGGAGATCAGGGGAAATTGCTTCATGGAAAGGGCTGTCCAGGTGAGCCTCCCTCTCTGGAGGCTCACCTGGAGGCATTCATAGCCGTGTGGATGTGGCACTTGGGGACATGGGGCGGGGGTGGCCCTGGCAGCGCTGGGGAAGGATTCCACTGGAGGATCCTGGAGGGATTTGGGGTTCCTCCCGCTGGTTCTGGGGTTCCTCCGGGGATAACCTGGGCGGCACAAGCCCGGGCTGTCCCCGGCCGTGTCCCTCCGTGCTGCGGTGTGCAGCTGGCACCTGCCGACCCGCACAGGAACTGCACGGGCAGCGCGGGAGATGCGGGACATGCGCTGCCGTGCGGAACACAGGCGTGCCGCTGCTGTCCCCAGCTCTGCGGGGCCGCTGACCCCGCTCGGGGCTGGAGCAGGGATGCTTTGGAACTGCTGTGTGTGCCTGTCACAGCGCGGTTTCCCCCAAATCCATAAGAAGCTATTTTATTTTATTTTTTTCATTTTATTTTAACATATTATTTAATTTCATTTAAATATTCTAATTTTTATTATATTATTGTATTATATTTTAGTATTCTATTTTATTAATTTATTTTAATATTTTATTATGTCAATAATTATTTTAATATTTTATTTTATTTTTAGCTTAGTTTGTTTCGCCTATTTAATTTTATTATTTTAATATTTATCTGAATTTTTATTTTAATATCTCATTTTAATATTTAATTTTATTATTTTATCTTGGTTTATTTTGTTCATTTCGAGCCCCGGCACCGGTCCGGTGTTCGCGTTTCCCTCGGTGTGTCCCCGCGCGGCCGCCGTGGTTGTGGGGCCGTTACCATGGCGGCGGCGCGCGCGCGGCGCTGAGGCGCGGGGCGGGAAGCGCGGGCCCGGCGCGGCCATGGCGGCGGACGAGCTGTACCTGGAGAACATCGACGAGTTCGTCACCGACCACAACCGCGTCGTGAGTGCCGCCGGGCCCGCCGCTGCCCGCCCGCCGCCTGCTCCCGCTCCCCCTGCTCCCCGTGCCCGTTGCTCCCCCCGCGGCCTGCTCCCCGCGCCGCCTCCCCTGCCCCGCTGCCCCCTTTCCCACCCGCTGCCTTCCGCTGCCCCTTTCCTTTCCTCCTCTTCTCTCTCCTTTCCCTTCCTTCTCCTCCTTCTGCTTTCCTTCTCCCCCCCTTCCACCTTCCCTTTCCTTCTCGCCTCTTTACATTCACACTTCTCTTCTTTCTCCCCCTTTTCCTCCTCATTTTCCCTTCCTTCTTCCTCTTCCTCCTCACTTCCCTCTCCTTTCTCCCCTCTCTTCCTCCTCTCCCCCTGTTTTCTCTCTCTCTTCCCACCTTCCTGAACTGGTTTTCTGCATGGGTTTGTTCCTTTCCAAGTTTATTTCAAAAATTTATTTGGAAGTGAAATGGGTTTTGCCCAGAAAGTGGTGCGGCAAAGTTGGTGCAACTTGCCTGACAATGTGAACGTTCCCAGCCTGTGGCTTTGTGGCTTGCTCCCGGAACAATGTAGACAAACAAGAGTTTAATTGTTGTGTTTGCAGCCCGGAGCCTGGGGCAGGAGCAGGTGTCAGGGATGTACCTGCTCAGAATGGCAGGGCAGGGCTGAGACTGCAGCCCTGAAATCCCGAGATTGGCTCGGTGGTGTCCCCGGGCCAGGAGAGGGGCAGAAATTTGCCCCACACCTGTTGGGACAGTTCAGAGTGCTCGGTGAGGCACGGGTGTCCAGGGGCTCTCACTCCTGCCCTGGAAGGGAGGGGTGTCTCAGGATTTCTGATCGCACTGGCAGGCCAAGGTGTCCTCACTGAAGTGGTTTTTCGGTTTTTCCCTTTTCCAGGTGACCTACAAATGGCTGAGCTACACACTGGGCGTCCACGTGAACCAGGCCAAACAGTAGGTGTCCCTGCATGCCCCGAGCCTGCTCAGTTCCTGTCAGTGCCGTGCTCATTCCTGCTCCCATCCCCTCAAAATATCCCTCTGGAGAGCCTTACCAGCCCTGCCTGTCCTCTCAGCCTGGCACTCCCTGTGCCTGCCTGCCCTGCTGGGCAGGGGTGCACCAGAGAGTCCCCAGTTCCTCCCTCGGGGGCTGCAGGAATGCCTTTCTGGAGGAGGAGAGGCTTGGGAACAAACTGCCCAGGGGCTGTGAGACACCCTGTTATATACCGTAAAATGTATTTCTATACTAAATACATTATTCTATGTATTATTATATTTATTATGTAAAAAATACCTTCTATATAAAATATTGTTATGTGTGCAATAGATAATATATATTATATGTATTATATGCTATTACATGATTTTTAATACTAAAATACATTACTATATGTACTCTTATATATACAATATATAAAATATATTATATATAATATATTACTTTATGTAAATATATAACATTATATGTTATATGTATTATTATATGTAATATTGTAGTAGGAGTCCTAGTAAAATATCTGTGTTGTATTGAGTGGCCTTGCCCCAATCCTAGTTGTTCCAAATGGGCTGCAGCTGTGATGTCCTTCCTTGGGCTGCAGCTGTGGCCAGTGAAGGTAACTGGGATAAAAGGGGCTGGGCTTGGCCAGGCAGGGACAGCCTTGGAGGAGGTGTGGTGAAGGAGCAGGAACAACACTGCTGTGAAGAGGTACTTGTGAGAAAACCACCCAGAAGGTATGGGACTCTAGAAGTAGGATAACAACAACATATACTATTAAATGTGGTTTTATACTAAAATACATTGTTATATCTATTATTATATATAATAGATATTAATTTATATTATGGATGTAATATATAATATATGTAATATATTATTTTATATTATATGGGTTATGTATTACATGTATCATATACTAGTAAACGTATTTTCATACTAAAATATATTATTATATCTATTATATATAATATAATATATAATATATCACATGTATAATATGTATTATAGAAAATATTTAGATTAAATTATGTTATACTAATTACATTACATTATAGGTATTATATGCTATTACATGAATTTGCCCCTTTGTTTCTGTAGTTGTTGGACTGGGGTTCTCCACAGTGGCGGAGGAGCAAGGGTCTCAGAAAATTACCCCTGAGGAAATTAAATTAATTTAAATTAATCCTGAGGAAATGGTGCCCTGTTGGCAGGTGTCCCTGCCAGGCTGGCTCTCCGTGTGCGCAGTCCCTCCCTGGCAGGGCTGCAGGCTCTCTCCCCTCCTCTCTGGCTGACCCTGGTTTCTTTTGTGCAGGATGCTCTACGATTACGTGGAGAGGAAGCGCGGGGAGAACTCGGGGGCTCAGCTGCACGTCACCTACCTGGTGGCAGGGAACCTCCTCCAGAATGGACACGTTGTGAGTGCTTCCCCTCTCTCTGGGAGCCTCTGCTGTGGTGTCTCCTGCCTCTCTCTGTGCTCCTGGGGTCAGAGCTGCGCTGGCCCCTGGGCAGGGACCGGAGGAGGCTCAGGGTCTGTCCCAGCAGGCAGAAGGATCAGCTGCCATGGTTTGGGAGCACAGTGCTGGATAACTCCCCAGGGTTCTCACCAGCTCGCTCAGATGCTGCCAGCACCCAGCTCCATGCCCTTGCTGCTGTTGGGCAGCAAAGATAGATCACAAAGCCTTGTGCAGGGGCCCTTCTGAGATCAGCTCAGCCACGTGCCAGGGTCTGTGTGGCGTGGGGGTGCCTGAGGGGGGCTTGGAGGGACAGCCCAAGTGGCAGGGAATGATAACCAACAGAGCAGCACACCTACAGCTCAAGCTCTCTTGTTAATTCAACCAGCTTTCTAGTCCTGGTGAACAAAACAAACAGGAATTTATTAGCAGCATTCTACATTTAAAGTGCTTCAGCTGATTAAGCAAAGGAATTGCTGCTTAGTGCATTTAGCCTGTCAGATTTTCAGCAATGTCAGCTAAAAGTTCAGGCAGATAGCCCAGAGGTTTTTAAAAGAAAATTCAGTGTCTGCTCCCCTTTGCCCACAGACAAATTTAGGAGCCAAACACGAAATGCCTTTGACATCCCACTAAGTGTTTTTAAATACCTATTACAATATTACAGTATATTACAAATATCTATTACAATATGATCCAGTCTTCATTTAGGAATAGTAAATCTCAGGCTGTCCTGGCTTTTGTTTGTAGATTGGAAAAAAATCCCAACAAACCTTTTTTTGTTCTCCTAAACAACAAACTGTTTCACATGCATGAAATATTGTGTCAGTCTCCAAATCTGCCTGAATTGGAAGGTTATTGTTTACTGCATTAGTTCTGTATGGTGGCATATTTAAAGTTGCACAGGCAGTGTCACATTTACAGCCCAAGTTTAACAGGTATTCCCCTGGTTTCTTTTGGAAATAACAAATCTCTTGGCTCACTAGAACTGGCCAGGGGACTGCCAACCTGTACCGTTGTATTTAATGTGTCTGAAACAAACAGGTGGCTTCTGACATAGGAACAAATAATTATTTGTTAACTCTTTCTTAGCAGCTTGTGAGTTTTTAAGATAATATCACAGTGCCACTGGATGGTTTGGGTTGGCACAGGCAGGGAATCTTCCACCAAGGGAAGTTATATGAAGGTGACTTCTGTCCCCCTTTATTTTCAAATCTGCTGGGAGAGCCCTGCCCTGCTGGGAGGGACAGCCCTGCACTGCTGCCTGCTGGCAGTAGGTGTAGCCGGAATGCTGCGGATGCAGCTGCAGCACTCCTGCAGGGAGAGCTGTGGAAATCCCTCTGGAGTACTCCCCTTAACACTGCACACTCTTTCCTTGCTGCTTTCTGCACCCAGGGGCCAGTCTTTGGTTATCCTTTTACCTGCCTGTGGATTCTCTTGCCACTTGCTGTTTTGCTGCCGAATTAAAGCAACTTTTTAATCCTGGTGAACAAAGAAACTTAAATTAATTTACAGTATTTTATATTTGAAGTCCTTCAGCTGATTAAGCAAAAGAATTGCTGCTAAATGCATTTAGCTTGTCAGATTTGCAGGAATGTCAGCTAAAATTTCAGGCAGATACCCTGGAGGTTTTTAAAAGAAGATAAAATTCAGTGTCTGTTCCCCTTTGCCCAAAGATAAATTTAAGAGCCAAGCACTAAATGCCTTTGACATCCCACTGAGTGTTTTTAAATACTTATTACAATATATTACAAATGTCTATTGCAATATGATCCAGTCTTCTTTTAGGAATAGTAAATCTCAGGGTGTCCTGGCTTTTATTTGTAGATTGGAAAAGAACCACCAACAAACCTTTTTTTGTTCTCCTAAATAATAAACTGGTTCACATGCATGGAATATTGTCTTTTAATCCCCAAATCTGCCTGAAATGGAAGGTAATTGTTTATTGCATTAGTTCTGTGTGATGGGATGTGTTTAACTACAGCTGCACAGGCAGTGTCATGTTTATAGCCTGAATTTAGCAGGATTTTCCCTGATTTCAGACAGATCCATGGCATCTGTTTAACACAGAATTAGTGGTGGGGTTTTCAGTCTGTCTCTCTGGATCCTCCCAGTATTAACCACAGCCTGTTAGATGTCCTGGAGCAGGTATAGATAGACCTTAAAGACTGGCCAGAGAGCACATTTCAGAGCTTTAAAAACTGATGAGTGTTTAAAGGCATTGCCGCTGTTCTGTGCTACAATAATCATTAGGCTTTGTTATTTAATAACTGTAAGTAGCAGTCTTGCGTACAAGCTCAGGTTTTAAGGTTGTGTTTCTTTTTTGCAGTGCCACAAGGTCGCAGTAGTGAGGGAGGATGAACTGGAAGGTAAGCAGGCTGGGAAAGTCGTGTGGCTTTAACTTTTTTCTTTGAAAGAACAGCAAAATGAGCAAAGCTGAGAACTTGCCATCTGCACGTAAATGCCCAGCCAGGCTCTTGGGGTCAGGTGTGTACTTTTTGTACCAGCTGTTTCTCAGAATTTGGAGTGTCTGAGCCAGCCGCTGAATACCTTCAGGTTGTGAATTGAGTCTGATTTTTTTTTTTTCTGTCAGTGATTCTTTTCCACGTCCCTGCCGCTGACAGCAGGGAGACAGCAATACACCAGTAGTGTCTCAGAACAACTGGGAGCCTTCAGGCCCCCAAGAATGCTGGAACTGGTAATTGTGGTTATTGGTTCAGTGCAATTGCAGTCTTTGCTGCTAGTCCCATGGGTGTTAAAACCTTCTCATAGAACATTTACTTCACTTTGGTGAGTGAAAGGTGGAAAAACCCCTATTGCAACACTGCTGAGTGCACTGTCTGTTGTCTCACCTCCTTTCTGGTCCTGCTGATGAAATCTTACCCACAGAACTGAAACGCAGCTTCAGGCTCTTCATCACTTTCAAATAACATCTTTGGCACTTGAGAGCACACTGTGGTATTTGTGACCTTCAGGATGTGAGCTCATGACCTCACTTTGTTTGAAGGACTTACGTTGTTGGAAATCTGAAGTGGATTTCTAGCTCAGGCCGTTTGCCTCCGAGTAGGAGATTGTCAGGCAGGGCAGCTACTCTGTGTCATGTTTGTTGAGTTATGTGTGCTGTGTAACACTGTTTTGCTGTGGAGGAAAGGGTTGCTCATGGTTTTTGTATTGGAAGGCAGGCCAAAGGCATGACTTATATTTGGAAGAGGCTGAGATTTTTGATGGGAGTAGGGCTGCATAGTCTAGGACTGGCCCCAAGAAATGATTACTGTGTGTATTTTTACAGTGCCTAGAAGCTCAGCCTCAGACCAGGACTCTGTGGAAAGAACAATATAAGCAGTGAACAAAGAATTCCTGAAAGCCAACCCTTGTCCCAAGGGGGTTGCAGTCTGAGTAGCACAAAAGAGAGAAGGTTTTCATTCTGGGGGTGGCACTGTGGTGCTGGACACAGCCCCAGGGGCAGAGAGCAGTGACCAGCTACCTTCTGCCTCAGCCTTGGGTACTCCCTCAGCTGTTCTGCATCCCAAGCACTGGATGTTTGGAAGGCAAACACAGAGAGATCCCTCCGAAGTCCGAGAGTGTGTAGTGGAAAACGTGACAGGCTTGTGGGGTTTGCTGCCTTGAATTCCTCATTAGTGAGCGCTGGGAGAAGGTGTGGCTGGACCTTTTTGTGTTTGTGGTTTGCTGTCAAGTAGTCTGTCAGTCTTGCTGGGTGTGCTAACAGAGGGCTTTTTTTTCTCTTTTCCCCAGCAATGAAGTCCAAGCTGTCCACAATTGCCAGTGTGCACGTGTACAGCATCCAGAAGGCCCTGCTCAAGGACAGCTCCCCCCTCTACAACACCGACTACGACATCGTCAAAGCAAACCTGCAGCACTGCAGCAAGTGAGTGACTCCTGGCTCCTTTGCCTTCTGAAGCACTTCCAGAGTGCACCTCTGTGCTCACTGGATAGGCCTGGACCTCTAGAGAGCTGGGAAAAGATATCCTCAGAGTCCTGCCAGAGCAGTGCCCAAAGAGCACATTGTGTGGCTGTTGTGCAAACTAAGCCAGATGTTGGTTCACTTGGTCCTTACTCTGACAAGGAGACTGTTCCAGTACCTGGCTTGTCTGATAGCTGGAAACGTTTTTCTTTTCCAGGCCACACTTCATCATGACCATTTTAATCCAGTTCTCAGCCACACAGGAAGAGAAAATCGAAACAGGCTGATAAAACCATGAATGATGTGCTCTGCAAAGCATTTACAGGAGTTTGCTTTCTGTTTTGTGAAACGGTGTTCTCATCTTCTGGACTCGTCCAGTTCTCTGAAGGTGTCTCACAGGAGCTCCTCCTCCAGGAGCTGGGCTTTGGTCTCTGTGGGTTTATTGCAGCTCAGAGTAGGCTGTTATCTCTGAGATGGAGGAGAAGCACACAGAGCAGTCCAGGCAGCAGCAGTGTCCTTCCTGGTGGAGCTGGGTGGGATGCAGCCCCCAGGAGTCCCTGGCTCCCTCCTGAGCAGATGCAGCTTCTCACTTGTGTGCAGTTCCCACCAGGACAGCTTCAGCTTGAAGTCATGGGGATGCACGGTGCCATGACCAATCTGGTTTGAAGGGGATGCCTGAAGGGTGTGTCATAGGAAGAGTATAGAATCTGAGAGGAGAAATGTGGCCCTATCCAAAGTGTTGACAAGAGAGTGGCAGAGAAAATAGGAGCTGTGTGTTTGGATGGGTGCCCTGGAAGGAGCTGGGTGATCCCACTCAGCACAGCCATGTGCCCCGGGTGTGCCTGCAGTTGTTCCACTCTGTTCACTCTTAGGCACCCCAGCACAGTGGTCCTTGTGCCTTATGGATACTTGTATCCTCTGGGATTTAAACATCCAGGAGGTTTAGATAATCCAGACTCTGAAACAGCTCTCTGAGGCCTGCCTGTAAATCCAGCTTTGAAGCAGGATTTCCCAAGGAAAGTAAGAAGTGCACCTTCTTCATTTGTGACCTGGCTGAAGTAAATACAGATTGATCCCATTCCTCCCTCTTGCCAGCTGCACGGATTGTCTGGGAAAAGATTCCTGCAGGACCTGCAAAAGCCAGAGGTTTGATTGTGTGAGGTTTGCAGCAAACAGAACCTCCCTGTCTGTGCAGATATTTCACAGCTCTGGGACAAGGATCTTTGTTCTCCTCCGGGTTTCTGTGGGACCTCCTTTGCAGTGAAGACAGTGGAGGGGGTTAGATGCACTAACTAATGCCAATATCTGAGTTTAATGCCTGTTGCCACTGCCAGCTTTCCAAACAGAAGCAACTCCTTGTTTGCAGAGCATAGTCCAAGTATTGCCTGTTTTTTCAGTGGTTATTTAGTGAATTTTGGGTCAAGCCCATAAAGGTATAGTCACATAGCAGCATCAGGGCAAGCTGACTGGGAAATAGGAGAAGGTTAGCTGAGCTTTGCTGCACATCAACATAACCACTGACAATATTTTTTGTGACAATGTTATGTATTAGAGGGTTAGTGATGTTTGGAGTAGGAGCTCACGCTGCCCTGAGAGCTGTGTTATTAACCATGTTGAAAACAGATTGAAAGTGTAAAGCAGAGTAGGATTATTTTTCTTCAATGTCTGTTTTCCTTCCTTTAAAGGTTTGAATGTCAGGAGGTTGCTGCTGCAGCCTGGGAGTGCTGTGGAGATGGTGTTGTTTTGTTCTTACAGATCCTGATGGGAGTAGAAGTGGACTGTGCATGTGAGCAGCTAGTGCTGAGGCACAGAATTGGACTGGCAGAAAGAAGGCTGCTTTATTTCTTAGGCAAATGAAAATATGCTGTGTAATTCAGTGGGCTGGGAGGCGTGAGCTGGGCTCTTTTGTGGCATTTCTGTGGGAAATCTGGAAAGCGTCGCCTGTGATTTGCACAGTGGGGAGCAGAGTTCAGCTATTTTTGGGAACTGCTATTCCTGACTGTCAGTGAGCTGTGCTGTAACTGAGTATGTCATTTAGTTCTTGTGTCTCCACATCCCCAAACAATCAAGTTTCAAACCATTATAATCCAAGCTGCTTCTCGCTCTCAGGATTACTTGGAAATGACTTTGTGGAGTTAAATCGGAATGTCGTGGGTATTTTCTGAGCCATTTCAATTGTTCAGTTTCAGCTGGGGTTTGCCTACCTGACTGAGTGGGGCTGCTTGTGGCAGCAGCTGTGGGCTTTGTCAGAGCATCAGAAAGTTATAAATGTTTTAGATCCTCACTCAGCCATGCAACTTCTGCCACAGGCTGTAGAGAGCGTAACCCATTTAGGAATAAAATGCAGCCTGCTCCTTGTCCAGCCTGGGTGTGGAGAAGGCCTTTACCCCCCAGGAAAGCTGCACAGCTTGTTTGACACATGAATGCTGTGGCTCTTGCTGACAGGTTCAGCTGATCTTTTCATCAGAGGTCTCTTGCTGCGTGCCAGCCCTTCTTTCTTGTCCCACGCACAGATTCAGTTGCTCCTTTTTCCATAACAGGAGCGTGCAGGCCCGGAGGAGCCTGCAGGAGAGGGGAAGGTGAGGTGAGCACCCAGAGATGGAGAGGCTAATGGGGTTTTTCCCTCCGTCCATCCCACAGGTTCAGCGCCATCCAGTGCGCCGCCGCCGTGCCCAGGACGCCGCCCGAGGCCCCGCGAGCGCCGGCACCCGCGCCGAGCCCCCCGAGGCACAGGGACCCCGATGGCACCAGCACCCTCAATGGCCACGGGCCCCGGGCTGCCAGGCCCCCTCCCCAGCAGCAGAAGGGCATCATGGGCATGTTTGCAGCCAAAGCAGCGGCCAAGGCCCAGGACACAGCCAGGGAGGCCAAGGAGGCCCCAGGTGTAAGTTACCTCAGCCCTCTGGTTCATGGTGTTAACCATCTGCTCACACACTGCCTCAGCGAGCTCAGCCACCCCTGCGCTGCTCCTCCTGCCAGGCACACCTCCCCTGGGAGTGCTCAGGGCTCCTGTGGAGCGTTTAACTGTCACCTGGGCAAAAGCCCCTCGTGCCACACTCCGGGTGTCTCCACAGAAGAGAATTTGCCATGGCTTTCATGTTCCCAATGAGCTGGATCTCAGGCAGCATAGCTACAATTGCTCTGCTGTCTCCAGCTATCCCAATGTACACACCAGCTGAGGATCTTGCTCTCTCCATTGTGCTTAAAAGGATTTGTTTTGAGCAGTAAGTGAAACCTGAGAAGCCCAGGTCTTAAAAGTATCAAGGTGTTTAAACTTGGTGGGTGAGGGAAATTTCAGAGCTTGACCTGTGCAAGACTAAATTGTTTATCTTCTGGACTGCTGCTTTTCCAGGATAGGATTATGTTTTCATTTTAATTAGTATAATTGTTTTTAAAGTGATGTGGCCAGAAAAATGGGTGTTAAAATGGTAACACTCCCTGTGGATGGTTTGGCCTTTTCATAACAACTGAGAACGTTTGGGTTCCTTTCTCTGATTTTTATGGGGAGTTTAGAACTGGGGAAATGTGTGTATTTTGGGAACTTTAGTGTCTGGTTGTCTTTTATTTGCATGAAAAGAAGTTGGATTAGGAGGCTGCACTTTGTTAGATGGTGTGGCTATGATTTCTCACTGTGGTGGTTGCATTGGTGCAGCAAAGCAGTGATGTTTCCTTGCAAACAGCCTACGTGCCAGAGGAGCTGGATCCTGGTTTGGCCAGTCCCTGTTCTTTCCTCTGTTGGCTGCTGGGAACTGAGGCACTGATGGTTTGCAAACAGAGCAGCTCTTTCTGGGAGCTGACCCTGGTCCCAAGCATTATTTCAGTGATGGGAATGTGCCCCAAGTCAGATCTGAGCCTGGCTAAGGAGTCCTTAGGAACTCACTGTGGCCCCTTTGATGGCTAGTGAATATCTTCAAACTGTCCAAAACAGATAATTTGCTAAATCTGCTGAAATCTAAGGCAGTGGAAACAAATGCTATCTATTATTTTGCTGTGCACCTTGAGGGCTGAGAGCAATTCCTCTGCTTATTCCTTTCTTTGCTTCCAGGTGTCTGCAGCAAGCAGCAAGCCACTAACCAAGAACAGCATCATGAATAACTTCTTTGGAAAAGCTGCTATGAGTAAGTGCTTTTCTATTTTCAGAGGCCATCATGGTCAGGGAACAGCCTGTTGTAGTTCAAAAAACAAACAAACACATGAAAAAAAAACCAAACCTGAGGATTATTTGACGTATCTGTTCTTTTTTTCAATTATACTTTATTTAAGCTGGATAGAAATTTGAAAATACTCAGTAGAATCAAATGTTTTGTACTAGAGCCATGATGGGAGAAAGATAGGGAAAGGAGCAGAACTCTTCCTCCCCATCCCCACTCTACCAAACTAATTGGATTTTCTTTATATCCCCTCTTTCCGAATAGTTTTCTATACTTTCTCCTGCTCTTCTGCACTCAAAGGGGTTAAGGTTTTAGCACACAGCTTTTAAAGCAAAATTTAAGGGTTTTCAGTGGAATTTTTCAGACAAAAAGCTTGCTGGAGGGAGATCAATTAAAATTACATATTTGAGCAGACTAACCCAGGAAGGATTTTTAGTGCAGAAGAAATCTGATTTAAAGTGAGTTCTCCTGGCTGGAAGACCAGCTATTGGTGAGATGTTTGCCAAAAGCTGTTTTGCAGGGCATGTTAATGGTGCTTGCTTTTCATCACACAGCACTGAGGAGCCCATTGTTAGTTTTAGGGTTAATTTCTTTCCTAAAAACTGAAGGACTGATGCATGGAGAATAAAACTGAGGAGTGGCCTGTCTCTTTGAGCAGAGGTTTGGACTAGGTGGCCTCTGCAGGTCCCTTCTGAATTACCCAAGTCAAAGGAAATGATGCTGGAGCTTTTAAATACTGGAATATTGGAAAAGGACTGTGGGACCTCCTTCAAAGATTCCCTTATAGCAGAGAGTACAAGCGCTTCACAGAGCAGTTTTGGGAGAGAGTAAACAGCACAGTTCACTTTGTAACGGGCATCTGTCAGAGCTTGCAGGGGACAGTTCCAGCACTGAGCAGACAAGGCACAGCCCTGCTGGGACTCTTTGGTCCCTGTTTTGGTGAGACTGGGGGAGCTGAGGACATTCTCAGCCCAAGGACAATCACTACAGTTAACTGGAGTAAATTGTAAAGGTTTGGGGAGAGCCCTAGACCCCAGCTCACGTGCTGAGAACCCAAAGAGGCATGGTGAGGGTGACCCAGTGGTGATGGGCAAGGCTTTGGGGATGCCCCTCCATCATTCCCAGGGGGTTCCCTTCTCTGCTGAGTCCTGTCAGGGAGCACACAGAGGAAACCTGCGGGGTGGCTGCAGAGAAGGAGCAGACTGAGCAGAACTGGAAATGATTATGTGTATGTAGCAGAGGATGGGATTCCAGCAGAAAGATTTATTCCCTATGTGCATGTCTCTCCTGGCTTCAAAGGTTCCACCAGTGCCAGAAAGTCCTGGGTTAACAGCACTGGGGTCCTTGGTTGATCATAAATAAGGGAGCTGTCGTTCCAGTGCTGTTTGCCCCTGCCCAGGGAAGCAGCCAGCCTGTTTGCCAGCACTCCCAGAAAGGCACCATGTTGGGGCCCTCCCAGCAGCCTCTCCTGCTGCTGCCTCCCAGTCCTCTTCCAGAGTGTTTGAACTGCTGCAGCACACATGGTGGCTTGACATCAGGAGCAGCAGAACCATGGAAAATCACCTAGAAATTAAAGCCTGCCCTTCTTTTTCCCATGTCTGATAGAGCTTGGCCAGTCTAGATCCCTGAATGCACGATGGGTAGTGCTGGCTGTAGTCTTGGTGCGCAGAGCTAGCCAGCTGCTTTGTAAGTTGTCATTCAGACTGAATGCCCATTCTTTTTGAATGGTTTATTCACAGATAAACTCAAAGCCAACTCTGTGCCTGAGCAGCCAAAGGAGGAGAAAGAAGCCGTGAAGCCTTCAGTTGCTGTAGCAGAACCAGAGTCATCTCCTAATAGTGTAGCAGAGAAACCTGGGAAGAAAACAGAGTCTGCTAGAATTCAGCAAAAGGACAAGAAAAGGTGGGTCTGCCTTCAGGGTCCCTTTTTGTGTCTCCTGCTTGGGGACAGCCTGCGTGGAGCTGGCTGGTCATACACTGCCGGCTCACCTCCTGTTTGCATCTCCTAAACTGTGTTAAACCTGACTAAATTCATCTGTCAGGGTTCTCTCCAGGTGTTCCTTTTCCATTTGCTGCTGTAGGTGCCTCAGGGCCGTGGGTGCCATCGCACATGGGAAGGGACAGGGCCCAGGCTGTCCTCAGTGGGAGGGGATGGCTTTCCACGAGACAGCCTCCCACTGAGCAGCCTGGGAGAGACCCTGCAGGCAGCCTGGGGAGGGCTGGCAGGGACACCTGTCCTGCAGGGAAGGTGGGATATTCCCCAGCCTGTATGTACACAGCTTGCAGCACAAAGTTGTGCTTGTTGATCTCCATAGCTCATGTAGGGCTGCTTTCAATGCCACGGGTTTACTTTGGGCTGAGGCTCCAAGTTAATTTTAAGCTCAGCCCTTTGTGTTTAATCCAACCCAAACTGACAGAGACAAAGAATCACTACAGTCTGATGGCTCTCTGGTGGCCTATGAGTAATTAATTGGTGGTCTCAATCCATTTCTAAGGGAATAGGTAAGCACACCACCCAGCCCACCATGGCAGCTAGCACTAACTGCTTGTCTTAGTGATAGTCTTGTCCTAGAAGCCAAGGGCCTGGAGGTGTTGGCAGCCTGGAGCTGGGAATGCCACTTGGGCTGTCCCAGCTCTTGGAGGATACGTGGGCCTTTAGCCTCCAGGCTTGTTCGTCTGACACGTCTCGCCAACAGTAAAAAGAAAGAAGCTATTTTATTTTTCCAGTAGTCTTTAAAAATGGCTCCAGGATTCTGAGACGCTACCTCATAGTCAGTCAGTGGCAAGCAGTCTGTCAAAAGAGCTTCTGAGTGATGCTTTTGGGGACACTGGGAGCCTGAGCTAAAGAGACAAGATCAGAAGTAGGCTCTTGCCAGGCTGCTGTGGCCAAGCGAGGTGAGGCACTGGGCTGAACTGCAGAGGGGCTAAAGAAATCCTCCTTGTTTTGGAGAGCTGCAAGTGGGGAAGGATGGGAGGCCTGGAAAGGCTCGGCCACCTATGCCTGGTTGTGCAGTGGGTGTACAGCATTCTGTTCAGTGTATGATGTGCAGTTCAGAGCATGTGATGGTCATGTTTCTAAGAGGCATTTGATTTCCTTCCATGAGGAATGTGCTTGTCCAAGTGCTCATGATGCTTTCATGCACACATGAGAGACGATGGGTGTTCATTCCCTTTCTTTTCCCTTTACTTTTTGTGGCAGTAAAATGAAGAGAGCAGATAGGTCGGATGACGAGGAGGAAAGGGATCCTGAAAATGTCAAGAAAAAGAGGAAGCGAATCAAACAACTTGTATCTGACAGCAGTGATGAGGAAGGTAAGAAGATCTGTAAACAATCAGGCATGTAGGTCAGGGTTCTGATTTCCAAAACATTACTCTCCAAATCCCTTGGTCAGTGATTGAGGGAATAGTTTAAAGGACTAAAGACCGTGGAAATGGTTGTAGCCTGAGCCTTCTGTTTATCTTTGTGCTGCAAGCACTTGGGCATGGAGTTGTCTCCAAACAAAGATTCAGTCTTTGTTTAAGCTTAGCTCAGACCTGGCTGTCTCCTCACCAAGTGTGCTGCCCGTGCCCCTGTGTGGGAAGGAGGTTCCCAAATCTCTTGTGAAAGGTAGCGTGCCTTCCAGAACCGTAGGGCTGTCAGAGCCAGTTCATGTGGGGAGGGAGCACTCACAAGTGGCCTCCCTCTCCCCACAGGGTCAGTTTTAGTGTCTTTATTCTGTCTGTCCATAGAAAGGGTTTGGAAGACAGTGTTGGAAGCAAGACATGCAGAAAGAAAAGGGATAATAGGGAATTTGGAGGCAAAGCACTTGAGCCATATCTGATGAGACTGTGTGTCTCCTTGCTGGTGTGACAGGAGTGGAGTGCCCAGAACTCTGCAAGATTTGGGCTCATAATGAGGAACAGCAGGGCTGGATCCCAAAGAATTTGGATAATTGAGGTGACAAATGCCATTCAATGTAGATAACTGGGAAATAAATTGGAATTGAGCTCAGGAGTATGTGCTGAGTGGAACAGTCATCCAGCAAGCTGCTCAGGAAAGAAACTTGGGGATCATTACAGAGTAATTGAAACCACCAGTTTGGTGTAGAGCTCCAGTCAAAGAAGGTGAAACAGCAAATGGGGAGTACTGGTGCGGAGGTGGAGTCCCTCAGGGGAGCCAGAGCTGATTCCTCATTTAGTGTGCCTGGCACATGGGCAACAGCCAGGACATCAGGAAGATCTGCAGTGCCAGGGAGAGGGGGCTGCTGTTGGTATCAAGCAGTATCCATGACACCTCTAGGCCTGTTTTCATGGTTCCTCTGCTGCCCACATAATTGCAAATCATCTTTTTCATCAGGTGTGTATCACTTCTTAGACTATTCTGCAGCATGATAAATCTCTCAGGAGCTGTTCTTGTGATAGCCTTAATTCCATCACGTTTCAGTGTCGCTTAAATATGCCCGCACTCTTTGGTGTTTATTTCTTTAAATGTTTGTCTTTGCATTTCCTCATCACTGCTCTGCTGACAAGCTGAGTTGTTTAGCTCTGAGGAGGGAATTTTGAAATCAGCCCATCCTTGCTCGGCTGGAATCTCTCAGCTCATCCACATCCTGTGAGGTCAGGCAGGAGTTTGGAATGTTGGAACTCTCTGGTCTCCTATGGGACACCAGATCAGCACATGTTTAACAATTAATGCTGTTGAGTGGGATGCCTCCTGGCCTCACTTATTCCAAGGTTTGCATTCTCTTTAGTGACCGGAGATAGAACCTGAGGGAATGGCTGGAGCTGTGCCAGAGCAGGTTTAGGTTGGATGTTAGGGAAAAGTTCTTCCCCGAGAGGGTGGTCAGGCACTGGGGAGGTTTTTTGCCACTGCTGTTGCTGCTCCTGCATCAGAACCCTCTTTGTCCTTCATTTCTTTGTGCTGTGCATTAGAATTGTAAATTTATGCAAATTACAGCACATGTATACAAATTTGGGTATCACTCAGTTTGCCCTTTGAAAAGAGAAAATAAGAATTGAGAGAACTCAGCCCCTTGGTCCTGCTGCTTGCCCTTCCAAATCCAACCAGAGATTTCAATTGTTTGGAATATTTTTAATGAGTCCAAACTGCTAATATTATGTTGAGTACAGAAGTAGAAGACTGTGAGTTGAATGGAAAAAAAAAATTAATATATATATATATATATATACAGCAACTGGACTTGAAGAGCATCTGTGCTTGGAAAGGTTGGAAACAGGTTTCTCCAGAGAGCAAATGGAATCAGCAGCACCAGAGAGCAAGAGGGGGCCTGGAGTGACAGGCACACTTAGCAAGGTTCTGTGGGTGTCAAACTCAGCCTGCGTGGCTGAGTGAAGTGCTTATGGACAGTTCTGTGTCAGGCCAGGTCTTCTGCCTAGTTCTCTGTTAGTCTGTACTAAAAGCAGCCCTGAATAAGCTCTCCTTACAGCAGCATCAGCACATTGTACCACGCTGGAAACACACAAGGCATAAGGCACAATCCTCTCCATTTAAATGATTTTTCATTAAAACGTTATATTGGTATGAGGGTTCCTTGGTCACTGCAGGTTGTTTTGCTTCCAGTGCCAGAACAAACTCCACAAATGCTCCCACAGAGGACAGGAGGTTTGGCAGCCTCAGCTGTACCAACACAGGCAGCGTTTCTCAGTGTTGACAAGTGTTTTACAGCCACTTTGGAGGGTGATTGCAGTGGCACTGTGACCTACAAACTCCCTGGGTTTTGGAGAGCCACAGCACAAGCACTAAAGCTTCTCACAGTTTTTCCAGGCAGAGTCAGAGCAGACCGAACAAAGCCAGGATTTACATCTTTGGTCCATCCAGTTGCCCAACTTGTATCTATTTCATGCAGCTGTTGCTGTTGAGCAAACTGTGGGCAGCAGCTAGGGGTTGACTCAGGAGTTATCACATGTCAGAGGGCTGTGTTGGCTAGAAGAGGATAATAAAGCAATAAAAGAGCTTGATAGTAGTCCTAAACACTCTGACGTGAGGAGAAGGTGCCTTCTGCCTGCCAAAAGCTTGGGAAATTGTTTGAAGGAAGCTGAAAAAAGCCCAGATTTCCCCCAAGGAATCTAGTGGAGCTGGCCCACTGACAATGCCTTCAGCAGCCCCTGCTTGAGCACGGCAGAGGCTTTTCAGCAGGCTGGGTTTAGCTTGTCCTCTCCCAGAGATGCTTGCAAAGGGCAGAGGCCAGGCTGGGCAGTCAGTGGGGTGCAGGCTTGGTGCTGGGCACTCTGGGGAGGGTGTGTGTGAGCCTGGGATGGGCACAGAGCCCAGGGTGTGTGTGAGACCGGGATGGGTGCAGGGTCTGTGTGTGAGCCTGGGATGGGCACAGAGCCCAGAGCTGCCCGCAGCCCCTGGGCAGCGCACACTTGCAGCGCCGTGGTGCGGCCGTGCCCCCGGAGCAGGGTGAAGCCCAGTGGCGTTACCCCTCCGTTTGCATTCCCCTGCCTCTCTGCGCGGTGCCTGGGAGGCCCCTGCTGGATGGAGCGCTGTGGTTCATTGCTGGCCCTGGCAGCCCAGCGCCGGTCCCCGCAGCCCTCGGTAGCCCGCGGCGGTCGGCTGGCCGCGTGCCCGCAGCGCCGGCTCCTGGCGCGGCCCCAGTGCCCCGGGACAGCTCCGGAGCGCGGCCCCGTGCTGGGCTGAGGGCAGCCAGGCGGCCCCGTCCGTGTGACTGGGGTGAAGCAGTGGGGCACAGCAGCCGTTGGTCCCGCGGTGCCGGCTCGGCCCCGGCCCGGCGCTTGCGTGGCAGCCGTTCTCACTTGGGTCCCCCGCAGCTCTGTCCCCCTGCCAGCCCCACAGGAGGGTGACCCTGCCTCGCTCCTGCTCTGCAGCCCTGCTTGTCCCGCTTTGACGTGCCTGCTGCAGGCTCCAGAGCTCACTGTGCTCCCTACAAATGCCTGAAGGTGTCCTTTACTGCTTTGATCAGTCTTGGCATTGAGTGCAGCCCGGTGTCCCTGTCCCTGAACCCAGAGGAGAGCAGGGAGGTCAAACAGTGAGAGTCAGCTTCTGGGTTTTGTGGTGGTTTGGGTTTTTGTGGGGTTTTTTTGAACTTCTTTTCAAATAAAGGTTTTAGGATGTGTGATAGTGTACTGCACTTAACTCTTGGGTTAAACTGATAGCATGGGTTCTTTGGGATGGGTAGCACCACCAGTGAAGCAACAGCTCTTTTACCACACCCCACCTCCTTTAATTTCTAAACAAATAACAGTCACTCTTTTTAACAAGTAACTGAAATGTATAGCTAGGACTTGCCAGTTCCTGTGGCTGGTTTTAAAGTTTCTCTTGGTGGAGCTGGATTTTTGCCTTACCAAAAATCCCTCAGGGCACTTCTCCCATCCTATCCCACCCTCCTTTCTTTGGGAACTGCAGTGTGTGGTATCAGACCTGTGTGCCATCCAGGTGTTCTTCTTTGCAGATGTCCCACCCTCTCCCACACCCGAGGAAGAGAGAGCTCCATCTCCACCCCCTGAAGCTGTTCTGAAAATGGAGCTGGAGCCTGCATCCACAGAGGTGAGAGCAGATCAGAGTGATTACCTGCCCTCAGGTAACGAGAAAGGAGCTCTGGTTTCTCACAGTGCTGCCATGTCCCCCAGGTGTCAGCTGGAGGGAGGAAGAGGAAGAGGAGGCGCGTGCTGAAATCCAAGATGTTTATAGATGAAGAGGAAGGCTGCATGGGTAAGGCTGCCTGTGCCCTGCGCTCACTCACTGGAGCTCACTGTATTGGCCACTTTACCAGGATAGAAAGAGAATCACAAAATCACTTAGTTATCCCACTTGGGGCTCCTGCTCCCAGACTGAGGTAACTGAGCCTCTGGTGAAGGCCTGGATAGGGAGTCAGAGCTGGATCTGAATCCTTACCCTTTTTGATTATTCACAGATTTTCCTTCAGTTCTTTTCCCTTTTTTCCTGCCATCATGATTACCACCTTCATTTACCTCCAAAGCTGCAAGCTTTTAAAGACAGTACAGAAAGAGATTTAGGGTCTGGGATAAATTCTGGCTGAGATAACTTTGTTGGGGTTTTTTTTTTCCCTTTGAGGACAAATCCAGAGTTGTGCAAAACTTGATTATATGTCAAAGAAACATAGAGTATCCCAGATAAAAAGTTGGGGCTTAAATACTTCATAGGGTTTCTGTTTCTGATAAGGGTGGCTCTGCTTTTAGAAGGGAAGAGAGTCCTGAGAGCCAGAGGCTTTGAATTCCAGCCTGACTGGACTCTGCTTCCTCCTGTAGCCTGCAGAAAGCTGTGTAACACCACTGCATTCGTTTCCTCTGTGTCCTGACATTCAAGTAGAGATGCAAATGTTCAGACTAGGTTGGTTTGGGTTTTGGAGGATTTTTTTTGAGGCTTTAAACACATGAGAGCATGGAGTGTGTGTGTTTTAATGCTGTTGTCAGCTGGATTGTGTGGGGTGCTTTGATTGCCTGGCCTGGCTGGGCTGAGGGGATGTCAGTGGAGCTCAGAGCGTGCTGAGGAAGATGAGGTGCTGTTGTCCAGGTCAGTGATGGTGCTGGGGAGGATGAGGTGCTGTTGTCCAGCTCCGTGGTGGTGCTGCCATGCAGACTCTGGGGCATTCCTGGCCCAGCCTCAGCCTGTGTGTGTTTGCACCTGTCTGCAGAGCTGCATCTTCTGTTTCCCATTAGCTTGGTGTGTCTCCTTCAGAGAAGCACAAAGCTGTGGCTCTCAGCAGCTGGCTGCACTGGGACTGAAATCCCCAGTGCTGCTTTCTTGTCCAAGAATTGGGCTTGCACAGAGTTACTGACAGCTTTGGCTGGTTACCCTGAGGGGTGTTCTCCTCTCCCACCCCAGACAGAGCCATTGAAACGCTTGGAAGGAAAATGGAACAAAACAGCATTAGATGGGGAACTGAGTTGTACAGGCTCTGCATCCAGGGCACAGGAGTGTCTTTTCTGGGTTCAGCTGGAAATATTGCCTCTATTTCTCTGCTCTTTATCCCCACAGGGTTTCATAGTCCCTTGGGAAATCCAGACTCCTGGTTTCACAGTTCACATCCCCTTTCCGAAAGGGGAATGCAAGGCCCTGCTGTGCCCTTGGGAGGCAGATCCTGTGGGATGGAGCTGGATACTGAGCATCTGGCTGGGGAGGAGATGCTGCTTTCTCCACTACAAATCCTCCAGCCTGTTGTGCAGAACGTGCTGTCTGGCTATTGTCCAGTTTCTCTTCTCCCTTCCATTTCACACCCTTTCGGTGCACAGGCCTAACAATTCAAAGGCTAAACAACTTGCAGATCTTTCAGGCTAATGTGAATTTTAGTTATTCTTTGAAATAGAGGGGTTTTCCCCCTCTCCCTGCTGTCTTTTTATTTTTAAACCAACACTAGGTTTTTAAGAGGTTTTAATCCAAACGTTAGAATGAGGCTGTACTTTATATTTCTCCACTATTTTAAGTTATGGTTTTCACAATAGCTGCAATAGCAAGAAATTGGTGTCAAAAAGCAAAAGTGATTTAGGGATTAGCCCTGAGGGAAGTTGAGCAATTAAAGTGTGTGTGGAGTTAAGCACAAGAAACATTCCTAGGCATCAACAGAAATCCATGGATTGAGGGCCTGCTCTTAGTCTCTAGTAAAGGGGAATTACTGAGGCTTAAGCTTGTGTGTTTCTACCTTGAACTTTCTCAAGCTTCAAAGGACACACAGGGGTTTGGAGATTGCAATTTCCACACGTGCATTGGAGGGAAATTTGTGATACAGCCTTTTAGAGCTCCCATCCTTTGAACCACTCTGATTCAGGGAGTCTGGCTATGAGTGACTGCATCTGTGCACCCATGGGTGCTGCAAATACACACTGCTGCAGTTCAGCTGAGGCTGCAGCCAAAGAAAGCTGATCTGAGCTGTGCTGCTGCAATTGGAGGGGTTAACTGCACACTTCAGGAGTTCCCAGCGGTTCCTGACAGGCTGAGAGCAGGATAAGGGTTTAAGTTCACCCAGTGGTCTGGGGAAGCTGCTCCCTGAGAAGCCTGCTGCCTCTGAAGGGACATTGCTTGGTTTGCAGTCCCTGTCTGAGGTCCTGCTGGCTCTGCCCAGGAGGATTTCACAGCATTCCTCTTCCCAGTCCTGGTGACGTAGGAAACCTTATTTAATTTGATGCATTAATACAAGCGAAAGCCAGCTTCCCAGAAGAAGGGAAGTTAAGACATCTGTTTAAAAGAATAGAGTTGCTAAAGAAAAATGGCTTACTAGAAGAATCCCAGAGCACTGCTGGGAAGGCTGATCTGAGGGCGTTTGCTGGGATCTGACAGTGGCTCTCCTCAGTGGGGCTGACTGCGGTTTGGTTTCCGTGAGGTTGTTTTATGTCCCTGGGCTTTGCGTGGCCGGACGCCGACAGCAGCGAGCTGGCACTCCCCTTCAGGCAGAGCCCTGATTGCAGGCAGGGCTGGGGGCTGCCCTTTCATAAAGCACTGCTTTGTGCTTGCCCTCCTTGGCCACCTCTGTGGAACAGAGCTGCCCCAAAGGCTTTGTGCCCCTGCAGGTGGGTGGTGTCTGCTTGCTCTCCCCTAGCTGTCCAGTGTGCTGCTGAGAGCAGCCTGGGGATGTCTCCAGGTTGTCTTGCCTGGATTCCTGGAAAATCTGATTGCTTTGGCCCCTGTGGAAACGGGACCAAGTCAGAATGGTGGGCTTTAGCCATAAAGTAGATGTTCCGTTGCCTAGTGCCAAACTACTGATTCTGATCTTGAGATTCATCACTTGCTGATGGCTGCTGGTCAGCCTTTGCCATATGAGTTAGGATCTCAGGATGGCATTTCCAGGATCACTGGCTTGGAAAAGCTCTCTAAGGTCATTGACTCCAGCTGCTCCCCCAGCACGGCCAGGGCAACACTGGCCCATGTCCCCAAGGGCATCCACACAGCTTTTAAATCCCTGCAGGGATGGGGACTCACCACTGCCCTGGGCAGCTGTGCCAGGCCTGGATAGCCCTTTTAGGCAAGGAGTTTTCCCTAATACCCAACCTAAACCTCCTTTGGCACACTCAAGGTCATTTCCTACTGCTTAACTTTGGACTCAGTTCCTGTGTCTGACACGTGCTCCTTGAACCCAAAGTGTTCCTTCCCATGAGTGCAGTGGGAAGGCTGCAGCGGGGAGGTCTTGGTGCAAAGATGGCTAAACCATCATCATCATCCTCTGCTCCCTTCCCTGTTGTTTCCACCAGTGACTGAGAAGGTTTACGAGAGCGAGTCCTGCACGGACAGCGAGGATGAATTCCCCAAGCCCAAGGCACCAGCTCCACAAAAACAGCCCATGCTGCCCACCAAGAGGGAGCCAAAGGAGGAGAGGAAGAACCCAAAGAAAGGGGCAGCTCCTGCCAGCAGAGCCAACAAGCAGGTCTCCATCACGGGCTTTTTCCAGAAGAAATGAACTGGGTCTGGCTCCTCTTGGCAGCTTGGGAGTGTTGCTCCCGTTTTCGTGTGGCTCTCTGCAAGCTGCTGCTGCTTGTGGGGCCAACATGCAAGCCCTGGTTATGCAAGGTGCCCTGCTTACTGTGTAAGGAAGCCCTCTGGACTAGATTTTGTATCAGAGAAAAGTCTTTATTTGTTACTGCAATCATTTCAGTCATCTTCGCTAGGCAGTGTGGGAACTGCCAGCTAGAGGTAACATCCAGAGGAACTCTTGAAAGGCTGTTGAACCTGTTCACATGAAATTGTATTTTTTTAATCACCCCTTTGGTGCTAATTAGGAGGGGAGGTGTGGTGTTTTCCTCCCCTCTTTGTACACCCCCAGCTCTTCAGATTGGTCCAGATGTTCACATTGGGTGGCAGCAGCAATGTAGCAGGTCAGACACAAATATTGAACATATGCTTCAGCTTTAACTGAATGAAATCTTCATTTTCCCGCTAAGACTGGTAAATAGTTTTTGCTCTGCCTTTCATTATCTTTTTTTTGGACAAAGCGGTGCATATAAAATTCTTACTCTCTTCTTCCTTGAACTTGTATCCTATGTAGCTTGCTCAGATGCCTAATTATAGACTTGGGACACTGTTGGTGTTCTGTCTTTACAAAAACATCCTTGAGGCTTCCCACCCAATTGGCTCTGGAGTAATTGGGGGAAGGCTTTGCTGTTATTGGGAAAGAACTGATCTTCAGCCTTGGAGGTCAATGAGCCAGAGGGAAGGATGATGAGAGGGCACTGCTGATAACACCAGGCAGGTACCAGGGAGCAGCATCAGCTGCATTGCAGGGTTTGGGGTTGCCTGAAGGGTTATTTTACAGGCGTGAACCAGACAAGAGAAGAGATTTTCCTTGGACATCTCATCACCTGCCTGCTGAAGGAAGAGTGCCACGGCACATGGTCCTGAGGAACCTGTTGTGGGAGAGGAATAAAGCACAGCAATCCTGTTAACCACAAAGGAGCTCTTGGTCTGGGCCTCCTGCTTGGCTGGGGCTGACAGACAGATGGCAAAGCTTTTCCAGAGGGGTGGTGCTGAGCCCTCCTGAGGCTTGGGCTGCTGAGTGCTCCCAGGCAGGGGCTGGTGGAGAGGAGCTGCTGCACCCCAGCAAACTCTGTGCTGTGGCTGGGCAGGAGAATGATCAGCCTTATTCTGGTTTAATGAAAGAGTTTAACTGTGGAGAGCAAAACTCACCCTGGCACAGGGGTTCTGTTGTTTTTGGTAGAGTTGAGGGGGTATTTTTAAATGCAATGAGAGCAAGTACCATTGAAAACAGTTTTGGTTTGTTTTGGGGTTTTTTTTATTTGTCCTTATTCATTAAATAATGTGTCAAATTCTGATTTCCAAGGGTTGTTTGTGGTATTTGACTGCATGGGAGTCAAAGATATTTGCTGGTGAAGTGGGTAAAGATTTCTTCCATCAAAACCAGGGCTGGAAGCTTTCAAGGGAGTGTTTGAGGGCATCTAAACCTCGAAACATCAGGATTTGTACGGAGTTGGAGCCCCGGAGTGTCGCTGCTGTGGCAGCAGGGGCCAGGCCGTGTGTCCTGTGCTCCTGCCCCTCACCTCTGCCGCGCTCTCCCTGGAGCTGCAGCTCCACCCCGGCTGCTGCCACCACCAGATGGACGTCACAGGGCCCTTCCTGCGGGAAATGACCTAACGTCTGCAGCAGCAGGGCCCGGCACAAGTCGTGATCTCACACTCCCCGCTCCGTGGGCTGCCAGCCCCAGCGGGGCTTCGGGGCCCTGGATGCTGCCTTGGCCGAGGCTGGAGTGTCCCTGGGGGCTGTCTGGGAGCCGCAGTTGGGGCTGGAGAGAGGGAGAAGGCTCTCTTGTGAGTGGGGTCGCTGCTCTGGCACCCAGGGGCTGCAGCGGGACAGCATGTCCAGGAGCCAGGCTCTGGGAACATGGAGCACGTCTCCCATCTCAGGATGTGCTACTGGTGGAGCTCAGGGTCACACGCTCCTCCTGGAGATGCAGAGGTCTTTATACCCATGTATGGGTCATTCACAGCTGGAAATCCAATCCCAGGGGGATCTGCTCTCCTTTTCTCCCTGTATCTCCCTTCCCACCACATTTACACCCTCGGAGGAGCCTCAGAAGAAGCAGTGGGAGAGGTCCATCCAGGGAAGTGCAGTTCATGGTGTTTGCTCCCTGACAGCCATATTTCAGGCAGAGGAATTGTCATCCTTCTTTCCCAGGTGCACCGAGGAGTTTCCCTGTCAGACACTCTGGGCTGGAACCATTGCTGCACTGGGCTCTCCTTGCACAAGGTGCTTCCCAGCCAGCTGCCCTGAGGGATGCAAAAGCCCCATCAGATGTTCAGGAGATGGCTGGGCTGATTTACAGCCCTCCTTGCACAGGGCAGGGCCTGCAGGAACAGCCCTTCCCACCCGGGCAGTGTGGAGACGGGAGCCAAGGATCCGAGGGGATCACTGGGCAGGGCAGGAGGGTGTCCCGGCAGCCTGCTAGGAATCGCTGTGCTCTCCCACAGGCCATGCCAGCCTGGCCCCAGACACGGGAGCAGGGAACAGCAGGGCCTTATAAGGAAGCAAAATCCCTGACAAGACAGCGGGACCTGCCAGGGCTGTGCCTCAGCGCCGGCACCGCGGAAGCAGCGAGCCCAGCGCGGTGGGAGAGCCCCAGGGCCATGGAGTGTGCCTGATTCCCACCCTGTCACCAGCCCAGAGCACCGAGCAATTCCTGGGACACCTCCAGGGATCCAGTGCCTGAGCACCCTTTCCATAGGGAAATTCCCGATGATGTCCCCTCCTGTCAGGAGTTGTGCAGAGCCACAAGGTCCCCCCTGAGCCTCCTTTTCTCCAGGCTGAGCCCCTTCCCAGCACCCTCAGCCCCTCCTGGGGCTCCATTCCCTTCCCATCTCCGTTCCCTGCCCTGGACACGCTCCAGCCCCTCCAGGGCTCTGCTGGCAGGAGGGGCCCAGGGCTGCCCCCAGCACTGGAGGTGCCCCAGCACAGCCCAGGGCCAGTGGCCTCTTGCTCACCTGGGTTTGTGTCCAGCCACTGGCACCCCCAGGTGCTTTTCCAGCATTCCAGCCCCTCTGCCCCGGCCTGGAGCGCTGCCTGGTTCTCCCTGTCTGGGAATGGGGTGCAGAGCGGTGTGGGTGCTCCTGCCCAGGTGAGCCAGGCCTGAGCACAGGGGCATGGCTGCTGCATGAGCCAGCCCAGGGAGCCTCACCAGGACCTCGGCCTGGCAGAAGGGAGCGGAGCTGCAAAACCAAAGGTGGAAAAGCATCCGTGGGATTTTGGAGATGGCTTTTCCACATCCTTCCTCCCGCAGTGGGTACCACATTCCTTCCACTCCTGTGCTGGGCATCCCATCCCACCAGGGCTGTGATGCTGGGCAAGGTCAGCCATCCTGCCTGGCTGCTGAGCATCCCCCTGGGTGTGTGCACCTCCTTCCCCCGGCTGCTGAGCATCCTCTCTCGGGGCACGGAGCCCCGCAGCCCGGTGCCATCTCTCGTGTGGCCACACGCGCGGGTGGCTGTCGCGGGCTGTCCCCGCAGCTGCCCGGCCCGGCCCGGCCCTGCCCGGCGCTGTTTACTGCTTCACCCCAGCGCTTCCTGGGCTGGTGTCTGAAAATAGATATTTTTAACCTTTTAAAAATAGAAAGTCTCGCAGAACAGCAGCTCCTGTTTTTCCATTCCCTTCTCGTTTCTTCTCAGGGCGACGGAACCCGAGCCGGGGGCGGCGGGACGCGGCCCCGTAAACAGGCTCCGCGAAAGGGGCTCCGGGGACAGCGCACGTGTGAAAGAAAGGTAAGAGAGAGAAGGAGAGGGAAAAAAATCAACTAGAAAGGCCGGCCACTTTTCACACGGAGCCTTATTTGGTATTTTCATGAAAAGTTATATCTTCACACTGTAAAAAACGCCACTTATTACTCATGCTTTACTAGGTAAGTGTGTTTTCCTTGGCAGCCGGCGCTCTGGGGTTTTTTTCTCACTTCACTACTGCCGTACACGCTATTTCGAAGGTTTCATTAGTTTCTCCATCGGAGCTGGCGCTGCTCCGCTGTCTGAGGCCGGGCTGTTAAAGCCAGCCCAGACACAGCCGCTGTTTGTTCGGCATCTCGGGGCTGTGAAACCCCAGCGCGGGGCCCGCAGCGCGCTCTGAGCCCGCGGGGACGCGGCTGTCACCGCTGTCACCTGCCCTCCGTGCCGCGCTGGGGACAGCACTGTCCCCTGTCACAGAGCGGGGCTGCCGCGCCATCCCCTGGTCGCTACAGGTGCGCGGGTGTCACCCCACCCCATGAAACGCGTCCATGCCACCCTCTCCTCTGAGGGTGACCTCTGTGCAGAGCGGCATGCCACCCTCTCCCTGCTGTCACTGCGGTGTCACGCTGTCCCCACACGTGTGGGTGTCACCAGTGCCCGTGCGCTGCCTCTGCGTGGGCATCAGCCAGCCCCTGGGCCGTGCCACCACTGTGGGCAGCCGCCACCTCGTCCTCGGTGCCACTCCCCGGGCCATCGGCCTGTCCCCAGGGCTGCGACATGTCCGTGGGTGTCACCGTGTCCCTGCAGACACACGGATGGCACTTTGTCCCCAGGGCTGCGACATGCCCGTGGGTGTCCCAGGGTCCCTGCACACACGCAGGTGTCACTTTGTCCCCAGGGCTGTGACATGGCCGTGGGTGTGCCCGTGTCCCCGCAGTGTCCCCGCAGCGCCCTGGCTCCCCGCTGGGGACCGCGGGCGGTGTCGCAGCCCCGTGGCCGCTGCCGCCCCCGGGCCGCCTGGCCGCGCTCCCCAGCCGCTCTCAAAGCCAGCTTTGTGTTTCACGGCCAGGCCCTCGCTTGGCACACGATTTTAATTAGAGTCTGGTTACACGGCTCGGCAGATGTGGAATGTATTTCTTAGCCCAGGTGGAATAAATCTATTGCCATAAAAACCAACCCCCCCCCGTTATTAAACTCTCCCTTCTAAATAGCCCAGTATTGAGATGCACAGCCCCCCGGCCCCGCGCCCGCTCCCCCTCAATGCAAAGCCTTTTCTAAGTGCTTAATGAGCTTTAATTTTATTATATTCCCTGCCTGCACGGAACCGGCTTCTGGTGCTGGCATGGGCTCCGGGGTCCGGCCCCTCTGCCAGGGGTGCAGGGGCTGGTCAGACCCTGGCCGGGGGCTTGGGGTGCCCACGGGGGCTGCTCGGGCTGGGGGCACCCATGGTGGCATCCCCGGGGACAGGGGACAGCTCCCCGCAGCCTGGAGCCCGGCTGTGTTGGGGTCGTGCAGGGTGTGATGTCCCGGTCACCCAGGGACAGCCCTGCCCTCGGCGGGTCCCTTGTGGTGTTCGGGATGTCCCCAGGGATGGCACAGGGTGTGGGGCAGTGCCAGTCCCCAGGTGACAGGGGCTGTGTGCCCGGGATGGCACAGGGTGTGGGGCAGTGCCAGGCCCCAGCTGACAGGAGCTGTGTGCCCGGGATGTCCCGGGGATGGCACAGGGTGTGGGGCAGTGCCAGGCCCCAGGTGACAGGGGCTGTGTGCCCGGGATGGCACAGGGATGGCACAGGGTGCAGGGCAGTGCCAGGCCCCAGGTGACAGGAGCTGTGTGCCCGGGATGGCACAGGGATGGCACAGGGTGCGGGGCAGTGCCAGGCCCCAGGTGACAGGGGCTGTGTGCCCGGGATGGCACAGGGATGGCACAGGGTGCAGGGCAGTGCCAGGCCCCAGGTGACAGGGGCTGTGTGCCCGGGATGGCACAGGGATGGCACAGGGTGCAGGGCAGTGCCAGGCCCCAGGTGACAGGGGCTGTGTGCCCGGGATGTCCCCGGGGTGCACAGAGGGTGTGGCTCCATCGGTCTGAGCAGTGCCATGGCCAGGGATGGCAATTTCAAAACTCACTGCAGGGGGAAAACGCAGCCAGGAAGCAGCAGCTGCTTCCCAAGAGCCCGTCGCTCCCCGCTGGGACCAGGGCTGCACAGGGGAGAGGCTCTGGCCTGCTGGCATCAAAGCGAGGACCAGAGACCAGGGCAGAGCTTTGTCACCCACCTCAGTGCTCTGCTGAGCCTCTCAAAAAGCTCCAGGATGTCTGAAAGCTGAAACAAACAAGGAGAGGGGAAAGGAGGAGGACATGGAAGAGGAGCATGCACAGAGTCCATCCCACAGGAGGAAAAGAGGAGGACATGGAAGAGGAGCATGCACAGAATCCATCCCATAGGATCACTGGGATGTCATTTCGCACAGCTCTCCCACGAGCATCCCGCACTGCACCCTCCCTACCCACGGTGTTTGAAGAGCAAAATGCCAGGATTTGTGCCTGCAGGAGGTTCCTCCTCCCTCCCCACACCTCGGGAAAGGGAATAAAGCCGCGGGCCCTGCGAGGAGCAGAGCCTGAGCCCTGCCCACAGTTCCCAGCTGGGAGCCTTGGCTGTGGGCTCCCCCAGGACTGTTCCCCAGCTGCCTCTCCTCTGGCTGGCATGTGCAGCCCCTCGTGTGCCAGGGAGCTGAGGATGACGTTATCCTCTCCCAGGGCAGGTGTGGGGAGCACGGCTGCTCCCTGGGTGCAGAGCCCCAGGGCCATGGGGGACCGGCCCCACCATGAACAGGGACCCCAGGCTGGGGGGCAGCAGCACCTTGAGCTGTCCTGCAGCCCCGAGCAGGGATCAGGCTGCTCTGCTGCTGCCATCTCCAGAGGAAAGAGCTGGGAGCCAGAGCTGAGCTGAGAAAAACCCAGCTTCTGTGATCCCACAGAGGAAATGACCAGCTAGAAAGGGTTAAATTGCCATTTCAAAGGCAAAGCTTTCCTCAAAATCCCTTTGGATCAATCAGGGTTAACCCTGCTCTTGCCCTTTTTGGGGAACAGAGTCAGCTGGGCCAGCATTGGGTGAGGCTGATCCAGAAACCCCACGCCAGTCCTGTGACCTCTTGCTTGTTAGCAGGTCAGCACAACCTGGAGAGTTTGCCCTGGGAACTTTGGGTGTCTCTCACAGGCTGGGGGCTGCTTAGATGAAGGGCCAAACTTTATTCATCTCTAATCAAGCTTTTTGTTCTTGTTGGTAGGTCACACTCAGCTCCAAAGGCCAATAATCCACGCTGGAAGGCAGCACAGCCCTCTGCAGCTTTCCCTGGCCACCCTTGGCCCAGGGGTGATGGCTCAGTGATGCAGGCACTGGAGGCCTCCAGCCCCTGTGGAACTGGCCCTTCCTGACCCCAGGGAAGCTGGGGGGGAAGGACAGTGTGCAGCTCCCCTCTGGGCCTGCCCAGGCCATCCCGGCTCCCCCTCTGCCCTGGGGAGGAGCAGGACCCACGCTGGTGTCTGTGTAACCTCTCAGCACGTGCTCAAAGCACCCTGGAAGGGCATCAGTGTTTGCACTCTCTTTCCAGGGCCCATCTTCCTGCACAGAGCAGGAGCTGGCAGCCTGATGGGGTTTGGGGGAGCCCCCTGGGTCCCTCTGCAGCCCCCTGCCAAATGCAGCCCTCAGTGAGCACAGCTCCCCTCTCCCAGGCTTTCCTGTGAACACTGCACCCTCCAGCACTCAGCACCAAGCTAAAAACACATGTATGGACAGGTGGGGTAAAAAAAAGTTAAACCCCAAATTCTGGGCTGTTTGGATGGACACTGACACTGCAGGTGGTGCCGTGGGAACACCTGCTTACGTTTGCCATCTAGACAGTTTTCTTGGAGACCTGCCTGCCCACCCCTTTTTGACCTGTGGGTTCAATACCTGGTGTTTCCCCTTGCCTGGAGGCTGGAGGATGCATTGGTGGGGTTATCCTGGGGTTCATCCCTGAGTGGGGCTCTGTTCCATGGGGTGTGTGTCTGTTTGGGGGTCTGATGCCATGGGGCATAGCAAGGGAAGCTGCCAGTCCTCACCACTCAGCCCCAAAGCTGGAAGAGGAGCCAAAGATGTGGCCAACTCTCTTTCCCTGCCCCTTGTCCCTGTATCTAATGGTCCATCGGATTATTTGCACTGTCCGTGCAGCTGGGAGGCAAAAGGAGGTGTCTGGGCCAAGCAGTCCTCCTTACTTCATTTTCAACTGTTTGCAAAGCCCCTGATCAGACGACCCAGATGGTGCTAAATGGCCATGAAGGACCATTAGACAGTGGATCATTGTCGTACTCCTTGAGTTAGATAATTGTGATAGGCCTGAACTAATTAATTTCTACCCAAAAAAGTAGCACTGAATCATGGTCCTTTGGCAGCACTGGTGAGAAGGAGTTGTAATCAAGTTTTGGCTTTATCCAGCCTGTACAAACAGGGATCTCTGCTGGAGCCACACGCTTCCATGGCCACGAAACAGGGGAGCAAGGAAAGCCACGCAGAGGTTCAGTCAGAGTGATCTCCCTCATCCCACGGGGCAGGAGAGCCCTGGGACAATCCAGCAGCTCCTCTGTGCCCTGTGTCTGTCCTGCCTGCCCTCTGGAGTGGCCACATTTGGGAGATTTGGGGATGGGCCCAGGCCAGGCCTCCTGCCGGAGGAGAGGCCTCTGGGGCCGCGCTGTGCCGTGCCAGCTGCGTTTCCTCCATCCCTGCTTTGGCTCCAGCGCCACCTCCGAGGGTTTCCCTGCTTTTCTCATCACCCCCTTCTCAGCACCAGCCTTCCAGGAAGCCAGGCACCTTTTCCAGTGTCCTGACTTGCTGGCACAGCTTCTCTCTGCAGGGACTTCTTTGTTTTCTCATCCTGGGGGTGCCGAGCTTTGACAAAGCTGGAGACAGGGAAATGTGATCCCATTCCCCCAGTAGGGCTTGGACACCCTGCCAGATTAGGTACATCCTGAGCTGCTCCTGCATCCAAAAAGGTGAAGGAACAGGAGAAAAGAGTGATCACAGACACATTTCTCTGTGAGAAGAGACAGGAAACATTAGGACTGTTTAGTCTGGAGGGGAGGCAGGTCTGTGGGGGCACGAGAACAGCCTGAGAGCCCTGCAGCACTGACAATCCTCTGCTTTCTCCATTTCTCGTCCCCAAAAAAGAAAAGGATGGGCAGAGGAGAGTGGATGCAGGAAAATGTTCTCCCAGTAGGTCTCAATGGAGAGATTTTAAGGGAAATCCCATCCTTTTGGGGAGAAATCCCTCCCTTTGACTGGGGAAGGGTCATACAAGAGCACACATCCCAATTCATTGGGAGATGTCTAAAAATGCAAACCAGCTCCAGAGCTGTGGGCTTCCCACAGGACCCTGGGAGCAGCACCAGCCCCTCTTTGGTGTGGATTTCCCCTGGGACACCCCAGGCTGAGCAGAGTCTGTCCCTGTGGGCAGCAGGACTCCAGCAGGCACCACCAGGAAGGGGAAACATGAAGGTGAAAGTGGATGTTTTTCATGCCTGAAACCCCCATGCAATGGTAAAGAGCAGGGCCAAGGAAGTGAGTGTAGCTGGCAATTATATAGACATATAGTTTGGAGAAGTGTTTTGACTAACCTGATAATGCAGCATGGAATAGCACGGCTCTGATGTAAAGAAGCCCTGAGACCCCAGAGCTGGAGCCAAGACTTTCAGTGGTGACTTGCCATCCATGCCAGAGCACACAGCCACGGGGTCATTGTGGCTGGATGGGACCCCAGGAGCTCCCTGGTCCAGCCTCTGTCTCCAGGCAGGAATAATTCTGGAGTTCCATCAGGGTGTTCAGGGCCGTGTCCAGGATAAGGCTGGTTTCTCCAAGGGTGGGACGCACCTCCCTCCCTCCCTCCCTTGGTCCCAGTTCCAGCTTTTCTGAAGGGGAGAAGGTTTTTGGCATGTCTTCCAGCTGAAACCGGTCCTGCCTGGTGCTGGGGACCCAAACAGGACCCAGTGCCCAGAGCTCTCTGCAGAGACCGAGGGTGTCTCAGCACAGGCTGCACCAGCCAGGGCAGATCTGGGGCTCTCAAACACATCGCGCAGAGCACAGAGCACGGCAGGAGAGCTGGCAGGACACGCAGCTCCCAGAGAAGGACCAAAAGGAGCTCTGAGTCCTGCAGGACCCGCAGCAGCACAGCCCGACCCCCCTGGCTGGGGACTGGCGAGACTGGAAAGGTCTTTTGCAGCCCACACAATTCCAGGCTTCCATCGCGGCCCCCTCTGCAGCCGCAGCCGGGGCTGCCCTCGCCCACGGGTGTGCGCACGGTGGGAGGCGGCAGTGCCGGGGCGCGGCGTCCCCGCATCCACCCCGCTCGCAGCCCGGGCTCCCGGCGGGGCCCTGCCTGCGCACGGACGGACGCACGGACACGGACGCACGGACACGGAGGCACGGCGAGCCAGGCGCTGGCTTCTGCCCCTTGGCTGCTGATCCGATTAGAAGGGTTAATCCCAGCGGTGCCCCCTGGCAGGGGAGAGCGGGCTCCTGGCGAGGCTGGCTGGGCATCCTGGCATCACTGACACCGCATTCCCACAGCTCCATCGCGCCTGCAGCCTGTCCCAGTCCTGTGCCTGTCACAGCCCTGTCTCCAGCAGCGCTGCTGTGTGTGAGGCACTGAGCTGTGCCTGTCCTGGCCCCAGGACAGCCTGGATGGGCTCAGGTATCCTGTGGATACCTGCAGGAGCCTCACCTGGCCCAGGCAGAGCAGAGTTCGTACTGCTTCCCTCCCAGCCCTCGCCGTGACCCCACCGGGGCAGCCGCACTCCAAACGCCTCCAGTGCTGGGAAATGAGCACAAATTGGCCCCGGGCTCAGCTCCAGTTAGATCACACCAGGGCCGTTAGGCTAATTGGGCTGCCAAGTGAGGGGTCAGAGCGCTGGCAGCATCCTCCCTCCATGCACACAGCTCCAGCCAGGCTGGCAGCCCTGGGGCAAGGAGGTGGCTCTGCCCCTGTCCCTTCACCTCCCACCATGGATGGGAGCCCCCTCATGCTCAAAGCCTCCCAGGGGCTCTCTCCTGGATAAACCTGGGCACCTCAGCCCTGTTGTGGGGCCCTGGTGAGCTCTGTTTGCAGCCCAGAGCCATGAGCAGACCGCCAGCGAATGGGAAGGAGTGATCCCCTGTGGATGAGCAAAGCTTCTGTGGGATTTCTCTGCATCCCAGTCTCGAGTGAATGCAGGGGAACCAGATCCCACCAGGGCCCCTGAGCCTTGACACAGACCCTACAGGGAAAGGAGAACCAGCACAGGAAGCTGAATCAAGAAGACTTTTAATCAGATTTGTCAGACAGAGTTGGATCTCCAAATAAATAGATTTATCAAAAGGGAATAAAACAAGAATCCAGGGATAAATATATGTACCAAAACAATCCAAAAATCCCCCAAAGCTGTTTCCAAACAGGGGGAAGGGGATGCTGCTGCACACCCTCCTCCCCATGCTGCAGAAATGATCCTGTTTGCCCTCTGGGAGATGCCCCTCCTGTGAATACAGCCCGGTAGATATTATATAGGATAGATATAAATATGTAGCACAGTAAATGCTGAGCAGCGACCTTAGTGCAGTGCCCAGGGTCTCAGACCCTGCCAGCAGCTGGCTCCTCCCAAAACCTACATCTCCAGGTGACCTGCAGAGAGGGAAGAGAATCATCCCAGGGAAAATAATCCTTTCCCTGCAAAGAGGGAAAGGAATCATCCCAGGGAAAAGAATCCTTTCCCTGCAAAGAAGGAAGAGAATCATCCCAGGGAAAATAATCCTTTCCCTGCAAAGAAGGAAGAGAATCATCCCAGGGAAAAGAATCCTTTCCCTGCAAAGAGGGAAAGGAATCATCCCAGGGGAAAGAATCCTTTCCCTGCAAAGAAGGAAGAGAATCATCCCAGGGAAAAGAATCCTTTCCCTGCAAAGAGGGAAAGGAATCATCCCAGGGAAAAGAATCCTTTCCCTGCAAAGAGGGAAGAGAATCATCCCAGGGAAAATAATCCTTTCCCTGCAAAGAGGGAAAGGAATCATCCCAGCTAGAAGAGAGGGGATTGTTCAAAGAACACCCCTTGGAGGGTATCCAGCCAAAGAAACCCCTTTGCAGCTCCCAGGGGCTCCAAGGAAAGAGGGAGGGATGATTTTTCTCCCTTGCAGGTCATCTTTGCCCTGGTGAGAAGCACGGTCATGTCCTGCTTTGCCGCGCTCCTCAGGAATGCCGGGGTGTCTGGGATGGATCCCTCCTCCTCCTGGCACCTGCCCGGCTGTGGTTCCCATGGGTTGGGATTGGGATGGTTCTCTGGAGTCGCTGGAATTCCCGCTAGTGTAACCTGTATTGCAGTGCCAGTCTACTGAGTAATGCAGCTCTGGGGTTGGGGTATATGTGTATGTGTGTCTGTGTGTAGATAAATCGATAGCTAGAGGAGAGTTCTTGGCTTTACAAGGTCTTTGTCTCCTTCTCTGGGCTCTCTGTCATGCTCAGCTCTGACGTCTGCGCTCGGAAGATGTTCCAGTGACCTGAATCAGCAGGGACAGACAGACAGACAGACATTAGCAACAGCCTCGGGGCAGGCCGTGTTCAGAGCAGCTCCTCGGGGATCCCAGCCACAGGTACTGCAGTTAAATTGACCCCAGCCACAGGTACTGCAATTAAAATGGGGCTCGGAGGGGCTCTCACCCTTGCAATGCAGCAGTGGCACAGTCAGTGGCACTTACAGTGCTTTTTGTGCAAAACACTCACACAGTGTGAAAAGAAAAGGAGCTCAGGCTGAAACAGGGACAAACCTTCCTCTGCACCTCTTTAAATGGTGCTCTTATGTGGTAGGTCCCTGTCCTCCCCAACATGTCTCAGATTTGGGCTGACTTTCTGCCTCTCAGGGTGGGAAGCATTCTGCCTCTGTCTCAACCTTGGGAAGCCAAAATTTCAGTGTCATGGCCATTGGACAGGTAGGGTTCTCTCCTCCCTTCTGTCAGCCCCATTTGAGGGTGGGTTGCTCAATCTTCCCCATTTATATTTATTTTTGTGCTGCTGCCTCAGCCTTGGGTCTCCATTCAGCAAACTCTGGTAGGGGAAAATCCTGCTGCAGAAGAAGAGGGAAGATCCCCCAAGGAGCTGCAGACTCCCAGCAAATCACATGTGGAGCTGTGAAAGCCCCCCCAAACCAGGACAAAGTGTCCCAGTCCCTCTCCTTGCTCCCTAAAGAATCCCCAGATGTGCAGGAGGTGGCTGGAGGTGCTTCCTTCCCCTCCAGGTGTTCTGTCTCCTCAGTGCAACCCCAGCAAGGATTGCACCAGTGTCATCACCCCAGGGGTGAGGGAGGGTTTTCTGGCTGCATTAACCTTCTGCTGTGAGGAAATCGTGGGTCAGAGCTTTCCTAGAACTCACAGCCACGGCAGCGGGACGGTTTCACAACAGGGCTGTTTGCCAGGGGAAACTGAGGCAAGGAGAAGGAGCACGTGCCAGAGACCGCACCAGGGTGTGAAGCACGGCCTGGCAGCAGGGACTGGACAATCCCCCAGGGTTTGTTTGGTCAGAGATGCTGTCTGAGAGGGACTGGGGGTGAGAACAGCCCCGGGGCACTGGGAGTGAGCCACAGCCCCGGGTGCTGCACCCTGCAGGCACGGCTCTGAGCCGGCCCAGCCAGCGGGGAGCAGCCGGCAGCTCCCTCCACACAGGCATTCCTGCTCTCCGTCATGTTTACGCACATCCCGGAACAGCCTGGATGGTTTTAAAACACATTTCAACAGTTTGATTTTTCGCTAATCCCTTGCACCATTTTTTTTTTGCCCTCCCCCCATGCTCCCAGGAGCACCAGATGGATTAGATATAAAAATCAAACAGTTTTACCAGCTCTGGAGAGACAAAACCTCTGGATTTCACAAGAGTGCAGCCGCTTTTAGAAAGCTGGCTGCCCTTTCCTATGCCATAAAGTGAAAATGTGGCTGTAAGCAGGAGTGTTGCGTGGGGTGTGAAGACAGGTCAGCCCCAGCACGGCTACACTTGCACAAGTGCTGTCCCCAGGGCTCAGCTCCCACACCAGGCTGGGACTCACACAGCCTTTGGAAGGGCCAGAGCAGAGCAGGAAATCAGGAGGGAGTGCTGGAGGAGTGAGGAAAGGGGATTTTTCTCTCCCTACCTTCGTTTGTCCTGGTGATCAGCCTGAAGTTTTGTGCCTCTTGCTTGAATTCTTGCTTGCTGATCTTCTTGGTCTGGATCAGATGGAATATTCCTGCAGAGGGGGACACAGGGCATCAGATTCTGCAGTGCCCAGCTCAAGGCTCACACAGGTTGGATTCTCTGTCCCCTCCCGACACTGCCTGTCCCAGGGCCCTGGCTTGGTGCAGGACCTGCTGCCAGATCCTGGTGGGAGCTGGCAATGGAGCCAGGGCTGGCCAAGGCTCCAAGGAGACATCTCCTTTGAGTATCATATTAGATATTAGGAGGAAATTCTTCCCCGTGAGGCCCTGGCACAGGTTGCCCAGAGAAGCTGTGGCTGCCACACAAGTTGGGAATTGTTCAAGGCCAGGTTGAAGCAAACTGGAACAGTGGAAGGTGTCCTGTCCACAGCAGGGGTGTGGAACAGGGCAGGTTTGAAGCTCCCTTCCAACCCAAACATGCTAAGACTCTGTGGTTCTATGAAAGCAGCCACTGCTTGTTGAGCCAGGATGTTTCACCATGGAGCAGGTGAAAGCAATGGGATTTTGTTGCTCCAGAAAGCATCGTGCCCTGCAGGAGTTCCATCTCCCCTAAAAATATAAAATAAATAAAGGTGAGAGCAAAGGGATGATGGGGCCCCTCTGCTCACTCTCAAGCACCAATGCTCCCCTCCATGCTCAGGTGATCTCCTTTCCTGGAAGCACCAAAGGTTTCCATCTCTTGGTCAGCAGTGCTGAAAGTGCTCCAGCACAGGAACAAACACAATTGACCTCAGCAGGGATTGATATTTCTGCCCCTGGCAGCACTGACCCTCTGTGGAGCTGCTGACTCAGATGTGTGACCCCTGCAAACCAGAACCTGTGTTTAGCAATGACAGTGCCCTTCCTGTGGGATCAGGGATCTGGCAATCCTGCTCTCCTGCAAGGCATGACAAGGCAGGCAGGTATGCCTGGAATATCCTTCCCCACCTCTCACTCAGGCACAGCCAGCCCCTTGCTGCCGGCAGATGGGAGAGGAAACGTGGTCCCCCTTATTTGGTTAAGAGACTTTCCCTGATTCCCAGCAGCAATTACACATGAAAAGGGTATGTAATGAAGGGGAACTGCCTCACAAGCCAGATAAATGAGATGTTATCAACTGTGGAAAATTAGTACAGGAAGTCAAAGGCAGAGAGAGAAATAGATGGATTTTTGCACGGTTACTTAGTCCTTCCAGTGGGTTGGGTAAAGAAGTCCTACCAGTAACAAAAGAAGACACTGGATGGAGATAATAAAACTGTTATTGACGCAAGAAAGGCACAAGTGTTCAATAAATTCTTCTGGTCTATAATTAGAAAGGAGCAGGAGGGTGTGCTTACAGTCCCGGGGCTGATGGAGCACTTTCCAGCACATTAGTAACCAAGAGGATATTTTAAACAAGAGCTACAAGAGATAAACATCTTTTAATCAAGGACCTGGATGATGCTCCCCAAGAGCTCTCAGAGAGCTGGCTGAGACCTTTGGCCCCAGGAGGGTCATTCCCAACATCCCAGGAGCTGGGAGCAGCAGAGGAAGGCAGCACAGGCTAAGGACAGTCCAGCAGTGGGGAGGCAGGGTGGATGGAGCTGGCACAGGGCAGTGCCATTTCCTGGCACACACATCCCATCCAACAGGCAGGAGCACTCCTGGCAGCCCTTGGGATGGGATGGAGCGAATTGCTGGGGCACTGTTCTCAGTGCTTTAAAGGGGATTTGTGAGAAGATTGGCAAGGACAGAGAGGACAACAGGTCAAAAACATCAGATTTTCAAAACTGCTGGTGATGTTCAGAACCTAAAAAGATGGGGAAGCCCTCACTGCAACTCTTGTGGAGGCCAGCTGTGCACCACCAGCCAGCTGGGCAAAACCTTTGGCTGGAGCTGGTGCTGGTTTCTCCTCCCAACTCCTGCTCCGTGGAGGAAACCATCCCAGCCCAGAAATAGATGAGGCCACGTAGGTATCATGAGCCCATACAAAGGCAATGGACCAGGTCCAGGTGTGACTTGCAGGCTCTTTGCTCCACACACGCTGCTCTGTTGGTGGAGCCACGGCCCACAGAGAGGTGGAATCCATATGTGAGTGAGCTCATGCTGTTTCCCAACAACAACACTGCGCCGTGCCAAGCAAAAGAGCCGTGTTGGCCTCGGGGACAAGGGCCTCCCCTGTCCCTGGCTGGCAGGGCTGGGGAGCTCCATGCAGACTGGGGCTGCTGGCCTCGGAAGGTGCCGGCAGGGTTTGGGTGCTGCCCTGCCAAGGAGCCAGGGGAGGAAGCGGCGGGGCCCGAGCTGTCCTCAGCCACAAGGTGCCATTGTGAGGGAGGCCCTGCTGAGGAGGGGCAGCACGGGCAGCAGGGAGCGTGCCAGGGGCAGCATGGGAACGTGGTACCACCAGGGCTCCATCCCTGGGTTAATGCCTCAGGTGATGTCCAGCCATGGCCAAGGTCTCCCCAGGGAGTGATGTGAAACACGGGCACACCAGGGGACCAGGATGGCTGCACAAGTCCAGCAGACACAGGGCAAGGGCCACTGCATCCATAGAGAAGGTACAACCAACCTGAAGCACTCAAGTTCTTTTGGGTAGTGTGTCCAGTGGAAACTCAGGAATGGGGCACTGGGAGGCTTCCCTGGGCCACAGAGAGACACAGCACAAATATCTACTGCACCAGGTGTCCCCAGACTCCCCACATGCACAGGAGCAGAGCTGAAGGTGTGGGGAAGGAGCAAGAGATTGGAGCCTTTTGACAGCGTGTTTGCTGTGCCTTGACCTCCGGAGCACACACCAACAGGAAGGAGCATCCAAACCCACCCATCCAAAAAATGGGCTGGGGACAATTCATCCCCCTTTGTGCACCTCTGCAGCTGCTTTCTAGCTGTAGGTGGACTGGGGTGTAAAAAAAGGAGTGAAAGCAAAACCACAGAGCCACCAGAACAATTCCTTTGTTTGTTTTCCACGTGCATTTGGCACGAGAGCAGGGGGTCTGGAGGAGCAGCCCCGGCCCTTGCTTGGTTGCCCATGTTCTGTGCCCCCAGATGGTGCTGCAGCTCGTGGTGAGGTTAGGGGGGCTAGAAGTGGTTTCCAGCCCCTGGCCTGCATGGAATGCAGGGAGAGGGTGTGAAATGGGGGAGCCAGGAAAGCCAGCCTGCTGTCAGCAGGTTTCGATCCACCACGCACAGGGTGGAGCGCCGCAAGAAAAGCCAGAGAAACCGAACAAAGCTTGGAAAGCATCGGTTTCCACACACACCTCCCGCTCTGCTGGCCGCTTTCACAATGGTGCTCACCTTTAATCAGCTTCCAGTTGTAGATTTCCACCTCCTCTGCCGGCTCCCTCTCGATGGCCACGGTCCTGAGGATGTCCTTGGAGGGCTCGGAGCGCGGCGGCACGAAGGCGTACACCAGGACACGGCCGGGGCCGCCGCCACACCGCGGGCTGCCCGCCTCGTCCGTGGGTCTGACCCTGCTTTCTGAGCACACACAGGGACACAGGTCATCGACAGGGGCAGGAGGGACCATCCCCGCAGCCAGGTCATGGAAAAGGCATCTCGGTGGCTTTGGTGCCTCGGGGCACCGTCCCATGATCCGAGCCCCAGCTCCAGGAGCGGCAGCAAAGGAGAGGCTGATAAAGGAGCTGTGGGCCTCCTCATCCCCATGTTTTTCACTCCCCCTGACCCCAGCTGCCCCTGTGCCAGCAGGGATGGGGAAGGGGGGTTTTGTCCATCTGGATCCCCCATACTCCTGCAGCGACCTTGGTGCCACCATGGCCACAAAGCAGGGGCTGGATTCCCCACTTCTCATCTCGCTCCTGCTGGGGAGGAACATCAGGGGAGACAAGGGATGGCCCACAGCAGGGCAGCCTGGGCAGTGTGCCCAGCTCAGCCCCTCAGCTGGGCTCAGCACCAGCCCCAGCACCCTCCCCACACAGGGTGCCACCACAAGGACATCCACCCTGGGTCCTACGTGACTTTTCCAGCATCCTTGGTAAAGAAGGGATGCTCATTTTCCCCTCTTTTTTTTTTTTTTTTTTTTTTAATGTATCTGGAGTAATTAAGAATGCCCTGTGGTTTTGGAAGGAGATTTATTGCCTTTGGTTGTGGTCCTTGGAACGCAGAGGAGCCCAGCTCTGCTGAATTTAGCCTTGTTCTCCCAGTCAGTTTGGATGCTGAAGCTTTTCACACTACTCGAAAGAAAGTTTGGCTATAAATAGATGCCTGGGGTTTATTTTAGCAAGACAGTTATTTTAGGCCTGATTCTGCTCTCCCCCAGGCTTTCTGGGGTGCTCCTGGGCTCTTCTGCTCTGAGAGGGAATGGAAATCCCAGTTCAAAGGGAAGCAAAGCTTTTCAGCAGGCAGAGGGCAGGAGCTCAGCTCTGCAGCTCAGCGTGAGGCAGAGGAGGGTGAGCACGGCCCAGCACCCTCACCTGTCCCAGGGAAACCCCTGCTCCAGGGCATTCCCAGAAATGTGCAGTTGTTCAAGCTGGAAAAGCCCTTTGGGATCATGGAGTCCCCGATTAAAGCCTCACCTTCCCAGCAGCAAAGGAACCCCTGGAATTCAATGGGAATTAAACAATCAAGGAGCTTCACACTCCCACAGCATGGGGAGGAGGAGCAGGGACACTGAGGTGGTGGTCACCAGCTCTGCCCACAGCAGTGTCCCCCATCCACACAACACGTCACAGCAATTCCCAGGGTCAGGGTCCCTTTGGAAAAATCACTTGTACCAGTAACCACTAAGTTACTGGTACAAAGGAGGAAGATAAGGACAGCCACAGAAAGCACCTGGGAAAGGACCTGGGCAAAGCCTGCAGGCAGTGAAGGAAAGGGCAGGGAGGTGACCTGGCTGAGCAGTGTGTGTGTGATCGCTGTCTGTGAGAGCTGGAAGGCAGGAACACAACCATTCTGGCTGCATCAGGGTGGTCAATTGGAAATAAAGTGAAGTCTGAGCAGCAGACAGGAGACCTGAGCAGGGAAAGTTGTCAGATTTAAACCAGAGAGACCCACTAGAGTGGGAATGCAAGACTGGAAGGGTTCTGCTCAGTCATCACATCCCATTCCCACCAGGCACCACATCGTAAATCCTGCTCATAAACATATCAAAAACCTTATTAAAACAAGCTGAGCTTCTGCCCTGCGCTCCCCTGAGGAGGCCATCTCAGAACCTCTCCACTCAGGCGCTGGAAAACCTTGGAAATCTCAGCTCAAACAACTTTGCAGCCGTTCCAAAACGTGGCAGTGCCCTTTGCTTGTTCTCCAGGCCGAGCCCCTTCCCAGCCTCTCCTGGTGCTCCTGCCCCTTCCCATGTCCCAGCTCCAGCCCAGTTCTACCTGGAGCACCCCAAGACCTGTGTGTTCAACCTCCCCTCCCAGAGATGGGGGTTCCAATTCCCACAAGCCATGAGCGCCACAGACAGCCCTTCTCCTGGCAAGTGTCCTCACTCCTCCCTTCACACTTACACCTCAGCTGGCACAATTTAACCCTGGTTTTTGTGGACACACAGGCTGTGTGTCCTCTGCCCTGAAAGCTCCTTCCATCCCAGCACTCCCAGTCTGGACCACAACTCCAGACCTCATCCTCCCAACAGATGGAACCTTGTGGGTGTCCTGGGGATCCTCCTTACCTTGGGAAGGTCCTGCTGCCCTCCAACCCTGCTGGACCTGTCTGGTGTGAATTCTAGCCACCAGCAACCTGAATCCCTTTGGCTCTCTCAGCCTGAGGCTTTAATCCAAGGCTGGGGCAGGAGCTGGGAGGCAGCTGCAGGAGCAGGCAGGATCCCACCTACCTGGGCATTCCTTACAGCACTTCCCATCCACTTTTTCAGGGTGCTGGCAGGGGTACTCCTTGGGGCAGGTGAGCTTGTGGCAGTCCTGGACGCCGTCCCTGCAGGTGCAGAGGATGCAGGGCAGCAGGCCGTAGAGCCGGAACACGGGGTGCCACACCTCGCCGTGCGAGTAGGTCTTCCCATTGTACACACAGGCTGCAGGAGAGACACAGCAAAGAGCTGTCTGGGGACGTGAACCCTCCTCCTCCTCCCCTTTGTCAGCCCGAGGCCCGGTGGAGGCACGGCCTCGGAGCATGGAGGACATGGCTGCTCCTGCTGTGTGGAGGAGCCATGTTCTCTAGCAGCACGGGACACCACAGAAGGTGGCATGGGACCAGAGGTGCCACAGGGACCCAGCAGATGCCAACAGGGACCAGCAGGTGCCACAGGGACCCAGCAGGTGCCCCCCATCAGGTGCCACGGGGCAGAGGACCAGCGCCAGGGGCTGGCTGTGCCCGGTGTGAGCGCCCTGCAGGGGCAGGGGCCCTCACCCGGCTGCCACCCTCCGGAGCCCGGGGTCCCTCCCGGCCGCGGCAGGAGTGAAGCACAGTGAAGAGTGCCACCTGCTGACTCCTGCACGGAAATTTCTGGAGTCCCACAGTTCCCTCCGGGCCTTCGCGCCCAAGGCACCTTCTGGAGGCACAATGGTGGGAGAGCGGCCAAGAGGAGAAAGGAGCTGTTATTCCCCCTCTGGATCGAGGGACCGGCCTCCTCTCCTCATTTCCCTACTCTGTGCTCCAGGGGAACACCTGGGGCAGCCCTGGGTCAGGGCCAGCCCTTGCACAAGGAGGAATGTCCTGTCTTTGTGTGCCACTCTCCTGGAAGGTCCATGTGGAGCCTTCCAGCTGAGCTCCTTCCTTCCCAAGTCCCAGATCTCCAAAACATTCCAAGGACCAGCCTTCTCCCAGCCCACTTTGGAGAGTGGCACTCAGGAGGACTGAGACACCTGGTTGAGGCTGGCTGTGGAGGAGTGGGCAGAAGGACTTGCTGGTGGAAACCTGCTGCTGAATCAGATCCTCAAAGAATTCCAAGCTCTGGAGAGGCCACTAAAAGTCCCTGCCTGGCCCCTCCATCCCTTACCTTTCTTGTGCTTCTCTTTCAAGACGATCTTGACAGTGGTGCCCCCTGCTCCCTTGGGTTTGAAGCTTCTGGGAATCAGCTCCAGGGAAGAGCTGAGAGCCGTGGACACGGTGGCTCCGGGGGGCTTCCTGCCCACCACCTCTCCCAAGCACTGGTCCTGGGAATGTCTCTGTGAGCAGCCAGGGAAAACAGGGGATTCAGACTCCAGCAGCTGAGCTGTTTTCCTTCCAAAGCATGCTGGAAAAAGCCATGCAGTGTCCTGCACGCCCTCCCTCAGGAGTGCATGGGGCAGAGACCACAGGGGTAAGCAATGGCCCACAAACCATATAAATCACAGAAATATTCAGGCTGGAAAATTCCTCTGAGATCATGGAGCCCAACCATTCCCTCAGCACTGCCAAGGCCACCGTTATCCCATGTCCCAGAGTGCCACATCCACACAGCTCGTAAGTCCCTCAGGGGATGGGGATGCCAGGCAGCTGTGCCAGGCCTGGACAACCTTTTGTTGGAAGGAACTTCCCCAATATCCAACCTGAGCCTCCCCTGGCCCAGCCTGAGGCCGTTCCCTCTCCTCCTGTCCCTGTTCCCCCCTGGCTGTCCCCTCCTGTCAGTAGCTGTGCAGAGCCACAAGGGCCCCCCTGAGCCTCCTTTTCTCCAGCTGAGCCCCTTCCCAGCTCCCTCAGGAATTCTCCATCCCTCAAACACACAGGGAAATGGGCTGGTCCTTCCTAGGTGGGAAAAGGAGGGCTGGCATCTGTGTGTCACAGACAGGGAGGATGGGCCAGATCCTGCTCTCCCACCTGGGAGGCACCAGGGGAGCCAGAGTGTGGCTGCCAGCCAGCAGGGCTGAAACACCAGGAACACCCCAGGAACACCCCAGGAACATCCCAGGCTTCCAGGAGCAGAGTGCTGGGACAAGACACGCAGCACAAAGGGTCCCCTTGTGTCTGTTTTGGAGGTTTTGTAGGTGCTGGAGCAGTATGGAAAAGGGCAGAGCCAGGAGCTGAGTGACCTAATCCCACAGAGCTGGCATGGGCAGCCCAGCTCCAAAATGTGGCCCTGAAGGAACCCAGGAGCCAAGGAGTCCCTTTTTCCTTGCTGGGTGCTGGCCTGAGCTCCCACCTAGGCTGGTGTCTCCCAGCCAGACTCAATTCCATGGCACAATCCACCTGCAAATCAGGTGCCCATGTTCTGCTGGGCAAGGATCTGGATGTCCTCCTGGAGCTGCTGGGCATGGTGCAAGGATCTCTCAGTGGATCTCACTGTGCCAGGGCATTCTGTGAGCTGCTCAGGGGGCTGTGCTAGGAGCAAGGGGTTTGAAAATGCAAACGTCACGTACAACACCTCTGTTCAACTGCAGGGGCTCCTCTTCCGAGGGCTTCTCAAGGGAGCCATCTGCAAGGGAAAAACATTGTCCTGGAACATGCTGGGGGCTGAAAGCAGCTCTCCTCCACATGCTGGCCTGCCTGGGAGTCTGGAGAAACAGGAGCCTTGCACATGCAATCCATGTTATCCAAGGAAAACCCAAGCCTTGCACATGCAATCCATGTTAATCATACAAGGAAAGCCCAAGCCTTGCACATGCAATCCATGTTATCCAAGGAAAACCCAAGCCTTGCACATGCAATCCATGTTATCCAAGGAAAGCCCAAGCCTTGCACATGCAATCCATGTTATCCAAGGAAAACCCAAGCCTTGCACATGCAATCCATGTTATCCAAGGAAAGCCCAAGCCTTGCACATGCAATCCATGTTATCCAAGGAAAACCCAAGCCTTGCACATGCAATCCATGTTATCCAAGGAAAGCCCAAGCCCTCAGCTTGCACTTCCTGGTGCAACCAGGAGATAACAAGGAGCCTGATTTACAGCCCAGGCTCCCAAACTCCTGCCAGAGTGGCTCGGGATGGCTCCTGCTGCCAGCTGGGGTGTGGAGCCCTCACTCCCAGCCCCGTTACCTTTGCAGACCTGGCAGCAGGAGTCTGGCACGCTGAAGGGAGAGGAGCACAGCAGCTCGGGGCAGGTCACCAAGCCACAGTAAATCTGGCCTTCCTAGGAGGGCAGGAGGGAAAACACACTGTCAGCCTTATAAAGGGCTGTATGTCCCCCACGCAGGCCCCTTCCAACCCAAACCATCCCAGGATTTTATGAGTCCATGACCAAAAGCCCCCTGGTAATCCATCTTGCCGTGCCACCAGTCATCCAGCACCTGCTGGCAGCTGGAGTCTGTCCCTGCTGCGCTGTCTGTCTGTCCGTCCTGCAGGGCTGTGTGCTCTCCTGGCACAGCTGTTCCATGGATAACACACTGCCCTTCCCCAAAAAGGGCAGGCACCACCAGTGCTGCCAGGCTGGAACAGCCACCACACACCTCCCAGCCCTGCAGAACAACCCCCAAGAGGATTTTCTTGGCATCTGCCAGGAAAAGGACCCAGAGGAGAGGGGTGGAAGTGGGAAGCAGGACTCTGAGTCCAGGTCCACACCAAAGCTCTGCCCTCCCTCTCCCTTGGTTATTTCCCCAATAGCAGGGACAAGCACACAGAGGTGCAGGGATAGACCCAAGTGGATCACTTGGAAAACATCATTGCTGCAGGTGACTCAAGCTGAAAACCAGAGGTTGAGGGCAGCCTTGACCTTTGTGCATCCCAGTGCCACCTCAGGCAGTGGATTTGCACCAGTCTGTGGCAAGAATAAGTTTTTGCCACTTTTCCAAAGGGTAAAAAAGGATGTTCAGCAGCCAGCCCTCGACAGCAAGGTGATCTTCCTGCAGTAATTTTCTCTGGGGTATCCAGAAGCTCCCAGTCAAGCAAGACCAAGAGGTCAGCCAAGGATATCCTCAGAAAAGCAAACCACAGCTGCCTCTCCTCCCATCAGGACCCAAACTGCTGTGCAAGGAGCACGAAGGGGATGAGGGCAGTGTGGTGGGTGGCAGCATCTGGCAGACTCTGCTCTGCCCCCAGGGAGCCCACACCTGCCTCTCCCTTCCTTCTCCTCCTGCCCAGCAGTTCCTGCCCCAAGAGCCAGTGCCCAAAAAGAGCAGGAATTATCCCAGAGGCTCTGCTCTTGGGGCAGTTCCCAAAGAGGGTCAGACCAGCTGTTCACGCAGCTGTTCCAGCAGCTGACAGCACCAGACACAGCCCGGGGACATCCCCACAGCGAAGCTCCACTTCAGCCAGCCCTTTATTCCCCCTGTGTACCCGAGGCATTGCCCTGACAGATAGACAGAGTGACAGCCCAGAGGGACAAGGAGCCCACGGGCTCCTGGGGACACGTGCAGCTGGATTGGAGGGCTCTTTCAGGTGTTTCAGGTGTTTCACATCACCCAGCTGGGGTTCTTTAGAGGGGAACCAGCCTCCTCAAAAGCTGCATCATTCCCACATGTCAGTCACTCCTCTTGCCACCCCAGAGCAGCTATTCCAGCACCACAGGCAGAGGCTGGACAGGTTACAACCAGTGTAACCCCTGTGTGTGATGACAGGCCAAGGTACTTTTGGGGCTCTTTTGCCCCTTCTTGATGTGCTGGCGCCAAAGAAGGGGCACAGGGTGCCGCAGCGAGGGCTGTGAGCCCCGGAGGAGGATGAGGAGGATGAGGATGGGGAGGAGGCTTACGGAGCAGCTGCACTGCACACACTGGTTGGGCTGGCGGCCGGGGAACAGCTCGCTGCCGCTGAACATCTCTCCCTGCTGGAACGTGGTCCCGTTGTAGCGGCACGACCTGGCGGGCGCCCGCAGCCCGGACGGGGACGGGGGCTCTGCAAAAGGGGCGAGCAAGGAGCGGGGTCACAGCCAGCCCAGCCCACCCCAAAGGGGCCTGCACACCCCACGGGCACCCCAAATTGTCAGAGCAATGCGTGGCTGCTCAGCAAGGAAAGGTACAAAAGGTTTTGGAGGATGGGGCTGCCCTGAGCTCAGCACAGTGGGAAAACCTGGAAGCCTGACCTCACAAAGCTCCTAAAAAAATTATTGGGGTTTCCCCTCCCCTGATTGTAACCATTGCCAGATTCAGGTGAAGTCGAGTAAAAAGGGATTGTCTCATAGGTAATTAGCAAAAAATTAAAATTAATGAGTTTTTTTTCCTATTTTTTCCCCTAATTTCTCAAATCACTCGTGGTTTATGACTAGCTCTGCCAGCACTCTGGTAAGGAAAGTTTTGAGACTAAATCTTGAGGTGAGGTCTTCATTCTCACCATATTGAGGTAAAATTAGGCAATCAGTAGTGGTAAAGCAGAAGAACTTTTGGGCTAAAACTTGAGCTAGTCTCCAGTGCAGAGAAGGAAGTTGTTCAAAAACTATAATTTTTTTTCCCTAAATTTTTTTTAAATTTTTTTTTTTTTTTAATCCAAGACACTTTGCTGGCAAATGATCAGAACAAGTTGCCAGCTCCTGTTTTGCCCCAGAAGTGTGAACTGACACTTTGTCCCCACAGAGCTCTGGGGATGGGGGCATGGGGAGAGAGCCCTTTTCCATCAGAAGGGGATTTTTGGAGGGACAGAGCAGCCGGGGCTGGGTGCCACCGCCCTGTGTGGCACGGCCACCCTGTGCCCTGCCCCGAGGGGTGCCCACGCACCGGGACAGCGCGGGCAGCACTGCTGCGGCTCCGTCACGGGGCTGGCGCACGGCAGCGCCGGGCACTGGATCCGGGAGCACCTGATGCTGGTGTTCTGCAGAAGGACACACAGACAGACAGACAGACAGGCTGGTTAGTCCCCAGGGAGCGTTCGGCCCTCCTGCAGGAGGAGGGACACGCTGTCACAAACTGTGTGTCACAAACTGTGCGGGCTGTGCTCGCCAGGGATGGCTCCAGCCCTGCCTGGGTCCCTCACCCATCACCCCAGAGCAGCCCTCGGCCTGCCACCCTCACAGGCTTCTTGTTCTAAATATCAGTCTCAATCTCCTCTCTTCTGGTTTAGAACCCTTCCCTTGGCCCATCATTGTCTGCCTGCATAAAAAATAACTTATCTGCTGAAATGAGACAGTGGGACCGATCTGCTGCAAAGCTGCCGAGCAAAGCCCCAGTGCAGCAGCAGCAGCAGCATTATCAGCAACATCATCATCATCATCATCATCATTATTATTATTAGCATTAGCATTATTAGTGTTATTGTTATTACCATTATAGCAGAAAATTCTGAGACCTTTTTTCTACTTGCCACATCGGCAGATTTGTTTGCCTGTGCTATCTTCCTGCTTAGTAAAAACATCTTCTTGTTTGAAGTAAATTTATCCTTTGCTCTAAGCTATAAAAACCCCTTCTAACTAACACACGCTTTGCCTCCTTAGTTGTCCAGTAAGACTGGCTCAGCAATTCTTTTCTTCTGTATCAAAACTTGCTTCCATCTCTATTCCTTCATCACACTCTACATTTAAAAATCTTTCTGCCAAGCACATGTATCTGTGAGACTTTGTTGTCAAACTTTCATCCTTCCCAACAAGGATTATTAGTATTGTTGTTGTTGTTGTTGTTGTTATTATCAGCAGCATTAGCAGCAGCATTAGCAGCAGTATTAGCTGCAGCATTAGCAGCAGTATTAGCTGCAGCATTAGCAGCAATATTAGCAGCATTGGCAGCAGGATTAGCAGGAGTATTAGCAGCAGAATTAGCATTAGCAGCAGCATTAGCAGCAGCATTAGGAGCATTCGCAGCAACGCTATTATTGTTGTTATTATTATTAATAGCATTATTATTAATAGCATTATTATTATTTTAGTATCTGTGAGACTTTCTTGTCAAAGTTTCATCCTTCCCAACAAGCATTATTATTATTATTATTGTTGTTGTTGTTGTTGTTATTAGCAGCAGTATTAGCAGCAGCATTAGCAGCAGTATTAACAGCAGCAATAGGAGCATTCGCAGCAACATTATTATTATTATTATTATTATTAGCATTAGCAGCAACATTATTATTATTATTATTATTATTATTATTATTATTATTATTATTATTATTATTATTATTATTATATTGTTGTTGTTGTTATTGTTATTGTTGTTATTATTAGCAACATTAGCATCATTATTGTTATCAGCATTATTGTGAGCATTGTTGTTATTAGCACAGCTGTTAATAATGTTGTCGTTTCCGTTATTGTTATCAGCATTATTGTGAGCATTGTCGTTACTAGCACAGCTGTTATTAATGTTGTCGTTTCCGTTATTGTTATCAGCATTATTGTTAGCATTGTTGTTACTAGCACAGCTGTTATTAATGTTGTCGTTTCCATTATTGTTATCAGCATTATTGTGAGCATTGTTGTTACTAGCACAGCTGTTATTAATGTTGTCGTTTCCATTATTGTTATCAGCATTATTGTGAGCATTGTTGTTATTAGCACAGCTGTTATTAATGTCGTTGTTTCCGTTATTGTCAGCAGCAGCGTCCCTGGCGCCATGGGCAGCCCCGGGTCGTTCCCGGCTCGCTGCCCGCCGCGGTGGGCCGGTGCCCGACGTGCCTCGGCGCAGCTGCAGCGGATGCAGAGCATGAGCCCCTGCGGCTCCAGGTACGGGTGCCAGCTCTCCCCCGGGCTGTACTTCTTGCCGTTGAAGTCGCAGAACGCCTCCGGCCCTGCAAGCAAGCGGGAGAGGCCAGGTGAGAAACGGGGCTGTTCCTGGGCGACAGCAAGCACGGCCTGCGCCTCGTTCCCCACATCCCGCACACCAAGACCAGATTTTGATTGGTTCCCCCCAGTTTTATTTTATTCTCGTGCGTTTTTTACCCTGGGACCCGTCTGGCCCAAGTGGCAGCCCCTCTGAGCAAACTGGACTCCCTTTGCAAGAAAGGAACAGAACGGGTGGGTTTGAGGCAGGAAATCGGGTTTTCACTCTGAAACAGAAATGCTCCCTGCAAGATGGGTCCACAAAGGTGTTTATAGGCCCTCTCCTTGTCTTTGAGCCTCTCCTGGATGGCTTTAGGCACTTGATTCCCCAAGCTGCACCTTCACAAGTGGTGAGCAGCAGCTGTCCGGGCTGGCTGGCCCAGGCACAGCCCGTGTGGGTGTCTGCAGTGGCTTTGGGGGTTATCAGAGGGACAGACAGAGGTGTTCTCCTTCCTTTTCCCTGCTCAGGGCTTCACATTGTCCCCACAGCTCTTGAGAGCCAGCAACTCCCTGCTCCTGGCCACGAGCTTACAGCAAACCACACAAAACTAGAGAGCATGTGGCTTGAGCATGAGGAAACCCAGAGGAGAGAGGAAAAAACAAAACAAAACAAAACAAAATTACAAAAAAAAAAATCTAAACAAAAAAAAATCATGGTTTTGCAAAAGGGTGAGAAAATGACTTCATCTCTCCCTGCTTGCAGCATCCCCATGAATTATGCTGAGGGTGAAGAAACAGAGCTGCCTTGGTGTGACGCTCAGCTCGCAGCTCCCATGCCAGTTGGCTGCTCCCTGCAAACATTTAATCACAAGTGGAGCCCTGGTTTGGGTCCAGCCCTCGAAAGCAGCCTGATTCATGTCTGCAGAGGGCTGCTGGTAAAATTAAAGCTGACTGGCAGGGCTGGGCAGCAGGAGACACTTGCTGGCATCTCTGCAGTGCTGGGGCTTTGGCAAGAGGTGCCAGCATGCTTGGGCAGGGATATGGATGGATGGATGGATGGATGGATGGATGGATGGATGGATGGATGGATGGATGGATGGATGGATGGATGGATGGATGGATGGATGGGGCTTAAAAGCTGAAGGCTCTGGACCATTTTTTCCCATGCCATGTTAATAATTTCATGTTCAGAGGTCAAACTCTGGACATCATCCTAGGTCACTGGGATGGAGTGAACAGCCATTTGTGGCAGTGGATTCCTCCCGTGCTGGTCAGCAGGGTGAGCTCAGTGCACCTTCAGCAGCAGCACACTCAGCAAAGTCCTGTGGGTTTACTTCTCTGGACCTAGAGCAGGTCAGGAAGCTGTGGGGTGGCACCCTGTTGGTGTCTGGAGTTGTTGAGGTGCATCCCAAGGAGATGCACACCCTTCTCGTGCTGTGAGAGGTGCAGCCAGGGTGGGTTTCTCCACACCCTTCAGTTTGTCACCCTGGACTGGTGTCTCTGGAGCACCTGGTGAAGATGCTGCTCAGGGCTTCTGCCACAGCCCCTGGTGAGGTTTCAATTTCCTGGTAGCTGGAAAGCTTGCCAAGGTACCTGTCCTGAATCTTTAATTTTACCTGGCCTTTCCCACCCGAGCCACGTGGGGTTCTGTCATTTTGGGAGTCTTCTGAGCAGTTTGGTGGCTCAGCAGGAGGCTGTGGGGTCTTGCTCATCTCCCCTCACTCCTGCTCTCCTGTTCCATCCTGATGCTGGTCCTGCATCCCCAGAGAGCACCTTGGGCGCTGTCCCTGGAGCAGGGCATGCCTGAGCTGGGCTCCCAGCTCCCAGAGCCTCTCTGGGGGTCACACACCTGCCAGCCAGGGCCGTGCTGGGCACCAGGGAGGAGCTCGTGCACAGCAGTTTCTAAGAGCAGCCATAAATAAAGTGCAAAGAGCACCGTCTGGTACACAGAGTCCAGGCGCTCCTGTGACAGCCTTGTATTTATGAAGGGCTTAAAATGCAGATTTGCTGAGCAGGGACTGGCTGAAACACACGGGCCCCCTGACATGTGGCATCCCAAAGACTCTGCTCGCATCCACATCAAGTCCTGCACACTCGCCCCGCTCAGCTCTGGGCTGCAAATGCCTTCTGGGCACTTTGGGAGCCTGGAGAGCTCTGTAGCCATGAAAATGCAGCCTCAGGAAGCACCTCTGAGCTCTCCAGAGTGGAGAAGCCAGGCAGACAGGGTTCTGCATTCCCTCCTTCCCAAGGGAATGCTCTGTTACCTATAGCAGGGTGTGCAGCCCTCACCTCTCCCTTACCGTGGGTAGCACTCGCTTTCCATCCTGGTCCTTCCCATCTTGGAGCACCTTTCCTCCCTGCTGGATCCAAACTTTTGAGGGATCCCAGGAACCCCCTTTTCTCCAGAAACCATATTTAAAAAAAATTAAACAGCAGCTTCCAAGCTCCTGGGGAAATCCACTGCCCTGTGCTCTCCAGAGATGCTGGTGTCTAAATGCCTCCAGCCAAAACATCCCTGTGCTCACCCACTGCCCCTGAATTACTCAGAATGCAGCACATTCGTCCCAGTAACCTGTGCCTCTGATACTTCTCTTCAGCTGGAGTGCAAATCCCCTAAAATAGCCTGTTTCTGTGGGCAAATTCTTCTTTCCTGACTTGCCTTGGAGCCCGGGCATTTCTGCTGCTCACCTATTTTTAGCCACGACACTGTAGGTCCCTTGGCTGATGAGCCTGCTCGTAACTAATTTATTCCTGTCTCCACTCTCCCTGCACACCAGCCCTGAGCAGAGGGGAGCCTGCAGAGGTGGGCAGTGAGAGAAACCCACAGTTTGGTGATGATTCCACGGCTTGGTGATGACTCTGCCACCCAAACCAGCCTGCCCGTGACCTCGAGGTGAGTCCTGGCCGAGCCCTCCACGTGGTGAGGTGAGCCCTGTGGCAAAGCTGGAGTGTTCCAGCCCTGCTCCAATCCCACAGCCACCAGCTCTCCATCAACGTTTCAGTCCTGCAAACAGCCCCCAACATCTCCCCAGAGCAGACAAACCCTCCTGCCCCCACCCAGCACAGTTTATGCCCAGCTTAGGGGCTGTTGCCACCTGCAAAGAGCAAACCCCTCACCTCACACCTGCCTCACCTCCTGGACATCCCTGCCCTTCCCAGCAGGGGCAGGGACCCGCACCCACACCCTGCTCAAGGGGCAGATGCTGTGTGCTGGGTTTGGATGAGCCCAGGGAAGGGAGAGGAGCTGAATTCACCAGAGTTTGCTCCCCAGGGCTTTGCACAGCCCCGTCCATGCCCCCAGCACGCCCCAGGGCCGGGATGGCGACGCAGGGCTCACATTTTGGGCCCTCACTCCCTCCAGGAGGATGGTTATTGGAGTGCCTAATGCACTGCTGGCAGCAGGCACGCTGTAAATCACCCTGACAGAGCCACCGGCAGGCTCCGCTGGGATTCCAGGAGATTAAAGGGAGGAATAACTGCAGGGACACGGCAGGTCCTGCTCCAGTTTGCCCGGAGCCCTGGGGGCTCTGCCATGTCACCCAGCACCCACGGGGAGGGTCCCGGCGCTTTTCCCAAGCCAAGCCCACCTCCCCGCCCAGTTAACACGTCCAGCACCCTCCAAACTCCTGAGCAGCTCTGGCCAAGTCCTTCGAGCCTTTCCGTGGTAGTGCCAAACCTCCCGTCCTTATCCCAACCCTTCTGTGCCTCAGCAGGGAGCAAGAGGGGCAGAGAGTGCGGGATGGGCAAGGGATGGACCAGGGATGGACAGGGGATGGATCTGGAGGAAAGAGCAGAGCCCCCAGCTTTGTTTTGGGCGGCGGAGGCATTGTCGTTGTCCCGTTCCCCCTCGGAGGGGAGATGCCCTCGGGCAGGGTGGGATCCGTGCGGAGCACGGTCTGTGGCACAGCCCCTCCTGCCCGGGGCATTCCCAGCCCATGGAGGGGGTCCCGGCCCTCCCTGCCGCCCCTGCCAGCCCCGGCGCCCCCTCACCAGCCCCGCAGAGCAGGCGGGGACAGCACGGGCGCAGGGGACACCGCCGTGTGCGTCCCCAGCAGGGCAGGACAGCAAACCCGGCCGGCTGCACGTCCCGGGACATGCCGGGGGTGTTCGGCACCTGCCGTGCCCAGACACCTCCGTGTGCCCGCCCAGCACCCCGCAAACTGCCGGGGAAACTGAGGCACGGAGGGAAGCGGCGCCGCGGGACAAGCGCGGGTGAGACTTACGGGCCCGGGCTGGGCTCTCGGAGGCGAGCAGGAGCAGGAGGCACCGGAGCAGGAAGGCGAGGGGACCCGCCCCGGGAAGCATCGCAGCCCGCTGCCGGTGCCCTGGGGCTCCGCTCCCGTGCCCGGGGTGCGCTGCCCGGTGGTGGCCCAGTGGTGGCCCGGTGATGGGCCGGGGTCTGCGCTGAGGGCTTCGCTCCCGCTGCCGGTGCCCGGGGCTGTCGGTGCCGGGGGATGTCAGTGCCCGGGGCTGGCTGTCGGTGCCCGGCAATGCCGGAGCCGGGCTGTCGGTGCCGGTGCCCGGGGCTGTCGGTGCCGGGGGATGTCAGTGCCCGGGGCTGGCTGTCGGTGCCCGGCAATGCCGGAGCCGGGCTGTCGGTGCCGGTGCCCGGGGCTGTCGGTGCCGGGGGATGTCAGTGCCCGGGGCTGGCTGTCGGTGCCGGAGCCGGGCTGTCGGTGCCGGTGCCCGGGGCTGTCGGTGCCGGAGCTATCGGTGCTCGGAGGTGTCGGTGCCGGGGGATGTCAGTGCCCGGGGCTGGCTGTCGGTGCCCGGCAATGCCGGAGCCGGGCTGTCGGTGCCGGTGCCCGGGGCTGTCGGTGCCGGGGGATGTCAGTGCCCGGGGCTGGCTGTCGGTGCCGGAGCCGGGCTGTCGGTGCCGGCAGCGCTCCGGTGCCGGTGTCAGGGCTGGCGGTGCCTGGCGGTGCCGGTGCCCGGGGCTGTCGGTGCCGGTGCCCGGGGGTGCCGGTGCCGGTGCCCGGCGGGGCTCGTCTCGCTCCGATCAAAGGCGCCTCCTTTAGGGAGAGCCAGGAGTTGTTTGTTGGTATTAAAGGCGGAGATCGGAGCGGGAGGGGGGATCCGCAGCGTGGGTATTTTATAATTTTTTTATTATTGTTATGTTCCCACTTTTTTGGGGGGTGTTTTAGGAAATTCCTCGGCGGCGGCAGGAGGGAGGGAGGAGGGAGGGCGGGCGGGGAGGTGGTGCGGGAGCCGCGGGGTTAACCCCTGCGGCCCTGCAGCCCGGCCGGGGCTCTGCTGGGCAGCACCTCGCCCTGGGGGTGACATTCATGGGGTACATCGTGAATGGGGTACGTCATTGATGGGGTACGTCATTGATGGGGTATGACATTAATGGGGCACATAGTTAATGGGGTACATCATTGATGGGGTACATCGTTAATGGTACACATCGCCGCCCCTTCTCCCTGTCCAACACCACCTGCACACCTGGGCATTCCCTCAGCTCCATAAACTCTTTAAATGCCCGGTGCAGCCCCTGCCTTCAGGAACCCCCCGGCCCAGAGCCCCCTGCCAGCAGCCCAGCAGTGCTCCCACCCCGCTGCCGTCCATCCCCGCAGGATGGGCACGGAACAGCATCTCTTGGAACAGCGCTGCTCATGCTGTCATCCCTGGAGGAGCCACCTGGCCTCCACACAACGCTGCTCCTGTTCCTGCTGCTCCCCAGGCCCTGCACACACACAGTGGTCCAGCTCGGGCTGCCAGCCCTTCTCTGCCTGTCTGTGGGCTCAGCTCTCTGCTCTCCAGAGCCTCACAGAGATGCTGGGCAGCACTGGATGCTCCCTGGGCAGCACTGGATGCTCCCTCAGCAGCACTGGATGCTCCTTGGGCAGCACTGGATGCTCCTTGGGCAGCACTGGATGTTCCTTGAGCAGCACTGGATGCTCCCTGGGCAGCTGTGTCCCCTCAGCCAGGCCACTTCCAGGATAAGCCAGGGCCACCAGTTCGTTATGGAGGTGAATTTCTGCAGTTCCCTAGATTTTGTGTGGTTTTTTACCCATTCCTCCTGTTCCGTCCTCACAGCTCAGGGGTGCTCAGAGTGAGACACTTGATCAGCACAGAAATCCAGGATTTAATGCAGCAGTAAACACCTTCATGCTCCATCACTGGGAAGGCTTGGATGGAGTTCCCAGACCTTGCAGGGTCCTTCTTTGCAAATGCCTCCATGTCTGCAACACCAGGTCTCTCTCTTCCCGTTATCTCCTTCAGCTTCCTCCCAGCACCAGGAAGGAGCTATGACCACCTGAGATGCCTCTGGTGACAGGAGATCTCCTCCATCACCCAAACTGTTCATTTTGTTCTCTGATTCAAGCTCAGGATTGGGCTTTCCAGGCTGTGAGATCCTCGTGCCTGCTGCCATCCCACAGTGAGAGTGGCACCAGGCCCCTGGTCTGCCACGGTGTCCCCAGAGCCCTGATGCTGCTCACACCAACCACAGGGCCCATTTCTGGCAGAGATTAAAGACATCAAGGGCACTTTCTGCAGAATAACCTCTTCTCTCAATCCATCTCCTGATTTTCTGTCTCTAACTCTACCCCAGGTGCCAGCACATGCCCCATGCTTGCAGGTGCCTGTTCCTGGAGCTGGATACAAGGGACATCTGTAATAAGAAAGATTTCGGTATCCCTCTAAATCACCAGCTTTGTTATTTTCTCTTTAAGCTGCGAGCAAAAGAAATCAAGAGGCATTTCTGTGCCCACATGGGCTGGACATACATTCTGTGAAGAAAGGGGGAAGCGCTGAATCCCAGTGATGAAAGGAGGTGAATCTTCAGCCCACCTTGACTCTCCCCACCCCAGGGATACCTGTGACCCTCTGAGAGCACAGCCCAGTGTGCAGAGCAGGAGGCAGGGCTGAGGCATTGCAGGGATGGCCACAATCTGCTCTTTACCAGCTCCTGCTGGAATTTCACTGCTCCGTGAGTGGCGAGGGGGATTCTGCTGAAGGACCAGGAATTTCTGGGCTACAGGAGCCCAGAATCCAGGGACACTCTGCTCATCATCTGGCACCAGCCTTACAGAGAGCACAAGCTGTGCTGTCACATCCCAGGGCCAGCCACGAATGGGAATTCTTCTCACAAGGAAGAATTGCTTCCCTCTGTCCATCCCTGCCCTGTGGCAGTGGGAGCCCTTGTCCCCAGTCCCTCTGCAGCTCTCCTGGAGCCCCTTCAGGCCCTGCCAGGGCTCTGAGCTCTGCCTGGAGCTTCTCCTCTCCAGGTGAGCACCCCCAGCTCTGCCAGCCTGGCTCCAGCCCCTCTGGGCTCTCTCCAGCAGCTCCAGGTGCTGCTGCTGTTGGACCCAGAGATTAACATTATCACCCCCTGAAGACACTTCCCCTTTTTCACTGCTCCACTCATTCCCAGCTCTCTGCAAGTCTTTTCTAGCAATGCCCCTCTGTTTCCCCCTCCTGCCCTGATGGGGATGTTTGAAGGGGTTTGGGTGAACAGCAGGCTCCTTCCAGCTCCCCCCAGGAAAGGCTGGTGCCTCCTCTCCCAGCTCCTCCCTTGCACAGGGCTGATTGAAAAGCCCATTTGTAGCACAGGGCTGTGGGCAAGTTATGGAAGTGCTGAGACAAATGGGGACACAAAGTGCAAGTCAATGGAGTTATTTTGTGGCTCTGCAGCAGCAGCAGCAGCTGAGTTCAGGACTGTGGATCCTGGCCCCACATCAGGGCTAAAACTTATGGGAAAGCTCAGGCAGGTCCCCAGTGCAGACCCAGGAAATAAAGGCCAGCCTTGTCAGGAGCAAGGTGCTGAGTTACATCTCTGCTGGGTCTCATAAAGAATACATTCACCCCTTGGCAAAACCAAGCTCTTTATCTTCATCTGGGGAGGAATCTGTCTGACAGTTCAATGCTGCCAGCACCAATCCATCTGTGATCATGAACCAGGCTCCAAAAACCACGGCAAATATCAACACACGGGTGTGCTCTGTTTGTCTTCTGGTTCCTGAGTCCTAAGGTCAAACTCACTGCATGTTTGATGGGCAATCAAGAGGACAAGACAATTCCCTTTTTTAAAATTTTTTAATGAGAATGAAAACAGAATCTGGTGTTATTTTGAACCATGGGCTGTGGCATGAGAGAGACCCTGAGCAAAACCATGACAGCCAGGTTGGAGCAGCCTGGGACAGTGAAGGTGTCCCTGCCCACATCAAGGAATGAGATGAGTTTTTGTCCCTTCACACCCAGCCCAGCCCGTGATTCCCTGCTCCCATCCTCCTGGGTGACCAGTGCTGGTGACAGCTCCTCAGGGAGGTCTCCTGAGGGTGGCTGTGCCTGGGGGATGCTCATCAGAGGGTTCCCCATGGAGTTATTTCAGTGTGTGTCACTCCCCCGTGCCAGGGAGCCAGTGGGCTCTGAGGAGCTCCAAAGTCACACCTTTGGGAGGGTTTGAGGCAGCCACTGGCTGGTGAGGCTCAAGAAGGTGATTTACTGATTACTGGGAGCGCCCAGTCCAACCTGGAATGGGAAACCTGGTCCCTTTTTCTGAGTCTGAGCACGTTCCCAAGCACAAACCCAAACAGATATCTGTAATCTGTGCAACCAGTGGCACACAGAGGACAGTGGTAAGAGATCCTCCTCCAAGGACAGGGATCAGCAACCAAGCAAGGGGCAGGGGTGGAGAAAGGCTGGATGAAGCCAGGGGGAAGGACAGAGAGGAAAAATGGGAGAGTACAGCGTGTGTGCACCATGACCTGTGCCAGCTGCTCCCCATGGAAGGTGGGCAAGAGGAGCGGCGGTGCCAGAGCCCTGCCAGCTGCTCGCGAGGGGGAGCAGCAGGGAGACGCTGCCGACAGCTGGGCAAGGCTGAGGCCTTGGCTGGGCACGGCGGGGTTTGAGGCTGGAGCCTTGCACGGGCTTAGGATTCCCTCTGCAGGCCGGCCCTGAGCGCGGCACATCCCGGGCTGCAGAGCCAGGAGGGATGGGGATGGAAAGGGGCTCAGAGCCCCCGCAGGGCCACCCCTGCCCTGGCAGGGACACCTGCACTGGCCCGGGCCACTCCAGGGCCCGTCAGCCTGGCCTTGGGCATTCCAGGGATCCAGGGGCAGCCACAGCTTCCCTGGCACCCTGGGCCATTTCTTTACGGCTCTTGTTGTAAAACATTCCTTCCCAGTGCTCCGTTTGACCCTGCCCTGTGGCCGTGTAATAGCACTGCCCCTGTTGGGGCTTTGGGTCGGAAGGCACGCTGCAGACACAGAAAGCAAGGCTGGATGTGCAGGAGCAATTTGGGAGCGCAGCTGGCAGAGATCCCTTCCCAAATCCCAGCGAGCCTGGGGCTCTGCACAGCTCCTGGTCCTGCAGGTGGCTCCGGTGGGGAGCTGTCCCCTGTTCCACGCTCTCTGTCCCTCCCGGGGGCTCCCCGGTGCCCAGCCCCGGCCCAGGCCGATCCTGGGAGCAGCAGCTTTGTTGGGAGCTCGGGAATGGCACACTGCCCTGACTGCGGCCAGCAGCAGCAGCAGCAGCGCCTGCGGGACAGACACACAGACTGCTGGACACGGGCCACCCCAAACCGCTGCCATAACTCATCTCACTGAAGCCAGCACGAGCTTTTTGTCAACTGGCGCTGGATGGAGCCCGCAACAGCAGGGATCCGCATGCTGGTATCCTTTTAGTCATTCGACAGCCAGAGACAACTAAAGATAGACGTGTGGGTGAGATGGAAAGTTAAGGATATCCCCAGCAAGCTCCTGGCACGGGTACAGAGGCTGTTTCCTGGGCATGGATCGCCCCTTCCTCTCTCCAGCCAAGGAGAGAGGAGCCTGCTCAGGGGGCTCAGAGGTGTGGGGCTTCACCTCTGCCTCTCAGCCACGTTCTCCCTTCTGCCAACCCAACCTAGCTGGGAGGCTCCATCAGAGGGGGTGCTAAAATATGATGAGAAGACAGATTGGTTTGGTGCCCCAGTAAAGAGATGAGGAGCAGAAGAGAAGTGCAAGAGATTTCCATAGCAACTGGTGCAGAGGCTCTGCCTCCTCTGGTTTGCTGTGAGTCACCATCCATGATGGTTTAACTCTGGCTGGACGTGGGGTACCCACCAAAGCTGCTCTGTCACCCCTTCCTCAGCTGGACAGCGGAGGGAAGGCTGAACAAAGGGCTCATGGGCCAGGATGGGGACAGAGAGACCAGCCACCCTCTATAATCACATCTGGCAGATCTGGGGTGCTCACATGGGGACACCTCAGAGCCCTTGCACGGCTTGCAGGGGCTCCAGGAGAGCTGGAGAGGGACTGGGGACAAGGGATGGAGGGACAGGACACAGGGAATGGCTCCCATGCCAGAGGGCAGGGCTGGATGGCATAGTGGGAATTAGGAATTGTTCCCTGTGAGGATGGAAGAACCCTGGCACAGGTGTCCAGAGGAGCTGGGGCTGCCCCTGGATCCCTGGCAGTGCCCCAGGCCAGGCTGGACAGGGCTTGGAGCAGCTTGGGACAGTGGGAGGCGTCCCTGCCATGGCACTGGGTGGGCTTTGGGGTGCTTCCATCCCAAACCGTCCGTGATTCCACGATTTATCCCAACAGCCGGGTGCCCAGCCCGCCCCGTCCCGACCGGCACCGGGGCCGCGCAGGGGGCGCTGCCGTCTGCCGCGCGATGAATATTCATGAGCGGGCGTGGCCGGCGCGCCCTCATTAGTATGCGCCGCGGGGGCGCCCCCTCATGAATTATGCGGGTAGGCGTGGCCGCCGCGGCCCTTCAAAGTGTGGGAAGATGGCGGCGGCGGCGGCGGCGGGTGCCGGCGGCCGGGCCGCGGTGCGGGGGCGGCGGCGGCGGGGCCGGCCCGCGGCCCAGGAGGAGCAGGAGGCGGTGGTGCTGGCGGTGGCCGAGTGCCCGGTGTGCCGGCAGGCGCTGGTGGAGGCGGTGACGCCGCCCTGCCGCCACTCGCTCTGCCTCGCCTGCTTCCAGCGCTGCCTGCAGGGCCCGGGCCTCTGCTGCCCGCTGTGCCGCAGCCGCCTCTCCACACGGGCCCGGCGGCAGCAGGCCGAGCCCGCAGCCACCACGGCGGCCGGAGCAGCGGGCGGGGAGCAGCGGCCGCCGGAGCAAGGTGCGGCTGAGGCGGCGGCGGCGGCACCTGCGCCCCCCCCCATTCTGCACCGGGAGGGGCGGGGGGGGCGCGGGGGCGGGGGCGTGGCCTGGGGGCGTGGCTGCCGCGGAGCCGCGGTGAGTTCGCGGGGGCTCAGCCCGGGGGGCGGGGCCGCGGCGGGCGGGAGGTGCGATGAGCTCAGCCCGGGGGGCGGGGCCTCCGCGGGACGTGCCGGGAATCCGCGGGGCCGGGGGCGGGGCCTGTGCCGGGGGCGGGGCCAGCGCGGGGGGCAATGAGTTGGCGCGGGCTCAGCCCGAACCGGGCGGGACCGGGCGGGGAGGGGGCACCGGGGCTGGCCCACCGTGCCCGGGTATCGGGAGGAGCCCAGGGGGGATGGAGGGGGTGCCGGCTGCGGGGATGTTCCCCCACTTGCTCGGGTGGTTGTGTGATGATCTTGTACCAAAAGTGAACGGTTCCAGCAGTGCTGCCAGGAGTTGGGCAGGTTTGTGCTGCGTCAGGACAGGAAGGGTTTTGCACCAGTTGCTTGTTGGTTTAGGAAAAGTCCATCATCCCTGTGTTCATGGCTTTTAGGTGCACGTTTGCTCCCTGCCTCCAAAGCCAGATGCATTCTCAGCTCCTAAAAAACTGCTCCCTGTGCTCCCTTCAAAATAAATCCTTGTCTGAGGCATTGGCATTGCTGGAGATGCCCACCCTGCTGCTGTCAGAACTCGGGGTGCCCTGGGATCTGTTGGTTGGAGAGGTGTTGCAGCAGTGCCCGGTTCAGCAGGACTGAGGGCAGCCCTGCAGAGCACACAAGGATTTAAGCTGCAGATAAACATCCTTGTAGCCCAGCCCGTTCCTTTCCGAGCGTGTTTCTGGTCTCCCGCTCCCTGCTTGTGTCAGCACCCTCTAATTGGCTGTGGGAAGAGTTGGCAGGATGAGCTTAAACAGCTCAAATTGGTGGTTTGAACCAAGCCCACTAACCTGGAAGAGATTTAGGAAGGATTTGCTGAATCCATGAGCAGCTGGGGTGTCCAGGGGGAGCTGGGCTGGGCGTCGGGAGCGGTTCCTCCGCAGGAGGGGCAGTGGGAGCTGCCCCAGTCGGTCTCTGCTCCAGGGCAGTGGTGTCAGCCATGCTAAATGGACTCCTTGGGTGAGAGTGTCCAGCCTTGCTGGAGGAATGCTGGGCAATGTCTGAGCTGGGCCTCTTAAAGTAAAGTCTCTGCTTGTCCTGAGCTGTGGGAGATGTGTGTGGGATGAAAGGGAATGGCTTCTCACTGGGTTTAGATGGGACATTGGGATGAAGCTCTTCCCTGTAAAGGTGCCCAGAGCATCTGTGGCTGCCCCTGGATCCCTGTCAGTGTCCAAGGCCCAGCTGGATGGGGTTTGGAGCAGCCTGGGGCAGTGGAAAGCTCATGGCAAGGGGTGGGATGAGGTGATCTGTGCAGTCCCTGCATCTGCTCTCTGTGCTCCCACTGAGCCAGCCTTCTCACCATGGAGACACTGGTTAAGCCTGCTTTCCCTGCCTTAAATCCAGCAGCCTGCCTCCCAAACACCTTGTCCTTGTCCAGGAGGGGTTTCCAGGGATAGCTGCTTCCCAGGAACCAAGGAGGGGCTGACGCTGTCGTTCCTCCTCCTTGCCCTGCCTGAAGGGATGGGTGACATTGGCTTTCACCCCAGCATCACAAACCTGTGCCAGTCACCATGGCCTTATCAATGGATGTGTCACGTATATATTTATATATCTGTTTATCAGTGTCTGTAGCCCTTGAGAGGGGGCTGCAAAGGCAGCAGAGCCCAGCTCATCCCAGTGGTGCCCAGGGCCAGGACACAACTGAAACACTGGCCATGAGAAAAATACCTTTTCCTGTGAGCGTGGGAAGCACTGGCACGAGTTGCTCAGGGTGTTTGTGAAGTTTCCATCCTCAGGGAGAGTCAAATCCCATTTGGACATGGACCTGGGCAGCCTGGCTGGGTCTCCGGAGGTCTCTGCAACCTCAGTTATTCTGTGATTCTGTTATCAAACACTGATTAAGCTCAGGTATTTAATTGAATCACTTAAAATGTGCCAAATCTTTAAAACTGCTCGGTATGGCCACTTGACATACCCTTGATGATTCCAGCTTAAACCGGCTCATTGATCGTGGTTTCATGTCCCAGTTTTCCTCATTCCCTTTGGGATTCTCCCATAGCAGTGGGCTGCAGGAGCCCTCAGACCCTGCCTGAGGCTGGGACTGTGCCCCAGGTGCCCAGGTAGGTGTGAAGTGCAAGCCCTTGTCGCAGCATGGACAGAAACGGGCAGGGACACGCTCTGGCTGCCCGCGTTGTGCCTTGGCATGGGCCGGGCTCGCCGGCAGCTCCTGGGCCCCTGATTGCCCTGGAGCTGCCCTGCTGCCTCCAGCCTGGCCCCAGCTGCTGCCCCGGGAGCGTGCAGGCGGCCACGGGCCCCACGTCCTCTCTGGGCATCTCCGGGTTCCATGGAGCACCTGGGAAGGCGCCCCGTGGAACTCGGAGGTGCCATGAGGTTTCTGATGTTGAAACAGTTGCCTGGTGAGGTTCTTGGAAGGCAGAGAGGGGCGGCAGATGGGAGGCTTGCAGGCTGATTGAAGATTCGGTTGGCCGAGGAGAAGGAGCAGGATGTGTTTGCAGCGAGGTGCTCAGCCTGGCTTGCGAGAGAATGAGTGCATTGCCGTTTCAGAGTCAGATTTCTCCTGTTTCTCCCTGCCCAGCAGCAGTGCACAGCAGTCCCCAGTTCAGCCCGTGCAGGAGGGGTGCTGTGTTGTTGCCAGGCTTGTAAAACGACTTCCCCCTCCTTCCTCCCGGTCCTTTTTTGGCAGCGGTTTTCCCCTTTCCCCACTGGACCAAACCAGTCTGGGTCTTGAGCATTTCCTGGTGATTCCTTGAGTTCCTGTTGTTGCTGTTGTTCTGCAGCCTGTCACTGCTTGTTTTTTTGTCTCAAGAGCACAGTGCTACAAGTTTGGAAGTGGCAGTCCCCAAGAAGCCTTTCCCTGTCTTGGGAAAAGCAGTGATTTGCTCAAACTGGTTAAAACTGACCCCATCCCTGTTTTCCTCCTTGTCACAGTGTTGTACTGCCGGTGGGATGAGTTAAGTTTAAGGTTTCCTAGGAAGATAGGAGAGGGTGCCTCTCTGGGGCAGTAACTGTGCTGTGGGGCTGTCAGAGGGCTTGCCCCTCCATATCTTTCCTCGCTGTCCTCTCTCCAGCACTCCACAATACCTAAATTATTTTTAATCCAGTGAAGAGAGTGATTAAGGCCAGACCCAGAGCTAGCCCCAGTGGTCAGTGTGAGAGGCATGGCAGTGGATCATTAACTCTTGGAAAATAATTTTCCAGTCGAGTAGTGCTTACACCTGTGCCAGGGTCAGAAAATCCCCAACTTCTTGGTTTGTGTATTGAGAACATTTAAGATTTCATCCTCAGCTGCAGGAGTTAGAAGGAAAAGTGGTGAAAACCTGGAGGGAAATGGAAGCTGCAGAGCCTGCAGAAAGTTTCCATGGAGCTGGGGGCGAGGGGGCCTGGCTGCTGCTGCTGCTGCTGCTGCTGGGGGCAGAGCTGGCACTTGCCCCATGGCATGGGTTTGGCAGAGCCCAGGCGCCTCTGAAGGACAGGCAGGGACCCAGAGGGTTCTGAATCGAGTTCAGATTTACTCTCAGTCACCCCATGTTGCTGAATTCACCAGATGGAGGTTTCTGGGTCTTTTGCCAGTAAATATAAAACATGCTGGTCAGGAGTGCGGCTCCACAGGGATGGTGTGTGTGTAAGACACACATCTGAGCTGGTGTGGAAAGATGGACTCACTCAAGGGGACGGAGGCTGCAAGTCAGATGCCTCTTTTAAAGAAAACCAGTGTTAAATAATTAGAAGATCTTTTGTCCTCTCAAATGGTGCAGAAATCAGTTGTTTTTTCCAAGACTGAGCACAATAGGATGCAGCTCTTGCCTGCCAGCATGAAAAAGCAGGATGCCAGGTTTGATCTGCCACCAGGACTGTTTCAGTGCTGTCCCCAGGCTGGGAAAGAGCATCCCAGCAGAGTCAACTTCATTCAGGAGCCACTTCTGCTGACCCACAGATCACTCGAGAGGAAGGGCAAGCTTTGTGCTGCAAAATCAAGTAAAAAGCCTTTTCTTCAGTGGTTTTGCCTGCTTTGCTGTTGTCCTAGCAGGGAGGTGGCACCAGGTGACCCACAGTAGTCCCTTCCAGCCTGACCCATTCTGGAGTTCTGTGGAATGCAGATGTACATCTTCCCATACATTTTTGTTTTCATCTCTTCTGTACAGAGTTGGAAGTTTTGGGATCTATCTTTCTTTGACCCATCTGTAAAATATACAAGTTGGTGCATAAAGATACTGTTGATAAAGTTGCCTCCACCTGGTGTTGGAGCCCTTTAGCTCAGCCTCCAGAACTTAGACATAAATGTTAGTCCATTATTTAAAATTTCCTCAGCTTGCTGACCCCAAGTGAGAAGTGAGAGCATGGACGTGGCTCATCTTTCCTGCTGTGTGTTTCCCTGGGGTTAGCTTGTGCCCTGGAGGGGAAAACTCCACTTTTTTAGCTCTGGAGACAAGCCTTAAACATTGAGGAGTAATTGCAGCGTGCTGCAGGCGAGTTACAGATTGCTGCTGCTCCTGGGACTGTCTCCGTGGCAGTCTCAGCCTGATAAAGTTCACAAAGAGCTGGAACCGCTCAAGGCCACAATTGAAAAAACATTTTGGGAAGCCGGTGGAAGGTTTCCAGCGTGCCTGGTTGCAGGAGCAGGGAATGCAGCCTGGCCTCCCCAGCACCAGCATCTCTGGGGATTTTTAGCACATGTGTAGGGACACTTGGGGTGTTGTCCTTTAGGAGCAAGCCTGGCTCGTGCAGGCGTGTGAATACGAGGAAATAGCAGCTGTTTTATGAGAAAAAAGGCTTTATGATCTGTTTGCTTACATGAGATTATTGGTTCACCCCCCTGCCATTTGTACCTGGCATTTGGAGGCAGATAGAACCAAGGGAAGCTCTGTGAGGGGGCTCAGCTGCAGAAAAGGAGGCCCAGGGGGACCCTGTGGCTCTGCACAGGTCCCTGGCAGGAGGGCACAGCTGGGGAGGGGGCTCTGGGCTCTGCTCCCGGGGAACAGGGACAGGACAAGAGCAAACAGCCTCCAAGGATGTTCCCTTTGGGAAGCAGGAGGATTTCCTCACTGAAAGGGGGGTCAGGCATTGCCTGGGGAGGTGCTGCACTCCCATCCCTGGAGGTGTCCAGAGAACAACTTTGGATGGGGCACTCAGTGCTCCAGGCTCAGTGACAAGGTGGCATTGGTCACAGATTGGACTCAATGGCCTCAGATGTCTTTCCCAGCCTAAATAATCTTGGGATTCTGTAAAAATGTGTTGGAGCTATTGGTTCATATCCTTTAATTTTATCAGGGTGGGGAAAGCAAGTACCCCTGATGTTTCCTCCATGCCCAAACCTGCTCCATCCTGACAGCAGCACGTTGGGATGATGAGCTGTGCTGCACCCTGCCTGGAACACCGACACGGATTGAGCCAGGATCATTGTCCAGGGGTTGTTGTTTTGTTCTGCTTGTTCCCTTTGCCTCCAGGCTGCTCCAGCCGAAGTGCAGCTTGCCCAGACTTGCACTGCACGGAAGTGGGAGGGAGCTTTGAGGCTGAAACAAGCAAGGGACTCCTTTGGGAATGAGAGACTCCAGGGATGGAAGCTGAGCTGTGACCCTGTGCCAGTGTGCTTTTGGCTTCTGGCCTCCCGAGGGGAAAGGGAGGAAGTGGGAGCAGGACAGGAACCTGTGCCAGGCAGAGCATCCTGCCCTCAAACCCCTGCTCTGGGAGTGCCTGCAAGCAGGAGAAAGGCTGTGCTTCCTCTGGGACGGCAGTGCAGGAGCTGCAGGGGCATGAGGAGAGGGAATTCTGGGCACTCTGGGCCTGCAGCAGGCACCTGAAGCTGGCTTTGCTCCTGGCACTCAGATTCCCTGTGCCCAAAGCCTGGCTTTGCTCCTGGCACTCAGATTCCCTGTGCCTGAAGCCTGGCTTTGCTCCTGGCACTCAGATTCCCTGTGCCCAAAGCCTGGCTTTGCTCCTGGCACTCAGATTCCCTGTGCCCAAAGCCTGGCTTTGCTCCTGGCACTCAGATTCCCTGTGCCCAAAGCCTGGCTTTGCTCCTGGCACTCAGATTCCATGTGCCTGAAGCCTGGGTTTATTCCCAGGACTCAGATTCCCTGTGCCCAAAGTCTGGCTTTGCTCCTGGCACTCAGATTCCCTGTGCCCAAAGCCTGGCTTTGCTCCTGGCGCTCAGATTCCCTGTGCCTGAAGCTGGCTTTGCTCCTGGCACTCAGATTCCCTGTGCCCAAAGCCTGGCTTTGCTCCTGGCACTCAGATTCCCTGTGCCCTAAGCCTGGCTTTGCTCCTGGCACTCAGATTCCCTGTGCCTGAAGCCTGGGTTTATTCCCAGGACTCAGATTCCCTGAGACATCCCCGGGCCGTTCCACAGCCCTGTGTTTACGTCCTCCCAGTGCTCCCTGATTGCTTAACTGCTGGTCAAGGACTCTTGAGAATCTCACAGGAAACTGGGGAAGTGCAAAGCGGGATTGCTGGGCCGTCTCCTGCCGATGTTTCTGTATGTCAGACAGAGCTGTGATAGCAGTGGCAGAGTATAAACATCTGGGCTTGAGAAAAGTGCTGCAGAAGCTCTTGTGCAGCCTCTGGAGATCTCACCCTTTTTGGGAAATAATGGCCAGCACCAGTTATCCTGCACTAAAAAATAATTCCTTTTTTTCCCCTTTTCTTTCCAGACTTTATATTCAGAGCACCCATTAAATTAAGCAAAACAGGAGAGCTCCGAGAAGAATATGAAAGCCAGCTAAGGAAGGTCAGTATTTTTGGGTAATTGTGGTTTTTCTTCCAGAACAACTTGGATTTCCTGCAGGGATGCCATCCTACCTGTAGGGAAACCTGAAGGGCTCTTTTTTCCTGTTCTCTAACAAAGCTCATTTATTCTCTTTACACTGTTCAGCCAGTTCAGGAAATGGCTGTAATTGAGCATGTAGAAGCCAAATTTTGCTGTCTTAGTCTGCCTTCTAGAACATGGAAATGTACCTTCTTTGGAGTGAGTGTTTGGTTGTGGATGTAATTCCATAAAGACTTTTGCAGCATAAGGCACCTCCTTCTCCTCAAAAGCAAACTATTCCAAACTAGAGCTTTCTATTTTTTTTTTAGCCAATAGTGAAATGTCTTTTAAAATAGCCTTGTCTGCAAAAAGATACCATGTGCAGTCTCGTGCCAGCCCTTCTCCCTTCCCTTCCAGTCAGAAAATACTTGACCATGTTTCCAGCATTTGGGCATGTTTTTGTCTTGTTCTCCTTCAGCCTGCTGCCTTCCTCTTCTTGCCCCCTGGCAGATGGGAGATGAGTTTCTTCCCCCTGCCAGCTTAAACTTGGTTTTTGTGAAGCTCAGCTGAAAGAGCCCTGTGGGAGGAGAGTCTGAGAGTCCTCATGTCAGAGGAAATGGCAGTGAGGTTTGGCTGGTAAAATGATAACTGATGATGCAGTCACACTGTTTCCTTGTTCACAAAATCAGAATAGAATCACAGAATTATTTAAACAAGGGAAAAGCCCTCACTTGTTACCTGGGGTGAGAGACTGGCTCTACCCTCCTGTCAGGAAGTTGTAGGGAAGCTGATCTGAAAATTGTCACTGTTGCTACTTATCAAGAGTTTTTTGGCATCTCTGAACTTTTGAATCAGGGAGCACTCAGGTTTGGGAATCTAAGCTTGGATAGGATTTGGTTTCCTTCCCTGTCTGAAGACACAGAGTTTGATCCCAGCTCCCCTGCCCGTGGAATGGAGATAACCTGGCTTTCCTCCTGAGGAGAGGACAGGAGCATTTCCAAACCTTTTTACATCTCCCAGATGTGAGTTGTTTTACATATCTGAACTCTTGACCCGCTTCCACCCTTTTTGCAGTTGAAAACAAAGTGGTACCATAATTATGTACTGAAAAGATTTTATTTAACATGGATTATCTCATAGCTGAATTTTCTAGCTGCCTTTCAGAATGAGATAGATCTTTGCTGTCTGTGCAGGACAGCAGGATTGGGTTTTCCTCTTTTGTGCCCTTGTTGCTCTTGCATTTTTTGTTTTCCCAGAGGAGGCTGTCATTTCTGTGCACTCAAACCCTCACTCATCCTGTCCAGCTGTCTTTCCCTCTATCACAAGCGAGTCTGTTGCTTGTGAGCACGCACAGAGTGGGAGGGAAACTCCCACCTGAGGCATGTGCTGACATGCAGCCTCCAGAGCCAGGGCAGAGGAGTGGCTGCGGGAGCCACAGACCTGGGCAGGTCCTGCGGGGAGAGAAGAGACCAAACGTGAGTTTGCCCAACTTTTGGAATTAATATTAGTGTCAGGAGTGGTGGTTCTGAGTGAACAATTATCCATTGCTGGTACAGCATTTTCCCCCTGCAGCTGCAGTATCCAAAATGACTAAAATGCATGTTCTGATAACTGTACTGTTGACAGCAGCTGTTGGTGCTGCATCCAGTATTTCAGAGATGCTGCTCAGAAAACATGAGGTCCTTCTCCCAGGAAGAGAGAGACACATGTCTCCCACGTGTTTCACACTATTTTGTTTCAGTTTCTTGTCCTCTTGTCCCAGCACAGCATTGCCATGTCTGGAAGGAAATTCTCTGGGAGACAATTTACATTAAGGCTACTTCAAATTATTATTTCTGAAATTAGTACAGATTTTATCATTAGAGTTTGATTTTGCTTGCAGCCTTAACTCTGGACCTAAATTCTTTTCTTTATTCTATTAATTAGGATGAGGATCCTGTTGTTGCCTTTTTGACTTCACTATCAGCAAAGCTCAGGTTGTCACCTCACACTTTCCCCAAAATCCTTAAATATTCCTGTGTGTTGTTACATATTCTTGTGTCTCTTGATTTTATAATTTAGCCAGAAAAGTGAATTTTTCCATATAACTTTCTTCCACATGAGAAATACAGGAGGGACATGAGTGCTGGGTGGTATTTCAGCCAGCCCAAAAAAAAATTAGAAATCTTTATCATAAACCTTGGTGTGAATTTGTTTTTCAGATGCTTCCACAAAGGCAGAAATACTGTTGACTTAGAGCAGACTATTCATCATGTCTGCATCATGTGGTCACAATCTATGTTAGTCAGACTCTGTTGTAGTTATTGCTTGAGATTATTAATAGATGAGGAATTTAAAGATACATCTTAAAACAACTCTGAGCAAGGAGTCAAACCGGTCTTTGAAAATATTTGCTGAACACCCACAATCAGCCAAACAGGGGCGTTTTTCCTGGTTTCTGCCTTTTTTCCTCCTTGTTTTCCTCCTTGTTTCTCTCTTCCTCATCTCTGGGACCTTGGATTCAGTAGGATTTGGGTCTTTGCCAATTTGAAAATCACCATGTGCTTTTCCTGTAATGCCTCGTGGACTCTGATTTCTTTCTCATCCTTATGTCCATACTTCTGAGGTTTTCCCTTCCTCCAGCAGGGAAGAAAAACACCAAATATTTTTGGAAGAAGTTGTTGCTGCCTTTTTGAGTTAGGGAGCTTCTTAAGCACCTGAGATGCCTATGGCCAAATATGAGGAAAAGCCCAGGGATATGAGTTCCTGGGGCTGTGGTTCATGAGCAGGACAAAGAGGTGTCAGTCAGAGGTGTGGATAACTTCAGGGTGGAGGGAGGAAGGAGGGAGGATCTGTTCTGTGTACAGATAGATGGAGACAATTCCTGGGCTGTGTCTAGGCTGAGCAAGAGACAAGGCACAAGCTGGGAAAACGGCTGGGGGATGGAGGGAGAGCCTCCATGGGCAAGGACAGTCAGATGGTGCCAAGCCCCTTCCTCAGGAAAAGGTACTGGAAGGGAGGAGAAAAGGGGTCTTGTTGGTGCTGACAGCAAGTCTGCAGAAAAGGGGAGTTTGTTTCCTTAGGTGAGGAGGAGAATAGTGCAGCAGGACAGGCAGCCCAGCAGAGCCCACGTACCTTGAGGCCCAGATCCTGGCATTCCCTGTTTGAACTCAAGCTTTGAGCCTGGACTCAGGGGAAGAGTGGCCTCTCTGGATCCCCTCCATCCAACACATTGGTGAAACAATGGGATTTCATCTCTCATGGAGCTTTCAACATGGGGGTTGCTGCATTCACCTTTTATTTTAGATGCTGCTGCTTGTGTGTCTGCCAAACTGTGTGTGCTGCATGTCAGGCCATCGGGAGGCTAAAACTGGAATATCACAGCTTGCTTGAAACTGGTGTTGCACATTTTTATCTGTAGTGTGATCACCTACAAGTAGAGAAAAGCTTTTGTCTCTCTACTTTAGAAAATACAGTGGCAGAGAAGGCTTTGTCCAGCCCTGGGCCTCGCAGTGCCTTTGTTGTTTTGCAAAGAAGATAAAATCCATGATTCTTATGTATAAAACACAAATGTGGCATAGAAGCAAACCAGTCTTCTCATTATTGTGAGAGAAAGGCAGTGGCTCTAGCCTGGAGTGGAGAAATGAAGGCACAAAATTAACTGATAGTGACCAAACTCTTGGTCTTTCCAGTCTCCAAGTGTAGGACTTCAGATTTCAACTACTCTACCTCTTTTGTCCTTATTTCCAGCTGAGAGAAGAAAAGCTACAAGAAGAAAAGACATCTGAGGATCTGATTCACAAGTTCATCCTAGATGACATGGACATAGGGAAAAGAAAAATGGAGGAGCAGCAGAAAAAAGATGAATCTGTAGTGCTGAAAGGGAACCAAGACTGTGTAAGTGAGCTCATGCTTCTCCTTGCTGCCCACATGTCAAAATTTTCATTATTTGGCTTTCCAGGATTCCTCGATTGAGTTTTTATAGTTTACGAAGGCTATGAGCTGGCAGATTACAAAGATCCTTGTTAATGAGAACTATCTTCTAGGGTCTGTTATGACTGCAGATGTTCCTCTAGAGGTTTCTGTCCCCCTTTTTACCCTCTGCTGTGGCTCCTCCTAACACAACAGATCCCCACAGCTTGGGGGATACCCTTGGTCTGTAGGCTTGCATGCATTTCCATGAGTATTTCTTCATGAATCTTCTGCAGTGAAGTTGTACAACTGAAGTTCAGCACATTCTTCATGCTGACTTCTGCCTATTTCCCATTTCATTTGGGAGGCTCTGCAGGAAATGCTATTAAAATTTCTATTTGATCGGCTGACCCATGGGGGCTGAGTAACCAACACCCTGCAGTAACCTCTATTGTAGAATTGTCCCACATTTTCTTGATCAATAAATTACCTTTATTGGATGACTAACAGCTATGTATAGGAGCTGTGTGCTTGTTTTTGTATTTTTTATGCCTTATGTCCTGTCAGTATGATCAGAAATGGGGGATGTGGGGATCTTTAGCACTTTTGCGAGACAGAGCTATATTTTCCAAGTTATTCTTTGTTTGTGTTGTGCATGTCAGCTAACTGTTCCTTGATTGACTTCAGTTTCCGGAGCGTCTCTCGGACTCGGAGAACGAGGAGCCGTTCCAGGGCAAGCAAACACACCGCTCAGCTTTTGTTTCCAGGACCAGCGCTTACTCCTTTGCTTTCCTTTCAGGGTAAGAGGCTCATGTCCTTTAATGTCCTTTAAAAATGTTCTTCTGACTTGTTTTAAACACACCTGACATGCTCTGATTCAAATGGTGGTTCCAATCTAAAATAAGTGATTTTTTTTCCCCTGGAATTTTAGAGCAGACCCATTGGTAGAATGTGGTGTCTGTCTGATTACTTCCTACCTGGAAGTTAAGGAAGTTAATGTTCATCCCATGAAGGGGAAAAATCACTGCCTGTAGGTTTAAACTGTTAGTCAGAAATCAGAATTCTGCAGGGGGAACTCAGGAGTGCTGGTTCCCTTCTGCAGCAGGGATATGAAGGGATAGCCCCAAACTCCCTGGAAGGCTGTTGCTTGGCACAGTGGAAGCAGCTGGATAAGCAGGTGTGTTTCCAGGTGGGAAGCAGAGGGGTTTCCCCAGCTTCCTCCTGAGCACTGGCCTCAGTTCATCATGGGCCCTGGGCAGGGGTGTCCGTGAAACCCTGCTGGCTTTCTTGCAGAGCAGGACTCTGCTGCAAATCCAGGGCTCCTGGATCCCTTTCCCCGAGGGCAGGGGAGGTTCCTCTGCCAGCCAGGTGCTGCCAAGGCTGATGCCTCTCCCGCGGGGAGCAGCTGCCAGGGCTGGTGAGCTGGTTGTTCCCAAGGTTCCTGTTCTCACCCTTGTGCTTTTCAGGAATTTAACCTCCAAGGTGGAGAGGAGCCGGAGCTGCAACGACACCATTCAGGAGAGATCCAAGAGCAGGCAGAGATCAGCCCCAGCCACCAAAGCCAAGGTACAGGCAGCGTGTGGAAACAGGCTCCTGTGTGTAAACGTTCTTATCTGAGGTTACACAGCTCCAGTAATCTGGAGATAGCAAATATGGGCTTTGTGGCCCTGTTATCGCCCTGGGGCCAATCACCTCCTTGTGGCTCCCAATAAAACCTGCTGGGTTAGGAATTACTAAACAGAAAAGCAGACAGGTGTCAGGGTTCTTGTGTAACGTTGGAGGCTAATTGGAATTAGAAAGGGTTCTCATCAGGCTTTTGTTTTGTGATTCATTTTCTTTCCAAGGCTGACTCCCCAGCCAGGTGAAGAAAAATCTTTTAGAAAGTTAGGAAAATAATCCTCTCTTCCTTTCCCTTTCTCTCCAAAGCTGTTTGAACAGAGCAAAACTCATTGCTTTCCTGACGTCAGGGTACATTGGCACTTCCATACTATAGGAGATAAAAAGGTCTGGTCCTCATAGGATCGTAGGATGGTTTGGGTTGGGAGGGAGCTTAAAGCTCATCCAACCCCCTTCCGTGGGCAGGGACACCTTCCACTATCCCAGGGTGCTCCAAGCCCCATCCAGCCTGGCCTTGGACACTTCTAAGGATGGGGCAGCCACCCAGCTGCTCGTGCTAGGATGTTCCCCCTCCTCGTGCTGACACCCCTCCTTCCTGGGATCAGTTTCATCCCTGATGGAGGAGGAGAGGGTTAGAGGGTTCGGGTCCAGAGATCCCTTGAGGAACAGGAACCTGTGCAGTCTGCCACCTGAGCTGCTGGGAGCTGGACTGAGCCAGAGTGAACAGCCATGGCTTACCTTCCCCCCAAGGACTGACTTCTTTTTAAGAGGATGCCTTATGGACATGACCAATTTCCAGTACAGGTTATTCCAAAGGCTTATTTTGACCTTAAAATAACTGAGTAGAAAAATAATTCTTTTGGACTAAGCATGGAAAAGCTGTTAATTGTACACACTAGCCAGTGGATAAAAATATTTCATCTCAGTGCTAAGAAGAAGACAATTTGCAGTTGTGTGTGTTGTTGCCTCTCTGATTTATTTGAACCAGGAGTATGCCTAAGTGTAGCAGCATTCAGGGACTGTGTTAGAGATGACAAGAAACATTGCTCTTAATCAGAGAATCATTCAGGTTCAAAGAGACCTTCAGGGCCATCAAGTCAACACAGCACCAACACAATCTCCCCTAACTCACATCCCCAAGGCCTCATCCAGGTGCCTCTTATATCTGGGCCAAGTCCTTACTCTTTCTCTCCCACAGCTTGGAAGGGAGCAAAAAATAATTTGGAGATCGTTTCCCTTGAGGAGCATGTTTCCTTCAGCCAGGGTGGTGCAGTGCTTCTTGGCTTCTCCTTGTCTTCACAGATTCATCCAGGTTGGAAGAGACCCTTAAGGTCATCTAGTGCAGCCATCAGCCTAACACCGAGTGGGCAGGTTTATCCAGGTAAAGAGAAAACACATTTCAAGGCCAGGCTGGACAGGGCTTGTAGGAATCTGGTCTAGTGGAAACCAGTGGAGAACTATTCCCTGCCCATGGAAGAGGGTGCAATGAGATGGCCTTTAAAGCCACTCCTCACCCAAACCATGCTGTGGCTGTGTGATTGTGCCATCAGAGTGGCTGTTACCTGTGGCAAGAGCAGCTCTTGGACTGAAATAAATTGGACACCCCGATTCTGCTGGACTGAAATAGGGGTCTCCTCGAGCCAGGTGTCATAAGCTCTTGGGGATCTATTCCACACCCAAGATAGCTCAGCTACCTTAGATGGCATAAAATCAGCAGGATGGCTTCTGTGGTAGTGTTGGAAACAAAAAGTTTTAATAAAAGGCAAAATAACAAAACTCTTTACAGAGAAAAACCCGAGCCAGGTGCAAGAGGTCCTTGCTTTGTTTATCAGCAAACCCAAAGTTTGTTTGTAAAAGCCAATATCTTTTCCCATTCCCCGATCAGTGGAACCCTTCCCACTGTTTCTTTCCGTGCCAGCGCTGTTTTTCCCTGCCGGCAGCCGCCGAGCCCGTTGGTAAGCCCCGACGCGCTGCTCCTGTCGCCCTGCAGGTGCCGCCCGGCCCCGCGCCGCTGCTGGGGGTGCTGTCGTGCGCGCAGAACCACCGCTGCCTGTCGGCGCCCGAGCTGAGCGCCGAGCGGCGCCTGCTGCTCAGCGCCGCCTCCTCGCTGTCCGCGCTGCACCGCCCCGAGCGCTCCATCAGCCCCGAGAGCAACGACAGCATCTCCGAGGAGCTCAACCACTTCAAGCCCATCGTGTGCTCCCCGTGCACGCCCCCCAAGAGGCTGCCCGACGGCAGAGTGCTCAGCCCCCTCATCATCAAGTCCACCCCCAGGAACCTGAACCGCAGCCTGCAGAAGCCCACCACCTATGAGGCCAGTCCTAGGATACTGAAGAAGTGGGAGCAGATATTTCAGGAGCGTCAGATCAAAAAGACTCTCTCCAAAGCAACCCTCACGTCCTTGGCTTCGGAGCCCGGGGAGGACGTCGCAGTTCCTGACATCACCAACGCCAGCAGTTGCACTAAAGAGCAGCCACAAGCGCAGGAGGATCACCTTGCGCCTGACACGACGGCAGAGCCTCGCCCTGAGCTGGATTTCCTCCCTTCGGTCAGTGAAGTGAGGCTGGGAAGGGGGACTGAGAAGAACGGGGGTTCGCAGGCCTCAGCCGCTGATGACGGTGCTGCAGAACCAGATGTGAGATCAAACGTAACCTGCCTAAACACACGGGTGGCTGAGGCCCCCGACCTAAAGGTGAACACATTCACGGACAAATCCTGCCTCAGCCTGGGCCCCAAAGCGCTGAGCAGGAGGCTCGTGGGCATCGGCGCGTCCCTGCCCGACGGCAGCGCGCTGGCAGCGCCCCTCAAGGGGAAGAAGCAGCTGAAGTACCTGAACAACAGCGAGCTGATGAACGTGCAGAACAGCGTGTGCGGCTCCGTGGAGAAGCTCCTCGGGGAGCAGGCGCCGCTGCTGCGCCGCGGCCGCAAGAGACGCTGCAAAACCAAGCACCTGGAGCACAACGGCTCCGTCAAGAGACTGAGGCACGCGGCCCCGGCGGAGGCGGCGCTGCCCCCCGAGGGCCGGGACAGCGTGGAGCAGAAGCTCCAGCAGGAGGAGGAGGACAGGAGGCTGGCCCTGCACCTGCAGCGCATTTTCGACAGCGAGAACAGGACGGTGGAGAGGCGCAGAGTGCGCGTGGACCGCTACCTGCTGCGCTCCAAGAGCACGCTGGGCGCCAAGTAGCCCGGCCAGGCCATGCTGCCTTCCTGGGGGACAGTGAGCTTTATCAGATTGTCTTAGAGGAAAACTATTTTTTGCCCTACTTCACCCACGCAGTTGTTTTTTCGTTTCGGTGGTAAGACATTTCTGGGTCCAGTTCAGAGAGAAGCCAGCGTCCTTTCAGATTTAGAACAAAAAGAGAGAGAACGAGAAAAAAAGTCCTCAGGTGCGTTGGTCTGAAGGAGTTGTCTTTGATCCCTGTGAATACACTGCAAGGCCTCCACAGGCAGGCAGGCAGGCACACCTGGGATCTCCAGGTAGCAGGGCTGTGAATGTGGGGTATGAGGACCATCCCAAGAGAAATCTGAGCTCTGCTCATAAAAATTGCCTGAGAGTCCTCTCCTCTCTGCCTGCCCCCTTTTCTCCCTCAGGCTGCATCTGGTTGTGGGGTCAGCCTCTCATCCATGCTCTGTATTTCTCCTGGGGAGTCCTAAACAGAGCCCCCCTGTATTATTTCCAAATGAATGTATCTCACTGTCTGCAGCAGCAGCACAGATCATTTGTCACTTTCTTGAAGCAGAAAGCCAAATGCAGTGAAAAGAAGGACCTGAAATAAGGATTTTACTGAAAAACCTGCCCCTGCTCCAGCTTCCAGGCTTCAGGCTCCAACCACTAAGAAAGCTCAGGTGAGTGATGCACTACAAACTTGCAGGCATGGAGCTGCCTGGAGCAGAGCTGGCTCGGAGCCTGGCCTTGGTGGAGCGGGTGTTCTCTGCCCACATGTGGCAGGCCACCCTCTGAGTGTTTCTAACCCTCTTCCATGGGTTAATTGCATGGATTATTTCCCTACTGACATAGCTCAAAAAGTTCCCTTCCATTTCAGCCCGTGGCAGCTGCCTTGCAGAGTGTTCATGGGGACCTTTGTCTGGGGCAGGGGTTGTGGCTTTACCTGTCCTGCCCCCCGTGTGCCAGGGCTGTTCTTGGGATGAGCACAGTGCAGGGACCAACTTCCCTTGGATCCTGCGAAGGGGGGCAGCCAGTGCTCATGGATAGACAGATGTGGTCTAACTGCATTGCCCCATTTCCTCCCTCCATCTTCAACAGTTAAAAAGAAAACAGGAACTGGTTTTCTTTTTCACTGCAAGGACCCTGGCAGGCTTTTTCCCCCCTAACTGAACTGGATTTAAAAAAAAGGAAAAAAACACAGGAAAAAAAAGAAAAAAGAAATCTTATATTTTATTGGGTAAAATTTATATATTTTGAATACTATATTTCAACAGATTGACACTTTTGTTTTGAGAAATCTTATAGCAATGATTCCATAATATATATCTCTATCTCTGCATCTCCTTGCCACACAAACCACTGGATGGTTCAGGCTGTACCTGGGGCTGGTGGCACCTGGCCTGCCCTGCCTTCCTCTCCTGCACCACAGCCTGGCAGGTGCTGCTTTGGGCCCAAACCAAACCTGCTCCTCTGTCCAGCTGCCAGTTAGAAGGAAATTGAGGAATGAGAGCCTTGGCTGGACCCAGAGGAGCAGCACAGAGAGAAGCAGCGATGGCCTGGGTCTGCCCTGGGAGCTCAGAGGGAAAGCCGCAGCTTTAACCCGGGATCCGTGCTGGTTTTCCCAGCATTTTGAGCTGCAATGTGCACTTCCCAGGTGCATTCAGATGTAGAATTCTTTTTGCAGGCCCCTTTTCTGCGGCTCATACCTGGAGCCCCAAACAGACTTCCCTAAACACTTTCCTTTTTTCTCGTGGTGTTCGTGGGGGTTCAGCTGGGCCTGGGCTGCTTACACCACAAAAAAACCTATTTAGATGCTGAATGTATCTTTTCTTCCCCCTCTTAAAACAGATTTCACAGCCCAATGCACTATGCCAGTGTCTTAAATACCTTCTTTTGAAAAGATTTTATAAGTGTTTAGGGGTTTGTGCGTTGATTTGCTGATCCCAAATCCAAGCTGGGCAGAAGTGTAGGAGGCAGTGCCTGGGCTGGAGCTTGTCCCCAGCCCAAAAAAGCTTCATGGGACCCCCTGTGCTCCCAGAACAGAGATCCCAGCTGCCCAGGCATCACGCACAGGCCATGGGGCCTGCGTTCAAGGAGACCTTTGGATGTGCAATCACAGTCCTGTCCTGGAAGGGTTGCGGCGACGCAAAGCCAGGATGAATGTTTTATTAATTTAATGCTCTCCAAGTCTGTGTAAGCTTGCAAAAACCAACAGAAATTGTAAATAATTACACTAAACGGAGCAGGAGCACCCAGCCTCTCCCCTGTAAAGGTCACCATTGCCAGAAATCATGCCAGCTGAGAAGGAAGATTACCTCCTGCTGAACGGTGGATGCAGCACACGAGATCACACCAAGTATTTATTCACGCTCCTCTGCAAGTCCTCTGCAACCCTCAGCTGCCTTCCCCCTGGGATGAAGGCATTCCTGGCTGGCCGTGGGGCAGCACGGGCATGGGAGTGTCCTCCTCCCAAAGTGTCTCCTCCAGAGGGGCTGGGGTTGGCTCCCTGACGGAAGGACTGTGTCTGCCAAAGATGCACCAGCTCCCAGACAGCTGCTATCCCACCCTCTGGAGCTCTCTGCCCGGGAACAGCCGCGCAGGAAGGTCTGTGTGCGGAGTCAGCCCGATGAGACAAATGAAGGAAAAGTGCCAAAAGGGATGGTGCCAGGTGATTGATTGATTGATTGTATGACGCTGTTGTCTATTGTCAGTATTTCTCTTCCAATGCTATTGTACATGCAGTGCACAGCAGTCACAAAGTGTAGCTTGAACAAGCGCTTCTTTCTCTGCATTTTCTCAGCGGAAGCAAAGGGGGAGATCCAAGCCTTAAAGACTCTGAGAAAACAAGCCTTTAGCAATGCTGCGAGGGCAGGACAGCCCTGGCCCGTCCCCAGTTGTCCGGCAAGGAGCTCAAGGAGCTCGTCCCACGGCCGAGGGGGCGCATGAGACGGAGCCCGCCCTGTGTCCATGGTGGAGCCGTGGGTGTCACCGGCGTGGGGCCGGGCCGATCCCCGTGTGCCATCGCCCTGGCACTGCCGGCAGCGCCGTGCGTCCCAGCCAGCCGCTCGCTGTGCCCGCGCAGAGCCGGGCTGGGCCGCGCAGGGAGCCCCACAGCCCGGCTGTCCTGCGCTTCCCTCGGCCACGCTGTAAATCCTCGTGCTTCGTGCTCCCCTGCCGGCAGAGCTCCGGCTGGCTGCGGGCTCCGCTCTGCTCCCCGTGCCACCGCCCGGCCCCGTGTCACGCTCAGACACGGGCGGGCACCCGCCCTGGCGTGCATGTGTGAAACGTGCCAGTGGAATGACGTGCAGGCGTCCGTCATGTCGTGGCTTCTCTTGTTGGAAACAGAGTAAACCTTGCTCGTGAAACACTTGTCACAAACCTGAAATACGCCGGCTCATGTGTACAAATAACAGTGTTTGTTCTAACAGCAACCGGGACTTGAACTGCAGGGCAAAGGCCGAGGTTCAAACAGAATAAAAACAGATTCTGACAGTGAGACTCCCTGCTTCTTGCTGTGCTTGGAAACGAGCAGGATCCTGCTGCTGCTTGTCCCTGACAGGTGACACTCCATCCAAAGAGGTTGTGGAGTAATGTTGTGGAGTAATAGTGGAATCACAAAATCATTTGGTTGCAAAAGCTCGGAGAGCCACGTCCCCCTTCCTCTGGGGACAAACCCATTTCAATCCGAGGCTGATCTGCCAGCAGCTAGGTTTGGGCTGGGGTTAATCCAGCCGTAGGTGCCAGGGAGCCCAGCAGGCTCTGTGTGGCACTCTGGCAGAGCTGAGCCTGTGTTTCCATGTGGGCAGGAGAGGCAGGTGCTGCTCTCCCAGCCTGTCCAGATCCCTGCCATCTGCTGCAGGACATGCTCAAGCTGTGCTTTCTCCACTTCCAGCTCCACTGGCACCTCCATAAAACTGATATCCTGCATCAAAGCAGCTATATTGGATCAGCCCCAGTGGCCATCTAGCTTAGCATGGAAAACAAGGGGTTCCTTGTCATGGCAGCTGTACATGAAGGGTCTAATTACGGAGGAATAAACAGCATCCTCCTCACGTGGCTCAGCCACACAACAGGGCTGCTGTATCCTGTTGGAGATCATAGATCCATGGAAGAGTTAGGGCTGGAAAAGGCCTCCAAGGTCACCGAGTCCCCCAGCGCTGCAAGGCCACCGCTAACCCATGTCCCCAAGTGCCACATCCACATGGCTTTAAATCCCTCTAGGTGTGGGACACCACCACTGCCTACACTGGGCAGCTGTGCCAGGGCTGGGCAGCCCTTTTGGGGTCGGACGGGGCTTGGAGCAGCCTGATCCATTGGAAGGTTCGACTGGATGGGTTTTAAGGTCGCTCCCAACGCACATCCTGCGATTCCATGATGGGAGCCCCTCCTGCAGGCCATGGGTGTGGCGGGCGGACGGACTGCATTTCCCAGCGTGCCGCGCGGCGCGGGGGTCCGGACTTCCGGTCGCGCGGCCAATCAGGAGCGCCCAGGTGTCGCGGGCGGGGCGGGGGCGGAGGCGGCGAGAAGATGGCGGCCAAGAGCGGCCGGAACGGGCTCCTGGACAAGGTACGGCGGGCGGGGCTCCTCCGAGCGGCCCCGGCCCGGCCCGGGCCCCGGGCAGCGCCCCGACAGCCCCGAGCCCTCCCCCGCCCGCCCCGGGATCCACCTTTCACTGCTGGGTGCCCCTCCCTCAGCCCTGGGCATCCTCAGCCCTGAGCATCCTCAGCCCTGGGCATCCCCCTCAGCCCTGAGCATGCCCATCCCTGAGAATCTCCCCTCAGCCCTGAGCATCCTCAGCCCTGGGCATCCCCCTCAGCCCTGAGCATGCCCATCCTTGAGCATCCCTATCCCTGAGCATCCCCATTCATCCCTGAGCACCCCCATCCCTGAGAATCTCCCCTCAGCCCTGGGCATCCCCCTCAGCCCTGAGCATGCCCATCCCTGAGCATCCCTATCCCTGACAATCCCCATTCATCCCTGAGCACCCCCATCCCTGAGCATCCTCCCTCAGCTCTGAGCATCCCCCCTCATCCCTGAGAATCCTCCCTCAGCATCCTCCCTTCAGCCCTGGTCATCGCCCTCCATGCTGTAGATGCTTGTAAAAGCAAAAATAATTAGTGGAAGGAATTCGTTCCTCTTCTCTTTGGGCAAAGGCTGTGGCTTCCAGTTAACTTGTATGCCAATTGACCCTGGAAGGAAATGCTCCAGGAGCAGCCACCTGAAATGTTTGGTACCATACCCCGATGTGAGAGGTCTGTCCCAGTTCTCTGTGGTTTTTAGATCCTTCTGTGCCTCATAAAACTGGATGCGCAGTGACATTCACTGTGTGCCTCAGAATTCCCTCGTGCCAGGCCTGGGGGATAGCTGGGCTTTTCCCTGTGTGGCTGCAGGGCAAGCAGGTCGAGTTTTGCATTGTGTTTTAAAGGGGTTCTGCTCCTTGCAGAGGAGGGAGGGGAGCTCTTTGGGCTGGCAGTTAACCCATGCAGCCTGGGAGCTTCCAGAGCAGGAAAATGACAGGAGTGAAGCTGAGGGTTGCTCAGCTGGCAGCTAAGATTCCAGCCCCAGTCACTGCCCCGTGTGAAATAAGGGATGAGTTGGGATACTCAGGGCTCGGACTGATGTGTCACCAGGCAGTAATGCAGTTCAGGGGAAGGTGGGCCCTTGGAAAATGTGAATTGTTCCTGGGGAGGGACCCATTCCTGCAGAAGATGTGAATGCATGTGAAGAGTGACAGAGTCCTTTGCTTTTGTTCCAGAGAATGGTTTTAACTGAAATTTCTTGGTTCTGCCTTTCAATTCTCCCCTTGTACCAAGACAGTTGGGGTTCTCCAAATTTTCCTCATCCCCCAAGAGTGTGTGTGGGGCAGTGTGGCTGGACAGCAGGAGCACATCCAGAGGCAGGAATCCTGCCCAGCTGTCCCTTCCTGGGGATGGCAGCAGGGGCAGCAAATGAGGAAGCAAAACCAAACCTGCTGCCAGAGCCACATCAGCCTGTGACGAGGTGGATGGGCTGGAACCCACCAGGAGCTGCCCAGGCAGAGTTTGGGGGTGATTCCCTCTGCCCAGCCAGGCCTTCCCAAGCAGCTTTGCTCTCTGCTCTGCCCCCTGTCCTGCTGCTCAGGGCAGGAACGGGTTGGGATGGGATTGCCCTCACTCCACCCTTTCCATTGCAGTGGAAGATCGATGACAAGCCAGTAAAAATCGACAAGTGGGATGGTTCAGCTGTGAAAAACTCCTTGGACGACTCTGCCAAAAAGGTGGGCCCTCTCTGTCTGTGTCTGCTGAGCTGCCCCTCCTGGGAATCCCTCTGGTTCCCTTCCCTTTTTGGGGTGGGTTGTGCCCGCAGCCACACCAGGTCTGCGGTGGCATCTCCGGTCCTGTGGTGCCTGATGCAGGCATTAACTGCCCACAAACCTTGTGCTCAGTCTGCCTGTGCCCCTGGGGCTGCTCCCTTGCCAAAAGCAGCGTGGCACCTCCCTGAGAGCCCCGGCTGCCCGTCTGTCCCACAGGTGCTCCTGGAGAAGTACAAGTATGTGGAGAACTTCCGCCTGATCGACGGGCGCCTCCTCATCTGCACCATCTCCTGCCTCTTTGCCATCGTGGCTCTCGTCTGGGATTACCTGCACCCTTTTCCCGAATCCAAGCCCGTCCTTGCCTTTTGTGTCGTCTCATATCCTTCACAGAGCCCGGCAGGGGTTTGATTTCCCATATTTTCTGGATATTCCATTTTCAGGCCTGCGGGAATTACTGTTCCTGCCGTGTGCAGATCAGCTGACAATCAGACAGTTTTCATATGACAGGGGAGTTCCTGCCTGTCTGGCTGTAATGCCCCTAAATTTGGGCGGTCTGAGGCACTTCCTTTTTTCTGTTCCATCCACAGTCTGGTTCCAGACACGTTTGCTTTTCCCTGATAGCACAGCTCAGACACTGAGAGGGGAAAGAGGAAATTCCTGCCAGCAGCTCTGTGCAGAGGGATCTGCACAAGCTGGATCCGCTCCACAGCTCACCCCATGAGGCTCAGCAATGCAGAGGAGCAGGGGTGGCCTGGACTGGGGGAATGGTTGGACTCAGTGGTCTCAGAGACATTTTCCAACCAAACAATTCTGTGATCCCAAAGAATTTCCCTGTTCCTGGCTGTTCTGGGTGGCTTTCAGAACAAATGGGTGACTTGTCTTGCAGCACTTGAAATTACTTTATTCCAGAAATGGGAAAGAGGAGTTGCTCAGTCTGTGCTTAGGGGGAATGCCCAGCAACTCCTCCTGTGGCTTGTTCAGTCTCAAGTTTTTCCAGCACATGTCAGAGAATCCCAGACTGGTTTGGGTGGGAAGAGGCCTTAAAGCTCATCCATTCCCACCCCCTGCCATGGCAGGGACACTGCCACCAAACCAGGTTGCTCCAAGCCCCATCCAGCCTGGCCTTGGGCACTGCCAGGGAGTGAATAACAAATTATTAAAGTTTAAATTTATGAGTTAATTTCTCATGCTGATGAAGCATCAGCCAAACTGATTCTTGTTTGGAATCAAGATGTCACGAGAGGTGGTTAAACCACAGTGTCTGAGGGGATCCAAGCGACTCCTCTGCCTGATTTCTGCTTCTCCCTGCACCTTGCTGACTTCCTTAACTTCCCCTGCACCTATTTTGTGATGATGGGCATCCTGACCATCTATACCTCATACAAGGAGAAGAGCATTTTCCTGGTGGCCCACAGGAAGGACCCGGCGGGGATGGATCCCGACGATGTCTGGCAGCTCTCCTCCAGCCTCAAACGGTACCCACGGCCTGCTGTGGGCTGGCCAGGGCACCCTGCCCTGCCTCCTCTGCCAGAGACCACCCCAGCACTGCCTGTCCCTCAGAATCCATCCTGCTCCACCAAATCCATGTCCTTGTTCAGCAATGGCAGCATCCCCAAGGGCTCACGTTTCATTTCTCGTTAATGCAGGGTGTAAAGGCCTTGAATTGTGTTAAATGTGAGTGCCCAGGAGGGGCCTCCAGCCTGGGGGGGACTTCCCCTCAGACAGGAGGGGTTTCTGTCCCCCTGGGACCCTGCCCTGAGGGTTTCTGTCCCCCTGGGACCCTGCCCTGAGGGTTTCTGTCCCACTGGGAGCCTGCTCTGAGGGTTTCTGTCCCACTGGGAGCCTGCTCTGAGGGTTTCTGTCCCCCTGGGATCCTCCACTGAGGGTTTCTGTCCCACTGGGACCCTGCTCTGAGGGTTTCTGTCCCACTGGGACCCTGCCCTGAGGGTTTCTGTCCCACTGGGACCCTGCTCTGAGGGTTTCTGTCCCCCTGGGACCCTGCCCTGAGGTGTGTCTGCCCTCCCACAGGTTCGATGACAAGTACACCCTGAAGCTGACGTTCATCAGCGGGAAAACCAAGCAGCAGAGGGAAGCCGAGTTCACCAAGTCCATTGCCAAGTTCTTTGATAACAACGGGACGTTAGTCATGGAGGCCTACGAGCCAGAGGTGTCCAAGCTGCACGACAGCCTGGCCCTGGAGAGGAAAACAAAGTGATTTCGGAGCCCAGCCGCCTCCCAGCAGCCTGCTAAAGTAACACCAATAAAGTCAAATGGCAAAGAAAGTGAATCATGGCCTCTGTTTTTGTCCTGAAGTCCTATTCCATTTTGGATAAGCAGGAATTTTAATACTGGACCCAAGATTTGTTGCAGCTCATGGCTAAGCTTGGTCTCTGTGCCTGCCTTCCAGGCTCTGAGGCGGACTCCAAAATTGGATTTTGGGGACCCTCAGACAGGGAAACACATCACCAATGCTGCCCCAGCATCCCTGCTTTACTTGGCAGTGCTTTATCACATGGCTCTGTGCCCAGGGGCCTTTTCCAATCCCACCTTTCCATTTCTGGTAGGAGTTCAGGACAAAACCCTTCTGTGAAACAACCATCCCCTCGCAAACCAGTTTGCTTTATTTTTGTATTTATCTAAGGAGGGATAGAGGATTGTTTTATATAAAATCCTTTTATGTGTTGGGGGGGAGAATCAAATATGCTACTTCTGTGTGCTCAGCCACAAAGCTTCTTAGAAAGTGTAAAAGATTTTCCAAGCTGTGTCTGTCTGTCTGTCCTGCAGTTCCCTTCTGGCGTCTCCCGTTCACGCGTCCCTTCTATAAACTGGCATTTTTTAAAAAAGAGGGTTTTTTGGGTTGTTTTTTCAATAAAAGGGAAGAACAGACATCAAACGTGTCCTGGAGCATCTCTGGGGTGTTTCACGCCTGGGGAGGGAATCCCAGTTCACAAAATCCTCAGGGCTGGAAGAATCCTGGCATTCCCGTGGCACCGCCAGAGTCTTGTCACCTGAACCTCATCCCCAGGTGCCACAGGATGAGGGCGGCTCCTCTCTTTATCTTGCAGAGCTGGTGTGGCCTGGCTGCCTCACCTCGGAGCCCCCAGACGGACCTTGCTGGTTTTCCGGCCCTCCCTGGCCACGCCTGTCCCGCAAGGGGCAGGGGACTCTCCCGGCATCCCGGGCAGGATCCTGCCTCCATCCCTCTCCCGGCTCCCTGCGCCTGCTCCGGGGGAGAGGGTCGGGGCGCCTCGGCAGCGGCTCCCCCATCAATCTCCTCCCGGTATCCCACCGTTCCGCCCGCCCGTTCCAGCAGCGAGGAGCGCATCACCCGCTCACACCTGCCCAGGTACGGCCCCTGCTGCCCGCCGGCGCCAGGCTCCGGATCCCGGCAGCGGCATCCCCGCCCGCCGAGCGCCTGACCCGGCCCCCCGGCCGCGGGAGCTGCAGGAAGAGGCGGAGCGGGGCGGCCCCGGCGCGGCGGCGGCGGCAGGAGCGGGGTCTGCGGGGATGCGGGATGCGGGGGATGCAGGAGTGCGGGGGCCGCGGCACGGAGGGGATGGGGACTCGGTGCTTGCGAGGTGCAGGGGAGTGCAGGGCATGGGGACTGGGACTGGGGGGGCACCGGGGTGTAGGGGAGCGGGCTTGGGGGTGTCGGGGGGTACACGGGGAGAATCTGGGTGCTCCAGGTGGGTGGAGGCGATCGGGGCCTGACGGGGGTCATTGCATAGTGCAGGGGGATGCGCGGAGGGGGCGTCTGTCACTGGGGGTCTGGACATATGCAGGGGGTTTGTGCTGTGGGCCAGGGCCGGGACACGGGGGTGCCGCTGGGATCCAGGCAGGAGGGGTGCGCGAGGGGGGACGGGAATGAAGGGGTGCACGGGCACAGGGACCCCGGGCCAGTGCCGCTGGGGGAGCTCAAGGCGGTGGGAGCCCGGGGGTGCCGGTGCGGGGCAGGGGGCGCTCAGCCCTCGGCAGCAGCGGGAGGCGGTACCGTGGTGAAGCAGGGGAGGCTGTGCGGCACAGGGGAGCGGCACAGACGGGCAGGAGCTCTGCTCTCACCCCACTCTCCCACCCTGCTCAGGTCCCAGGGGGAACCTCAGGGCGGCACCATGTCCCAGGCCACCACCTGCCTCGAGGTGAGCATTCATCCCTATCCCTCTCTTACGGGCCACCCCCTCCTTTGCCGGGATTTAACCCTTTACATCTGACTGTCCCTCCCTTCCAGCAGCAGGGGGATGGCGGGGAGAGCCCCCCACCACTGCCATCACCGCCAGGATCCTCGCACATTTTCCCTCCGGAGACGCTGTTCCGACAGGCAGGTGGGGTCACCTACCGCATCCCGGCCCTGCTCTACGTGCCCCCGGATGATTCCTTCCTGGCCTTTGCCGAGAAGCGCTCCTCGGCCCGGGACGAGGATGCCAAGTACCTGGTGCTGCGGCGGGGCCGCCGGCACGGCTCCTCGGTCAAGGTAAACGCCGCGGGCTGCAGGAGCCCGAGGTGGGCGCGATGCCGGGGGGCTCCCGAGGCTGAGCCCCTTCTCCTTCCTGCCGGCAGTGGGGTCCCACGGAGGAGCTGTCGGCACTGGCGCTGCCCGGCCACCGCACCATGAGCCCCTGTCCCCTCTACGACGCCAGGAGCGGCACTGTCTTCCTCTTCTGCATCTGCGTGGAGCAGGGCAGGACCGAGCGGCGCCAGATCTGGAGCGGCTGCAGCGCCGCCCGCCTCTGCTTGGCCAGCAGCGCGGACGGCGGCCGCGGCTGGAGCGCGCTGCGGGACGTGACGGACGAGGCCATCGGCGCCGACCTGTCCCGCTGGGCCACCTTCGCCGTGGGGCCGGGCCACGGCGTGCAGCTGGACTCGGGGCGCCTGGTGGTGCCCGCCTACACCTACTACGTGCACGGCTGCCTGTGCGGGGCCCTGCGGCTGCCCTGCTTCACCCGCCAGCACTCGTTCGTCTTCTACAGCGACGACGGCGGGCGCCGCTGGCACAAGGGCGCGCTGCTGGGCGGCGAGCGGACGGGCGAGTGCCAGGTGGCGGAGATCCGCGGCCCCGGGCCGCCCGTGCTGTACTGCAGCGCCCGGGCGCCGCGGGGCTGCCGAGCCGTGGCGCTCAGCACCGACCGCGGGCTGCGCTTCGAGCGGGCGGCGCCGTGCGCGGCGCTGGGCGAGCCGCCGCGGGGCTGCCAGGGCAGCGTGGTCAGCTTCGCCCGCTCCGCCGCCGCCGGGGCGCCCTCCTGGCTGCTCTACTCGCACCCCACCGACCGGCACCGCCGCCGCGACCTGGGCCTCTACGTGAACCCCTCGCCGCCGGACGGGGCGGGCTGGCGGCGGCCCTGGGTGCTGCACGCCGGGCCGGCCGGCTACTCCGACCTGGCCGTGTGCCCCGGCGGCCTCTTCGGCTGCTTGTTCGAGTGCGGCGCCAGCAGCGCCTGCGAGGAAATCGCCTTCTGCCTCTTCACCCTGGAGCCCTCCGGCGAGCAGGAGCTCAAGGCTTCCTAACATAGACCCGTGTTTGTCAGCGCGGCCGCTCCTGAGCACTCGGCAGTGCCGAGACCTCACCAGGACACCGCATCCTGTACACATCGTGTACCTTTTATTTAATTATGTCTTTTAATCACCCGTCGGATGTTGTCGGTGACCTGCGGCAGTGGAGGGAGGATCTGCTCTGGCTTGGCCAAGGGGGATGCCAGCACAGCACACCAAATGCCGCTGCTCCTCCAAAAATCAGCATTTTTCACCTGGTAGCAGCTGAAAAGCAGAAGGTGCCAGCAAGAGCAGCTGATTCCCTAAGGAAAAAGAACCCAGGAATCTTGGTTTAGTTTAAAATATTCCAGTTCCTGTGTTCCTGCAGGTGGCAGAGGATTCCCAGTTTTTACCATTTTTTATGCTGCTTTCTTCACTTGACTGCTTTAGACTGAGTTTCTCCTGGCCCCCTGGGCAAAGCGCTCGAATCTTGATTGGGGGCAAGGGGAGAGAATGTTGGGGAGTGTTTTGTTCTGCTCCATAGGGAACAGCTTGTAGCATCCCAACAGTGACAGAGACCTCACATCCCCGTGCTGCTGTCAAATAAAATTCTCCCAAAACACGTGAAATCCAGTCCATACAGGGAAGATCCCAACGGCGCTGGCCCTGCCCCAGAAAGATGCGGGATGGCCCCAAGCACGGCACCTCCCACTCCATCCTGGTGCTGTTCTGTGCACGGAGAGGCGGGAGGGGGGGCAGACAGGATGGGCAGAAGATCAAATCGAGACGGGCACAGGCAGGATGTGGGCAGGGATGGGCAGGATGGGGCCAAGATGGAATGGGGACAGGCAGGATGGGGCCAGATAAGGACAGAAGGCAAAATGGAAACAGACAGGAGCGGGCAGGCAGGATGAAGCCGAGGATAGAGCAGGATGGGGCCAGGAGAGAACGGGGACAGGCAGGATGAGGCTGGGGCAGGACGGGGACAGACGAGAGGGGGACAAGCAGGGTAGGGACAGAGGGGCAGACTGGAATGGGGACAGGGACAAGCAGACCGGGGAGCAGCCCCACACCGCCCTCCCAGCCAGCGTGGCGGATCCGGGGCCCCCCACCCCTTTTCCCCCCAAAGGCGGGGCCTCTCCGCCCCTTTTCCCCCGCTTCTCCCGGCGGCGGCGGCGGCCGGATGCGGGCGCTGGGGCTCGGGGCGCGGCTGGCACCGGGGGTGCGGGGGGCGCTGCTGGGGCTGTGGGGTTGCTGCTGGGAGTAGGGGCGCTGCAGGTACTGGGGAGACTGGGAGCGGTGCTGGGACTGGAGGGACTCGGAGCGCTCGGGTTCGGCGTGCTCGGGGGCACGGGAGGTGCCGGGCGTTCTGGAGCCCTGGGGGCGCTGGGGGCACTGGGGGCGCTGGGGGTGCTGGGGGCGCTGCTGGCGCTGCTGCCGCCCCCCGCCCCGGCCGAGACCTTCTCCGCGATGCTGAGCGTGCGGGCAGCGCTGGGCGCCGAGCGCCGCCTGCTCCGCCGGCTCCGCTCCTACCTGCGCGACGAGAGCTCCCGCCTGCGCCTCCTCCGCAGGTACCGGCACCCCGACCGCAGCCGCACATCCCGGCCCGGCCCCCGGCGTGCGCGATTCCCTGGCTGCCAGGAGGGGTTAGCCCATCCCCACCTCCCCCAAAGCTCCCAGTTTTGGGGGGCGGCACTAAATAAGGGCGTGGTGGGAGGACGGGAAGCTGAGACTGGACGTGGCTCAGGCCCCCCTTCCCCCGGCTGTGCCCCAGGAGGGGGACGTGGCCCCCAGCCATGGGGATCTGCATCACAGCATGCCCAAGGCACGGACCATGCCCACAGACCCAATTTTTGGGCTGGGTCACACAGTCCCTCAGCTCTGGCTCGGCCAAAGTGGACACTGAGGCAAAGCTGCCCAGCAATGGGGGTGTCAGCACCAAGGAACACCAAAGTGTCCTCCCGTGGGTGCCTTGCAGGTTCTATGAGAAGGTCCAGGCACTGCACCAGGACCCCGAGGCCTCGGTGGACAACCCCTTGCTGGCCTTCAGCCTCATCAAGCGCCTCCACTCGGACTGGCCCAACGTCATCTACAACGACGAGGCCACCAGGAACACCCAGGGTACCCACCCAGGGGAGGATGCCCGGCCTCGTGTCCCCTCTGTCACCTGGGCAGAGCCAGGAGGTGGTGGGGAGAGGATGGAGGAGCAGGAGAACAGATGGAAGGGTGGAACATGTGGAGGGGAAGGGTCGATGGGATGAGGAGCAGGATGTGGAGTCCCCAGGGAAAAGAGCTGATAAGGGTGACTGCACCTCATCATTTCATTTATCCCCCCATGTCTTTCCCACCCTGCAGAGCTCCATGCTGGGCTCAGGGAGATGGAGCAGGAGCTGCCTGGAGCCGAGGACCTGGAGGGGGCGGCCCGGGCGCTGATGCGGCTGCAGGACGTGTACGCCCTGAGCGTCAAGGGCCTGGCCAGCGGCGTGTTCCAGAGAGCCGGGCAGCCGCCCCTCTACAGCCCCGGCCGGCGCGTCCCCCTCTCTGCCGACGACTGCTTCCACGTGGGAAAGGTCAGGGAGAGCCCCACGGCCCCCACAAAGCCTCCCCAGCCTGCTGGGGTGCTGCCTCCACAGGGATGGGCTCGGGGGTTTCTTCACATGGTGTAGGATGGAAGCACAGGTGCAAACAGGGATGGAGATTGAGGTGGAGATGGAACACGAAAGGAAGGGATGGGATGGGATGGGATGGGATGGGATGGGATGGGATGGGATGGGATGGGATGGGATGGGATGGGATGGGATGGGATGGGATGGGATGGGATGGGATGGGATGGGATGGGACGGGATGGGATGGCCCAGCTGGCAGGTGCAGGTGATGTGCTGCCCCGCAGGTGGCCTATGACACAGGTGACTATTACCACTCCATTGTGTGGCTGGAGGAGGCTGTCAGACTCTTCCGCCTCTCCTACGGCAGCTGGAACCTGGAGGACCGGAGCAGCCTGGAGGATGCTCTGGACCATCTGGCCTTCTCCTACTTCATGGTACAGCCACGAGTCCCCTCCCCATGCCCAGTGTCCAGCAGAGCCAAACCAGGGGCGGGAGGATGGATGCTGATGGGGTCTCCACTCCCCCACCCAGGCTGGAAACATCTCTCACGCCTTGAGCCTCTCCAGGGAGTTCCTCCGCTATGGTATGTGGGACAACCCTGGATGCAGCAGGAAGAGGGAAAAGATTTTGGGATGTCCCCATCACCTCTGCATGGCAACAGCCTCCCTCGCCCTTTTCTTGCCCCCATCTGGGGTAATTCTCCAGGGAAGGGGGTTGATGGGGGTGCTGCCTTCTGGGTGACACCACCTCCCCAGCAGATCCCAGAAACCAAAGGGTGTCCAGGAATGTGGCCAAGTACAAGAAGCTGCTGGAGACGGGGACAGGGACAGGCACCAGGCCCCTGCAGCGCCCCAACAGCACCCTCCTGCAGAGCCGTGACGCCTACGAGGAGCTGTGCCAGCGCCCCAGGGCACAGGTGGGACTGGCAGGGCTGCTGGGGTCCCACAGCACCTCTGGGGTCCCCCCTCACGCCCTCCTTGGTCCTCTTCCTCCCCAGGCAGCCCCAGAGCAGCTCCTGCACCTCGGCTGCTCCTACGAGACCAACGGCAGCCCCTTCCTGCTCCTGCAGCCCGCCAAGAAGGAGATGGTCCGGACCCAGCCCCACGTGGCTCTGTACCACGATTTCATCACTGACGCTGAGGCTGAGACTATCAAGGGGTTGGCAGGGCCCTGGGTGAGCCCTCCCTCTCCCCAGGGATGTCCCTTTCCTGCAGCAGGAGATTGTGACCCAGGGTGAATGCAGAGACAGGAGGGGTTTTAAGGCCAAAGCCTCCTCCAGGGAGTTCAGATGGGACGGGGCTTGGAACAACCTTGTCTAGATGAAGGTGTCCCTGCCTATGGGATGATCTTGGAAGGCCTCTTCCAACCCAAACCACTCTAGGATTAGATGAGACCCTGGGGATGATGACCCCAGTTCCATGTGAGTCTTTTGAGTCCCCCAAAAGACTTTTTGGAAGAAACCAGGTCCAAATGCACCTAAACAACTTCCCAACCAGGCCTGACTTGGTGACCCCACCTGTTGCCACTGCTTCCCTCACCCCAGTGAGACACCTTGGGGTAGGACAACCAGCTGCCACAAACCCACCACGGCCCCTGCTTGGTGTGAGGGTCCCCATGTGTGGCAACATGCGTCCCCCATGTGTCCCTCAGCTGCAGAGATCCGTGGTGGCCTCTGGGGAGAAGCAGCAGAAAGCAGAGTACCGGATAAGCAAGAGGTAGCGGCCTCCCTCCCTCATCCTCCATGGCCACCTCTGGGGTGGCAGCATGGCCGTGCTGGGAGGCCTGGCTCCTCCAGCAGTGCCCTGCGGGTGAAGCCCAGCCCCACATTAATTGGGGGGCTGATGTGAGGTGTCCCACAGCGCGTGGCTGAAGGACACGGCCGACCCCGTGGTGCAGGCCCTGGAGCGGCGCATGGCCGCCCTCACGGGCCTGGACCTGTGGCCGCCCTACGCCGAGCACCTGCAGGTGGTCAACTACGGCCTGGGAGGCCACTACGAGCCACACTTCGACCATGCCACGGTCAGGGAGCTGGGGGCGCCAGGGGGGACACCCAGGGGGACTCCTGGGGTGGACTCAGGGGTGGGCCCTGGGACATTCCTGGAGATGGGCCCTGGGATGCTCCTGATGGTGCTGCTGGGATGGTGCCCAAGGGAAGGCCCCGAATGTCCCCGGGGGTGTCCCCATGGTGATCCCAAGGTTATTCCCTGAGATGTTCCTAGTGTTGCACCCTGGCATGGCCCCTGGCAGGGGTGGGATGGATGGTCCCAGGATGCTGATCCCTGGGTGGGTGCCTGGGGTATCCCTAGGGAGGGAGGGAAGGAGGGAGAGAGAAGGGAGAAGAGGGATTTTCTGTGGGGGAACAGCTTGGAGCTGCTGGGGTGTGAGGGGCCTCTGGCTGAGCTGTGTCAGGGCAGCACTGACCATGCCCACCTCCCCTCCTGGAGCAGTCCATGAAGAGCCCCCTGTACAGAATGAAGTCGGGCAACAGGATCGCCACAATCATGATCTACGTGAGTCCCCCCCATTTCCAGGCCTGGAGGGATGAGCCTGGCTTGGCCCTCAGGGGATGGGATGGGTGAGGGCAGCCCTAAAACACTGGAGTGCGTGGGAAGTGCCAACATCTGTGGAGTGTTCAGGAGCTTGTGCTGTGCCAAAGTGGGGAACAGAGCTGGGGCCCAACGGAGGTTTTGTGCCTCAGTTTCCCTGTGCAAAGGAACACCACAGGGAAGGGGGGACCAAGGCTCCTATTTTTGCCCTTTTTCCAGCTGAGTGCAGTGGAGGCTGGAGGCTCCACTGCTTTCATCTATGCCAACTTCAGCGTGCCCGTGGTCAAGGTGAGGGCTCGTGTGGAACCGCTGGGAGCAGGGAAGGGAGGGTGCTGCCCTCTGTATCCCAGCTCCTTCAGGGAGTTGTGGTCAAGCCTCTCCTGATGCCAAGCCCCAACCCCAGGCTCCCTAATCTGTTTTGGGGTGCCAAAATTCACTCTTGGGCATCCTAGCTCCGTTTTGGGGTACCAAACCCATCTCTGCTCCACAGAATGCAGCCCTTTTCTGGTGGAACCTCCGCAGGAACGGGAATGGTGACGGGGACACCCTCCACGCCGGCTGCCCCGTCCTGGCCGGGGACAAGTGGGGTGAGAGATGCTACCAGGGCTCACCCCAGGGTGACACGGGGCTGGAGGGACAGCTCCACCAACGGGGAGGCAAGAGGGGCTGGGAATGCACAAATACCCTGGACAACAGGGGGAAAGTTCCCCGATACCAGCACAAGATTAGAGAAAGGTGCCAAGGGAAGGGAACACACATGGGTGTCCTTGTCCTTGTCCTTGTCCCTTCCAGTGGCCAATAAGTGGATCCATGAGCATGGGCAGGAGTTCCGGCGGCCGTGCAGCGCTGACCCTCAGGACTGAGCTGCCCTGGGACCACAGATGTGACATCTGATGTGACATCCGCAGGTGGCAAAGTCACCCCAGCACAGCATCTCAGCATCTCCCCAAGGGCAGAGCAAGGGAGAGAAGGGGGCAGCAGCGGAGCAGGGCACGATCAGGAGGGGCGTTTGCTCAACCACAGCCAAACTGGGTGGAAATAAAGTCTTTTATAAACCGGAGTCTGTTCTGCGGTGCCAAACTCTATCCCTGCGGCTCCCATCTGTTTTGGAATGCCTAAATCCAGTCTCGGGGAGAAGGCAGCTCCTTCCAGCCAGCCCCATCGTCCCGGCGAGTTTCCTATTCCCTGATCCTCGCTCGGAGCCCAGCGATAGCCGCTGTAGTTCCCTATTTCCTGGCCCTCGCTCCGTGCCCAGCGATGGTGACGGGGAGCCCCAGGGACTCCCGGGTCCCCCCGCGGCCCTTCCCGCTGCCTCCCTGCCCGCTGCTCCGCGGGGTGTGCGGACCGAGCTCCCTCCCTCAGCCCGCTGAGCGAGCCTGGCCTTTGCTAGCCTCGCCAGCAGAGTTGGGTTCGGGTTTCTTTTTCCCTTTCCCTGGCCTAGGAGACTGTGGGAGCAATCCAGCAATCCTTCGGCCGTTTTTTTTTTTTATTTTTTCCCCGAGCTGTTGGGTTCGGTTTTGGCCCAAGATCGCAGAGCCGGCGGGAGGAGCATCGGCCGGGGACGGGAGGGGCCGGCCCGGCCCGGCCCCAAACTCGGCCCAGCCGAGCCAACCGGAGGAAGGACCGGAGATCCAGCGGCATCGTCTGCAGTGCCGAGGGGACGGCGCCATAAATCCACAGGTTCCCTGTGTTTAGCCGGAGGTGCTGGGTGCCCCCTTTGTGTTCCCCTTCCCCGGGACGGGAGCCGCCGCCATTTTCTTCCCTCCCCACCACAATGCGGCCCTTGTGGGCTTTCCCCCCTTTCCTGGGATTTTGTTCTGTTTTGTTGGGAGTTTTTTGTTTGTTTTTGTTTGGTATGCTTTGGTTTGTTTCGTTTTGTTTGTTTCGTTTCGTTTCATTTAATTTCATTGTGTTTATATCCAGCGTGTGTGTGTGTGTGGGGGCAGATGGTTACGGTCGGACAATTCAATATCTAGCATTTATTCAGTTTCTTTTTCCTGTGCCGTGTGGGCACTCTAGGAATAAACGATTGGGGTTTTTTTCACTTTCACCCATTGCTGTTAACCTCCTATTGGCAGAAAGGGATTGTTCCCCTTTCTTTAGAGGAAACACTCCTTCCAGAGCGTTTTTCTCCTTAATTTGTTTCTAAACCGAGACACTCATCTAGGTGACATTTGAATGAGATTCAGGTCTTCCAGGATGGAAACCCAGCTTTCCAGAGATCACCATATCACCTTCTGGCCTGGCAGAAATCGGGGACGGAGATAAAACAGAAGGCAGAGCTCTCCCGAGGCTCTCCTTGCTTTGGGGTCAGAAATGCACGTTTATCACTCCTTGGCTGTGTTCATCCAGCCTGGATTAACCCTTCCATGGGCACACAGGGATGGGGCTGAGCTGCAGGGAGCATCTGGGCAGAACAGAGGCTCCAGCAGCCCTTTGGAGCTGTTAAACCTGCTGGAATGTAAAACAGCCTGCAAGACTTCCCGTTTATCCCAATTCCAGTCAGGAACAAGCAGAGAAGGCTGAACAGAGCACAGGTTACTCACCAGCCCATTTATTACTTCCAGATGTTTCTGCACATATGAGAGTCATTGGTCAGGAAGGAGGGGGAAAAGTGAAAGCTATGGCTAAATTCCCCACACTGGGATGCAGGGAAGGGATGGAGGAGCATTTTGGATTACAAGAAGCTTCCATGAGTCACCAGAAAAACCCAATGGTTGGGTCTGGTGCAGGAACAGCTGGATCAACCCCCTTCCTCCACAGGCTGCTCCAAGGAGCCCAAGTATCTCAGCTAAAGGGAAAGCAGGAATTCCTACTCCAGGCTTTTCACAAATGCTTTATTTGTAGGCGAGGGAGATGGGCACAGAACAGGACAAGACCAGGATGAGGCTGACACGAGACACGGCTCTCCAGAGAACTGACACACGGACACGGTGCTGAGGGGGCAGCGCTGTCAGACAGACAGACGGATGGATGGACAGCACAAACAAGGGATGCGGCTTTGGACAACACAAAGGGCACTTCCAGCCTGTGAGCAGAGCACCAGGCTCGGGGACAGGTGGGACAATGCACCAGGGACAGGGGTTCTTGGCAGTGAAAAGCCATAAACTCAAGCTTGTGACCTTGCCTAAAGAGGCAGGTCTGGATTTCCAACACTGTGGATTACCAGTTCAAACCAGTGGTTGCCAGGCACTCCACACAGCGCTTTTCCCAGGCCTTCCTGCTCCCAAAAGAAAAGGCAGTAGTGGAGAAGAGGAAAAATGTCAGTGCTGAAGTCACAGAATCAGAATAATTTGGGTATGGACCAAACTTAAAGCCCATCAAGTGCCACCCCTGCCATGGCAGGGACACCTCCCACTGTCCCAGGTGTTCCAAGCCCCGTCCAGCCTGGCCTTGGACACTGCCAGGGATCCAGGGGCAGCCACAGCTGCTCTGGGCACCCTGTGCCAGGGCCTAGATTGTACAAAAACTTCTTCCTAACACCCAATAGACCCTCCTGGGGGGATTCTCCAAGGTCTGTGTTGCCCAGCTCCACCTTTTGCAAGTCATCCTAACACTGCTTGCAAATCATAAACACGTGGAAGCAGGGCTGGAAGGTCCTTCCTCAGGTTGTCCAAGGCAAAAGGGGAAAAATAACAATTTTACCTACTGCCGCCTCACCCTTGTCAATCTGAGGGGAAAATTCTGGCTGGACAGTCCCAGGCCTGAGTTTAATTCCTTCCTCAAGGCCTGATTTATTCAAAGCAAGAGTACCTGCTTTGGCAATACAGGAAATAATATTTTTCCAACAATCCCAATGCTCCAGTCATCTGTAAATCCCTGATGGCTTTGTCTAGTACACATAATCTGGCAAAACCCATCCTAGGTCTCAGACATTTATTTATTTACTTTATTCAATTGAAACGAAGCCTGCAACAGACCAGCATCCCAAAATGCATCTCCTGCTCCTGCTAAACCTTGGGACCCTTCATTGGGAAGGATCCTCAATCCAACAAGTGAAACAAGACCAAGAGAGGTTTCTAAGAAATCAAAAGGCTGCAGGAAAAATGCAAAGCTGGGAATTTTGGGGAGGAATTTCCCTGTTTCTCATAAGCCAGAGAGAACACTCCTTCTCTCTGCAGTTACTTTTACCACAGCCTGTGTATCCTTCACCAAGTGCCATTTATCCCAGCCTGCAGCCCCCTGGAAACTGCAGCAGGAGCCTTAATACTCCTCAGACAAAAGCCCAGTCTCAAAAATGTGCATGGCTTAACAGAGCCGAAAGGAATTTCCCTTCCACCCACCCCCAGGGTGCTGCTGCTGTCCCTGGAATCCATCCTTTTGATCCAGCCCCACACGAGTCCCAGAACAGCCACCTGGGCAGGGCTGGGAGCTGGCACGGAGCGACGCACCAGTCACTTCAACAGGCTCTGGAAATATTTATTTTCTTTTCACTCACTCAATGTTAACAGCAAAACAGAATCCCAGGCAGTGCACAGGATTGCAGGAATCATTCCTTTCCCAGTGGTGCTTCTGCAGAACACAGAACTGGCTGGCTTTCCACGGAGGGTTCTGCTTGCCCCGGCTTTCTGACGAGCTCACAAATCAGAGGGATAACCGAGGAATGCTCACTCCAAGTCAGGCTCTCCAAGTTACTTCACCACGCAGGAATGTGACTCACCAGATCATTCACAGCAAGATCCTGGGAAGTGAGACTGGACAGACACGCTGCAGCAGTTCATCCCTAACAACCTGAACCAAGGAGTCTCCTGCAAAAGGGGCTTTTGGCCATTCTGGGGACACGGCTGCGGAAAGAACTGTTTTGCATCTTGACTACTGAAGATCCATGGAATCCATCAGGAACTAGACCAGGGTGGAATTACACCAAACCAATGAATCGACACGGTGACTCACAGAGGGGAGTGCAGAGAGCCACCAATTGCTCCTGTCACACCTGAGTGCCCAAAGTGCCATGAGGGCATTCCTCTCTGCAATGAGGCTGTCCTGTCTCAAATCCAGGCACTTCCCAGCCTGATGTGTCAGGGAAGGGACAGGGAGCAAGGCCACCACGGCTGCCGTGCCCGGTGAGTCACAGCTTTGTCCCACCTGCACCTCTCAAGTGCCAAGGATTCCTGATGGCTCTTGTCATGGGATGCACAGGGCAGCTCCCAAATCACCACAGACCTTTGCCTTGGCAGAGCAGGGTTAAAATCATCGGACAGCAGCAAGGGGTTATGGACACCAGGCAAAAAAAAAAAGGGGTTTCACACATCCACCAGCAAAATATTGAGGAAAACTGCTCCAAAACATGTCTGCTCTTACACTCAAAAGTGACTCTTAGGTGAAAGCAAGCCCAGGAGCTGTCTGGGGATAACTGAACCCTGAAGAAAAGCTCTCTGTGCACATGGAATTCTGGAAGGCAGGCAGCGAAATGAACCAGGAAGCAACAGTGGAAACAGGGTCCTTCCTCTAATACTGGGGAGAACAGCTGCCTACACCTCTGCATCAACATCAGCAGGACTGACTCCAAGCTCTCCCAGGGTTCTTCCTACAGCCCATTCCATGTTTTTCCATCCCAAAGGCGCTGATCTCTGCCCAGCTGTGTGTGGCAGCTACAAGAAGGGAAGGACAAACACATTCCAGGGGCAGAAAACAAACTGCCTGTTGACCACATTGTCCCTGCTGCTCTTGGGTCTTCCCCATAAAGGCAGGTTCAGAGTCCTGTGGATGTGTCTGTAGTAGATGGAGTTATTCAGGCTCTTCTTCTCAGAGAGGACTTGAAGCGAGCACTTCACAAACTGCAAGGCTCTGAAATGGAGCTCACAGTCCCCCTCTTGCCTTTTTGGTTCACAATCCCATCCAGCTTTGCACAGGAAAGTGGCCTCCAGGCTTTTCCCACAGCTTAACCCCTAAGGCTGGCACTGGTGAGATGAAACCTGAGCTCCCAATGAAGCCAATTCCTCGTCTGCTTTAGGGGAAAAAGAAGTGTATGTACAACACCCAAATCTAAGGGGCACTTCCAAGATGATCCAGTGACTCCACGGAGAAATCCTGAAGCCTTTGGCTGTGCTGCAATGCCCTCGGTGGCTCTGCACTGCCAACAGCCCTTCTGCAGCTGGGTCCAAGGAAGCCTGAGCATCGGTGGAGATGGTATGACTGACTACATGGGGTTCCAGGAGGCCTTTCCTTGTGGCAGCAGAGAGGAGGATCCCAGTTCCAAGGGCCTGAAGAGCTTTTCATGGTCTTCAGTAGAAGCTGCTTCCCAGCAAGGAAGTCCCTAGGAATTTAGATATTCTGGAGAGCTAGTTCTAGGGGATGAATCTCACACCAACTTCTCACTGCTGCTGGACTGGGAGATGAGAGGATATGGATACATCACAGTGGCCTCTGGTGCAGTTTATTTACAATGGGAATCAGTGCTGGAGAACACTGGGATATTAACAAGCAGGAAACACACTAGGAGGCAAAAAAGAGAATGGAAGAAAGACTCCATGTTAGCATCAAGGTATTCTCTGCAAACTCTGTGACAACCTAAATTTAGCTGTAAAGTCCTTATGTCTTCTCACTCTCTCCCTGTTCACACATCAACCTACACTATCAAGCTTATCAATCACACCCTTCTCTCACTGCCTGGCTGATCACAGGGGCCTGGCCTCCACAGGCCATTGTGATAAGAAAACGCATGAGATAAGTATGGAGAGTCTGCAGAGAGAAGCACTCAGCTTTACCTGCCTCATCTCACCAGTATTTCTTGGCCAAGGGAGTGTGATGCAAGTTGTTTCCACAACACAGGGCCTTGGTTACTTAATGAAATATTACTTTAGCTAACTGCCATAAAATTTATCATTTTGCTTTCTGGCAGGCTACAAAGAAAGAAATCTGCTTTGCTCCTCCCTTCCCAGGAAGGAGGTTCCATCAGCACATGTAAATATGTGAGAAATGTAAAAGGAACACAAACACTGAATGTATTAGTGGCTGTGATTCAGAGCTGTTTGTTTATCTGTGGTTTTCAGCACCAGGCTAAAATTCCAGCCTCCCACCTCGAGAGCCAGACAGGCAGTGAGGGCAGGAGCCCTGCTCAGGGACACAGCTCCATGGAGCCTTACCACTGGAATCCACCAATGGGCTCTGTAAACCTGTGACGGATCAGGAACGTTGCAACAGCTTCAGCAACCTGAGAGAAGGGGAAAAACAGCTCAGGATTTAAAGGGACACAAAGAGAAGACAAAACCCAGTCATTTTTCAAAGCCTGCAGTATTTCCAACAACAGTTCACACCCTCAGGAGTCTGTTGCTGAACTGTTTGCTCCTTTAAAACAAGAGCTCTCTGTAACACCCCTCCAGCTTTACTCTGACACTGAGCCTGCCATCAAGAAGTGACCAAACCTTTTCTCCACCCATTTCAGTAATTCTTGAAACAATGTCTAAGTTTAGCAGGGAGAAAAGGTAAATTAGGATGCAAGACAGTAACCTGGAATGGTTTGGGTTGGGAGGAACAGTAAAGCTCATCCATTTCCAACACCTGCCATGGGCAGGGACACCTTCCACTACACCAGGCTGCTCCAAGCCCCATCCAGCCTGGTCAACATTGCTCAGAATGTATAAAAACCAGTAACACCTTAAGAACTGAGTATGTCTAGATAGAAATACCTATTTCAGACTGGTAAAGTGAAGCACAGAAAGGCTGAGTTTTAACAGAGCTGTCAGTGCAGAATGAGCTTTAAAACCAGATGTGCTCCCAACCACAGGCTCCACTGTCTGCACCACATTCCTGCTTCCATCTGGACAGAAACCCCAGCAGTGCCCAGAAGCAGCACTGCTCTGTCAGAGCTGCTGCAGGAACATTTGGTTTCTATTTGGAAAATGTGAGCCACCCAACTCAACAGAACACAGACCAACCCCTAAAGCTGCAGCTTAGTGCAGTGGATAGTGGGGAACTGCTTAAGGAAGGGAGGAGAAATCCACACTGCACATGGGTGGAATTAGGTACATCACCACGAGCCTGGGAGTTAAATCCATAGCCCAGCCCTGTGGCATGTAACATCTTATCCAGGGCTTTCCAGACAGCTGAAAAATCCAAGCTGCTTATGAAATCCAGTTGTGGTGCCAGAAAATGCCCCAGAAGTATGATCTCTGCTGCATGGTAAGGAACAGATCCTTTTCTGCATTTCAGATTGTGGCTTATTGTAGCTTCAACCCCATGGTGGGGCTCACCTTGTCCGGAGCATCCTCATGGACTGCGTGGCCACACTGTGGGAGGACCTGCATCTGGAACTTCCCTGTGGATCGAGAGAGTCAGCACACGGATCTCACGCCCTGCACCTACTGGCCTCACTAAGTGCAGCTGGAAAAGAGGCCCCAGGGACGGCAGGAAGCCTCAGCAGACTCCACACCATGCACAGCCCGTGGTCTCCAAAGGAAACATGGACCAGCTGCTTCATTCACCTTCTCCAGGTGTAACTAGAACAGGTTCCCAGGAGTAAAATAGAGCTGAACTTCTCAGAGCTTCTCAATGCAGGCAAGTGTCAGAGTTAGAACTCTCACCAGATTTACCTTAAGATAACATTTATCCTGCTATCCAGTACCACTTTCCAGTACTGGTTGCTCTGGAAGGCTGGCATGGGGGAAAAAACCCAACCCAAACCCCAAAACATGAATGAAGGTGCTTAATCTTGGTCTGCTGTCTGTCAGAAACACTGGGAGATGGGACAATTTGGAGTGGTCCCAGGTGTTCTAGCTAGGAACATCAGGGATGTAGCTACAAAGGGAAAAAATGGATCAGAAAGAAGCCCTCACAGGCAATCATTCTGATCCAAGAGTGTAGCAGCTCCACTGCTGGGAGCACTGAACACCGGATTGAACAATGCCCACAGCAGCAGCCCTTTGAACTGAACCTTTCCCTCCTCACCTTCCCCACCTTTCCTTGACCACAGCAGGAGAACACTATGGCCTGGACGAATTCTTTAATGCCCATTTGTTTGGATATTGACTGTACCCATAGCAACAAGCTGTCATGCAAAAAGAGCATTATGATAAGGCTGAAGTAGCAATATTAAATATTTACCTTGCATCTGTCCAATGGTCAGATCTTTATCCAGCCTGTCAACACCTACAAGCAAATAAACAAATAATAACAATAAACTAATGTTTTGGAGAACAGCCAGAGAGAACACCATTCTCTGAGCCAGGCTTTTCTCTGTATTTTAAAAGATACATTAGCTTGGAAAACAGAAAATAAACACCTCTGGCACCCAGACAAGGGCATTTCACTGCTGCACCTTGAGAGAGTAAAGTTACAGGAAAGAAACACAGCCAAAAAATGCAAGAGCACACCCCTCCCTACTACTTAAAAGGATATTTACAAAAGGTATTTTCTATTCAGGTACAAAAAGGGCTTACAGGTGTATTTGACTTTCACTGGAGAAGTTCAGATCACACCACACTATTTTAGGAGACACAGAAGCCCAGGTATTGCCAGGAACCACTGCAGCCCAATGCTGACCCTGTGCTCTAAAATGCAAGTGTGACCTCACTGCAGTGCACCCCTGGACTGGGAGGGACACGTACCAGCTAGAAGCAAAAGCTTTGGAGTGGGACAGCTGAGGAAGAGGTTGGATAAACCCCTGAACCAGCCATCCCAGTACTTCTCTGTTTTGGCCAGCTCGATTCGCCACGTGTATAAATGCTCCTTCTTTGTCTGCAGGGAGGAGAGAGAGCTCTGTGTTACTGATCAGTAAAACAGCAGAAAGAAAACCAACCCAGGGAGCCACCTGGAAATGCATAAATACACAGATATAAAAAATAAAACAATACTGGCTCCCTCTGGTGGATTACACACTTCCAGGGATGACCCTCCTTGCTTCTACATCTCTCTCCAAATCAAAGTACATGAGCAGGGAACAAGAAAGTCAGCAAGAGCTACACCAAGAGGAGAAGAGCCTGCAGGATTCAGGGCAATCAGTTTGCTATTTTTTACTGACACAAATAGCTCACAAATTGCCTGAACATTTGGCCTTCAGTTTTCTCTCCCTGGAGTGGCTCCCTTTCATATCAGAATGATTTGGATAACCACAGGTGACAGCTCTTGCAGGGGAAGCTGAAAACACAGTAACAAGTTCTCAACCTCTGTGTCATCCTCTTTCTTCCTTTTGTTGACAGAGCCTCCTCCTTCCTCATCCTCGTCCTCCTCCTCTTCCTCAATAATTCCCTCTACTATGGCTTTAGGGCATTCAGGACTGGCTGCCTCTTCACACCTGAGAAAATAAAATCAGAAACTGATTCCCTGACAAAAGGAAAAAATCCAAACCAAAACACCAGCCAGGATTAAACCATAGGTGTTCAGCAATTTTGCTTTAAGAAATACTCATTTTCAAGTGCACTTATGTAGCAATGGTGTTGTAAAACAGAAAAAAAATATTTTAAAATAATAAATGAAATAAACCAAAGGCCACCTACTGTTTGACTTGACCGACCATAGAAACTCTGGCAGATTCGAGATTTCTTATCTGTCCGCTTTTTACGCTATGGAAAAAAAAAATCAGAAGATAGAAATATTTACTGAAGGCCCAGAAAGAGGAGTTAAACTCCTCTACATCTCAGGACTTCCCCAAACCATCCCCAAAGCTCCTGCTCTGAAACTGAACAGAGTGGCTCAAGCTAAAATTTTGCGAACCTCCCTTTGTGACTGTAACTGAGAAGAGGGAGAAGTTTTAATGGTGAAACAGGGTTAAACCCGTGTCAGGGGGCTGGGACAGGGCCTGTAAACAGCCAAATTATATAAACTTTGTTTCCTTCGGGAGTCAGGCTATGCAGACAAGTGATTCCAGAGACCGAGCCCAAGCTTTACCTCCACTCAATGGCATTCTCAAGCGACTTGAATGTTTTGGGACGACTTCTTAGGAAGTTCTGCATGCTGTTCAAGGCATCCATGGCAGTACCTAAAAGCCAATGGCATCATCTTCATCATCTTCATGGCATCTGATGAAATTATTGCCACATCCCTCTACACAAAACTGGCTGCAACAGCCTCACAGAGAGCTGGAGCTCCCCAGTGATCTAATGCTGCTAAGCAAAGTACAGATTAGTATTTCTAAGCCAACAGTCATATTGGGAAATTGCTTTTTGAACAGGTAGGATGTTCAGACAGTAAGAGAAAGCAGCAATCATTTATCAGCAGCAATCATTACGGCAAAAGCCACCCTCTTCCCCATCAAGAAAGTGTTTCAAAGAAATCAGTGCCATGGTCTAGGTGACGCAGTGTTGGTAGGTCATAAGTTTGGCTCAGTGATCTCCAAAGTCTTTTCCAACCTAGCTGATCCTCTGATTCTGTGACATTAGCAAGAAAAAGGCAAACAGAGGGAGAGTACACCTGGCAAAAGGAAAAGGAAAAGGGGAAGGAGAAGGAGGGGTCACACTGGGAAGATTTTTGTGCACGCAGGATCTGCAAGGAGGATGGAGTGGGTTCAAAGACAGGACAAACCCGGGAGTGTGGGGGATGTGGGGCAGGGAGGAGGGCTGGGAGCGGCGGGCACACTCACCCTCCACGACGTCGATCATGCAGAGCCCCAGCAGGCTGGGCAGCAGGTTGGCCACGGCGGTGTGCACGGCGATGGCGCCGCCCATGCTGTGCCCGATCAGCATGATGGGCGGCGGCAGGTCCCCGTAGAGCGCCTCCACCACGCTGCCCACGTCCCTGCAGCACAGCACGCACGCCTGGCACCCCAGCAGGGACACGGCCTGCACGGGGAGCGCCCTCACACCCCGTCTGACCCCCGGGCTGTTCCCCCGTCACTGCTGCAAAGCAGGAAACCCTGGACACCCATGCCATTTCTCCTTCTGTTAACAGAATCCTCACTTAAAAGATGCTAACTGAAAAGATGTTCAAGCAACCTGGTCTAGTGGAAGGTGTCCCTGCCCATGTGGATGAAATCTGCAGTCCCTTCCAGCCCAAATTCTGTGATTCCTTGTAGAAAATATTTTAGGCTGACACTTGCTAGTGGGACCGTTAAATAAAAGGTGAGAAAAAGCTGTCAAATCATCTTGCATGGAAGCACAAACCAAGAAGTTCATTGTTCTTAAAAGAAGAGATTGGAATTAGAGAAAAATAACTGGGCCCTGCTGACCATGGCAAAGATGAACAACACTGAGCATGAGCAAAAAGATTGAGACTCTCTGTGAGCACAGACAGGCAAGGGGCAATTTCCCCACCCTTCCCAAAAGGTATCTCCTGTTAAACCGAAGCTGTCACTTCCTGACACTTTTCCCAGGACGGGAAAGCTGGCTGGTATGATGCCCAAACCCCAGAACAGCAGCAGAGCTCACAGCTGAAATCTCCTGAACAGCAGTTTAAAGACACCCCGCTAGCTGGCTTTCCTGACTACAACCATGCAGAGGAGCCTGAGAACTGAGCAATTTTTATTGGAAAAAATTATTCCATTCCTATTGAAAATGGAAAACAAGTGAAAAAATGAACAGGTTGACCAGCTTGTCTGCTCTGCTAGAGAAAATTGCTTGAGGATTTGACTTAAAAGAAAAACAGGAACACCAGCTATAATTTAAGGCTCCTATTTAAAAGATACTCAGGACTAAGTTTCAAGCTCATTGCTAAGAAGAGGGGAAGGTTTCAAAACAAAAGGAACTTGCTTTCCCCCCACAGCAGTGCTGCTCCAGATCTGAAATATTCTAATTATTTAATCCAGCATCTCCTCAGGACAGTTACACATCAGGATCTGACAAGGCATAAGCAGCAGGAATAAGGTATACAATGGAAGTCAGAATACATTTCACACATGGCCTCCCCTCAACAAACCAAGTGGATTTGTCCATGGGAAGGTTACAAAATCCTTCATCATTTAGTTGTAGTCACAGCAAAGAGTCTCTTTGTACTAAATATGGGCAGAACATAATGTGCTTAGCAGTGGGTATTTGCTTTTCTTACAGTTTTGTCAAGAGGGGGATGGATTTGCATGCCAAAGCGGGTCATGACAGTTTGAAAAAGCAGTTTTATGATTGAAAATCCTGTGTCTGTGACCCAGACTTCAGGGGTGTTACCAGGCCAGCGTGGGCCTGCCCTGAGCACTCACCCCAAGGGTGAGGAAGAGTCACACTGGTGATTCAGACTAAAATACCCCATGGATGTCTAAGGGAAGCATTCCACCTCCCTTAGGAGCTCCTCAGCATGTGGCAGGTTTAAAGTGCTCACTGTTTAAAAACTCGGGGTACTGGGAGAACAACTCCAGCTCTTGGCATCTGGCTCAGCTGGGAGGGACAGCATTTCAAACTGTCCCAGAATGGAAGGAAAGGAGGGGTAACTACCAGAATCATGTGAAATTAATCTTCCAGCTCCTCTGAATGAAGGCTGTGTGCCCTCAAGCAGTTTATTGTTCAGCCAAGGAGAGAAGGGGAGGTTTGTGAAAAGGGAAATGAGCATAAGTTTCCTTACTTTGCCATAGTCTCTGCAGACAGATCTTCAGGATTCCTTACTTTTGTTTCTCCTGAAAAAAACCCAACCCAAGTTAAGTTCTCTTAAGCTGAATAACTTCAGGCCCCCTCAGGACTTAGAGCAGTGATGGTACAAAGCTTTTAGGCACAGATATGAAGAGCAATCCTACTGCAATGAACGTGCATAATTAAGAAACACAGAATTAACAGGAACACTCGGTACTTTGGGTAGGAAACACTGCCCGCAACGGTGTTCTTTATGGATCTTAAAATGAAAGAACAGTCCTCACTTCTCATGGCAAGGACCACTTAGAGGTTATGGAAATATGAAAGATGGCTTGGTGGAAGGAAGCAGTCCACCAGTGTCTCAAGCAGAAGTTCAGGGGGTCTCAGCTTCTGACAGAAGCCACTCTTCCATCCCTGCTTTTGAATCAAAATTGGGATGCCTTAAGGATGTTTTTCTAGTCATCCTGAGAGGGATTCATTGCATCTCCTTAAAAAATGGGAGTGTGTAACACGCTGGTTTGAGCCCAGATTTATTTCTTTGCCTTACCATGGCCTCGGAGGTCTAAGGCCACAATCCTACACTGGATCCTGCTGATGATTGCAGACTGCAAGGAGAGACAGAGAGAACACTGTTTGCAAAGTGGGATTAGTAGCAACAAGCAGTTGCAGCAACAAACAGAGCAGCAGCTTTACTTACAGTAAACACAGCCCAGGACAGGGCAGAGTGGCCTCCACCGTGCAGCAGCAGCAAGACAGGCCCCTCCAAGCCACTTTTGTAAATTCGAAAAGTGTATGAACAGTTAAGGACATTTCTCTGAGCTTCTTCAAGGCAGCAGAATGGATTTTGGAGCTTGCAATATCAAACAGTAGTTTATTTCTACTCTTCATTTATCTGACCAACAGGGATGTTCAAGCATTACCTGGACAAAAATGTAACTCAGTTTAATCTTCAAGAGTTGTATTCCTGCTGCCCAGGTTTTCTCCCCCTCTTTAATTCTCTTATCCCCTGTCCTCTTCTCCCTGGGCACAACAGGGAAGTGAACTAAGAGAAAACTAGAAATCCATTAGGAAAAAAGATGGAGAGTTATTTCTACACAGGCAAAATACTGAGAGGGCAAGGGAATGGTTTTAAACCAGAAAAAGGGAGATTTAGATAAAATGTTCATAAGAAATCCTTCCCTGTGAGGGTGGGCAGGCCCTGGCACAGGGTGCCCAGAGGATTGCTTCTGGATCTCTGGCAGTGCCCAAGGCCAGGTTGGACTTTGGGGCTTGGAACAGCCTGGGACAGTGGGAGGTGTCCCTGCCCATGGCTGTTGGAAACACTTTTTAAAAATTATAAAAAATTAAATTAAATTTAATTTAAAATGATTACTAAAGAAGTAATATCGGGAATTAGCCTTGCTAGGCACAGTTTAACTGTCAGCCTACAAGGGATAGTTCTGGTTACTGACACTGAACCCTGCAGGAGACATAATGGATGATGAGAAGGAACACATGAAAAAGCTGAGGAGCCCAAATAAACTAAACAAAACGTGATACCTCCCCCATAATCTCTGAGATTATGACAAATTCAATTTGAGGAAAGAAAAAAGGATATATCCTTGCCGGTTTCATTTTCTACCACAACGTCCTCCATAGACTCGAAGTACTGGCTCCAAAGCACTGGTGAAAAATCACGCTTTCTTCCAGGGCTGCAAGACAGAAAAATCCCATAAGAAAGAGTTATTTTTAAAGTCTTCCACTGAAATTGGCATCCAGGCCTCCTCTCACTGAAGAGAACACGCTGGTGTTACACAACAGCTCAGACTGGAAGCAAACGGCGCATCAGTGAAGTGCCCACACAACCACAATATCCAGAGTTTTACTGTCAGTGAAGGAATCCTCCCCTAATTGTTGCTCCTGTTGAGGAAATGCAGTGGATACAGAGAAAAGAGTATTTTCCTCATCGAGTAATTCCAAGGAAGACTGAGCAATGGTGATTTGGACTACTCAGACCCAAGCCAAGGGAAAATAAACAGAACAGTGATACTGTCCCAGTGCCACCTCCGAGTCTGCAGTGAGCCACAGGCAAAAGGTGCCCAGCTGACAAACCCATTTATTTTTTGCTTCCTTCAAAAGGTACAGCTGTGCCCTCTCCTTGTACCACCATTACTGACAAAAGGCTCTGCAATCAGAATTTTCCTGATGACTCAGTTGATGCAGAATTTGCTTCTCGGGCTGGTATTTACTCAGTAAGGCTAAAAGAGTAGTGCTTAATTTTGGAAGTGGCATAATTAGGCTCAATTCTAGCCAGGATACAGGATGAGTAACAGTGCACCATTTTAACCATGTTTTTGCACTTCAGCTCTTCTGGGGGAGGCAGGCAGGCAGCACAGAATATTAAAATCAAGCATGGGCGTGAGGGGTGAAAGACCTTCAGAGCAGAAAAATCCCTGCTGAAGAAGTTTCTCCTGAATTCTTGGCTTCCTAAAGAAATAGAAAATAACACACAAAGCAGCTTTTCAATTTTGCAGAAACAAAATTTCTGTTTCCCCTGGTGTTTCTAGGATATGAAACATAAACCAGCCACCCCCTGAATGGACCAAATTCCCTCCTGTGGGTTTCCAGACTTCTTGTTAAATCTCAATTAAATAAAATGAGAAGTCACACACCTACATAAATCCAGAAAATATTAATCTCCTTTACCACCTCAGCCTAATCTCATCCTCTGATCAAGGAAAAAAAGATCACAGTCAAAGCTTAATTTTTCCCTGGAAGCCATCCCAGCCCTGATCACATGCTCTCTCCATACCAGTTCTGGTTCTTTCTGGAGAGGGAGAGAACTGCCCACAGCTTGGATGATTTCCCCTCTCTGGGTTTTGAATAGGTAGGATGTGCAGCTAGTGAAAATAAATTCCTTCACCCTCTCAAAATGCAGCATTTCAGCTGCAGCCAGGCTTTTGCACAGCATGTTGCAGCTGCTTGGGGGTTCCACTGCCCTGAGCAGCTCCCGGAGATCAGCACATGCTGTCACCTGCCTGGCCACAGCCCTTCCCACCTGATCCATAAATGTGGTGGGCAGCAGGAACGCCCTGGTGGCCCAGCCCTGGCACTGCTGTGGCACCAGGAATCTGTGGGGAATGTGGGGACTGATGGTGGCACTGGGTGTGCCACAGGAGCCCAGCCCTGGCACTGCTGTGGCACCAGGAATCTGTGGGGGCAGAATAAATGTGCTGCTTTCCACAAAATCCCAGGTGACCACAGAGGGCTGAGCAAAAACATTTCTCCAAAGAAAAGAATCCTTGATTTTGAGTTTTTCTAGAGCTGCTTTTTTTAGTGAAGCATCAACACACATTCAGAATTAGGAGGGTGCCAAATAAACAGCAGCTGTGGTTTTGCACCTTCCTATGTTGAAGTCATATTTTGCTGACCATTATTTAAGCTGACAGAACTAACTAATAGCTTTTTAAAGTATCCAGCAAACCAAAACAGAAATGGATCTGACATAATAACTTTTCTAGACTGATCCTTAAACTCCAAGCCAGCATATTAAACTGGAATTACAAAACAAATACTGGGCACCCTCTGTTTTATGCTATTGTGCCATTTGTCCTCTTTATCCTTAGGATGCCCACATGGCTCACCAAATCTCTCCCCAATTTTTGAAGGGGTTTTCTTTCAGGTATTTTCCTAAAATTAAAAATAATAAAAAAAAAAAAAAAGTTGCCCCAAGCAGAAGGAACCATTTTCAGAAAGTCCTTTTTCTGCTGAGAGCCCCTATTTAAAACTACTAAAGCAAATATAGAACAAGTGCATGAATCAGGAGATTTCATTCTCACATCATATTTGAACCCAAGCAAATCAAACATCATCTACAAGTACAAACTGCCACGGCTGACAAGTTGTATTTAGAAATTCTAAAAATTGACAAGGACAGTATCTTAAGTTCTGCCTTAGAGATGCTGAATACATTAAATTTTTTTTTTATTAAAAGGATTCCAAGGGGGAAAAGTGGATTAAAAAGGAAAAAATGAGTAGGAATTGCCATGATTGAATTACACAGATCTGATCCAGTCACGTCCTTCTGGATAATTAAAAGATCTTCAGAGATTGTACGTGATTTTTACTCACACACTGGAAAGGAACAGCAAACTGACTTTCACTTTCAAATCCCATCCAGGTGCTTAACTCTGAATGAGCCACGAGCAAAAAGCAAAAGGCAAAAAACAGGACAGGAAATGCAGAAGCTGCTACAGCTGTTGGGATCTGCTGCCGTGGGAGGTGACTTCACAAATTCTATTATTTTATTTCCCCACAGAACACAGAGTCAGGCCATAAGCCTGATTTTGTTTTGTTTTGTGACTTTGATTTTGTTTTTGGTTTTCATCTGTGGAGCAATTTGAAGGAATCAGTTGCAATTCCCAACACAGCCTTGGCCATGAGCGCTCCTTAAAGGAATGGGCACGGAATTCCTCCCAGAGGCTGAGTTTCACATATTGCCTGAGCCAAAGAGAAGCTCCAGCCTCCTTTGGAAAGGGCCTTTTGGAACCATCATTTCTGCTGCAGAGCACTTAAATCCAGGGAGCAGAGGACTGTGCTGGCAAAGCAGGAATTGATGCCACGTGCCACGAAATGCACTGAAATCCCACCACACATCCCATGCTCCCGCAAAACCCACTCCAAGCCATGTCAGAGGAGCCAGGCTGGGTGTCAGGGAGAATTCCCTCCCCAAAAGGGCTGCCCAGTGAGTCCCCATCCCTGCAGGGACTGACAGCTGTGTGCATGTGGCACTGGGGATGTGGGGCAGAGCTGGGGGAAAGGTTGGACTCCAAGATCTTGGAGGGCTTTTCCAGCCTGAACCATTCCATGATTCAGTTTGCTTCGGCCACTTTGACTTCCCAAATGAGACTCTCCCACAGAGAGACATAAGGAAGTGCTTGTACTGAAAAAATAGCAAGAAAAGAATAAATTTTAAAGAAAAAGCTAGGAACACGTTTATTTTCACAGATTTAAATGCAGCAACAGGTGCCATGTTCTTAGGAACTACTGAAACACACATTAACCTTTTAACAGCATATTGCCAAAGAATGTAAGACTTTATTTAAGTTAGGAAGTTCTCAGTAAATTCTATTTTTCTGTAGCAATCTCACATGCTTGACCCTCTGCTTCTCAAGATCTGCTTTCAGCTACACCACAGTCACATTAAGATGACCTGCATGGTGGGAAAAAAGGGAATAAAAAGAAAGTGCCCCACACACCAGTCAGAGGATTTAGCCATGGAAAACTCAAGTTGCTGGCATTCTTGGATATTAAGGTTAAACCCATTTTTTTAAAAGCCTGGCTTGCAACTCAAGCAACTGAAAGCGCAGAAATAAATCACGTTTATAAATGCGAGATGCTTAATGCAGCAAATAAACATTTTCTAAGTTTAGTTATTTTTGTTCCCTGTAGAAGTTAGAATTGTGAAGGACTATTTCAGGGCAGCCCTGCATATCTGCCAGCACTGTAAATCACACTGTGTTTTCCCTGTGCAACTAATCCCTTTCTCTTTTGGTGGAATTCTCTTCAGGGGGAATCTTGCACTTGTTTGAACAGAACTGAACTTAGGAAAGGATAAGCTCAGCTTAAGCTGAAATTTCTATCCCACTCCCTCTTGTCTCCTTTTCACAGAAGCCCAGGCCCTTCTGGATGAGGCCATTCCATGCTGGATGTGCAGCACCTCCCAAACAGGAGCATCACCTGTAAAGGGTGGCAGAGGGGAAATCAAACCACAACATGATTATGAACTACTCCCCACTGCTTCCAAGGGAAGATTCCAGGGTAATTCCTGATCCTTAACCACAGCACTGGATTTTGTTTCACTCATAATCATTTCCCTGACAGTGTTTAAAACCTTCCAGTATATGGTAAGAGAGGAAAAATTATATAAATTAATACGTTACACCCTTGGACACTGGTCAAACTTCTCCCACAGCTCCCAAAATGAGCTCTCAACCCCTGCTTAAGAGATTAAAGAGTATCCCAGACTTTTCCATCATCTCGAAATGCAGATTTAAGCAGGGATTAAAGTCACTTGGCAGTCACTTCACATGGGTGCCTGCGGCTGAGAAATCCCGTTCCACAGAATCATGGAATGTTCTGACTTGGAAAGGGACCCCCAAAAGGACCACCAAGGTGAGGAATTCAGCTCCTGAGAATTTCCACACACCTCTCCCCCAGCCACACCCCGAGGTACCACCCAGACATGGTGCTGGACCCTTCCTGCAAGCACTGATGGCAAAACCACCGGGAGGAAAGGGCCGCAGAGCTGATGCCAGCACCTCCCCAGCCGGAGGGTACGCTGGGCACTGGTGCCTCTGCGGCTGGAGAAGCCTGATCCAGGTGTCACTCTCCTGGAACACGGGGAAGCAGGACCAACCCTCCCTCCAGACCCCTAAGAATGACCATGCCCCCTTCCAGATCCCCAGTAGTGACCGTTCCCTGTCCAAATCCCCCAGGACAAGATCCCCTCTGTCCAGATCCCCCGATAATGACCATTCCCTGTCTCGATCCCCCAGTAGTGACCATTCCCTGTCCAGATCTCCCAGTAATGACAATTCCCTGTCCCGATACCCCGAAAATGACCATTCCTGTCTAGATCCCCCGATAATGACCATTCCCTGCCCAGATCTCCCAAAAATGACAAATCCCTGTCCCGATCTCCCGATAATAACCATTCCCTGTCCAGATCACCCAGTAATGATCATTCCCTGTCCAGACCCGGAATACCGTGCCTCCCTTCCTGGCAGATCCCCCCAGTGAAGACCCCCGGTCCCTCCGGACATCCAGCCCGACCCCCCGCCCTGCAGAGCCTCCGCTCCGCTGTCACCGCTCCCCCGAGCTCCCCCCGCTCTCTGCATCCGCCCCGGCCCTTCCTCCGCCTACCCCATGCGCATCTTGGACCCGGACTGGCCGCCGCCGCCGGGCAACGGGGGCCGAGGCGGGAGGCGGCCCAGATGCAGCTGCTTCTCCAGGGCCGACATGACAGCCGGGAACGCACCGGGAACACCGGGACCCCCGAGAGCGCCGCCCCCGCCCCGCCGCGCCGGAAGCGGCTCCGCCAACAGCGCCGCCGCGCGGCACCGAGCGCGCCCGCCCGCCCGCAGGGCACCCAGGGAAACGTAGTCCGGCCCCCGCCGCTGTGCCAGGCGGGACGCGGGGCAGCACGGGAGCTGTAGTCCCCGCCGCCGTGCCCGCGGGGCAGCACGGGAGCAGTAGTCCCCGCCGCCGCGGCGGTTGCCGGGCGGGAGGCGCGGGCGGGATGCGGCGGAGGGGAGGTGCGCGGCGGGACGGGCGGCACGGCGGGGCTCGGGGGGCGCGGCGGGGACAGAGGCGTGCAGCGGTGGGGCGGGGAGCGGCGCGGTGCCCGGGGGCATGTACGGGCCGCTGACGCCGCCTGTCCCCGCAGGTCCCGGCGACCCCGCCGCCGCTGCCGCCAGCCTGCCGCCGCTGGTGCGGGGCCCGGCGCGCTGCTGGCTGCGCTGCTCCGTGCCCCGCGTGCTGTGGGCCGGCCCGCAGCCCGCCGCCGTGGTGCGGCTGCGCTGGTGGGGCGAGAGCTCGGGCGGCACCGTGCTGCAGCCCGCCGGCCGGGCCGGGCAGCCCGCGGGCCGCACCTGCGCCCGCTTCGCCGTGCGCTGCGGGCCCCGGCAGCTCGCCGCGTACCTGGCAGGTACGGACGCGCCGGGACACCGCGCTGGGACCGCGCTGGGGCGGCGGGACGGGGGCTCCGGGGGTGCCGGGGCAGGGCAGGCGGGGCGTCCGGAGCGGTTTGTTCCCGGGCCGGGCGGAACGGGCTGGCCTGGGCATGGTAAGCCATTCATTCCCCTCCAGCAGTGGTAAGCCGTTCATTCCCCTTTGTCCTGCCCTAAGCGTTCCTTTCCTGCGAATCCTTCTTCCAAATACTTATTCATCCTGGGAATCCTTGTTCCAAATCCCAAATACTTATTCATCATCATTTACTGCCAAGTAATAATGTCTGCATTGACCCTTCTTTACCTGCTGCCCCGTTATCGTAATAGGACATAACGTTAACCTCTGGCATTTCTGTAATTTTAGCCAAAAAAGTGTGACTTGTGACTGTGACCTGAAGGTGCTCCTGATTTTTGCAGATATGGGAGTTCTTGTCCTGGAGGTTCTAACCAAGCGTGAGCACCTGCCCCTTGGCAGGGCACAGATCACGAAGCTGTCCCAGCTGTCCCCCAGCCACCCCATCAAAGGCTCCTTTGCTGTGGTGTCACCAACATCGGAGAAACTCGGAGAGCTGCAGGTAGCCTTGATGTCCTTGCTCATTATGAAATGATAATATAATATTACTATAAATTATGTGCTGTGACACTGGCATAATCAGGTGCAGGGTCAAGCTGTACGTGGCACACTCTCTCCAAGGCATTTCTGAGCTAAGGTAAGAAATGGAAAAAAAAAAACAAATAATGGTGGTGTTGGCTTCATTTTGCTTAGAGGGATGTGGGGTAGTTGAGCTTTACGAGGAACATGTGGTCATCTCTACACTGAGAGTGAGTATTGGCAGTGGATTTAAAATGGATATTTGGTCCTTACACTTCACTGGGCTGGAATAATAGAAGATTTTGACATCTGGAATTAAGAAAGTTTTGTCTTGCAGACAGAACTGGATCTGGAAAATTGATTATGAAAGGCAGTTGACTGGATTTGAAAACGTGGAACAAGAAACAAGTAGTTGTGAATATGTAACATAGCTGTGTAATGTAAATATGGCTTTATGTAGAAAATTAGCAATTTTCCATTGCACAACAGGTGAAGTTGAATGCAGTGTTTTCTGCACTTGGATAGGAAAAGAACAAAGTGATATTTCCCCATCTTGTCTCCCAGGTGTCACTGGTTCTAGAGCCTCTGCCAGAGCTGTATGGCCCCAGCACCTGTGTGCCAGCCACGCAAGGAGGGTCAGGTGTTGCTGCTGCCCAGGGAAGCAGCAAGTGCCAGCCTCCTGCTCCATCCCAGCAGCCCAGGCACGCCCAGGGGACTGTTCAACAGGAGGAGTCTGTTGACAACAGCAAAGCCACATCTCCTAGGTACCCTTTTTTCTGTTTTCAACATGACAAAGCTCTGGTTTATTTTGCAGTGCACACAGAATTTTTAAATGCTGGCAGTACACTTGTGAGTTATGGGATGCTTGATCTTTTCAAACATACATTTTATATGAAATCCAGGGTGTTGAGGGTTTCCAAGGTGACAGGGACAATTTCTTTTCTGATAAAAATTTGCTTCTTAGGTTGACTTAGTTCAAGTCATGCAAGACCACACAAGATGTGTCTCAAATAATCGAATCACTGAATAATTTGGGCTGGAAGGGATCTTAAGGCTCATCTCATTTCAGCCCTGCTGCCAGAACACCTTCCACTATCCCAGGTTGCTCCTGGCCGTGGACATGGATGAGGCAGCCACAGCTTCTCTGGGGAACCTGTGCCAGAGTCTCACTGTGGTCCACCAAAACTTTCTCCTGATATCTTATCTAAACCTACCCTGGCAGTGAGTGGGGATCTGATCCCCCTCATCCTGTCACAACGTACTCTTGTAAAAAATATCTTTTAAAAAGCTTTTTTTTTTAATCTTTTACTTGCAGCTTGGGTGGGTCTCTCTGGTGGTCTCAGTGGCAGGTGAGGAATCATTAAAATAACATGTCCTGTTTCCTTTTGGAGAATTTGCAGAGTTCTGAATCCCTTTACCCACCCTCTGGACATGTCACTGAAACACAGTTTCATTTTTCCCTAGAGGAAAGGACCATTTGCTGTACCAAGAGAACTCTGAAAACATGAAGGACACGTTTCCTGCTCCTCATCCCCATGGGATTTTGCCAGATGAAGATGTGAAAATGAGCCCTGAGGGTCAGCCCCTGTCGTTCCCCACCAGTGCCGATCCCAAGGCGCTTCCCAGGGGCGGCACATGGGTGCTCTCTGCGCACAACCCAGCCACAAAGGACCTGCTCTCAGGTTTGTGTGCAGCCTGCCTCGTCTCCCACCTTTCACTGCAGATGGTATTTCCTCTGCCTGTCTGGTTTTCTGAGTATCTGTCAGGTTTTCTGAAGGGAAAGAGAGACTTCGCCCCCTCTTGCTGCACTAATCCAAAAAGGCTTTCCCAGCATTGGAGAAGGGCGTGTCTCCATATGTGCTGTCTTTGGAGTTCCATATTTACAGAAAATAACAAAAATTAGACATCCTGCTCTTCCCTAAATTATCCTAATAATGCCCTTCAGCACCTGACCCTGTGTGCAGACAAATTCCTTGTGTGCAGTGGAGTGGGAGACTGATGGAGGATCCCTCTCCTCACTCCCACCTGAGCTGTTTTCTGGTGTATAAAACATATTTAATCCCCAGTGCACCAAGATCTCTTTTTAACAGCAGAAAACAGGTTTCTTGACTGTAGCTGACACATTGATTGTGTCTCCACATGGCTTTTAGAATGCATTTGAGTGCTGAAATGTAATCCCTCTGCTTGTTTCCCAGCTCTCCTGGATCAGGGCAGTAAACTCCGTGATGCCATGGTTGTTTCTGCAATGAAGTCCAGCCCAGACATGGAGATTGAACTGAATAAAATGTCTCATTTTATAGAGAGAGACAATTTTGAAGCACCAGCAAAGTGAGTTTGGACTGGGGGAAGTGAGATTCAAGCTCCAAACCATAAATTTTGGGGCTTTATCCAAAAATTGTAGATTCTGAGATTCATAGGATGTGTTTTAGAATTCATTTAGGGTGAAAGCACCACATCATTCAAATGGGAAGTTAATTTCTACCTGTGAATAAATGTCTGAATTTTGTGAATCCATCTTAATCTTCATGTAGTAAGACTTGATTTAAGTAATTGATTTTAATTTCATTTCTTACTATATTTGTAATTAGTTCTAAGTTATTTGTCAAGGAAATACACATTTTTGTAGGGAATAAGAGTAGTGCAAGACAGTGCCAGTGAAATGGCACTGCATCACAAAAAACAGTTTTTGAGAAAAGTTTAAGTAATTGATGACCTAAATACATGGGTTTCTCTTAGGAGAAAAGAAACTTGGATTTCTTGGCTTTCCTTCGTAAAAATATGAGTATTGCCTGTTATTCTGTGATAACCAGAAAGCAATGACATTGTCTTTGATAGTCAGTGATGCTATTGCCAACTCAATTTCATTTCTTTCAGCACAAACTATTTGTATTTGTGTTAAAAGTAGCTCATTTTGGACATTGCAGAAAAAAACTGATAGACCGATTAATGGATTCATCTTGAGCATGCCTTAATGTCTTTATTTTTCCTTTTTCTGCTGTCTGTGCTTCCATTGCTGTTGCCCAGGAACCCAAAAGGCTTGAAGTCCAGTTTGGTGCCCACTCCTGGAGATCCCCATCACCTTGGATCTGAAGTTTCAGATCAGCAGTTTGACCTAAACTCTGAAGAAAGAGCAATCCAGTTGCTCTTGGGCAGGTGAGTGTGATGCACTGGAGGCTTCTGCAAAATTGTCCTTGTCTGACCATTGTGAAAAGTGTCTCTTGACCCTTCAAGTTGCCCACATTTTTGGGAATGTAACCAGTGACATGTGTGCAAGTGATGGAGGTGTTTTATAACTCAGCTTTAGTGCATGACAACCTGGATAGCACCAAGCCACTTGGTGTGGAAGTGATGTCAGAAAGATTAGCCACGATCTTTCATAAAACCAAGTTACTGAATAAGTGTTGTGGCCTAAAGTGTTACATAAAGTAAGCACATAAAACAAATACCTTGTTTCTTGGGAGAGGAAACACTCTGTAAATTAAAACTAATAAGAAACTGTAGCTATTTTTAATCTTTCTCCAGTTATTAAATGGACATTTTCCTCTCATTTTGCATAGCATAAATGATGTTTCTGTTGTGTCCACATCTGCACCCTGAGCACACAACTTCTGGGTCAGATATGGTTCAGAATTTAAGGTTCATGTTTCTTGTGCCCTACACTTATTTTTTCACTGTGGTTTATCAGTGGATAGCACTGTAATGTTGCAGATCATAAAATGATTTTAAGCTCACAGCACAGAGAAAACTCTCAAGCCAAATTAACCCCAGCTTGTATCCAAAGACACTTGTATTTGCACCTACTACTCAGGTATAGCTTGGAGGTTTTTTTTAATCAAAGTAAACTGTCCTTAAGTATCACTGGTATCTTAAAGCATTCCAGAAGTTATAAAGCAGTGAAGGGTAAAAATCAGAGGTTGATATTCATAGGTATATTTAGTGATAAAAATCATCAAGGTCTGGAGTCGGTTGCTCCAAGAGGTTGTGGAATCTGCAGCTTCCAAGACACCCAGAATCCGTCTGGACAACTTTTTATTTGCATTTCATTCCCTTTGAGCAGGGTTTGGACTGGGTGATGTGCAGAGATCTGCTGTCACCCAGACTGTCCCTCCCTTCCCACACACTGCTTTCCTCTGGGGACAGGGATTTGTCCCCATTTCACCCCTCAGGCTGGCTCACAGACGTGCTGTGGGAGCACAGTCTGCCCCTGCCTGGAGCCAGCATGGCCCAAATCCAGGGTAAAATTCTCTCCACGTCCCTTGGGGACTGCCTGCAGAGCTTGGCACACTGAGGTTTCTCTCTCCTGTACCCACAGTGCTGATTTCTCCCCGGGGCAGCTTTGGGACCAGACGGGCTCCCTGTGGGATTCCCTGTCCCTCGGCAGCGAGGTGTACGACAGTGAGCTGGGGGATCCCCACTACGACCAGAGTCTGCTGGAGAGGCTCTTCTACACAGCCCCTGTAAGTGGGGATCCACAGGAAAACGTGCCTTCCCTAATGTGCTGTGCAGGAAGTTTGCATGATCAGGAAAACGACAGATTTCAGTGTTTTAGAGCTGGATAAGCTATAAGTATCATGCAAATGCTTGTGAGTACCTGTGTACATTGCTTGAAATTATTTTTATTAAAAGAAGATTGTTAAGACTACAAAGTCAAGCATTGAGTTTGGAAGTTGCTGCAATTGAGCTGTCCAGGGACACTTTTTGTTTTTTAAATCCCTGAAATTTTGGTACCATTTTAATTGTTTCAATAGATGCAATGCACAAGTTGTTTTCCATTTATGTATTGTGACCATTATGGAACTCTGTACAATGATAATTAACTTCTTATTTGTGTGCATTATTTCTGCTTTAGAAATCTGATTCCAGTTTGAGTGATTTCCTCAGTGATGATGATGTTAAAGCCTCAAAAAAAGCATCCAAGGCAGACACTGCCAAAAAAGCAGCTCCAGTGAGTCCACAGAAGGATTTTCATGCCTTTGACCAGAATGTGACAGAAACTAAACCCAGGTAGTTACAACAGTGACTTTTGGTTTACCTCATCGAAACTGAATTCTCTTTTTTTTTCGTATGGAACCAGTAAAAGTGTTCAGTTTTCAAGTTTATCTTGTACAGTTCAGTAAATGTAAAGGTTTTGTGACTATTTTTATTTCCCTTTTAGCTCCAAACAATTATTTCTGATTATTTTTGTGACTGACACTGCTGTTTTTACGTCAGGTAAAATTCATATCCCCAGAGGAACCAACACAAAATCATTTGCAACTCAAGTCTTGCAAATGACACAAATGAGATTTAAAACTATGACAAAAATCCTGTTGCTGTTCCTCTGCAGCAGAGACTTGTCTATAACTGTATCATCTCCCTGCTTTTGTACATGGCATGAAATGAAGCTTTTCTTTTTGAAGAGTTAGGATTCAGATCAGCAATGTGGAACATGCAGTTTCTGGGTTGGTTTTTTTCAGTTTTGGACCCCAGATATTGTAAGATTTTTGTTACAGAGAATTACAGAGACCACTAAATTTGTAGTAAAAATATATTTTAAATGTATACTTTAGTGAACCTTGGGCAGTTTTTAAGTAACATTCCCACCAAGCTACAATTCCCCCTTCATTCTGGTCATGTCAAGAATGTTTCTGCAGTCCTGAACCTCATTTCTGTGTCTCCAGCTGCTCTCCCACTGCTCCTCCAGAAGACCACAGAGAAATGTCTCTTCTCACATCCTTGGGTGCAGACAGGTTGGCATTGCTGCAGCGAGTACACCTGGCCAGAGTCACCATAGAAAGCCTGAGAATCCCTCCTGAGAGCATCCAGACCTCCCCCAGGAGGAAAGGTTTGCTGGGGAAGCCTCCACGGCCCATGTCTGTCCATAAGTGGTAAGGGGGAATTGTTTATTCCTGCTTGTTTGCTGTGCCTTCAGGGCAGATCTCCCTGAGCTCTCCTGTGCAGTGCAGCTTCCCCAGGCTCTCCAGGCTGCTGAGGCTTCTGCTCCTCTGAGGAGATTGTATCCCAACAAATTTCCAAGCTGGGAAAGTTAGAGGTGTGACTGATTTATCCTGATGTGGGCTCACCTCAGGCTGTGCCTTTCCCAGGGTTTTGGGGAGCTGCAGATGTCCTTTGTGCCTGGCAGCACACTGGAAACAAAAGGGAGTTTATTGGAGGAGGATCTGGCACATAGATAATCTGTGGAAGGAATTAATGGAATTGGTGTTTAAATTATCCTAGAAAAAAGAGTGTTGCAGTCAGCTGTGAATCTGGAACTTGCCTGCTGTGTTCAGTTTCATGACTCACGTCAGATTCTTGGTGGACTGTGGTCACCCTCCCACTTTTTTATTCACAGCACCTTCTTTGTGGAGTACCACTTTCCTGTGAGGGTCTCCAAGGATGGAAAGGGACAGGTCTCCATAGCTACAGAAGCAATTCGAGTAGCCTCAAGTAAAATCACAGATGATGGTAAGAGCATCATTTTCCCCCCTTAGATTTAGTTTTGTTGACCCCATCCCTTAGAAATTATTTAGTAGTGTTTTCCACATATTTCCTTTGCTCCTGAAAATCAGAGTATGATTAGTTGCTGTGCTGCACATGGGGGAATGATCCTCTCATGGAGAGGGAAGCCAAGTGAGTTTTAAATATTTTTTTTCTTCCAAGAGGTATTCATACTGGGATTTTCAAATTTCTTTTCCTAAGGAAAGAACAAGTTAGTAAGCCCATTCTTCTTTTGAACATAAAGCCAGTATTCTTTCTGCAGTAGTGGGAGGATGATCAAGTACTTTTAGAAACATCAGAGCTACTTGCAGCCCAAATAAATAATTCCCCAGGTGTTGAAGTATGTCCTGTAGTATCTCCAATAGCTCACAAAATCTGCTGGGTCCAGGGAATCTCCAGTCCTGTGCTCAAATGAGCAGACATTAATCTTTGTACTGAGAGTCACCAGTGTTTGTGTCTCTGAGAACAATTTCTGTTTCTGTGCCCACTGAGCAGAGAATGCTGGGTGAGCAAGGTGCTCCCTGCCCAGTCTTCCCAGAAATTGGAGTGCCAGGGTGACTTTCAAATGCCTCTCCCATGTGGTCATTCATTGGCATTGCACCTTTCTGAGTGGCACTTGAGAGATTCTAAGTTCTCCTAGAATTCTCCATTTGTGGCCAGAGAAAACATCTGTTTCTTCTGAACTTCTGTAATACAACCTTTGGAATCCAAAACTCATCCATCCTTCTGGCCTTTGCCTTGTGTGGAGTCCAGCTTTTTGGGACCTAGAAAAATAGGTTATAAAATAGAAAATAATTTGAAGAAGACTTCAAGTCAATGCACTGTAGCATTATCCTTCCTGAGAGCTGTTTATGTCATTTATTAAATATGCCTAATGAGGAAGATTCCATAGCCATCCCAGACAAGGTGGGGAAGAGCTGGGCATTCAGTTGGACATTTCCTTTGGTGTAACTTGCATTTTTGTCATCACAAGAATATTTCCTTATCCTTTGTGAACACTGTCATTGTACTTCTTGTACTCCTTTCCAGACTGAATGCAAATTGGTTCTGTCTCTGCTTGCAGACCCTCCTGTTTTCCTGAAGCTGTGATTTTTCTTACAGCTCAGCTTTGCCTTCCTCAAGAGCCCTCTTGATCTCTGTTAGTTAAAATGAGGCAGGGTTCTCCCGCTGAGGAAGGACAGCTCTTACTGCATACAGAGAGGTGGTGTCACCTGAAGTCTTTATGTATTGTTATAATGTTGGTTTATATTAATTTGTTTGATAATTTATTAATTGTTTTTATTAGTTATCTATGAATTCATAATCTTAATTTTGTCCTGCTGGCCTTCTGCTGTTTGCTGGCCTTCAAAAATGAAAACCAGTTTACTTTATTGGTGTTAATAAACAATGCAGAATTAAATTATTGTGTTTGTAACAACACTCTACAGGAGAAAGTTTATTTATATCCGATAATTTTGGATATTTGTGCTCCTGTCTTCCTTGCAGTGGTGAAGTTCCAGCAGCAGTCTGTGTTCCCTGTGTGGCTGGGGGAAAGGATGATGGAGCACTGGTGGGGCTCTGACCTGGCTTTTAAAATCTACATGAGAAAAAGCACACAGAAAAAGGTATTTACTACAAATTGTTCCTTCTTTGTGTATTAAAAAGCAAAGGAATTCTTTGCATTTCCACTTCCCACAGGCACAGTGCAGACAGTCAGATATTGGGGGGGAAAATGACATTACACTGATTGCTGCTGAGGCTTCAGAGAATCACAGAACATTCTGGGGGACCCACAGCATCACCAGCCCAGCCCCTGGCCCTGCAGAGACACCCCAGCAGTCCCACCCTGTGCATCCCTGGGAGTGCTGTCCAAACACTTCTGGAGCTCTGGCAGCCTTGGGGCCAGGACCATTCACTGCTCCAGGCTTGTCACTCGTGTCACTTCATTAAAGGCTTTTCTGAGACTGAGACTGGCAAGCAAAAAAAAAAAAAAAGTACTTCCCTCATCTTTTAGACTGTTGCTTAAGCTGTGAAAAGCAGCTGTAATTTGTGCATTTTGGGGGGGAAAAGGTATATTTCTATCTGATAAGATGATTTGCATAGCCATCTGCCTGTGATGGAGATGGTGAGAGTGGTTAGCTCAGCTTATGTTGTTTTAATCAGCACCAAGGATATCTGCTTATCTTTTCATGGAGGAGTAAATTGCACCTCTCAGTATGGAAATTGTGCTCATTTACTAGGATTTAGGTTATTCAATTATTGCATTAATCTGGAATTGTTTACAGTACGTTCCAGGAAAATTTGTCTTACTGTTCTAGTGAGACTTGGAATTGGAAGTAGAGGAAATTTCCTAAATCCCTGTTGGTACAACTGACATTGGGAGTGGGAGTGGGAGCCAGAAAGCTTTTTTTCTTCCCCCAAAATTCTTTAGCTCTGATAGAAATCATGCAAAACTAACTCTTTACCTACCCTCAGGCTGTGGCCATTGGCTCAGCAGCGCTTCAGCTCCGCAGGGTGATTGAGGCTGAGCAGCTCAGTGTCAGCTGGGACGTACCTGTGGAAAAAGATGGAGAGCACACACAAGTTGGGCCCCTAAAGGTATGTGTTTTACCATCTCTGCCTTGAATTGTTGCTAATTTTGACTGCACACTCTTATTTCTAACTCCTCTTTTCTCTCTTTGTTTCATTTTACCAGTTCTCAGATACAAATGTTTGCAAGACCAGTATAAAATAACATTAACCCTTTTTTATTCTTAGCGTTTTGGGGAAATATTTTGAAACTCCTGCATGTCTAGGAATGTTGTCATTAAGCTGGGACTTGAATACAGAAACCACTCCACAGGCAAATCTTGAGTGGCACATACTCAGGGCTTGGAGCTTTGGCTCCTTCACATGTGGCAAGAGCTGAGGTCTCTCCTGCCATGGAGGTCTGGTCCTCTTTGCCCTTGTCACTTCAGGAATTTTCTTCTCCAGACACAGTTTCTGCCAGTTTGCTCAGCTTCTGAATGAGAAGCACTAACAGTTTGAAGGATTTGACAGTTCTGAGGATAAACAGCTCTCTGTATTAGCAGGTGAAGGGTTAAGAGTGGGGTGAGGTTTAAGGTCCCTTCCAACCCAGACCATTCAATAATTCATCTGTAATTGTATGGTTTTGCACTCCGGCGTGGATTTTGTTTCTTAAAACTACGTGTAGTTTATTTTACAAGAAAAGCTGTAGCTTGCAACCACCATAATGCCTTGGGTGAGTTCTGGAGCCAAAGGTGTGATGTGTTTTCCTGAGTTTGTGTGGCATGCCTTGTTTCTGGATGTGGCACACCTGGCCAGCTGTGCTTTGCCTTGCAGGTGTCCCTGCAGCTCGTGGCCAGCGCCGCTGCCAGGTCAGCCACAGCCGGGCACCCAGCCCCAGCTCCCCAGCTGAGAGGGGCCCAGCTGGGCCTGCAGGAGCCCAGCAGGAGGGGTGGAAGTGCAGGAATCCCTCCCTGCTCCACCAGGAGCCCCGAGGAGTGCCGGGGGCCGGGAGCGGGCGGCAGGGACATCGCGCAGCCGCTGTGCCCTGTGCCAGTCCGGGATGAGGTGGCACACATCCCCCCAGCTGAGGAGCAGGGCTTGCTGCTGCACGTGCTCCTGATGGTGCCTGATGGAAAGGACTTCATGGCTGAAGGCTCTGGCCTCCCCAGTTCCTGCAATGTGTATCTGAACTGCAAACTGCTCAGCAGTGAGGAGGCAACGAGATCCGCTGTCGTCTGGGGCACGAGACAGCCTGCCTTCAATTTTTGTCAGGCAAGTGACATGTTCTCCATTTCCCACTGATGGAAGTGTGGTATTCCCCACTGACAACACATTTCCTAGTTAAATTACTTTTTTGGTACGTAGAAACATCTCTGCTTGGCTCTGTTGAATGCACATTTGATTTTTAACTTCTGTCTCTAAAAAGTACAATTCTGTAGACTGGAATAAAGTAGATTTACCAGAATGCTCTGTACTTAGCCAATATTTTCCAGTGAATTCTGTGCACTAATTCTGCTTTAAACCTTTCAGGTGATGCCTTTTTCATTGACCTCCAAACGCTTGGAGCGGCTGAAGAACAATGTCATGATCATTGAAGCATGGAACAAGCTGGGAAGCCCTGGCTCTGACAAATTGCTGGGATTAGTGAAACTCCCTCTGCATCAGTTTTACATCTCGTTCAAGTAAATTTGGTTTTTTCCCCATTTTTTATTGGGTTGGGAAATATCCTAGCTGAAGCTTAGAGAAAGAAGTAGGTGATGGTGTGTGGAGGTTTTGTGGGAGGGTTCTTAGTTACACTCCATAGCAAAAGGCATTTTTGCCCCACCAAGCTTCATGTAGCCCTTTCCTGCACTGAGCAGGGTGTGAGTTACACTGTCCTTGTCCAGAAGTACAGATAGAGTGTGACAAATAAAGTCACTGAGGTGCCTCAGGGTTGGTGCCTGCTTAACCTGTGGTCCTATGATGGAATAAAACTAGAAGTCAGAGTGACTACACAGGAGAATGAAGTGTGGCTTCCCATCAGTAATTTTCCAATATTGTGACTGGGTTTGCCCTAATTATGTTCTGCAGGGATCCCATAGAGATGCTGTCAGTTTGCACAGCCTGGGTGTCAAAAAGTCTCCAAAACCTTCCTATTTTAATTGTGTTCTTTGTTCTTTTTGAGTTTAATCTATTGGCTTCTTGTTCAATTAAGTAATATACCTGCTTAAAACAGTTAAATTCTTGGAAATACTGGACAGAAGAAATTCTTCCTAATGCAAAGGATTTATTCCTTTTATTTTGGTCAGAGCTGGTGGCATGTGGAAACCAGGTGGTGCTGGAGCTGACTGGCCACTACTTTGTTAGTTATTATTGTGTCATTTGTATCATTTTTTTAGTAAGCCACTGCAGTTTATTTGTGTGTATCTTACAATCCCAGAATGGTTGGCTTGGGAGGGACCTTAAAACCCATCCAGTGGCACTGGCACCTTCCACTCAACCGCGTTGCTCCAAGCCCCATCCAACCTGGCCTTGAATAACTTCAGTGTATGATTGCAGATTTTTAGGGTTTCTTTCTAGGTATCTTTCTAGGTATTTTTTTTGGGTATCCACTAGGTATCTTTCTAGGAGGCTGTCACTGTTCCCTCTTTTCTTCCATGCCCAAAGGTGCATAACTATAATCATAAAAATATCATATGGCTACAGGGTGTTAATGAGAGTCTTGTTCCCATTCATCCCTTTGTTCACAGGTCTCTAGGCTGGTTGGTAGGTTTTGGGAAATTGTCCTTTGTCCTTGCTGGAAATAACTTCTTGCACCCAGCAGCTCATGGGTGAGTGAAGGTGGGATGTGAGACAAATTTCAGAGGAACAGAGATAGACTGGTTTTTATCAGCATTGAAAATCCCATCTAAAACATGTTCTGTGTGATGCTGTTCCTACTCAGATGGCTCATGCTGGGGCTTTTTTGTTTGTTTGTCCTGCAGGGATCCCCGGGTTTCCCATCTGCTCCTGCAGGCTCAGTACCCGGTGGTGGCCGTGGATGGCCTCGTGCCCGTGGTGGACGTTTTCACGGGCAGCACTCGCGGCAGCCTGAGGGTCACCCTGGCCATGGGATCAGCTGAGCAGATCGTGGCCCTGCAGAGACTCAAATCTGAGGAGGGAATGGTGCCCCCAGTCGCACAACGTCCTCCTCACTCCCTGGACCATCTGGCTACACAACCCACACTGGTATTTACTCTTCAGTATACCCCATTCTTGCTGTTAAGGATATGTCAAAAGGGTTTTACCAGTAGGTTCATTAACAAATGAACGATCCCCAGTCTCTTCTTGGAGCTGTAGCCAATTTTGTTATATTCTGCAGATTGTACACAGAATTATATTGTTTATACTCTTTTTTTTACCAGCTTGATCTCACCAGTCTTGACTTTATGCCGTTTTTATTGCCTTGCATGTCCACTGTTTCTATCTTCACAAGTCCAGTAAAAACAAAAACAGCCAGCAAATTATAGAAAGTCCTAATTCTCACTGCCTTATTGTGGGGGTTTTGCCACTACCTTGAAGTTGGATAGCTGGGAACTTTTATGTATGTGCTTTGCAGGAAAGGAAAAAAAATTCTTTCAGACTTTCAATGTTTCTGTAAACTTTATGAGGAAAATGGTAGATAATTTCCCTGTCCCCCATCTCAGGCTTCTTAAATCCTTATCACATCTAATTGTTTAGATTGGAAAAGGCCTCTATGCTCATTGAATCCAACCACTAACCCAGCCCTGCTAAGGCCACAATTAAACCATGTCCCCAAATGTTACATTCGCGTGGCTTTTAAGTACCTCCAGGGATGACTCAACCACTTTCATGTGGCTTCCCCTTTTTTTTGTTAGCAGTTGGACCCAGGAGGGGAACACCTGATGGAGCACGTGTTTGAGATCCACGTGGAGAGTGTGAAGGGACTCACTCCCCTGCAGTCCACAGTCTGGGGAGAGGCTGACTGCTACATCCAGTACTATTTCCCTGTTCAGGAGGCTGGCTGTGGTGCACTGCAAGGACCTGGACTGCATGAGGATGGTAAGTTTGTTTTATAATTTTCCCTTATTTAGAGCATTGCTTTAATTAAATATCATTTAGTCGTGTTCCCTCTGCCTAAGTAAGAGGGGGACATGTTTTTCTGAGCTTTCAAGCATGAACGCTTATTTTCTTGGAAAAACTGGGGTTGGGCTGTGTCACTGGACTCAAAGCCTTGTTTGACTGAGGCTGGTGGCAAGTTCCCAGTGGGAAAAAGAGACCTCATTCCAAATCTCTTCACATGGTACCTTCTCTTAAAGGGTTAAAGGTGCTAGAGGGCTGTGCCTGCTAGTGCAACAAAGGTGCAGGAATGGGTCTGCAGGGAATAGGGAGATAGTACACAGTGAAATTCAGCAAGGGCTTTACATGCACAAGCCTTTCAGGGTGCTTGTTTTGCTCTCCACAACTCCCTGACAGGTGAGTGCAGCCAGGTGGGGATCAGGCTCTGCTGCCAGGCAGCAAGGGACAGGACAAGAGGAAACGGCCCCAGGTCATGCTGAGGGAGGCTTAAGTTGAATATCAGGGAAAACATCTTCATCAGCAGGGTTATCGAGCCCTGGCACAGCTGGCCAGGTGAGTGGTGGAGTCACCATCCCTGGAAATGTTCAGGAAGTGTTTGGATGTGGCACTTGGGTATGTGGTTTACTGGGTGGCCATGGCAGGGCTGGGTTAATAGCTGGATTTGATGATCTTAGAGGCCTTTTCCAAACATAACAATTCTGTGATTTTCATGGATACACCAACAGAAGAGTTGCTTGGTTTGGATCACTAGGATTGAGAGAATGGTTTAGATGGGAAGGGACCTTAAGTCCCATCCATTCACACCCCCTGCCATGGCAAGGACACCTTCCACTGTCCCAGGCTGTTCCAAGCCCTGTCTGACCTGGCCTTGGACACTTCCAGGGATCCAGGGGCAACCACAGCTGCTCTGGCAACCTGTGCCAGGGCCTCACCTTCCTATTGGGAGGAATTTCTTCCCAATATACAATCTAAATCCACCATTTTTCAGATTATAAAAGAATATTTAAATAATTGTAATTGTAGGAAAGAACATAGTGTTGTGTGCTTTGCATCACCACTGAAAAAAAATGACATTCAGTAAAATGGTTCCATAGTAAGTGCTGTGGGATTTCTGTACTGCCTCTTTAGCTGTAGTTCCCAGGCTGTGGCTCACAGGGTCCTGGGGCTGCATGGATTGCTTGTAACAGCTTTGTGAAGTGAAGCTCAGAAGAGCAAACCTTGTCCCAGGAGGATTTCATTCCCTGTCCATGGGTCCTACCTCCTGAATTATTACAAGCAGGAAAAGATGGAAAGCTGCAATTCCAACCATTTTTAACCAGTTCTGCTTGACTTCCAGGCATCACATTAAAGCCATTTAGAACAGCTACCACCTTGTGTGTCCCTGATCCCATCTTTAATGATGAACATCATCATTCCCTGTTGGTTCCTGCTGATGTCCCAGTCCAGAGGCTCCTGGTCAGTGCATTTATGTCACCAGGAGCAGCAGGAGGCGGAATCCAGTTTGAAGTCTGGTGCAGGTACAGAACAATGTCCTATTATTTGTAGATAGCACAGCAATACTGATAGAGGTACATCTGATCTTGAAAAATCTCTGGCTCTGGAGTGGATATTTTTAATAATAGATAGAAAAAAGGTAAAATCATCAACATTTAGTGATGACTATCTGCACTTAAAACCTGTGAGCCTTACTCCCCACCAAGAGTCCTAATTACTCCTTTTTATAACTTAAAAAGTGTGTGTTAATAGTTTGCTTTCTTCCATCTTTTAGTCAGCACAACAATCCAAAAGTAGTTTAAATGCTTGACGCATCTAAATTTTACTTAATTGCACCCTGAAAGTATAATTTCATTGTGCTGGATTTGCACTTCTTCCTCATACAAATCATTGAGTACAAGAGAAATAATAAAAGTGTTTTGTAAATTCAAAATGCTTCTTTGGCTACTGAAGATAATTATTAGTAATGGAGAGCAGAAGCCATGAAGACAAATAGCTTTGGAAAAGATAATAATCTGTTCATTCTGCAGTAAACAAGTCAGGCTTTTTAAAATTTGCAAAGTCACATAAGAATTACTCTGAGCTGTTCGTAAGATACAGTGCCAGAATTTGTTTTAGGATGAAGCTGAAGCCAAGTAATGCACTAAGAAAAAGGTTTAGAGTAATTTTTTTATATTCACAATCTGGTACCTCAAATCTGTTCTGCAAGAGAGGTATTTTCATTTATTACTGAGAAGTGAAAGCAGAGAATATTTGGCGCCAGATCCTTCTCTCGTTTTTCTTTGGGATGCCAACTTTTAGTGGAGTTCTTGCTTGTTGACTTGTTAGGACTAGTGCAAGTATGTATTTGTAGCATTATCTGCTTAAGCACTTAATGATTCTTTTCTTCAGTGGAAATACATTTATTTTTCTCCCGTAGCTGGGGAGGCTAATTAAGCTTTGAAGACACTCAGAGTTGACTTCTGTACAGTTTGAGAGAAATGTTGATGCTGGTTTTTTGTGTCCTACTAGGTATTATTACCCAAATGTCAGAGACCAGCTGGTTGCCAAAGGGGCCCTGCCTTTGTCACGGCTCTGTGCCATGGTGACTCTGCAGCACCGCGAAGAAATAGGGATTCAAACTTTTAACCTTCCCTTGGTCCCCCGGAGTGATTCCTCAGAGGAATTTCATCTGCAGTCTTCAGGTGAGCAAGGCTTGTGGGTTTTCCCTTCAGGTGGTAAAGCCAGGTTCAATTGAGGAAACATCTGAGCAGCACAACAGTATTTGATGGTGTGTTAGCAAAGGACAAAGGAAATGGCCTCAAGTTGTGCCAAGGTGATTTAGCTTTGATATTAGGGAAAATTTCTTCCCCCAGTGGGCTGGCCAGTCCTGGCACAGGCTGCTCCAGGCCATGGTGGAATCCCCATCCCTGGTAGGATTTAACAGGTGTGTGGATGTGGCACTTAGGGACAGGTAGCTATGGGAGTGCTGGAGGAATGATTTAGCTCTATGATTTTATGGGTCTTTCCCAGCCAAAGCAGTTTTGATTCTGTTTAAAGTTCTGTCGAATTCTATAAAAGTCTGTTTGCCTCCAGGGCAAATAAAAATATGGATTTGCGTTGGCAATTGAAACCAACCAGGAGTGGTATTCCTCCCAGCTTTCACTAACACCATAATGAGTAAAAAATTAGTGATTAAACAGGGGAAACCCTCAAACGTTCAAAAAATTCAGTCAGCCCCCAGGCTTGTAGTGCTTGGGGTTGGCCACAGGAGGGCACCACTCCGGCCTCGTTGCCTGCAATGCTGTGGCGCGGCCAGAGGAGGGTGATACAGCGGCCTCGTAGCCTGCAGTACCAGGGCGTGGCCACAGGAGGGCGACACTGCGGCTTCACAGCCTGCAGTACTGTGGCGTGGCCACAGGAGGGCGACACTGCGTGCCCCGTCTTGTACGTCTATGGTTTGTCCACAGGAGGGCGGCACTGCCAGCCTTGTCTTGCAGTACTGCTGTTTGGCCACAGGAGGGCGACACTGCAGGCCTGGTCTTGCAGTGCTGTTGTTTGTCCACAGGAGGGCGACACTCTGGCCTTGACTTGCACTTGCAGTGTTGCTCTTTGTCCACAGGAGTGCGACACTGCGGGACCCGGCTTGCAGTGCTGCGCTTGGGCCACAGGAGGGCGACACTGCCGCCCAGCTGAAGCGCAGCCTCTTGCCCTGCCAGTCTCAGTGGTTTGTGGAGTTATCCTATCAGAAAAATACTCATTAATGGAGTAGGTTTTGTGTTAATAGATATAGCTGAATATTGAGCGTGTTGCATGTACGTGCATTATGGGCTGAGCATTTCTTTCTTTCCTTTCTTTCATTAATCCAGGTTTGCTGGATGTGAGTGTGAGGTATCAGCGATCCCTGAAAACAGCAGAAAGAGAAACTGCTCAAGCTGTTTCTCTTTCTGTACAAATACATAGGGCAGCTGGTTTGCAGGCAGCAGCCAGGTAAGGCCCCATTCAAAAAGAACCACTTTTCACTTAAAACAGCCTTATCTGGAGGCAGCAGGCTGAGGCATGGGATTAGATCAAATTCTTACTGGCCAGTTTTCCATCTGCAGGGACCAAGATTCCAAGTAGGTCCTGCTCTAAAGTGAAAATAACTTTATAAAGACCATCAGCAGCTATTTTGCTCCCTGAAGCTGCAGTACAGGGTGGTAGCATTTGTTCTGTAGAAGGATGCAGGTTGAAAGGGCATGTTTTCCTACATTTCCACTTTTTTTTTTTACACCAATGGCTGATGTAAAAATTGGCTAATATAAGATGGTACCTATTTGGGCATTGGTTCTGCTGTTGCTGATGCTGTTTAAAAGCTAGCTGGGGTTGTTTTATTGCATTTCACTGTGAAAACCTCAATAAACTGACTAGGAAATGAAACATGTTCCTTCCCACCTTAAGGCTTCTGCTGCCACTGCGTGGTATCAGCTAGACTTAGTTCCAGAATATGTGATTTTCCAGAGTCAGGAAAGGGCTAGAGTAGAGGGAGTCAGTTCCACAAGAGAAGGATGGCTCCTGGCATTCCAGAGCCATGGCCTGACCCTTTCTCAGTGTTGCTGTGAGACCCTGGTCCATCCTAACTGAAAGGTGAGGATCACTATTGTATGGTGCTTGGAGAAGTCAAGGGAATGGAATGACCTCAGACCCGTCATCCTTCAGGTGTATGACCTGAGTAGTACCTGGGTCTGGTTTATTGTAAATTACTCCATTTGCTAGTTTTATCTCCTTTTTCTGGTCAATTTTGGTCTGTAAAAATAATCTGGCCTGACCTTTGGACCTTTCTTTCTGGAGCTGGTTCTCAGGGAAGTTTTTCTACAGTACAGTGAATCCTTAAAGGTGCTGAGTACCTTCTCAACCACAAATAAGAGCAAGCCACCAGTGATGAATGCATGAGTTCCTCTCACCATTTCATATCTGTCCCTAGTATGTTCAGAGGAAAAGGAAAGGTGCAAATGCTATGCGGCCAGAGCCCGCGTGAATTTTGCCTTAGAACCTTCGCTGTTAGTCCCATCTGTTCTCCTGTGTTTAAGCATGTTGGCTGCTAGATTCCTCATTCGTTATCTGCATTCTCTTCCCTCTTTTCCTCTCCCCGCCTGGGCTGCAGGGCAGTGGCCCGGAGGAGCCCCTCAGTGCGGTGCCACGCAGGGACGGGGGTGAACGCCTACGTGTGCGCGCTGCCGTCCTTCCTGCCGCCGGCGCGGGCGCGCCGCACGCGGGCCGTGCCCTGCTCCTTCTGCCCCGAGTTCGGGCAGCGCCTGCGCTTCCTCTGCCAGCTCGTCACCCACAACAGCACCGGGGAAGCCTCTTCTCTGGGGGAGCTCTTGCAGTCTGGCAGTGTTTTTTTCTCCATCTACCATCAGAGCACCAAGTCAGGTAAGGACAGCGGGGGCAAGGATTGAATACTGCTGCAGAGATCCCCTTAATTTTAGTGAATTTAAAAAAATACTCACAGAATAATGGAATAGTTTGGGCTGGGACTTGAACCACCTCCCCCTGCAATGAGCAAGGCCATCTTCCAGCAGGTCAGGTTGCTCAGAGCCCTCTGCAGGAAACTCTGCAGTTGTAATAGATGTAATTATCTGAATTGTCTTTGGGAGAGACTGTTCCCCTTGTGCAAAGAGTTTTTGAACCTCCCAGTGATGAAGCTCACCTCTTACAGCTGTCCTCCAGTCAATCACTTCTAAACCTTCCCTGCCAGTTGGGCGTATTAACAAAATCATTTTATTTTCCAGCCACTGGCAAACTGGCTGACAGAACATCCAGAGATTATCTTCTTGGGACAGTCACGATCCCCACCAGAGACCTGCTGACAAGGAGATCAGGTGACACAGCAGTGCTGTGCTGCTGACATTCTGTGTAAATGCTACTGCAATTCCTTAAAACAATTTCCATTCCTTTTTCGGGGGGCTTGTTTTGGTTTTGGGGGGAGTTTCTGGGTTTTTTAGACAAAATTTTCTCAGATGTTCCCCATGTCTTCAGTAAAAATCCGGTATTAGGAAAGTCACATAAAGGTTGTTTGAAAACTTGTTTTCAGGGTGTAGGATGTTTAGTGGCTGAATGAATATTCTGGGGGTACTATGAAGAAATTTAACTCCGTGCCAGCTGAAGCCAGCATCTGAAATCCTTAGGGCTTTATTCAGTGCTGCTTATTTTCTAGATAGAAAGTCCAAAAAGGATGACAGGTCCATGAGTTGCAGTGTTTAGTGCAGGACCAGTGACTCTTTTTAAAATGTCAAAGCCGCAAACAAAAGTCTTAGATAATTAGGAAGTAGCAGGATTTAATATTTTTGTTGTTTTTTGGGGTTTTTTAAACAGTCTACAAAGTATCTCAATGGTCCTTTTGAGTCCATTCTACTTTAGACGATTCTGTGAAATTTCTGTGAAAAAATTATTCACATATCTGTCCCCTAATGATCTTTTTTATCTAGTATTAGTTTGGGATTATTATACCCTATAATAACAATGTTTTTATTATTTGCCTTGGTTACTTCTGATTTAATTTCAGTGAAGTTCTCATTTTCTCCAGCCCAAAATTTTGAGGTTGTGTTTAATGGGAAGAGAGTCGGAAATAAATGAGAGCACATAATTTTATAATTGGGTATCCCAGGGATATAGTGTTATTGTAAGATGGATGTTGTTAATGAAGTGAAAATCCTTTGGGATCAGAACTGCTGCTGAGGTTTTTAGAAGGCCAGGAACTTGTTGCCATTTCAGATTAGAAATCATTTATTAAAATTCCAAACAAGAACTAAGCCCTAGGTTTATTTGGCATTCTGGTCCTTGGTTGGTGACCAGAGGGGTGACTGTTCCTCAGTGGCATTTTTGGGAAGCTGGGACAAGTCTAACAGGCCCTGTCCTCCCGCAGGTGTTTCAGGCTGGTTCCCAGTGACCCTCTCCGAGGCGCCGCTGTCCCCACAGTGCTCCAACGCCCTGCAGGCCGTTGTGGGAGGGCTGGAGCTCTCGGTGGCCTTTGCCCAGCAGGGTGACAGGGAGCGCGTCCTGGAGGCCGCCCGGCTCCTGGGCTGGAGCAGCGAGGAGCCGCACGGGGACGGCAGCGAGGACTGGGAGCAGAGCGCCGGCCCGGTGTCCGTGACCGTCTCCACGCCACGGCTGTGGCTGCCCCTGCACTGCGTGCTGCTGGCCGGGCAGGCTCACCTGCACGAGAGCACCCGCTGCTACCTCAGGTACAGACTGTACGACCAGGAGCCCACCTGCACGTGGCTGCGGCGGCCAGAACTGAGCGACGACATGGAGAGCGTCACGGTGAGCTTCAGGAAACCCAGCAAGGTGACCCTCAGGAGGAGCCAGGGGCTGCTGTGGTTCTTCAGGGAGGAGAAGTTGGAAATCCAGGTGTGGTGGGCCTATGGTAAGGACAATGAGGCGGAAAGACCCCTGGACACAGATCGTCTCATTGGATCTGCCTACGTCGACCTGGCAGCGTTGGCAGAGGAATCCAGGAGAACGCTGAGTGTCAGTGGTGAGTCCCTGAAACTCAGGGTCACATCCCATTCCTCCCTGCTGGCAATTTAATGTGCTTCCTTCCCTAGTCCCTTGAAACAAAATGTTCATGGGTTTTTATCGTGCACAGAGTCCCAGGGTGGTCAGGGTTGGAATGGATCTCTGGAGATCACCAGTCCCTCCCCCTGCCCAGGCAGGGTCACCTGCAGCAGGTGCCACAGCAGCACATCCACGTGGGTTTGGGATGTCCCCAGAGATGGAGACTGCAGGCCCTCCCTGGGCAGCTGTTCCAGGGCTCTGCCCCCTCCATGAGGTGGAACTTGTGTTTTAGTTTATGGCTTCTGTCATCTACATGGTACTCATCAGCTTTGTGGACTGATAGGCTTTTCTTTTAGGTACACTACAAGAGTTAAAACAAATTTTTATGCAGGGTATATGTTGTGTTCTCCATATGCGTATCTAAAATTATGCAGAGTCGCTGTTCCCAGGGCTCTCAGGAAGCTGATGTGCCCTAATCTGAGTGACTGGGGGAAAATGAAGGTGTACCAAATTTGGGGGATTGGTCATGGTCTTTAATGTTTCCAGGCTTGTGCTTCTGGGTGACACTCACATAGAAATTACACTGGGAATCAAAATTCATTCTGCTGGGCTTGTGTGAGGTCTCTGCAGGAATGAGCTGCAGCAGCTGCTCTCCAGGCTCCTGCTGTTCCCGTGGCTCAGTTCCTGGCTGTCTGTGCCCTCTCCTGCAGGTGTTTACCCCCTGTTCAGGTGCAATGCTGCAGACCTGGCAGGAGCTGTGGCAGCTCTCTGAGCTCCTGCTGTTCCCGTGGCTCAGTTCCTGGCTGTCTGTGCCCTCTCCTGCAGGTGTTTACCCCCTGTTCAGGTGCAATGCTGCAGACCTGGCAGGAGCCGCCGTGCGCGTCCACGTCAGCGTCGCTCCCAGTGCCCCTGCCCTGCCCAGAGCTCCCTGTGCTGAGCAGGGCAGCAGCAGCAGCAGCAGCAGCGAAGGTGGAGGCACAGGGGACAGCCCTGCTCGGGGCCAGCAGCTCTCTGACAAACAGCAGGTGGATGTTGAAGGTTCAGGGATCACCAATGGCCAGCCACAGGAAGAGGACATGGTGTTTCTGGAAAACACAGTTGCTGTCAATATCCTTGTGGAGAGAGCAATGCATCTAAGTTTAAAAGGTAACACCTCACACATACACTCCCTTTTCTCTCTTTCCTGCCTTTCTTTTCTCTTTCTTTGTTTTCTGATTCTTTGTTTCCCTCTGAGATCTGTTCCTGCTCCAGCACAGTGAATGGCAGGGAGGGATTTTTAACTTGGCTTCGTGGTGTTGCAGCCCCGATCACTGTGTAAGTACAGGGGAAGCAGGAGGCTGAACTACACAGCCTGTCCTCCTGAATAAACTCCAAAATATAAATAACTTAATGCTGCCTGTTAGAGATGACAGCCAAATTCTGTATTAGGCACTGTCTGAATAGCTGAACTCCAGGTTAAGCACTGACTGAATAACTGAACGCCAAGATGCCCCTGTCACAGACTCCTGCAAATTAGGACATAATAAATTTGTAAAGCTGTCTCACTGTACTCAGCTTTTCTTCCCCTGACAACACAGCTAAGAGTCAAATGCAAGCCATGATTTAAGGGTATGTAATTCTAAAAGAATCTGAGCCCTGTAGATGCATTTTTATAATCATTCTAGAATCTTCTGGAATCCATAGTCTTTGAAAAACTGGTGCAATTTTGTTATTGCAAAGTTTTTGATGATATAAAGCAGAAATATTTATATATTTTTGTCTTGCAGCATGGAGAGTAGCTCAAGCACTGGAACAGGGTCCTCAGGAGCCGGGTTGTATTCCTAGCTTTACTTCTGACTTCTTATATGACCTTGGACAAATGAATTTTCTGTTTCTGCCTTGAATATGCCTGTTTCTAGTTTGATTTCTTTGCCAGCTGTGTGATCTTAATTGCTGAACTGCCTTTAGGTTTTGTTGTTGTTGTCGTTATTAATGAAAAAATCTGTATTTCATTCTGTGTAATTTCAGGAAGTCCCCTGACAGAGCGTGAGGTGGCAGCCCCCAGCAGCTGCGTGTCCTTTGCTGTGGCTGGGGCAGAGGCTCCAGTCACCACGCCAGTGGTGGGAAATACAGACTCACCAGTCTGGGACTTCCAGCAGCAGGCAAGGTGAGAGATGGGGTTCACACTCCACATCTGGCAGCCAGGCAGGTGTGGAAAAGACATGAGGTTTGGGGGTTTTTAGCTCAGACCTGGATATCTGAGCCTAAATGAAAAAAGATTAATTGACTGCTTCAAGGAACCTCAGCAGATCAAGTCATACATGGCAGTATTCAGGAATTAACCTGTGTGATCCAATCTAGTGTCTCCTCCAGTGTTTTAAATCTGAGCCCCTTCAAAGAACCTAAAAACTGTTCTACATTTAACACTTCATTTTTACATGTGTTTATTTTTTATTTCCAGCACTGAACTTCTAACATTACAGCTTTGCACCATAAGCCCCAGTGCTTTGCTGTCACTGTGTTATCAAATCATGAAATAAACTGTTTCTATATTTCTGTTCCCTCACAATTTCTTTGTCCTATCTTTTAAATGTACAGCAAGAGTGAGGAGAGGGAAATAGTTGTTGAATAAGCAGAAGCCCAGACTATGTAGAGATGTGTTACATTGAGGCTCAGTAATTTGGGGTTTGTTTTGTTCCTGTCCCCATCAGTACAGAAGGAAACTGGTTTGTCTGGGTAGATAAAATGGCACTGACAACCTCAGAAGCATTTTACTGCTTTTTCCTGCTTTGCATGAAATATTATGGTTTTTATTCCTAACAGATTATCCAAAGAGCTTCTCCTAGATCCACAGCAAACCTTGGTCTTCAAAGTATGGCATAAAGCAGGTAAAGTTTGTGGTGCAGTACTAAGAGGAGTGTGTTTTCTGCATCCCCTTCCTTAGGGTCCTTGTATTTCATGCAAGGAAAAGAAATTCTATTAAGTGAATAGGGTAGTAGAATTGTAATGCCATCTTTTGCCCTGTACAAGAAGAATGCTAGAGATAAATACCTGTTCATTTCCGGGCCCTTGGCATCCTCCTGTCCCCCATTAATCATCTTGCAAGATTTAGTTCATCTGTATTCTCTCTGGTTTTATTGTAACAGTGCTTTAGAGGTTGGATTTTCCTGCTGAAAGAAATTCTTACCTGCTTCCTTCTCGTGCTGTTTGGTTTTGCTTCCAGAATAACCTTCCTGTGTACGCAGAGCACTGTGCGCTCACAGTGCTTCTCCTGCCCGTCCCTCTCCCTGCCCTGGGCTTTCTCTGCTCTGCAGGGACATTTTTAGCTGAACAAAACCCAGGTCATCCAGACAGTGTTCCCCTGTTGGACAGGATGTTGTGCGCCTCCGGGCCATGTTTCCAGGGCTGTGTTTTAGCGTTCCTGAAATGACTGATGTCAGTGTGCTCGTGTCCTTCCTCCCCAGAGTCGGAGCGCGTGATCGGGTTTGCGGCCGTGGATCTCTCCCCGCTGCTCTCGGGCTTCCAGCTGGTGTGTGGCTGGTACAACATCACCGACTTCAGCGGGCAGTGCCGGGGGCAGATCAAGGTGGCCGTGTCCCCTCTGCAGAGCATCAGCAGCCTGAGGGAGGAGCGGCAGGCCAGGGCCCGCGGCCAGCCGGAGAGCTCTGCCGTACGTTCCTCCATCTCCTGCCCCCTCACACCTCACTGCATTGCTGACACCCAGCACTCTGGGCTCCTGAGACAATTCACAGCGCCCTCATGGACCAGTCTGCTTAAAAACCACCTAATTCCTCAGGAATTCTGCTCCAGGTTTCCATGGTAGCTGCTGGCCAGTGCTAGTTACAGCACCTCAAGCAGGTCATGAGCATCCCCTTGGCTTCACTCTGTGGTTGCTTCATTTTCTTTAGGAGACTATTCTGTGCATTTGGATGTCTGGGAGCATGGCTTAGATCTGTTGGCTGCTTTGGGTGACAGCTGGTACCCAAAAACATACAGTAGATTCAACTTTTCGTTGGTTAGGAAACATCTGATTTGGCAAGAATCTGTTTTTCTGGGATATTTGCCTTTTTTACTGGGTTTTTCTCTATTCTCTAAACTCCCCGGATATGCTTTGGTGTGTTATAGACCTGTAAGGCAGCCTTTATCTTACTTTACATCACTTTACTCTCTGATAGCATGGAGAGAGTTAGCAAAAGTGTCTGAAATGAAAGTGTTGTGAAATAGTACTTTGGCTCAGTGCTGGGAAATCATTTGAAAATTTAAAGCTCTTTAGAAAGCCTGAGGTTTTGTTAGGATCAGCAGGGTAATACTTTGATTTCTCTTATTTTCTTATTGTGAAAGACTCACGCAGAGTGTTCCTTTTTCCTGTCCATCCCAGGTGAAGGTCAGCTTTCCAGCATGTCCCAGTAATTCTGCACACTTGTCCAAGCAGATGTTGAACTCCTTGTCAAAGGAAGTCAGCGTTCCTGCTCGAGAGCAGTAAGTCCTCAGGCAGAGAGGCTGACAACTTTTTGGTTATTTTCAGGTCTCAGAAATGCCTCTCTAAAGCAAATTGGCTCTACTGGAGAAATGGTACACCCTGTCAAAGTGTGCCCACTGTGTTTGGGCTTAAAAATTAGTGGGCATTGCCTTTCCCAGTGAGAAAGAGGTGCAGGAGGAAGCAGTCCTGGGACAGGTTCCTTTTGGCACAGCCCAGATGTTCTTTTTCTTGTCATTGATACTTCCTGATTTGCACCCTGGTACAGAAGGATTTATTTGCCATTGGTAAATGGTAAATAAATAAATCATAATTTATTTACCGTTGGTAAAAAGGTGCCCTTGTTAAAGCTGGCAGGTACTTTCTCCAGGCCCTGATAAGAATGAGGGTTGTGTCTGTATTTGGTTTTATTTTTAGTAAGTGTAAATTAGATAGAGTATTCCTGATGCCTCCCCTTTATTTTGCCCTAATTTCTGCCCATGACCAGTGAATGGCAGCTGGTGAAACGCTGCAATATTGCATGTTACAGGAGCAGGACTGTCAGACATCCTGCAGCAATTCCTGCTTTCTGTCCCTTCAGATGAGCCAGAGTGTCTTAGTTTATTATTTCTTTGTTTAGCCTGCAGAGATGATCCTCTTCCCATATGTGTCTTTGAAGTTTGGAGGGACTGGGTGCCACCTCTCTGGGCTCTGAACAACGGGCTTGGGAGCTGCCTGCCAGCCCCACTGTTACCTTGACTTTGGCATAAACCTGAGGCAGCAAATGCCATTCCTGTGCACATTTGGAGGAACTCGTTTCACCCATGGGTGGCTCTTTAGTGGATTTCAGGACACAGGCTGTTCTCAGGTGGCAGACTTTGCACAGTGAGGGGTTCCAGGCTGGATTTTGGGTTGTTTCCAGCAGGATGGGCCCCGCTGGCACACAGCCCCCCCGGCACGAGGAGCACATGCAGAACGTGCGCCGCTTCCACGAGTCCCTGCAGCGGGCAGAGGGGAGCCCACGGAGATTCCAGGGATCCCTGCAGCAGGAGGACAGGAATGGGAACGCGTGCCACACCACCCGGAGGGACACGGCACCGCTGGCCTCGCGCGCCGCGCTGCTCACCGCGCTCAGGTAACCCCTGTAACCCCTCACTGTGCTCAGGTAACCCCTGTAACCCCTCACTGTGCTCAGGTAACCCCTCACCGTGCTCAGGTAACCCCTCACCGTGCTCAGGTAACTCCTGTAACCCCTCACCGTGCTCAGGTAACCCCTGCAGTGCTCAGGTAACCCCTGTAACCCCTCACTGTGCTCAGGTAACTCCTGTAACCCCTCACTGTTCTCCTGACTGGATTCTAGGTTAAAATGAGGTATAAATTTCGAAGATTAGTGTTTATTATCTCTAGGAATACAGGAATGAAAGATACTTCCTGGGGTATTTCATCCCTACCACAAGCAATGTATCTCAGAATCCCTAGATCTTTTATACAAAGCAGTCCTTAGATTTTTATCAAGCTCAGCCACAAGTCAAGTAATATCCTTGACTTTATGACTTTTCTTGGAAGGTCATCTCAAATCCAACTCCTTTGATTAAGTAAGTTTAGAACTAGTTCTTTTTTTAGCTTCCAGCCCAGGTTTCACAGCCAAGTCAGGATTTGTTCTGGAGTGTTATCCTCTCACTTAGAGCACCCTCAACACTTGCCTACCGATCTGCTTTTTTTAAAAACCTTTAATCATTTATCTGCGTATTTACCTGTTGTTGGCTAGAATGACCCAGTTTAAACCCAGCTGCCGCAGGCTTATTTTCCCCCTCTGACCCAATTTCTTACCACTGCTTGCAGGAAGAACTTGAGTGAGCTGGATGAGGTTCAGAGGTACTTCAGTGAGAAGCTGACCAGGTCTTTTCCCGACTTCAGCACCTCCAGACCAGGCCATGAGGAGCGGGAGAGTGACCGTCAGGGCTCCATGGGCAGAGAAGGGGATCCCAAAGGCTGCCATCTCTTGGAAAAATCCAGTCAGTTGGTGTCCCAGGTCAGCAGCCTCATCAATGGTGAGTTGTTGCTGTGAGTAGCAAAGTGACAAGGAAATCCAATCCCTGCTGGTGCTTTTAAATAACTTACCAGAGCAGAGAATAAACTGGAGCCCAGAGCTACAGTTGCTGCCAGTTGGAAAGCTATTCCATGCTTTTCCTGCCCAGGCTTCCTGCAGGGAAGCAGCATTTCCAAGAGATGAAAGGTACATCCCTCTTATGCCAGAATTTACCATTCTTCTGCCACTTTGATCTTGTCTTTTTTTCCTGCTCTTTATTCTCCAAGGTTTTGCTCTTTCTATGTCCTTTCTCATCCTTAGCAATTGTTTTTACTGCTTTTTTTACGTGCTTTCCTCTACAGTCTGTTCCAGACTCTTCCTTCTCCCTTTCCAAATGTCCCCCAGTGTTCCCTTGGATCAGAACTTGCCTCAGAACAGTTGGTCACTTTACCTAACACTGGTGAATTCAATTCTCAGAGGATGCAAGCAGTGAACCGGATCTGCTCACCGGGGAGCAAAAATAAGTGATGTGGCTTTTTAAAGAATTTGTAAAAGTTCCCATTAATTTCATCCTGAATGCTTCTGTTTTTCCCTTAGCATTTCTGTTCTCCTGGCCTTGTCAGTGGGTGGCAGAGCAGAACAGGCTCACATGTTTGCAAGGCTATGCAGGTTCAGCTCCCAGCCATCCTTACACCTGGGACTTTGTGCCCAAACCCCACATAACTCAGACTTAAGCTGAATTGTTGCTCCATGCATTCACTGATGCTCTTTTCTGTTAAGCAGACTTGCAGACCATAACTAAGAACAGCAAGGCAGCTTCTGGGGAGCACCAGGAGAGCAGCAGGAAGCGGGGTGCCTGGGCTGTGCCCGGCTGGCAGCAGGGAGGAGGCAGCCCTGCAGCTCCTGAGGGCCAGCTGGAGGTGCCAGCTGTGCCCAGCGTTCCCAGGGACACGCAGCAGCCGTGCCCTGCCGGCAGAGCCGTGTTTGGGAGACACATGTTGCACCAGCTCCTCGGCCCCATTGTCCCTGAGGATGAGCATCCTTTTGGCCAGGAAAACGAAGGTGCTTTTGCCACCCAGCCTCACAGTGAGGAGGAGTATGAAGAAGATGTAATAGAACCACGAACTCTGAATGAAATTACCACCATGACAGACAGGACGAGCCCCTGGTCCAGCATCATCTCCGAAACAGGGCAGGGGGCTGAGCTGCAGCCGCTGGAGCCCAGGCCAGAAGGGCAGCATTCCATAGATGTGGGGTGTTTCCAGAGAGGGAACAGCAGCACCTTGTCCAGCATGCTGCAAGGGGACAGCCAGGGCCTGCTCAGCACCCTGAGCCCACCCGTGAGCCCCAGTGTGGGTGGGAACAGCCCCTGGGGAGCTGCAGGAGACCTCCAGGGCTTCCACAGCAGCACAGGAGCAGCAGCAGGAGACCTCCAGAGAGGGAACAGCAGCACAGGAACAGCAGCAGGAGACCTCCAGAGCTTCCACAGCAGCACAGGAGCAGCAGCAGGAGACCTCCAGGGCTTCCACAGCAGCACAGGAACAGCAGCAGGAGACTTCCAGACCATAAAGGAAAGTGTGGAGCTCCATGCAGGCTCCAAGGAGCTGCTGCCATCCCCAGCAGACATGGGTTTGAGCAATGAAAAAGGCACTGAGAGAGTGGAAGAGGAGGATGCTGAGGCTGTAAATGGGGATCATCGAGGCAAGGCAGGCAGTGGTTCTGATGAGAACTGTGCTCAGAGTGTATCAGCCCAAGCTGGCTCGGAAAGAAACAGTGAGAGCTTCCCTGATGACAGCAGTGAGGACGCAGTGGAAGGCTCAGAAAACCCCATCAAACAAAAAGTCACCTTGTATCCTTTACTGAAATGTTTTCTTAAACACTCTTGCATTCGGTGACTCTGCTGCTTAGTTAGAGTCTCCCTGGCCTCAGGACAGAGAAATGTGCTGTGTGAAACTCTTCCCTGGGAAATGAATCCAGGCTGGAGATCTGGGAGGGCGTTGAAGGACCCCATTACACTGTTTCACACACTGTAGTGATGACTTTCTTGAAACTTGCAGCCAACAAATTTTGTGATTTGTGAGAGTCACTTTATTTTGGGTAGTTCCCATGTCTTGTTGCATTTTCTCTCCGCGTTATTTTCCCCCATGTGTTAGAGCTCTTGTGTCTCTCCCGTATCAAAAGACACATGCTTTATTTTGCTTTTAAAATACTTCCTAATGTTTCTTGCACAAATTACAAATCTTGAATTGAGTGCTGGAATCTTTGCAGGATGAAGTCCTCTGCCAATTTGTGAGGTGTTGTTTTAAAGTGACTCAGTGTCCCATGCTCTGCAAGCCCAGGTGAGAGAACCAAGTGTTCAGAAGAGTGGAATATTGATCAAAACAAATGAAATTTACTGGGACCTGTTAACAGCTGAGGCTTTTTCCACACCTGGACCTCTGTGCAACTGCGTACTGCCAAAGGTTGTTCCTCAACAGCTGTGCTCAGATCTGATCCTGTGGTTGTTCCCAACTTCTTCCTTCCACCCCAGGAGATGGAAGCCTCCATGAGACTGCTCTGCACGTCTTCCCATCCTTCCTCACCTCCAAAAGTGAGTATGGGATGTCCTTGCCTTTATTGTCCAGCTTAGTCCATTCCTTGAAGCAGGAACAAAAGTTCTCCCTTCCTTTGCCTGCCAGCACTCAGCTTAGATGTGATGGCTTCCAGCAGTGTCAGGGGAATGTTCCTGACAGCTCTCCTCTCCGTGAGGATGGTTTTAACATCCATGGCTGTGTTCTCTGTGGTCCTTTATGCCTTTGTATCAACCAGCATGCTCAGGAAATGCTGCTCCATCAGGTCAGTGGGAGTGGCAGGTGCTCACTCTGCACTTCCTTGTGCTTTAGTGTGAGGTGACATGCCTGGTTCTGAGAGTTTTAACCTGTGATTGACAAACTTCAGATTATCTCTTTTAGATCAGGATGAAATGAGGGAGTTTGCAGCAGGAGGGGGTTTCTGGAGAGGGATCTTGTGGTGGTTCTGTGACCCAGGGAGCAGTAGAATGGCTTGAGTGGTTGTTCCTCCTGCAGGAAAGCTGTGGATTGCTGAGGTTTTGCTTTTTTTAAATGTTCATAAGGGCTTATTTACTGTCAGAGGTTTGTCGCTCCAACATCTACATATTTATCTTAATTTCAGTTCATAAAGAGGGGGTATAAAAAGAGACTTTTTACACAGGCATATAGTGATGGGATACGGGGAAACAATTTTAAACTAAAAGAGGGGAGATTTGGATTGGATATTGGGAAGTTTTTCCCTGTGAGGGTGGAGAGGCCCTGGCAGAGGGTGCCCAGAGAAGCTGTGGCTGCCCCTGGATCCCTGGAAATGTTCCAGGCCAAGCTGGATGGGGCTTGGAGCAGCCTGGGACAGTGGAAGGTGTTCCTGCTCATGGGACAAGATAATGAGCTAAGCTTTAAGGTCCCTTCCCGCCCAAACCATTCTGGAATTCCTGATCCTTTTCCAGCCCCAGCTCTGTGTGGATCTGGGTGTGCAGCAGCTGGGCTGTTTGTTTACCACTCCCAGATAGGGTGATGCTTTTCTTCCTCTCTGTGTGACCTCTGAAACAAACACTTCAAGGGACATTTATGTCACTGGGAACAGATTGCCTGATGAATCAAAACAGACTCAGGCTCTGACAGCTCTGAAGTCACAGAAACCTCTGGTTTAATACTAATACCAGCTTTCCTTGAATTCCCTCTCTGCAGCTCTGAGCTGAGCGGCTGGGACTACAGCCCTGCAAATTATTACTAATTAGGTAAAATGTTAGCAAGGCACTATTAGGATATTTTGGTCTTAAAGCACTTAATTTGAGGATTGGCTGATACTAATCCTTTGCTGCAGCACTTGTGGGATGTGTGAGACAGGATTTGGTTGTGCCTTGTTCATCACATTCCCTCTGTGAAGAACCAGTTTTTCACTGCTGCCAATACATAGAGTTCAGAAAAAAATGCTTCCTCATAGTTTTTTTTTTTAGTTAGGGACATCAGCTTCTAAATGTGGCTGTGGTTTGGTTGTGCACAGGTCAGCAAACAGGCTGACACCCGAGCTGTGCTCTGGTCACAGCAGGGCCCTGTCTCACTTGGCAGCTGGCAGACGTCCCTGCTGGCCTTCCAGGGCCCTGCCACCTCTCCCTGGCTGCTCTGGCTCCTGCTCTCCCAGCTCCTTCCTGGAGTGACACAGCAGTGCTGAGCTGTGGAGCTGGGCAGCCCGAGCACAGGGGCTGGCAGCATTTGGGACAGAAGCATTATCCCAGCTCCTGCTGAGAGAGCACAGGGCCCTGAGGTCAGGCTGCAGCAGGTCAGGCTCAGCCTGGATGCTGTGACACCTCCCAGGGATCAGAGTTTTGTAGAGCCTCACAAAGCCTCTTTGTTTTTTCCTTCTTTTCTCCATGACATCAAACTAATGCTTCCCATTCTTGGGGTTCTTCCCGGCTCTTTCTTCCACACACTGGGGCTTAGAGGATAGGTTTGAAAAATCAGAGCATGGATAAACTCTTCCATAAAATGCCAGAATCCCAGAATGGTTTGAGTGGGAAAGAACCTCAAGATCCTCTTGTCCCACCCCCTGCCATAGGCAGGGACACCTTCCAGCGTCCCAGGTGCTCCGAGCCCTGTCCAGCCTGGCCTTGGACACTTGCAGGGATCCAGGGGCAGCCACAGCTGCTCTGGGCACCCTGTGCCAGGGCCTGCCCACCCTCACAGGGAGGAATTTCTTCCCAGTATCCCATCTAGCCTTGCCCTCTGGCAGTGGGAAGCCATTCCCCTTGTCCTGGCACTCCAGGCCCTTGGCTAAGTCCCTCTCCAAATGCAGTGATATTTTTCCTGCCTTACCTCTAGGAATATTCCAACAGGATAAGAAACTTACATGGAAACCAGTTTTACTCAGAATAATTCATATTTGTGTATACATAGACTTACCTTCAGTGTGAATTAGAAATAACACAGCCTTGGGCAGATTCACAAAAACAGCATTTATCCAAAAATGCCAACGGCAGCAGCAGCCAGAAAAATCCTTTCTTGGTTGTGTTGTTTCTTCTTGACCTGCTGGATCTTTGTGATTTCCTTGCTGGAAAGCAGGATCAGGTGGCAGTGCCAGGGTGGGTTGTGGCCTGTTAATACAGATCTGTTCACCCTCCATCCCTGGGCACAAACCCACTGAGCCACAGGGCTGAAACGTCCTCTGCCCCCAAGCCTGGAATTCCCTGACCTTGGGAGAGGCCGTGCCCCGCACCGTGGATCCATGTGTAACTCATGGATCTGCTCTAGCCCAGCCTCAGGCACTCAGTAATCCCTGGCTGGCTCCAGTGCCATTCCTGCAGGGAGCAGAGTGCAGCGTGACCCGCGGCACACGTGTGCCCTTTCCTCCTGCATCTTCCCAAGGAACACGTGTGCTTCCTGGCTGAGCCCCAGGCACTTGGAGCTGACAGACAGACAGGAGGACACCTGGGATGGGCACTGGCCTGAGCCTGTTCCTGGGCTGAGGAGTGCTGTAAACACGACATCTCAGATGTGTGCTCTGGAAACTATGCAGCAGGATCAGACTGGCAGCCAGAATCTGCCTGTGAGGTGGGTCGGAGGAAGGTTTGATGTCCAAAAAAAGAGCAAGGGAGCTGGGGAAGGGGCTGGAGCACCAGGAGGGGCTGAGGGAGCTGGGAAGGGGCTCAGCCTGGAGCCCAGTAAGAACAGGAAGTGTTTTAAAGTGTTTTGCCCGCAGGGTCCTGGTGCTGTTTCTCTTGAGCATTTTAGGGATATTAGATGTTAGGATGGAATTTTTGACTCTGAGAGTGGGCAGGCCCTGGCACAGGTGCCCAGAGCAGCTGTGGCTGCCCCTGGATCCCTGGCAGTGCCCAAGGCCAGGCTGGACAGGGCTTGGAGCAGCCTGGGGCAGTGGAAGGTGTCCCTGCCATGGCAGGGGTGGCACTGGATGGGCTCTAAGGTCCTTCCCCACCCAAACCATTCTTGGTTCTGTTCCTTACATTGGAAATAGGAGCTGCTGGCTCTCCATCCCTGGCTTTGCAGGACACGTGGGATATGGGAAAGGGGAGCAGTGGGAGGCAGGAAATGCAGTTTCATGCACCTTTGAAAAGGGGTTAGTTGGCAGACTGGGGGAGTTTCCTAGAGAGATGCTTTCAGATGCTGTGCAGAGCTCAGGGATCAGCCCAGAGCCTGCTCACTGCCCCTCTCCAGCCACTCCTGACCGTTGGGCTGTTCCTTGGACAGCTGGGCAGAAAACAGCATGGGACCAATGAGCTGCTGTCCTGTCTCTGGACAGCCCTGTCCAGGGGAGGTGCTTTGCCCAGCAAGCAGCTCGTTCTGCTGGTTTTTAAGCTTCTTCTGTGGCCAGGTCTGCATTTAATCTCTCTTGGCTCCTTGTATTTTGGTTTAGGAAATTGATCCTGGAGAATTGTTAGGAAGAGCAAAGCAAGAGTTCTCCTCATAATCATGTCTGTTATTTCAGTGCAATAAGAAGGGGAAGTGGTTTAAAGTATTTTACCTGCAGGCTGTAATGCACGGGTTACCAAACACAAGGACTCTCCTATTCCTGAAAAAGCCATTTCCCTCTCCAGACAGTGCATCTCAAAGTGCACCACAGCAGGGTCCTGGTGCCATTTCTTGGGAGGGAGCTGGGCACCTCAGGAGACCTTTCCAAGGCTCAGGGAGACAGCCCAGGGATGTAGGTGAAAGGCCAGCTTGGCAGATCAGTTTTCCAAAAGACATTCCTGGCCCCCCAGCTTCCTCCCTTAAAGGCTCCTGAAGCAGGATTGCTTTGCTCAGTGCTCCACAGGCACAGCCCAGCTCCAAACTAGCTGGGGGGAGTTGTGGTTTTTTGTGTGCTGAAATTACTCAGGAGCACCAGGGACACAGCCAGGCTGCTGGCAGGGCACAGAGGAGATGATACTGGTTAAGCCAGGGCTTTTCCTCTCCTGGGCTGCTGCCTTGGGGTCCCTGCAGGCACCTGAGCCTGGCCCATCCATTTATCATGGAATCACATTGGTGGTTTGGGCTGGGAGGGACCTTAAAGCTGATCCAGCCCCATCCCTTGCCATGGCTTCCAGGTGCTCCAAGCCCCATTCAGCCTGGCTTTGGGCACTTTTAGGGATCCAGGGGCAGCCACAGCTTCTCTGGGCACCCTGTGCCAGGGCTTCATCACCCTCATAGGGAAGAATTTCTTCCCAATATCTAATCTAAATCTCTCCTCTTTTAGTTTAAACCCCTTCTCTGCCTTGTCCTGTCAGCAGGCTTAGGATTTGTTGTTGACAGAGCATTGCCTCTCCTCTGTGATATTTGGTCTTCAGGGTTCTGGAAATGATAAAGTAAAACAATAATGGAAAGCCAAAATGCAGTCAGGTCCCAGTGACTACAGCACTGGCATTCCTTTGGCTTTGTGCGGGGAGGCTTTGGCCAGGGGTGGGCACCCACAAGGTCACACACCAGAGCCCCATTCTGGGTTCAGATCATCTCTTTCTCCTTGGGGTGGTTTTCCTGTGTATCCACCTTGCCACCCTCTGCCCAGCCCTGTGGTTTGCCACGACTGAAGGCAGAGCTCTGACCCTGGTGCCTCTCTCCCCAGGGCAGGAGCGGAGCGGTGCCTGCAGGGATTCCCTACCGGAGAGCGGCTCGGCCCAGGCCCAGCCCGCAGCTCTCGCAGGAGGAGGCCAAGAGGATCGCCAGGATCTTCTCTGCTCAGCTCTCCACGAAGGAATAGTGCTGCCCAGAGACCCTGCACAGCACAGCTTCCTCACCAGGCACGGGCAAAGGCAGAGCCCCCCAGGGAAGGGGAGTGGAGGCCACAGCCTTCAGGCTCTGCTTTTAGTTTGCCTCATTGGCTTGTTAATTGGAGTCCCCTGTTTAGAAGGGCTTAAAGCCTGTGGCACCCACAGGGAGCTGTGTCCTGTAGGGGCAGGTCCCCAGTGAGACACACCCCTGTGGGTAACCCATAACCTGTTATCTGCTCTCCAACTAGTCCAGTTTTAGGATTTATTCCTGTCAAATAGCCCTTTCAAAAATAGTTGGTGGGCAGCACAATTCTCTGTTTCCTCAGGTGCCCAAAGTGCTTGTGTGAACACAGACCGAGGGCACATAAAATCTGGTGGGTGTACAAAAGAGGGTGACTAGAAAGATGAGACTTTTATATTTATATTTAAATTATTTTTGTACACCTTTCAGAGAACAGACTTTGATGCCAGCAGAGCTCAGTTATTTTTGTACTGCTCTCTCCAGTGTTTGTTTCAATAAAATTCCAGTTTTCTTGTCAGCCTGTGCAAAGTGTCCCTATGACAGGGCAGGAACCTTTCCTCAACAGTAGACAGGAGTCTCTCCCACATGAGCTCCAGGTCAGAGAAATGCTGCTGGAAGCTGGGGTGGCCAGGGGCACATGGAAAGAGCAGGGCTTTGCCAAGGAGTCGAGTGTCACCCTGCAGCACAGCCCCATGTGGGCCAAGTCACTTCCAATCTGAGCTGCTTTTCAAGCCACGTCTGGAATTCAGGATTTCAGCAGCCAAAGGATCAGCATTCCCTTTTTTCTCCCACTTCTGCAGCATTGTTTTTCCCAGGGACACCCTGAACGCGTCAGTCACTGCTGGCACAGCTTGCCTTGTGCTTGTGGCCCCTTCCCCTGCCCTTGCTGGTGGGGATGGAAGGCAAAGGCACCCAGTGTCCCCTGGAAGGACAGGAGTGACGTGCAGGCTGCTTTCTCCTGGTGGCATCCCAAAAAAGCCTCGGGCAGGCTGCCAGCTGGGCTGGGCTGACTGCCATAGAGGAGGTCACAGCACTGACCCCGAGCTGTTTCTTGGGCATGAGGTAAACACGTTTTCCTTTCAGCTTTGGGTCAGCCCTGGAGCCGGGCAGGAAAAACAAGGCAGGAGCCAGCTGGAGAGGGGTGTTGGTGCCAGGCAGCTTTGGTCTGGAGCCCGAGGGATGGGGCAAAGGTGGCTCCAGGTGTCAGGACCTTGTGCACAGTGAGCTCAGGTGTGAGTGTGGAGGCTCAGAGCACATCCTGAGGGACCCTTCTGCATGTGGGGCTAACGAGCACCAAGGGTTAAACACACTGAGTTTTTAAAAAAGGAGGGAAAGGGGCCTTTTCTCACTCCACCTTGGCCTCCAGCCCTCCTGTCCTGAGCCCAGCCCTAGTGCCCATCCACACTCTGAGGGTGCCATGGATTTGGTGATGGATTACACCCCAAGGTGCTCACCCAGCCCCAGCTCCATGGGAGCTTGGGAACGCGTTCCACCATGCAGGGGCAATCCTGCTGGGAGCTCAGCAGCTCTCTGGGATGGATTGAGGTTCATGGTTTGTGTTGGGCAAAGGGATCCAGCCTGCCCTGCACAAAGAGCTCAGTGCTGCGCTGCCCCCAAACCACTTGGTAAGCTTTGGGGTGAGGGTTTTCTGCATCTCGTCCTTCCCAGAGTGTTTTAGGGTAAAAACCAACATTCCTCCACAGTGCAATGCAGGGGGTCTGGGCAGGGCCCCCCTCCCCATGCCTGAGCCCCGGGAGGGGGCAGAGGGCTGAGGCAGCCACCTCACTGGGGTGCCAGGTGACCCAGTGCCATCAAGTGAAATGCCACCAGGGGGACACTGTTTTCCTGTCACCCGATCCTGGCTGCTGAAATGCCCTGGGTGCTATATAAGGGTGGGGCCAGAGGCCGGCTCTCAGGCACTGCCTGTGCAAGGCAGGAGCTGGAACACCGAGGTCCCCACGGTGAGGGCACGGAGGGACGTGGCTTGGGCAGGTCACTCGGGGGAGATGATCTCACCCAGCATCCCCTGTGTGGCTGGGGTGGGATGGGGAAGGGTGGGCATTGGTGATCCCATGCTGAGCAAGCCCCGTGCCTCAGTTTCCCTGCGGTAGAAGGGAGCAGACAGGGCAGGATATGGATTTTGGGACTAACCAAAGGCACCAAGAGCCACCACGGCACACCATCGTCACCTCGGTCGCCGAATAGGACAGCCACGTGAAGCCCTGTCCTGACGCACCCTGCCGGCTCCCCCACAAACCCTCCTCTCCTTCCAGCCCCTGTGCCACCATGGTGGGTCTGAAGCCCCCCGAGGTGCCCCCGCCGGCCACCGTGAAGTTCGTGAGCGCGGGGATGGCGGGCTGCATCGCCGACCTGTGCACCTTCCCCCTGGACACGGCCAAGGTGCGCCTGCAGGTACGATCCAAACCCCGGGCAGAGGGAGCAACCTGACCTGGGACTGCCCCACCCGGAGCTGGGCACACCTGGCGGGGAGCAGAGGGTGGGGTGACACAGTGGGCACCCACAGATCCAGGGCGAGGTGAGGATCCCCCGCACGGTCAGCTCAGTGGAGTACCGGGGCGTTCTGGGCACGCTGAGCACCATGGTGAGGACGGAGGGAGCGCGCAGCCTCTACAGCGGGCTGGCCGCCGGGCTGCAGCGCCAGATGAGCTTCGCCTCCATCCGCATCGGCCTCTACGACTCTGTGAAGCAGCTCTACACGCCCAAGGGCGCTGAGAGTGAGTGTCCCCGAATTCCCTGTGCACCCCCTTCCTGAGGCACTGCCCTTTCCAGAGAGGAACTCACCCTGGGGGCACAGCTCCCCGAGATGCCCCTGTGCAGCACCACAGGCCGCTCACCCCGGGGTCCCTGTGGGGCTGGGTGTCCCTGAGGGGCCGGGAGTCCCGATACCCGTCTTCTGCAGACACAAGCATGGCTACGCGGCTCCTGGCCGGCTGCACCACGGGCGCCGTGGCTGTGGCCTGCGCCCAGCCCACCGACGTTGTCAAGGTGCGGTTCCAGGCCAGCGGGGCCCAGTGGGACAGCCCTCGGCGCTACAGCGGCACCGTGGATGCCTACCGCACCATCGCCAGGGAGGAGGGCGTGCGCGGGCTCTGGAGAGGTGCGCCTGGGCAAGGGATTGGCCTGGGAAAGGGATGGAAATGACGATGAGGAAGGGCAGAAGGACGGGGGCAGCCGGGCTGGGGCACCTGCCCAGGATGCTCCAGTCGGGGCTGTGAGCAGCGGTCCCAACGCCACCACCCTCCTTCCCCCAGGGACGCTGCCCAACATCGCCCGCAATGCCATCATCAACTGCGGCGAGCTCGTCACCTACGACCTGCTCAAGGACGCGCTGCTGCGGGCGCAGCTCATGACAGGTGAGCACGGCACAGGGAGGGGACACGGCCGGGCGCCACCCCTGTCCCTGCAGCGTCCAAGCCCCGACTCTGCCCACCCTCAGACAACGTCCCGTGCCACTTCGTGGCCGCCTTCGGCGCCGGGTTCTGTGCCACGGTGGTGGCGTCGCCGGTGGACGTGGTGAAGACGCGGTACATGAACGCCAGCCCCGGGCAGTACCGCAATGCCCTGAGCTGCCTGCTGGCCCTGCTCATGCAGGACGGCCCCGCCGGCCTCTACAAGGGGTGAGTTCAGCTCCTGCGAACCGGCTGCGGTCACTGCCCGGGCCGCGGCACGGAGCCCCAAACACCCCGACCCGCGGGCAGGATCTGGGGGATCCCCGCTCTGGGGATGTCCTCGCACGTCCCCTGAGCCCCGCTTGTGCCGGCACAGCTTCGTCCCGTCCTTCCTGCGGCTGGGCTCCTGGAACGTGGTGATGTTCGTGTCCTACGAGCAGCTGCAGCGTCTGATGGTGCTGGCACGGCCGGCGCTGGCCTGAGCCCCCGGCGCCCCGGGCCGCCCGGCGAGGCTCACATCGATTACATTAATCGCATCCATTCTATTCATTGCCGGAGCGCCGGGGAGCAGCGGAGCCACGGGCCCGGGGAGGGATGCGAAGAACGCGAGGAGGAGGATGCTGCAGGAGGAGAAGCGCGGGAGAACAGAGGCTTTCGGAGAAGAGTTTTGACGGACGGAGGAAAAAATGTTTGTTGGCTTTGCCGCCGGGAAGAGCAGCGCTTCCCGAGGGCGGTGGTGTGTGCAGGCGGGACCAAGCTGAGGGCCAGGGAATTCCCGTTGTTCCTCATTGGCGCTTCCAATAAATCGCCCCTATGGGGTCTGATCACAGCGTGGCTCAGGGTTTCTTTGCCTTTTTGGGGTGTTCAGGGTCATTGTCCAGCTCTACGTGTGACACTAGTCCAGCACATTCTCTATCACTGCCGGTGCACTGAACAACTTCCCACTGATCTTTGATTATTCGGGTCATTGTCACAATCACCAACAGCAGCTCCACCTTCTGCCCTGCCGAGGCAGCAGGTCCTTTACCCACGGCAATCTCTCTAAAGCCTCAAATGGTCTCGTTATAGGACAGTGAAGATGTACATCCTGAGCAGGAGCGGACACAGAATTCCCTTTCCCTGTTTCCCAAGCATAAAACACTGGGAATTGCTTTCTCCCCATGGGTAACTGGCAGGAACAAGGTTCCCTCTGCTGTCACTCCATCTTTAGCACCCTCATTTGTCACAGACACTCAGCTCTATTTCAGGGACTCCCGTCAGACACCTGCTGGCTGTGATCAGAAGCAATTCCCCAGGCGGGTTTTACCCCCGGGAGCAGCAGGAATGACCGAGGACAGCTGCTGTCCCGGGACAAGGCGGCCGGGCTGCGGTTCCGTGCCCAGCCCCGTGCCCGCCCTGTCCCTGTACCGGGATCGGGACAGTTCCCCTGGCTCGGGCAGGGACGGTGCCCTCGGGTGCCGCCGGAGGGGACAGGGGCGCGCAGGGGTCCCCCGGGCGGGTGGCGCCCCCAGGGCCGTGTGTGCTGTGGCACTGCTGCCGGAGCCGCTGCCGGGCGGGACGGGTCTGTGCCGGCACTCGCGGCTCGCTGCGATCGCGTTCCATGGAGCGAAACCCGCGCCGCGCCCCAGCTGCGGTGTGATGGGATGGGCTCCGCTCTCGGGAGGCAGCGGGACGGGGGTCCCTGTGCCACCCCACGGGTCCCAGAGAGAAGCTGCTCCTGTGGCCGAGGAACAGCGGGGAAACTGAACAGTCCTGAGGGAAACCGATGGAAAAACAACTTTGGTTTGGGTTTGGACTTGACATTTTACCCCGGCCCCCACCTGATCCGGGTGTTTTGCCTTAGGGAACAGGAGACAGAAGGGGAAATGGGGAAACAGATAATTTGTTACCCCAAAAGGGACGAGCTTATTTCTGTTAATTCCCGAAACACCTGGAATGATTTGGGTCTGGGAAGCACCTGGGAGCCTCCCTTTGAATCCTGGGTGGAGCCGTGGTTATAAAAGGAGGAAAGGTTGGAGGCAGGGGGGGTTCGGGGGGGAGAGGAGCAGCGCTGCCTCGGGGGTCTGCATCTGGAAGCGGCCACCAGTTTCCTGCTGGGAATCCGGGAAAGAGAACTCGGTGAGAAATGCGAATGCTGCAGCTGGAGCGCTGAGAGGGGAGACTGCAGGGAATGTGTCTGGTGAGTCTCCTCATGCCCCATATCTGATGCTGGGCTGGCACCAGGGCACCTCATTCCCATTGAAACTCTCTTGAAATGCACTTCAATTACAAATTGGGCTACAGAATGCACGTGGGAAGCTTTGTGTCCATAAGGGAATGATCTGGGGCTGTGCAGCCTCTGACCTGCACAAATAACTCCTGCTCCCACAGAAACCTGCTGGCTGTAGGGCAGGAGTGCCAGCAAAGCGGCAGCTCCAGCGCCACCCCAATGAGTGACTGTCCTTGGGGCTCTCGGGGCCGGGAGGGAATGCTGTCCCTGCCCCTCTGGGAAAGCAGGAGCGGGATCAGCGCTGCAGCCGGGTCTGTTCCTGCTCTCTGTCTGCAGGGTGCCCCGGAGGGCTCTGGCTCGGGATAATCTGTGTGTGAGAGCTTCCCGCGCCCGTGCCAAACCCTCTGGGGACAGAACGTGCCCAAAAGCTCCATTAACCCTTTCTCTGTGTGTGAGAGCTTCCCGCACCCGTGCCAAACCCTCTGGGGACAGAACGTGCCCAAAAGCTCCATTAACCCTTTCTCTGTGTGTGAGAGCTTCCCGCGCCCGTGCCAAACCCCTCTGGGGACAGAACGTGCCCAAAAGCTCCATTAACCCTTTCTCTGTGTGTGAGAGCTTCCCGCGCCCGTGCCAAACCCTCTGGGGACAGAACGTGCCCAAAAGCTCCATTAACCCTTTCTCTGTGTGTGAGAGCTTCCCGCGCCCGTGCCAAACCCTCTGGGGACAGAACGTGCCCAAAAGCTCCATTAACCCTTTCCCTGTGTGTGAGAGCTTCCCGTGCCCGTGCCAAACCCCTCTGGGGACAGAACGTGCCCAAAAGCTCCATTAACCCTTTCTCTGTGTGTGAGAGCTTCCCGCGCCCGTGCCAAACCCTCTGGGGACAGAACGTGCCCAAAAGCTTCATTAACCCTTTCTCTGTGTGTGAGAGCTTCCCGCGCCCGTGCCAAACCCTCTGGGGACAGAACGTGCCCAAAAGCTCCATTAACCCTTTCTCTGTGTGTGAGAGCTTCCCGTGCCCGTGCCAAACCCTCTGGGGACAGAACCTGCCCAAAAGCTCCATTAACCCTTTCTCTGTGTGTGAGAGCTTCCCGCGCCCGTGCCAAACCCCTCTGGGGACAGAACGTGCCCAAAAGCTCCATTAACCCTTTCTCTGTGTGTGAGACCTTCCCGTGCGTGTGCCAAACCCTCTGGGGACAGAACGTGCCCAAAAGCTCCATTAACCCTTTCTCTGTGTGTGAGAGCTTCCCGTGCCCGTGCCAAACCCCTCTGGGACAGAACGTGCCCAAAAGCTCCATTAACCCTTTCTCTGTGTGTGAGACCTTCCCGTGCCCGTGCCAAACCCTCTGGGGACAGAACGTGCCCAAAAGCTCCATTAACCCTTTCTCTGTGTGTGAGAGCTTCCCGTGCCAAACCCTCTGGGGACAGAACGTGCCCAAAAGCTCCATTAACCCTTTCCCTTCTGCTGGCAGGGCAGCGTGTGAGCCCAGGCCCTCCTCCCTGGAGCAGGGACAGCTGAGGATGAGCCCCAGGGACTTAGCCATCAGAGCAGGTGAGGATGGATCTCTTTGTGCTTGGCAATTGCTTTTTTTGGCTTTAATGTCACTGCAGGGCTCCTCCAGCCCCTGTGCCCTGCAGCAGCACCCACAGCCCCTGGGCTGGCCAGGGAACAGCTCTGGGAGGGAAATGGATGTGCAGGAAATTTCCAGAGTTTGACAGAAGGATCACATAGTGTGGATCTGTATGGAAATTCTGAGATAAGAAATGCTGACTTAGAAATGCCACGGAATAGGACAGACATTGCTGAGAGAGAACTGGAGCTAGAAACAAGTTTTAAAGGATGACTTTGTAAATAAGACTGGATACCTTAGAGAAATAGAACTATGAAAGATGCATTGTAATAAGATTCACAAGGGGTAATTTAGATGATTGGCTTTAAGGCATTTACAGCATGGTGTGGCAAAAGCTGACAGGCCAAGAAACACTTACAGTGTATTGGAATCAGGAAATAGTTGGCTGCTGATTGTGATGGTGAATTCTAACATCTGTATTGTCTCACCCTTCACATGAGACTGAACATGGGATCAAAGTTTTTAAAATGCCTCTCAGTTGCCCCATGTCTGGGTCAAAAAGGAGCATAATCTGATAAACTGGAGCTTTGTGTGAGGAAGATTTATCAGATTCCTCCCAACCTTCTCTGGGGTTTTTGTGCCAAAGGGGCTCTGACCCCAGAGCCACACAGGGTGTCTGTGCCTGCATAAGTGTCAGTGACATTTGCCAAGTCTGGCAGGAAAGCAGAACCATCCTGGGGTTGTTTGGCCAGAGATGGAACATGGAGATGTCTGTGCCAGCAGGGTGTGAGTGCTGCCAGCCTGGGCTCTGTGCTGCCTCTGTCCCTCAGCAGGCAGGGCAAGGGGGGAAGCTGCAGCTGAGGCAATTTTGGCTGTTTCACACTGCTTGGGCCAGACCTGGCAGCACTGGAAGAACAGCTTTCCTCCTCCTTTCTGTCCATCCCTGAGCAGAACATTGAGATGGTGCTGCACTGAGCCCTCTCTTTTGTGGGCTGTTGTTTGGTTGGTTTGTTTGGGTTTTTTCTGTTTTTAATGTATTTCTAAGCGGTGCAGTGAGGAGCAAGGCGCTGGTTACATGATTTCTGACTGACACATCACAGAAATGGGCACAGGTGAGTGCATGTGCTTCCTGGCACATCCAGTGCGCAATCCTGAGTGAGGATTTCCAGCCCCAGCCGCCCGTGGCACAGCTCCTCACTGCTCAGTCACTGTGAACAGCTCCCTCCTTTCCTGGGCACATCCCTGGAGTGGGAGCAGAGTCCCCTGACCCTGCAGGAATTCCCTGCTCCTCTGGAGAGGGGTGAGGCCAGAGCTTGGGGGCAAAGGACAGCAGCCAAACCAGGGCCATTGTGTCCTTGATGCATCCAGGACAGCGTGTTTGCCTTGTTCCCAGCACTGGTGAATCTGAACAAGATTTATTTTTGACAAGATTGCCTGTTCCCTCACTTCTCCAGCTCTCCCCCACACCTGGCTCTGCAGCTGTAGCTCACCCTGCCCTGGCTGTGGCTGATAAAATATCATTTTTGTAGCAGCAATCCATTCTTTTAAAGAGCACAGAGTGTACAGTACAGCAGAGACTTTGGGAAATCCATCCAAATGAGGGACTCCCTTCCTGCTGTCCCTGTAGCTCTCCTTCCTGCTTTCACCTGGGCTGGCAGGATGGGCAGGGCCCATATTTATCACATGAAAGTGCTGTTACTGAATTTGTCCAGAAGCTCTGATTGCAGACACTCATTTTCTGACAGTAAACATTTTCATTTTGCCTTTCCCCTGTTGTTCCCAGGTGCTGCCCAGGCTGTCTCCCTGTGCTCCCAGGAGGAAGGGCAGCCCCTGCCTGGCCTGCCCAGCCCAGCTGGATGGCACAGGGCTGTGTGGCCTGGCAGGGCAGGAACAGCTGGCTGTGCTCTGGAGTGCCTTGGAACCTTGCCCTGGCAGCTTTGGAGGGGTTTCTCTTTGGGATTGCTTGTGAGGCACCCTCCCTTTGTACAAAGCCCAGTGCTAAAGGACTGACAAGTGAGATGGGAGATAAAAATGGTTCTGTTCAAATGAGGCAAAGATTGCAATAAGAAAAATGAGCTTCCTTTTAATGTCTGAAATGGTTAGGAATAGAAATGCTGGCAAAGGGCACTGATATGTTTGAATTGGTGTCACCTCTCATGGATAAAACCCCATAGTGAGCCCTCAGAGCAGAAGTGTGAAAGCTGGATCCTTTGACTTCCACAGTGCAATAATTTTCTTTTCCTCCTCTCTTTCAGGCCAGGACAAATCACCAACCTCCTGCCACCTTTGCCAAAAGCTTTGGTGTTTGAGCAGCCCCAGGCAAGAGGCCCCAGCACAGGCTCTGCCCTGGAGGGCTCAGGCCCTGCCCTGCTGTGGGTGAGTCAGGGGCACACAGGGCTCCTCTTGTCCTCTGGGCTGCATTCACTGCCTGGGGATGCCATTGCTGCCAGCCCAGCCTGGGACTGCTCACAGGGGCCAGGGTGAGGGAAGGGACCAGGATCCGACTCCATGGGTCACAGGGCTGATTTATTATTTTATGGTATGTATCACATTAAACTATACTGAAAGAATAGAAGAAAGGATCTCATCAGCAGGCCAGCTAAGAGTAGAAAAGGAAGGAATGAATAACAAAGGCTTGTGGCTGGCACAGAGAGTGTGAGCCAGCTGAGTGTGATTGGCCATTAATTAGAAACAACCACATGAGACCAATCACAGACGCTCCTGTTGCATCCCACAGCAGCAGATAACCATTGTTTGCATTTTGTTCCTGAGGCCTCTCAGCTTCTCAGGAGGAAAAATTCTAAGGAAAGGATTTTTCCTAAAAGATGTCTGTGACACAGCCCCAGCCCTGTGTTCTGGCAGAGACACAGAGACAGCCCTGCCCAGAGCCACCATTGTCAGCAACCAGGGCATGGCACTGGCTGTGGGTGAGAAGGGTTTATTGCTCACACCAACATCAGCCTCAGTGCCCTGGCTCTGGGTGAGAAGGGTTTATTGCTCACACCAACATCAGCCTCAGTGCCCTGGCTCTGGGTGAGAAGGGTTTATTGCTCAGATGAACATCAGCCTCAGAGGCCAGGAGACTTTACAAGAGTAAGTAGTTTGCTACAGTTCAAGAGTTTCTTCATTACAAGGCAATTTATAACTTTCTAACCCACAGACAGCTGCCACAGGGTTTATTTTGCTTTTCTAACCTATGACCTTTACTTAATTCTGCTGCACTGTGCACACTTTTGCTCAATAGGCTTGTCTCACTTGCACACAGATGCTTCTAATTCTAAACTCTGTTTACTTACAACCCCACCCTCACATTATAAACCCTTCACCACCTCACCTTCACAGTTCCTCACTTACTTAAGGCATGCTCTTTCTTACAACCACACAAACATAATTATTTTATGTATTATTTTTCTGTTAATGCCTGTGTATTGTATTTTTACATCAATCCAAGCTTCTTCCCAGACTGCAGATCAAATCATTTGGTGTCTCTGGAAGTTTCTGGTTTTCCAATTCCCACATCTCCCCTCTCTCTCTGTATTAAGAAATTTTTATTAATAGATTTGTTAAGTATTGGTTGTATATATTAATGTAAATAAGGTGTTATTATTATTAGCAGTAGCATTATAATAACTAAAATGACTTTAAAATATAAAATTGTTATATTTGTTAATTATAGTGTTAAATTCTATTTATTAAATTTAGTTAGGTTTTATTATTTATTCTTATTTTTTATATTTTTTAAAAGTTGTATAATTTTATAAATAGATTGTGAGTTATTAGATACAGTTATAGAATATATTTCATTAATTTTTTTATATTTATGTTTGTGCATTAATAAAAGAAAAATTGTTGTTTTCTTTTGTCAAACTGCATGTTTAATACTTTTGATATCTGTTAAAAGTTATTTCATGTAAAGGATGTAGTGTTAGATTGCTTATTTAGATAATATTTTAATTTATTTAATCATTTTAGTGTTGTTGAAGTAATAGGTGGCATAAAAAGTGATTTGTTGTGTTAAGTTTCAAGGTTTAAAAATATTTTTATATTTTGATTAGTATTGATGGATAAAATATTTTTTATATTTTGTATTGGTAATTATTTTTATATTAAGAGTTAGTAATGTACTTTTTCATTATATGGATTATTTATAATTGGTATATTGATTAGGTAAGTAAAGAATGGATTTTTTTGAGTAGTGATAGATAAATACAAAGTATTTAAACTTGGAACTTTAGTTAAATTTACTTAAATGGTTGTTTTAGATTGGTTAATTGGTAAAGTTGTATATTTAAAAGTAAATAAACTAAAGAGAGTAGAAGTGTAACATTTGATTGAATTTCATATTTTGAAGTTACTATTTAATAAGAACTTTATAATAGTCTTGATTTTTATATTTATAAAGAAACTTAAAATTTCTAGTTTATTGTGGGTGTAATACAAGATGTTACGTGTAAGTTAGAATTTTTGTGTAATTTACATTTGTATTTACACTGGTTTTTTATTGGTGGAGTGGTCAATGTGTTTTTTGTGTGATGTTGTTTTGTTTTTATTGAAACTTTACCTGGGTTTTTGTACCTGCTGAGATGTAAGTAAACTTTGTTTGGATATGAGAAATAAAGTGCTGATAAATTTTGTTTTATAAAATTGTATAGAGATTTGTAAGGTAATTATATAAGTTATAATAATTTTTTGTTATAAGTATGAAGAAATATTAGAGTAAAATTATGTATGTAGTAAAGAAAAATAATTAGGAATTATTTATAGAACATAGATATAATTAGTAACACATGTGTAATTATATAATTATTAAGTATTAAAATATTGTATATTATTTTAGAGTTTCTAACAGTTGATAAATTTAAAATTAGTGGAAGGTTACATAATAGTTAAAAATAGGTTTAGTTGTTATATTGATAAAGTTAAATTGTTAAGTTAAAACTATTTGAAATTTATTTTTGATATAGCAAATATGTGGGATTGTTGTTAATTATTTTATTTCAGCAAAGTTAGGGTTTGATTATAGTTTAAATTGTAATTGGTGCATGTCACTTAATACATTTTTATGCAATGTTTTTAAAAATAGTAGTTATGAGTAAAATTTTTAGGCCTCAAGATTAATTAAATTATTTAATAATTGGGTTTTTAAAAGTATTTTTAGAATATAGATGTTTTGAATATAATAAACTTATTTTTTAAAGATTTGAAAGTGGTTAAAGACAGGATTGTGAATTTGGATTTAGATATTGAGAGTGTGAGGGTGGAGGAAATGTAGTTGTAGGGGAGAGGCTGAATACTTAGTATGAAACTTAGAAAAATAAATTAATGTTGTATTTGGATTTTTTATAGAAGTCTTTATGTAATAATAACTGAGGAAAGTTATAAGATTAATACTTTGGAGGAGGTTTTTAATAAAGTTTTTTTTTTTAACTTTGAAAAATATTTAAAATTATGAGACATTATTAGGTTAAATGACAGGGTTAGTGTAGAGATTAGTTAGGGAGTTAACTTAGTTTCAGAGATGTATAAGTAGTTAGAGAATAAAAGAGTGAGATTTTGAAATTATGTGGTTTTGGTAATTATATAAAGAGATGGTAAAGTATGTGAAAGTCGGTTGTAAATGTTATAATAATGTTTTATAATTAGTGTTTATTGTAAAATTAATAACTTACTATAACTAGGCTATTAGTAGTAAGTGTTTGGAGAAGTTAAGGTAACTTTGAAAATATTTATACATTAGGTAAATAGAATAAAAATCTTAAAATCATGTGATATTAATAGTAATTGCTATTTTTTGTGCTATTTATAAAAGATAAAAACTAGAGATTGTAATGAAGAATAGCATTTTTTATTAAATGGATGACTTAATAAACTAGGTTTTTTTACTTATGAGTAGGTGTTTGTTAGACTTTTATTGTAGTTGTTTTAATTGGAGTTGTTTTACTTTTTTAACAAAATTAACTATATGCTTTATAGTTTAGATAAATGATTTTTAATACAACTTAGGATAAGTTCTATTAAATAATATTTAATTTTAGAAATAATTAATTATGATAGTAAGGAATAATAAACCTAACTTTAATAGAACATTACAGTGATAAAATTAAATTTAAGACTATTTAGACTTAAATGTAGTGAAATTGAATTTTCTTTGATTTTATTAATACTTGACTTATTGAAGGTTGTTAGTTATAAATATTGAAGCTTTTGAAGTATTTTGGTTTTGGAGAAACTTCAGTTTGTTGAACTATTATTATTACATATATCTTTACATTGTAGTTTTGTTTATTGGGAGTTCTGTGTCTTACTAAGATATTTTCATTTATGTTATATTTAGAATGGTAACGATTTGTATAATGGGTTTTTTTGTATTTACGATATTGATTAGATTGTTTTGGGTTTTTTTGTGGGCTTTGAGTAATATTTACTTATGGGTTCGGGTTTTTTATATTTGAAGAATTTTTAATTGTTTTTGTAACTTTTTAAAGAGTTTTTGATTTAGAATTTGAAGAGTATTTAGTGTTTGGAGGAAATAAACTCAGGGGGTTTTTTGGATATGGCTGAGTTGTATTTTTAATGTTATTAAGGTCTACTTTTGGTACATTAGTTTGATTTTTTTGTTTGGTTGTGGGGAGGGTATCTTGTGTAAGCCTGTGACTGGTATTAGGACTTTTTGTCTAATGTTTTATGAGTCTGTTAAGAAAGATGTGTTGTTTGAAGTTTTATAAAATCTACTGAGAATCAGTTAAAATCAAGGAAGAAACATTATGGTAATTGAAGTGTGTTGTGTTTAAAGACTTCTAAATCTTTTTTAATAACTTGAAATAAGGTGAGCTCAATCTACTTTTTCTGCCCCCATGAATGGCATGACCTGCTCATGATTCACTCAAGCAAAATCAAGAGCAAATGTTGGCTGGGCTTTAAGAACCTGAAATAACTTATAAGCAAAATAAATCACATTTTTTCACCTGTGTTTTGTTTTTTTTTCAGATGCTGGACTTACCTCTGTGGACGTGCGCTGAGCTCTCACTGCAGGAACCCGTCAGGCCTCGGTGGCTGTGAGTTCATGTTCTTCTCACTGGGGAGTTGGAAATAATTAATTAATTGCAGAATTAATTAAATTAATAAACCCTTTCCCCTTTTGTGCCCCACTGTGTGGGACAAGGGCAGAGAGAGCGAGCAGAGGAGCGGCCGGGCCTGGAGAGGGGCAGGAGAAAGGCAGAGGGACCTTCCCTGGTGTCACCAGGGCACTGTGGGGAACAGAAGGGACACCGTGAGGGCAAGGGCAGGTGAGGAGGGGACAGCTTGGGGCCAAACCCGGGTTCACCTGCAGGCAAATGAGTCAGGGATGTTTTGGAGGGAAGAGCTGAGGGGATGAGTCTGCCCAGCTCGGCCCAAGGGGGAGCAGAGGTGAAGGCCAATCCAAAGCGCCAGCCCTGCTCAACCCCAGAGTCCCAGAATAAATTCTACAAACCGCCCATTGAGGGACTAAAAATACATAAAAACAGACCCAGGAGCAAACCAGAAGGTTCCTGGGAATCCCATTACAGTGTTGTCACAGCCTTTTTAACAGGTTTTTCATCACAACACTGCATTTCTTATTGGGATCGTTCACTCTGTGGGCTGTGGGGTTTTTGGGCCTGAGCTCCCTCACGGCGGCCCTGACACCCTCAGGAGCTGGGAGAGAAAGCAGAGTCAGGGCTGCTGGCAGGGCAGGGGGTTCTACCCCAGAGCAGACCCAGCAGCGGTCCCCCAGCCTGGCCAGGAGGGATCTGCCCTGGCTTCTGCAGGAAAGGAATGTTCCCAGCTGATTCAGCCGGCATTGCAGCGGCCTCACCTCCCGATTCAGGTGACATTGCAGCGGCCTCACCTCCCGATTCAGCCGGCATTCCAGCGGCCTCACCTCCCGATCCAGGTGACATTGCAGCGGCCTCATCTCCCGGCACTGCCCCATGCCGCTCCCACCCCTCCTGCTCCTAGCTCCTGCCCGTTCTGAGGGGAATTTGTCCCACCAGCAGCAGGAGAAGGACGCCAGCTGCCACCCTGGAACTTGGATTGTCCCTTTGGGGAATGCTGGCTGCTAGGATTTAGAGCATTCCATGTATTTGGCTGCTGAAATTTCCCAGCCCAGGAGTTTTAGCTGACAGGGCAGCATAGAGATTGCTCTCTATGTGGTGCCTGGATTTGGGGTTTGGTATCAGCTTGGCTAGTTCATATGAGTTATACCCACAGCCCCACATTCCCTGATGAATTCCTGCTGGAATAACCTGACAGCACCTCATGGAGAGTGGAAATTCCCACACAGAGCTACCACTTTTACACCAGCTGTGTCAGGAGCCAGCAGAGGTTCCAGGGAAGCTGAGTGGGATCAGGACAAGGACAGGTCTATACTCCATAGAACTTGCTGTTTAAAACCCTCATCCCCCGGCTCCACTGATGTCCCTGGGGTCACTGGACAAAGTTCCCTGGAACCCAGCTGATTTCACCCCCCACCCCTGGAGCTCGAGCTCCCGTTGATGTTTTAAAGCAGGACAAGGCAGTGGCTGGATGCACTCCCAGCCTGTGCTGAGGCAGCACACCTCTCCCTGAAGAAGCCTAGCTCCTTTCAGAGCTTCAGCAGCAGCCTCTGCACATTTTTACCCCTCATGAAAGGGATGCACGCCCCTGCCTTCAGCACACCTCCAGTGGGACCCACCTGCAAAAGTTTTCCTTCACTTCTGCGCTTCAGCTGACTCCCTGGGAAGTTCCAAACTTCATCCCGCTTGAACCTCTGATTTTGAGGCATCTCCCAGGTATACTGCTTGAGATTCAATATCTGTGAAGAAAGATGGCTTTGGTGTTAGTGCTGCTGAGGAGCAATGGCCTCAGGCTGGAAAGGAGAGAGAAGATTTGGGGTGGCTGAGACATACCTGGGAGCTGTGTAGGAGCTCTGGGAGGTCAGAAACGGGAACTGCTGTCTGAGCCCCTCTGCAAACGGTCCGTGCCTCCATTCCAGGCAATGCCCGCTGCTCCTTGGGGTCCTTCTGGGCTGTCGGTGACCGCGGCGCTGCCGGGCCGGGCTCGGTGTCCCCGCGGGGCTGAGGAGCAGCGCCGTGTCCGCCAGGGGGCGCCCTGCGGGACGGGCAGCGGCGCTGAGGGAGCGACGGGGCCCGGGGGGTCCCGGGGCTGCCATAGGCGGTTCCCCTGCCCTACCCGTTTCCAGCCGTGATCCAGCAGCTGCTCCAGGGAAGCGCCGTCTTCCTGGCGGCCCGGCACCATCATCGCCCCGGGATGCAGAGCCCCGGCGGGACCCTAGACCTGCGCCGGCTGGGGCAGGAGCGGCAGTGCCAGGCTCGGTCCCAGCGCCCGTCCCGGAGCGGCTCTTCCTACCTGCAGCGATATCAGTCCCGATGTCAGCCCCAGTCCCGCCTCGACCATCCAGCCCCGACGGGACCCCGCAATGGCCGCAGCCGGAGTGGCAGCGCCGGGCTCGGTCCCAGCGTCTGTCCTGGAGCGGATCTTCCCCCCCTGCAGCGATGTCGGTCCGATCCCGGGCTCAGTCGCGCCTCAACCATCCAGCACTAGCACCCACACCCTGCCCGCCTCCCACAGCAGACACCGGCAGAACCAGAACCCGAGCCCCCAGACCCAAATACCGATCCCAGTCTCACCTAGCACCCACACCCTCCCCGCCTCCCACAGCAGACACTGGCAGGACCAGGACCCGAGCCCCCGAACCCAGACACCGATCCCGGTCTTACCTGAGCACCTCGGGCCCCACGCAGCACCAGCAGCACCCCCTGATCCGGATCTCCTGTAGCGCTCCGACCGTCGCTCCCGCAGCATCCCGAGCCGAACATCCCCCGAAGGAAGCGGGACAGACGCGGATTGGCCGGCTTTTATGGGCGGGAGGGGGGGCGGGGGGGAGGCGGGGCCCCGGGGGCGGGGCCGGCACAGGTGCGAGGGGCGGGGTCTGCACAGGTGTGAGCGATCCCAGTGCGGCTGCGCGGGGCGGAGCCTTGGGGGATTTAAGGCGCGGGGAGGGCCCGGCGGAGCCATTTGCTCCTCGGCGTTCGGTGGGGTAGGTTGCAGTCGGTCGGCGCTCTATATCTCTGTTTCTCTTTATTTTCTTCAGCGTTTCTTTTGTTCAGTGTTTCTGTTTCTCTACACCTCTCCTTGCTCCCCTCCCTTCCTCCCCTCCCCCACCCCCCCACACCCACCCCCCCCCAAACCCCCCCCCTCCCTCTCCCCCCTAGCCCTCCCCTCCCTCCCCCCCTACGGCCGCCCCCCGCCCCTCGCTCCCATCCCACCTCCCTATTCCCTCACTCACCCCTACCCTGCTCATCCCTACCTAACCCTACCCTATTCCTCTATCCTCCCCCTTCCCTCCCTACCCTGCCTTCCCCCCTGCCCCGTCCCCTGCTGCCCTGCGCACCCCGACCTCTCCCCGCCTTCCCCTCACGTACCCCCGCTCCCCTATTCTCGTTCTGTATTCCTCCCTTTCCTTCTCTCCTCGCAGCCGCGGGGCGCGGGGTGCCGGGCAATAATAAAGCCCTGAGGGCCGGAGCCCGGCGCCCCCGCCCTCGCTGGGGTCACCACACGGGGCCGGAGCCGCTCTGCGGGTCCCCCCATTGCAGTTCAATGCACCGCCCCACACCGCCGGGGTTCCGGCTGTCCCTACATCACACTGGGGGGCCCTGGGGTGGGGGTTACAGCGGCCCCCTCGTTAGGAGGGGGTCCTTGGGGGGTGGTGGGGGGGTTAGGAAGGGCCCCCTCATTAGGAGGGGGTCCTTGGGGGGGTAGGTAGGTAGGTAGGGCCCCCTCCGGAGGAGGGGGTCCCGGGGGGGGCGGGGCGGGCCCCCTCCGGAGGGGGGGGGGTCCGGGGGAGGGGGGCGGGGCGGAGGGGGGCATTACCCCCTCCTGGCCCCGCCCCTTCCCCCCGGGCCCCCCTCCTCCGGACGGGGTCCCCGCCCGGCCCCCTCCCGGGGACCCCCTCCTCCGGACCGGGGCCCGGGGGGGGAGGGGGGGCGGGTGGGGTGGGGGGGCCGGACGGGGCGGGCCGTTCGTGTGTGTGTTTTGTTTTACACGTGTACGTATGTGTCACCGCGCAGAGTGACGTGCCCCCCTCTGCTTCCCCCCCACCCCACCCGCCCCCCCTCCCCCCCCCCGGGCCCCGGTCCGGAGGAGGGGGTCCCCGGGAGGGGGCCGGGCCGAGACCCCGTCCGGAGGAGGGGGCCCGGGGGAGGGGGGCGGGCCAGGAGGGGGGAATGCCCCCCCTCCGCCCCGCCCCCCTCCCCCGGGGGCCCCCTCCCCCGGAGGGGGCCCGCCCCGCCCCCCCCGGGCCCCCCTCCTCCGGAGGGGGCCCTACCTACCTACCCCCCCAAGGACCCCCTCCTAATGAGGGGGCCCTTCCTAACCCCCCCACCACCCCCCAAGGACCTCCTCCTAATGAGGGGGCCCCTTCCTAACCCCCCACCAAGGACCCCCTCCTAATGAGGGGGCTCCTTCCTAACCCCCCCTCAGGACCCCCTCCTAATGAGGGTGTCCCCCACCCCGGGACCCCCGCCAAACAAGGGGGGCCCCAAACCCGACCCCCCATCCCGGGACCCCCTCCAAACGAGGGGCCCCCGTGGGATGGGGGAAGCGGAGCCCCGGCGGCGCCCCCTGCGTTCAACCGTGGAACTGCATGGGGACACCAGCGGGGCTCCAGCGGGGCCGGGGGCGCCGGACTCCGGCCCTCTGGGCTTTATTGTTGTCCGGCACCCCCAGCCCCGCGGCTGAGGGGAAAGAAGGAACGGAGAGAACGGGAAGAGAGGAGGGATAGCAGGGAGGAAAGCGAAAGGGAAGGGAAAGGAAAGGCTGTGAAGGGACAGAGGGACAGCGGACAGAGAAGGGAGAGGGGGAATAGAAAGGAGTAGAGGGAAGAGGAGGGGAGGGTCTGGGGGACAAAGAAGAATACGGGGAGGAGAAGCAAGAGTAGAGGAGGGGACAGGAGGGGAGGCCGAAAGGGGAGGAGAGGAAAGGGGGGAAGAGAGAGAAGGAGAATACAGAGAGGAAAAGGAACGGCAGAGGGGGAGACAGCAGGGGAGGCCGAAAGAGGAGGGAAAAGGAGGAGAGAGGAGATAAAAGGGGGGGAGAGAGAAAAGCAGAGAAAGAAGGGGAATACAAGCAGGAGAAAGGAAAGGTAGAGGAGGGAACAGGAGAGGAGAAAAAGCTGCGGAGCGGGGACGAGAGGCACCCGTCCGCAGCGTGCTCCGAGTGAGCAAATGGCGGTTAACGAGATTACCGGATCTTAAATAACCTCGGCCCCGCCCCGCGCAGCCGCGCTGGGGTCCCGCACACCTGAGCCGGTCCCGGGCCCAACCACGCACACCTGAGCCGGAGGCGGGACCCGCCCCTGAAGCTCCGCCCTGGCCCCGCCTCACGTAGCCCCGGCCCCGCCTTCACGTAGCTCTGGCCCCGCCCCCGAGCCCCGCCTTCACGTAGCTCTGGCCCCGCCCTGGCTCCGCCTCACGGAACTCTGGCCCCGCCCCTGGCCCCGCCTCACGGAGCCCCGGGCCCGCCCCGAGTCCGCCCCGCCCTACCCGGGTTGGGGGCGGGGTCATCGCTCGCGGCCCCGCCCGTGTCCCCCACACCGGTCCCGCCCCTGCCCCTCACACCGGCCCCGCCCGTGTCCCTCACACCGGCCCCGCCCGTGTCCCTCACACCGGTCCCGCCCCTGCCCCTCACACCGGCCCCGCCCGTGTCCCTCACACCGGCCCGGCCCGTGTCCCTCACACCGGCCCCGCCCGTGTCCCCCACACCGGCCCCGCCCGTGTCCCCTACACCGGCCCCGCCCGTGTCCCGCATACCGGTCCCGCCCGTGTCCCCTACACCGGCCCGGCCCGTGTCCCTCAGACCGGCCCGGCCCGTGTCTCGCATACCGGCCCGGCCCGTGTCCCCCGACCGGCCCCGCCCGTGTCCCCCACACCGGCCCCGCCCGTCGCACCGGCCCGAACCGGGGCTGCTCCCGGCCCTGCGCGGAGCCCCGAGCGCTGAGGCGGGGCCGGGGATGGGGCCGCGGTTCTGGCTCGGCTCCTGTCGCTGTCGGCTGCCGGGGGGTCCCGAGCGGTGCCGCCTCTCCCGCGGCGGGCGCGGTGTGGGCCGGGGATCGGGGCCGGGATGGCCGTGGGCGGCGGGAGCTCCAGAGCGGAGAGGCTCCACACGGACGGAACCGGGAACTGGCCGGGGCAGGGGGAGTCCCCATGCCGGCACCAGGACCCCCAGACCCCGCCGCTCCCCCGGTGCCGCGGAATCATTTCCCAGTGTAGGCCGAGGAGTCTTTATGAGAAAACTCAAGGATACAGGATCTGAGGGGAGGGGAGAGATTCTGGTATAAATTCAAAACACATTGTAAAAACTAAATCTATGGAACAGCCCGTGTCCTCTCCCAGCCTGGTTTCTGTGTGCTCGTCTGTGACTCCAACTGCTCCGATGGGATTTTCAGCCTGTGGGGCTGTAATGCCTTGCCCGGTGCTAAGGACGACAGGAAGCAATGGGAAAACCCTCGGGATCAGGCCGTGGAGCCTCTCAGTAGCCGTGTCCCAAAAGGCTGGCAGTGCCCAGCGCCTCTGGCTGCAATTTGAGGGGTCCCAGCACAGGCCCCCAGCACAGGGCCCCTTGCTTCCCCAAGTTCCTTTAGCCAGGATGATTTTTGGGCTAGGGGCACCCAAAGCCAGCAGAACTGGCCTTAACCACTTTTTGTGGGACCTCTGCTCTCTCTTCCTCACCAAATTCCCTCTGTCAAAAGCCATCCCCTCAGTCTCTGCAAGGAATTGGGCTTGGATTTCCCAATCCAGCAGGGCAGAAATGCTGCTGTCCTTATTGTATATCCTAATTGCAGTAATCGCTTAAGAAATAATTGAAAGGAATTAAAGGAATGAAGAGAAAACAAGTAAGAGCTGCCAGCTCCAACTAAGGGATGCTCAAACCCCTTATCAATAATTTGCTTTAATTAACCAACTCAAAGTCATTGACACCACATTGATACAGTATGACTCTTTTTACTGGAGTTACAGATAAATATTCCAGAATGTAAAAACCTTTATAAACCCAGAAACTCTTTTAAGAGATAGACAGTGTACAGCTGCAGAGAGTCTTGGGATTCAGGAGAAAAATCCCCAAGTTCTCAGTCTTTAGCATCTTCCACTCTGTGGTCACTGACAGCAAACGTGGCTTCAGCCTCAGGAAGGCACGGGGAGTCAGGGGTTTCACAGATCCTGGTGTCACCTCAGCCTTTCAGCAGGCATTGTCTGCAGGGAGAGGGAACAAACGGGTCAGAATGGACAGCCTAATTCCAGAAAATCATCCCAATCCATACAGCACTGGGCAGAGCTGTAAGAACTTGCCAAAGGTTCATTTCCCTGAGGACTGAGGGCTCCAAGCTAAAGGCACAGGCTGGACCTGCCATGGACAGACTACGGGAAGCCCAGAAGGAAAAGCTACTGGGCCAATTCCATCAAACATTCCAAAATCAGGCTCCTCACCTGGTGGTGGAAGCACATCTTCTCTCCTGTGGCTTTTTGGGATCTGCAGTGAACTGCAGGGGAAAAAACCAAAACCCAAGTATCTCCCACGACTGGAACAGAACAGTGGGGAAAAGGATGGAGGGGCAGCTCCTGGGGTGAATAACTGGGATCCAACCCCTCCAAACCCATGGAAGCAGAGGCTGAGGGACAGAGCCCTTGGGCCCAGTTTGGGATTCACAGGAAAACTGCTGGGTTTGACTTTGGCAGCAAAGCCCAGCTGGTTATCACCTCACCACCAGGTACAGCAGCAGCACCCACAGGGACCTGGCCAGGTGTGTGTGCCTGGCACAGGGCTCCCCAGTGCCTGGGAATCTCTGTGCCACAGGGCACTGGCCATTACAACAGCTCCTACCTGTCCTTTCACAAGGCAAGATGGTTTTTCCATACAGCAAATGTTTTTTGAATTAAGAAGACAACACTACACTCAACTGGAGAAGAAAAAAAGTGAGATCTGTTAAATTTTCCTAAGGCAGACAAAAAAATCCCCAAATTAAAAAAAAAAAAAAAACCAAAACACAAAAAAACCCCAACAACAACAACAACAATGAAAAATCCCAACATATTAAACATATTTCAAGAGAGTTTAAATCAGAATGAGGCAACTTGGAAAGCCTGAAAAGCTGCAATGCTGCAAAAATTTAATGCTGCATAAAAAGCCTTTTCTTACATCACATTTTAGCCCCAAACTTGCAAAAAACCCTGCCAAACTCACAATTCACCACATATAGTTATTGAGCCATTCCTGTCTTTGAGCATGAGTCAAGCTAAAGCTATGGAGATAAGAAAAACTCAGTGCTGTTCCTTTGGAAATCACAGAATCACAGGGAGGTTTTTCATTAGCTTAGGAAAATGCCCACCCAGTTCGGTAGATACTGAATAGCAGGGAAGTCAGGAGATCAATGTTTTGCTTCCAGAGACAAAAACTTAAATAAGTATTTACATGAAACCAGCAGTCTACAGATTGTCTGATCAGAAGTGTTTATTAAGAAAAAAATCCCTGGGGTTTGCTCTTGAGGGACACAAGAGGAGCTCCTGGGCTGGGACACAGCCTCGGTCGGCCCTGCTCCCCCCTGCACAGGGCACCCACGCTCCCAGCTCTTCCACAGCCTGTGCTGGGATCCCAGGGGATGGCAGGGATCCCCTGTGCCCTGCTCCTGCAGCTCCTGTCAGACCTGCCTGCGCAGGGCAGCCACACGCGACTCCACCGTGCCCAGCCTTGTCTCCAGAGCCTTGAGCAGCATGTCCACCTGCAAAAGGACAGCTGTGGGTCACACACACACACACAGAGCACGTGTGGGTGTCAGAAAGGGCTCCAGCCTCATCTCACATCACCAATTATCTTCATTTGACTCTTTCCCTGCTCATTTCCTCCTGTGAAAGCTCACCCAGCCCTAACACTCACTGTCCACTTTTTCCAGCCCTGGTGTCAGAGCCACACACTCAGCTTCTGCTGGATGCCCTTCAGTTTCCAACTTCCTTACACTATTTGCTCCCAGCTCTTCCTACCTGCAGTCACCAGATTTTAGAAGAGCAAAACATCAACCTGATTTATGATGTTATGTTTCAATGCAAAGCTACAGCAAAAGCATTCAGTCCATTTGCAAAAAAGACAAAAGAAACACGACTAAAAGTTAAGTGAAGATCTGGAGAAGTGAATCAGAACTAACTAGAAACAACATATCAAATTACTGAGACATAAACAGGAACCTAATGCTGTGCTTGATAGACAGAAAATGCTAATTACCATGAAAATTGAAGGAAAGTTACTGAAAATCTTGCATAACACAAGGTACCAATAACATGAAGCAGACCAGTACAAGCTACAATGCACTCAATTACTCTGGGTGAAATAAGCTGTTCTGCAGAAACTACTGAAGCACATTAAGGTTTCACAGAGGGGAATTAAACAGATTATTAATTATAAGGTTAAATCTCACCCTTTCCAGCACCTCTTCCAAGACAGCTTGACGTTCCAGAATGAGTGGTTGCTCATGGATGACAGCTTGCTTTCCTGGGGTCCCTAGGATATAGCTGAGATGGCACAGGTCAGATCATGCACAGATTCCCACCCTGAAGCCAAAATCCAAACCCAGCACTCCTCCAGAGCCCTGAGAGACAGCCATGGATTCTGGGGCTGCAGTGAAAACTGCACAGGCACTGAGAGCAGTGCAGGGCTGGCTGGGAGGGAGAGGCAGCATTACTCTCCAGGGAAAGTGCCATTCTGCAGCCAGGTCAGTGCTTTAGGGAATTTTACTGCCAAAAAATAAGGTATCATAGCCGTGGAATTAAGAAAAAAACCCAGAAGCGCCATCCAGAGCATGAGGGTGAACATCCACAGCAAAATGAATGGGAACTTCAGAAAAAAACAGAGACATTGAAACAAGTTCAGGTGAACACTGTCCATCAGAACAATGCTTGCATAAAGGAACTCTGGCACAAAGCCTTGATTCACTCTATGGTTCTTGAACAATACCTTAACACCACTTTTAAGTGCTATAAACTGACTAAGCCCAAGCACACTTTCATTTTCCAGACAGATTTTAAACGGCTAAGTGAGAGCCTCAGGCTCATCCTCAGCTGTCAGATTTGCCTTTGCCCACCCTAGAGACAGAGCAGATGTGGCCAGCACAGGGCAGACCTGCCCCGAGTCCTGCCTGGGCCCCTCTGGCCACGCTGCCTGCTGGCAATGCTGACCCCAAAGGGGCTCCAGACAGGCCTGTCTGGTGCTTGGCTTGTGTACTCCTCAGAGAAAAGGAGAAGGAACCCTCCCGTGCCCTGGACCTGCTGGTATTTGCTTGGCAGGAATGCAATTTCTCATACCAAAGGCAGACCTGGCTGGTTTGGTGTGTTTTTTTCCCTAGAATTTACACGGTGATGTTCCTCAGAACTGAGCACTGTGATGCCAACAGCAGCAATACAGAAAACCCCTTTGGGGCAGAGCAGCAGAAAAAGCCACCTCTGCACTTCCCAGAGATATAACAGGAGAGCCCTCAGTGCAATGCCTGTGAGTGCAGTGGGGCTGGCACACAAACATTCTGTGCTTACCTTTCAATGGAGTCAATAGTGAAACAGAACAAATCTCTCTTGAAGTCCAGGCTCCTTGAGGTGCACCTGTAGATGCTGCCGAGGGTCTTTGAGCAGCCAGAGCAGAATAAGGTTTCTACTAAGCTGTGAGAAATAACATTGATTCAGAAAAAAATAAAAGGAAGCACCTCACCCCATCCATTTCCTTAAAAAAAAACCAAAACAAAACAAAAACCCCCAAACAATCATGCATTATAATTTTTAAGCATTCATACTTGCTTTACACGGTGTAAATTATGAGCACTCATCTTTCAGCCTGAATTTGCAGCAGCTCCTCAGGCTGACTGACCTCAGCAAGCCCAGATCAGAACCGCTAAAGATCAGAACCGCTAAAGATCAGAATCACTACAGATCAGAATCACTAAATTGTGGAAGGGACCTCAAAGCCCATCCCATCCCACCCCTGCCATGGCAGGGACACTGCCACTGTCCCAGCTGCTCCAGCCCCAGTGCCCAGCCTGGCCTTGGGCACTGCCAGGGATCCAGGGCAGCCACAGCTGTGCCAGGGCCTGCCCACCCTCACAGGGAAAACTTCTTCTGACACTGAATCTAAACCTGCCTTCCTTCATGCTGAGGCCATTCCCTTGTCCAGCCCTGCCTGTCCCTGTGAGGAATCCCTGTCCCTCAGGCCACACAGCACAGCCCACACAAATGAGAGTTCCAGGCCCACACCGGCACTGCGGGCCCTGCACCGGGGCTGTCCCGGGATCCCCCGACCTCCCCGGGCCTGTCCCCAGCACCTTCCCCGGGATCCCCCGATCTCCCCGGGGCTGTGCCCAGCCACGGCCGGCCCTCACCATCCGCACTCGCCGGGCAGGTTGGAAATCTTCCGCTCCGGGTCCACGGCGACGCTGGCGGCCACACCTGCAGCGGGAGGGAAGGAGGGATGGAGGGATGGCGGCCGTGAGGGGAGGCGCGGGGCGCGGGGCCGGCACTCACTGCGCAGCAGGATGCAGCCGCTCGCCTCGTCGTTGGACACCCAGCTGGACGTGTCGCCCACGGGCCGCCGGCAGCCGGCGCACAGGAACACCATGGGCATGGGCACCTCATCCCGCTCCCGCTCCGCCTGGCTGGCGCCCGACTCCAGCAGCGACAGCGACTGCTCCAGCGCCGGGCACAGCGACAGCGGGTCCGGCCCGTCCGCCGAGGCACCGGTCCCCAGCATCGCCTTCGAATCGCCCGCCGAGGAAGCGGCAGTGACACCGGACATGGCCCCGGAACCGCTCCCGGGGAACCGCCTCAGCATCGAGGCTGCCCCGGAACTGCTCCCGGAGCCGCCTCAGCACCGCCCGGGGGCGTTTGGACCTCGTAAGGGTCCAAACAAAGGGAACCAAAGCAAAGGATGTGGGTATTCCAGTACATGAAGCGTTTTATCAAGTCACTCCTAATTCAGAGAACTTCCCGAGCTGGAAGGGCCCCACAAGGATCATACAGTCCTGCCCCTGGCCCTGCACAGACCCCCAACAATCCCACCCTGAGTATCCCTGGAGCGCTCTCCAAACACTCCTGGATCTCTGTAGGGCTGTGCCCATTCCCTGGGGAGCCTGGGCAGTGCCAGCACCTCTGGGGATGAACCTTTCCCTGAAATCCAGCCTAAACCCCTCCAGACCCAGCTCCAGCCCTTCCCTGGGTGCTGTCCCTGGCCACGGGGAGCAGAGCCCGGAGCTGCCCTCAGCAGGAGCCGCAGCCCGGTGAGCCCTGACCTCGGCCCCCTCCAGGCTGAACAAGCCCTCAGCCACTGGTGGGGTGGCCCCTGCAGAGCCAGCCCTTCCCACCAGACACATTCGGGAATGTTTTCCAGCCCGCCCGTGCTCCGGAGCTCCCAGAACAGAGCACTGCTCTGAGGGAAGGGCCTGTGATCCAGCTGGCACCTGTCCACCCTGTCCCTCGGTTACAGGCACCCGCCTCAGTTTGAAACATCCCGAGGAATAACAACACGAGTTACTGTCTCACTGATGTTTCCAGTCCCCAGGCAGTCCTTGAGCCGCGGGACCCGGGCGATTGGCACAGGCGCCGGTTGTGCAATTCCCTTTCTGAGGGCAATGCAGCGCCATGAGGCAAAGCTCTGGGTCGGAGCTCTGGGCTGGCTGAAAAGGCGCCGCTGACATGGCCAACAGCACAAACTCCTCCGAGTACTTCTGGTCCTACGAGTATTACTGGGATTACATAGATCCAATTCCAGTAGATGGAAGCAAGCTGAAGGTTAACAAATGTAAGTATTGTGGAGTGGTAGGTGCTAATCTAGCACAGGGGAAGTGTTGCACTGCTTGTCTCACTGACCTGGTTTTGTTTCCTTGCAGTAGAGTCCGTGCCAGTGCCTGGTTTGTGTGAATGGGTGTTTGCCTTCAGGCTGGATAGTTACTAACAAACACTCTGGGCTTTATTTTACAGTATCTGAAGCTCTAAGACTGCTGACACTAATTCTTGTTTACAAGGACAGATTATTTTTTAGCCATTTGCTAAGGGGAAATGTGATTACTTGTGAATCTGTAGTGTGGGGTGCTAGTTACCTGTGTGCTACTGCCACCAAAGTTCACTGAAGGAGCAGAGGTTTTCAGAAAAACACTGCGTTTTCATCTTGGGACAAGGCTGACAATGCAACTGGTAAGCATTCAGACTTTTACTAAAGGAAATGTATGTTTCCACCAGCCAAGAACAGTAAGCTGCAAACATATTCTTTCACCTTCCCTCCCATCCCTGAGGATGGCTGAAACTGTTCAGATGTGGATTTAGAAACTAAAATTGTTTTTTCCCAAGGTTATTACAGTGCAATTATTATATATCCCAGGAAAATGTAATGGCCTTTCAGAATACCTTCATGTCTCTCTCACTAAGAGTGCAAGAAACTGGCTTTCTGGTGGTGAAGGTTGAATTCTCTGCTAGGAGCTGCTTGTCCTTTGCTTGCTTGGACAGCAGTAGGGAAAAGGAGCAGAAACCTACCCTAGAAAAGCTTTTCTGTGCATTCAGGTCAGCCGAGGGTTCATTGCCTCCAAACTTAGAGCACCACACCTTAAAGAAAGTGGTGTGAATATCCCCATCCCTCCATACAGAAAATCTTGCTCTCTAATGCTGCAGAGCAACATTTGGTGCTGCTGGGACCAGGAGTAGCTCAGCTAAAATTCTCTTAATTTTAAAGTTAGGGCAGATGATTACCCCCAGATTCCACTAGGGAAACCCCAAACTGCTGAGCTGAGCTAGATCTAAGTCCCTGGCATGTGGCTGGTGTAGCAAAACCCAAAAATCAGGAATAAACCTTTCCCGTTTTCTCCTTAGTAACATTTTCCTCCCACTTGGATCACCTGGTGCACAGCAGGGGTGGCGTTTGTTGTACAGCACTTCCCTCCCAGGCAATTCACAGGGCATTTTTCCTCAGCTGCCTCTGTCCTTGAAATCTGTAGAAACTGTGCTGTTGAGACAAGATGCTCGCCCTCAGTTAAATTTAATTTAAATTGGTTGACAGTTTTGTGGAGGAACAGAGAGTGCATCCTCTTGGAACTATTATCCTTCCTCCTCCAAATCCCAGTGGGTGAACAGTGGCTCACAAGTTCTAATGAAAACACCAAGGGAAACAATTCCACAAATCCCTGCTTGGGATTTTTCACTGTTTGGAGTAAAAGTACCAGTCAAGCAATGAATATTCTTTGCCTGTCCTTGCACAATATTTACATTCCTATACTGAGAGAAGCTGCTGCTGGGATATTGGCTTTGTGTGCTCTCAGTTTTGCCTCCCAGGGTTTTTTTAATTCTTTTAATGTGAAACAGAGACCTGGATCTCTGCACTTCCTTCCTTCTGTTACGTGGCCGGTCCCTAAAACTTGTTGAGACTGAATTTGTCTCATAAAAATGAATCTAAACCCAGATAAAAATTCATGGTCTTGCTTTCTGTTTGTAGTGTTGTGCATCTCTCTCAATTTTGTACGAAAATAACAAAAAAATCTTACTTGGCCCGTGATCTAATAGGCTATTTAAAAGCATGCACACAGACATGCACAAAAGGTGATGGTAAAATTTGGCAACAGGAAAGCTTTTTATAGATTGGTAGAATCTGAAAATACATTATTCCAGTTAAAACCAAACCAATCAAACAAAAAAACCCACACCAAACAATCCAAGAAAACCAAACAAAAGCAAGCAAACAAACAAACAAACAAAACCCAACTAACTGCAGAATTTAAACCCAGGAAATTTTGGTTCAAGCTCCATCTGAGCCCTGGAGCCAATTTATTTAGCTTCAGTGAATCCCATGAAATCTGTTAAAACTGTTTTTAAAAGATGAAGGCAGAATAGCTCTGACAGGGAATTCTATAAATCCAAACTCTTAATTTCTGTCCCAGTGGTGTGGAACACTTCAAAGCTTTGGGCTTCTCAAAATGTCCCTGGGCAAGGGAAGAATAAAATAGGCTGCCCCTCCCCACTGATATCTCTCAGCAGCCCAGCCCAAACTCAGGTTTCTGATCAGGGCAGAGCTGGGCCAGCTCTGGTTTTGGGTTTGAAAGGAGCTGGGCTAATTCCCTTAATCTCTTTGTGCCTTTGATGCCAACACATCCTGAGCTTTTTCACAAAGAAACGCTCAAACATACAGGACCTGTTTCAGAGAACACACTGTTTTCTGTGCTTTCAGGGGGAAGATTTATTTTATCTCAGTCAATATTTGTCCCTGGAGCCAGTGACCCTTCTTCTTCCACCTCGTCTGCTATGAATCCAGGGCAGGGCACCCAGACTTCCCAAGGCCACCAGCACAGTGGCCCCAGGAGGGAGCATTTGTGGGACAGTGGCCAAAGGTGCCGTGGGGATGGGAGCAGATCCTCAGTGAGCCCAGGGCTCAGGCAATCAAACTGGCACAGCACTGCAGCCTGCAGGAGGGAGCAGCTCCCTCTGCTCCCCCAGCCACCTCACCCTCCCACTGTGGGCACACCTGGGCACTGGCAATCTGCTCCTCAGATGCACCGTGTGCTCCTGGCAGAGCAGGCGGCACCTTGCCCTCCTCCACGGAGGCTGCAGGGCAAGGGGCACCTTCCCTTCCCTTCCACTGCCCTGATGTGCTGGGAGGGGCACAGGCCCTGTGCAACAAACCCCCCTTGCTACTTCTCCTGGTATAAAATGCTTCCAGGGCTGGGATTCCATCCCTGAGGGCCTCTCCTTAAAGACCCTGCAGGATTAGGCAGTGACCACTCAGGCTTGCTGCCCTGTGCCTGTGTAACAGGAGCCACGTTCAGTTATCTGCACAGGTCTGGGCACCAGGACACTCCAGAGGCTTTTCCCTCCCTCATGCCCACTGTCAGGAGGCTCTCAAGACCTTGAACAAACTGGCACTCAGACCCTCTCTCTGAAAGGAGAAATGAGACAGATGACATACCTGCAGCAGGGAGGGCAAATCACCTTGCTGTGTTTAATTTCTGCCGTGCAAAATGACAGAACCCTCTGCTGTGCCCACAGACTCCATCGTCATCGCCTTCTGGGTCGGCCTCGCCGCCTTTGTGATGTTCCTTTTCCTTGTTCTGCTCTGCATGTCCTGCTCTGGATCAACACCAGCCAAGTGAGTACAACCAGAGATAAAGCAAGAATAACCAGAGATAAAGCAAGTAGATACCAGTGTGAAAAAATAACCCGTGGGAAACACTCAGTGCCTCGAGTGATGCAGCCGTGACACAGAACATATGTAACTGCACAGACGTGAAGCTTTTCCTGTCAGTGTCTGGCTGGAGCGTCTCTTGACCCACTGCTCCTCCTTTTCTGATCAGGAAAACTCAGCTCAGCAGGCTGGGCAGAGATTCAGGATTAGGTCACAAGCAAGCAGAGGGAAGCAGCAGTCAGAGGGAGCACTAACATTCCCATTTATTGGCACCCAAGGGCCTCTGGCATGCTCACAAAAGGTAACAAAAACAATTAAAAAAAGGCAGTTTACCCAAATAAACCACAAAGCAGGAGGTAGATTAACAACACAACAGACATGGAAATGGACATTAAATGGCAGGGTAACACACGCATGTTACCAGCACTTTACTGTTCCTAAAAAACTGGCAGGAGAACTCTGTGTGCATGAAAATCTCAGAGCATTTGCAAGACTTAAACAAAGTATTGATTTTTAAAGTTTTTTTTGCTTTTTCATCATGTTACTGAGCAAAATACTTGGCTCAAAAATACACACATTTATCCCTCATGCATTCAATTTTGGAAATCAAAGGAGCCATTGTGAACAAGGCAAGTCTAGAAATGTTTTCTGGAGTGCCCAGAAATCATTAATGAAAACCAGCATTCAATGAGATTTGTTTAGGCTTTGAAACCATCCCATGTTACTATTTTTCTAGGCTTGAAACACTGTGAGAAAACAGTTTTAGGACTGAAGAAACTATTAAACCCAGTCACACACAAAACTTGCCCTTTTGGGTCGAGTTCTGTTTGTTTTCTCAGCCCCACTTCAATTCCACTCCCTGCAATTCCAGCACCAAAACCCAGCGTGCTGCTGGAAAGATGCCACCAGTGTGAACCTGTCACCCCTGCTCTGTCACCCCCTCTGCTGTGTCACCCAGCCCTGCCCTTGGCATGACAATCACCAGTGTCTGTCAGGAGCCTCCTGGCCCTTTCCTGGTGATAATCCTGATATATTCACGCAGCAAACGCCCGCTCACGTCACTGCTCAAGGCTGGAGAGCTTTCACCTTCATCCCTTCTGTGCTCATCCATCTCTGCCAGCCCAGGGACACCAGGGCCCCTGTGCTCTCCCTGATCACCCACGTCCTCCCTCACCACCCTGCCAGGGAACATTCCTCATTCCCAATATCCCATCCATCCCTCCCCTCTGGCAGTGGGAGCCATGCCCTGTGTCCTGTCCCTCCATCCTTGTCCCCAGTCCCTCTGCAGCTCTCCTGGAGCCCCTTCAGGCCCTGCCAGGGCTCTGAGCTCTCCCTGGAGCTTCTCCTCTCCAGGTGAGCACCCCCAGCTCTGCCAGCCTGGCTCCAGCCCTGCAGCAGCTCTGGGGCCTCCTCTGTGTTTGTTCCAGCAGCTCCACAGATTTCTTGTGCTGGACCCCAGGGCTGGGGCAGCTCTGCAGGTGGGGTCTCACCTCAGTGGGGGAGAGGGGCAGAATCCCCCCACCTCCTTTGATGCAGACTTGATGCCATTTTGGCCGTGCAGGACACCCCTCTCCTGCCCCAGGGGGTAACACCAAGGGTGAACTCCCTTGGCAAGGGTTCAGTGCTCTCCAGAGCTGAGTCCCTGGTTCTTACCTGCACATCTGCACAGAAACAATCACTGACAAGTGTCCCCTTAAGGCCTGTGCCACAGCTGAATCCTGAGACACAGAGAGCTCCTGGACTGGAATCCACGATCCAATTGCAGCACACACTTCCCCGCAGTCCCCAGTGACATGGTGCCAGTTTTCGTGGGTGGCTTTGGCAGAGTGGGGAGGGCTGATGCCTGTACAAGCCCTGCAGGGAGGGATCCACGTCCCAGTCCCTTTAGTTAGCACTGCACCATCCCACAGAAATAAGACAAAAGGGACCACAGATCCCAAACCCATCTGCTGCCAAGGCAGCTGATGGTCACTCTGCTGGGACACAGAGCATTAAGGTTTGCCTCAGTGATGTGTGTTAACATCCAGAATGAAAGGCTTTTTCAGGTGTATCTTATCTCAGCTTTAGTTCTGTGATTCTGCCTGGGCCGAGGTCAGTTCCTCAGCTGATTTTAAGATATGGATAGCTAGCTGGTGCTATTTGGCTGCTGGATAGACAGGAAACAAAACATCCTGTTTTGGTAAGAATTTTTCTGTGGTCTTCCTTCTGTCAAACAAAGAGGAACGATGTCTTGAATACACCTGCAGCATAGCAAAGAGAATTCCAACCCTGCCTCCCTGTGCCGGGCCTGCTGTCGAGACTTTGGCGCTTGTTTCTGCTTTTTGAATTACTCACCTCGGTTCGGCTGAGCTCGGCTCGGTTCGGCTCAACTCGGAGCCGCTCTGTGTGTTCGGCTGAGCTCGGCTGGGTTCGGCTGAACTCGGAACAGCTCGCTCCGGTTGAACTCGGCTAGGTTCGGCTGAACTCGGAGCCGCTCTGCGTGTTCGGCTGAGCTCGGCTCGCTTCGGCCGAACTCGGAACCGTTCGCTCCGTCGGCTCGGCTTAGCTCGGCTCCCTGAGGGCGGGAAAGCGGCGCCCCCTCACGTTAAACACATAAACCTCGGGGCTCTCCTGCTGCCGCATCTCGCGTGCGGTCCGGCCATCGCCTTGTCAGGAAGATTAATCCACAAACACCGTAAGTTTATGTCCAAAAGGAGACATTGGAGTCCTGTAACTTTATTTGAATAAAGGGAGAGGCCATGGGCATTTCCCACGGGTGTCTCAAGTTAACTGGAGGACGCAGCCTCCTTTTTATCCTAATTTCTCGGACGCATTTCCCTCTGTCTTCCCCATCCGCTGAGGTACTTGAGAGGTACAAACTTCCCCAAGTCGCCTAATACAGATCGCCTTCTGATGTGCATCTCCCCCTTCCTTTTCTTTGTGTCTGTGTTCTTTTTCTTCAAGTCCAGGAACAGCACGGGCTTGGGTGGGCAGCAGTCTCTGTCAATTAGCGGAATTCCTCTGGATTTTACGGTTCTGTTCATTACTTCTTTCACCTCTCAGTGTCGGGGTTTGCCTACCTGCAGCCCCGCAGTTTGTTTGTAGACAACACCTCCTTCTCGTTCCTTCCAGCACGGCCACGAACGGCAGCCCGGGCTCGGGCAGGAGCTCATTAGGCAGTGGCTGCGCTCGCGCTAATTAACGGGCACGAGAGCACCCGGGGCTGATCCTGGTGCAAGGACCGAGCACTCGCCAGCGAAATGTGTTGGAATCCCTGTGCGATCCCTGTGGTTTGAAGTTTAGGAATGCCGCGGGACGTGCTCAAGGTGTCAGTAATGTTTTTTTTTTTTTTTAAAGGAAGCCGCCAAGGGGCGGTGGAAGAAAACAATAAATAATACAGCCTATTTACTGTCAGTGTATTTGCGTTTTGTGGTGTTGGCCGGCTCCACGGGGGTAAATTAACCTCAGGGGGAGCTTTTGCTGCTGTTCTTGCTCGTGTGTTGGAATACAGCAGAGCCCTTGTCACTTTACACATCGGGAAACACAAGTTCAGCGGAACTTCAGTTCGGCTGAGCTCGGCTCGGTTCGGCCGAACTCGGAGCCGCTCTGCGTGTTCGGCTGAGCTCGGCTCGGTTCGGCCGAACTCGGAGCCGCTCTGCGTGTTCGGCTGAGCTCGGCTCGCTTCGGCCGAACTCGGAGCCGCTCTCTGTGTTCGGCTGAGCTCGGCTCCGCTCGGCTCCCTGAGGGCGGGCAAGCGGCGGCGCCTCACGTTAAACTCGCCCGGCTCGGGGCTCTCCTGCTGCCGCGTCCCGCGGGCGGCCCGGCCATCGCACGGACACGATCGGGAGCGCGCCGTGGCACAGGAGCTCATTGGGCTGTGACCGCACTCGCGCTAATTAGCGCGCACGAGAGCAGCGGGCTCGGTTCGGCCGAGCCCAGCCAGATTCGGCTCACAGAGTTCCTGCTGGCAGCCCCTAGGAATTCTACATGACACAAACTGCAGCCTCCAAAAGGCTCGCGGGTTTGTAAAGAAATGTAATTGTAACTCGGGACAGAGCTGAGGGCTCCTTTAGGATAAGAATATTTACACGTACAAGCAATTCCCTCATTTGCATCTCGATTTTATTTAACCCCACCACAATTCCATCCATATCCCAAGCAATGTGCAGTTCTGGTTTTTCCCCGTACACTATTTGTACAAAGGACCTGGGCACAGCACACAGATGTGATTCAGTTGAATAAACCCTGGTTTACCATTCCAAGCCTCTCACTGTGGCACTGCTGTGTTTGCAGGTCTGAACTGGCTGCTCAACCACGCTCACAGCCACACTGAAGAACAAGATTTCCCTGAGAGTTCCCAATAAAACTCACGGATAATCACTGAGCTGAAAATCCTTTGGGGTTCAGTTCCATCTCTCACCTGTTCCAGGCAGAGGGAAGATGGGTTTGTGTCACACATGGCAGCAGCAGCCATGGATCAGGGCTTTATTTTTTAAAATTTGATTTTATTTTTAAAAAGGGTAATAAAAATAAAGTGCCATTCAAGCTTTTTAAACCCAAGCAGACAGTCCTGATCCCCGAGTCCAGTCTGCCTCTGTCTCCTCCTTCTTGGCACTCACACCCCATTGTGGGAAGCTCTGCAGCCTTTTTTTCCTGTCCTGTTTTAGAGAGAGGATGGATACTAAGGGCACACACGTGCACAAACAGACTTTCTGCTTCTTCAAAAAGATAAAAATGCCTGTAATAAAAATTATATAAGCAGTACTGTCTCTCAAACTGTTCAAGGAGAGGGAAACTGGAGCTTTAATGTCCCTCTGAGAGATGGTGAATAAAATCTTGCCCCTGAGTTTGCACCCAGTCATAAAATTCTGATTTTTGTGCCCAAACAAGGCAGGTCTGCATGAGAACAGCTCAGGAGGCTCGCAGGGCTCACAGTGATGAGGACAGGGTACAGAAGAACGTTACAGATCAGTGTCAGTCCCCTGCATTATTGCCCTGATGGAGCCAAATCTTTTTGCAAAGAGACACAAGAGTTTCTTCTCCTTGTTTCCGAGTGTCCCGGTCACCCTGTAATTCCCAGTCTGCACTAGAGCAGACCAGTCTGGCGTGGGTGAGGAACAGATCCGGCTGCTGTGCTCCCAGCCACGTGTCCCCGACGTAAATGGAAGTCAGGAACACAGAAACAGCTGTGGGAGAAAGGGGAGAGAAAAATCAGAGCAGACATTCTTCTGTTTCCCCACAGCATCCCCAAGCCCAGCTGTTGGTGCCTCCAGGACTGTGCTGTGAAAGAGTTCCCAACTCTTTCCTAGCTGGAAAATCTGGAGGGGCTCTGCCCATGCAAAGGCACAGACACACTCCCAGCTCTCAGGAAGGAACAAACCAGTTTCCTGTTCAACAAAGCAGTTTGAAATCTGCCCTGGCAGATCTCTCTCTGACAGCAGTGGGGATCAGCATCCAGGACCACGTGGAACTAGGGTTTTTTGCAGACTATTTTCCCTCTTAGAATTATATTTATTTATTTATACCTTTTGTTCAATTTTAGTCCTTTAAAGGAAGTTTCTCAGAGGGAGTGGGAGAGTTGCAGTGCCAGAAACCCTCCCAGTGTGACCCCGCTCTGTGCTGCCCACCCCTGCCCCATCCCACCAGACACAGCTCCTGCTTGGGGCAGCCACGAGCCTGGCTGGCCATGGCTGATTCCAAGGATCAAACCAGCCCTGGAATATCCTCGTTTCTCCCAGCGCCGCCCCTAACACGAGCGACAGGAACAGGACAGCTCACCTGTCTCGTGCGCGTCCTGCTGCAGCGCCGCGGGCGGGCACAGCGATGCCACCAGCCCGTGGCAGGGGCCGGGCGGGCCCCGCTGCTCCAGGAGCTGCAGCATGATGGAGCTGAGCGCCCCCAGCTGCCCGCAGAGCCCGCCCGGGGCGCCGCCGGCCTGGCAGAGCCGCGTGTGCAGCCGCAGGAGGCCGGTCCTCAGCGCCCCGTCCCCGAGCAGCTCCCGCGCGGCCTCCGGGTGCGGCAGGACACGGCTCTGCAGCCACCTCAGCACCGGGGACACGCGCTGCTCCCCGAGGGGGCTCTGCCCGGCCAGGGACCGCAGCAGCAGCTTGGTGACCACGAGAATGGAGGCACAGGTGACAGCCCCTGCCTCGGCCCCAGCCCCAGCGGCCCCGAGGGTGTCCCCTTGCTGTGTGCAGGGCGGTGCTGCCAAACCAGGGTCCCAATGGGCAAGGATGGAATTCAGGTGCTCTCTGCATTGCTCCAGCTCTGACACTGCCACGTCTGCAGCAGTGTCATCTTCTGCCACCTCACTCCTTTTCCGAGGGTGACCAGGACATGAGGCTGGAGCTTTGTTCTTGTCTTTGATATTTTCTGTAAGAAGAGAACCACCAAAAACCAAACATCAGACACTCCAAAGGATTTTCCTGGTACAAAATTGTGCAAGTGAGGTGCTCTCGTATGTGGATTCAGTCGTTACAAGTCCTGGCTTTTTTCCTTTCTTCAACACTGGTGATTACAAGAGACACCAACTATTACCTTTCACTTGCTCTATTTATTTGCTGGTTTTACTTACACATCACTTTCAGATCCCCATCCACGCTCAGAATGATGCACACCATTGAGCACAAAGCCTCCAGGCACTGCTGTTTCTCTTAGGATTCCATTAAAGAATACCCTTTGTCAAAGCCTGATTTGCCACTGAGTTTCATTTTAAAGCTCTTTCCCTTCATAACTGTGTTTCTCCAAAGTTTCCAAATTGTGGTAAGGTTCAAAATCATCACAAGGAAGATCTGAAAAATGCCTTTCCATGTCCTTTCCTCCTCCCTCAAGGTCCATCAGTCTGACAGAAGGCATTAGCACTATTACAGAGAAGTCTGCCTCACTTGAACTGCTGCTCTGTAACAGCCACAACAAAACAAACCTTCCTTGAGGCATTTCAGCACTTACTGAGCAATTCCTTGTGTTGGTACTTGTGGGCCAGGGCCTGCAGGTCCTGCTGCAGCTGCAGGTCTGCGCTGACCAGGCTCCACCTGTGCAGCAGCAGCAGCAGCTCCCGGCTGGAGAGGACGCTGGCGTTGACCGTGAATCGCCTCATGTCCCTGAACGCCTCCACAACCCCAGCACGGTATTGCAGCACGGAGCTGAGGGTGCTGAGCAGCTCAGCCAGCCTGGCCACGTCCGTGTTAGCCCTGGCAAGAGAAAACACAAGTGCCATGCCTGCCAATTCATCAGCACAGCTCCTAATCCCTGCTGTCAGAATGGCCAGGAATTAGGGACAAAGGACTCAACAGCAACTGTGCATCACATTTTAGTTTACTTCTCCTGTATTCAAACACCTAAATCCTCCTGTCAAAGAAACCTCATCCAAATTCATACTCGGCACACAAACTGAAGGCGAAAAAAGCCATCCCTCTAGCAGAGATACAGAAATCCTCCTGGCCTTAATGAAGTTCAAACTGGGCAGAGGATGAAATGCAAACCAACTAAAACAAAAACCAAAACAAAGCACTTACCGAATATGTTTGATTAACGCCACCAAAACACACAGAAATTCATTTACAAGCTGAATAGGAAGAAGTTTCCTGTTCTCCTGGGATGGATTATTGTTTTTTCTCTTGTCTCCTAAATTTGTTAGCCACAGCGTGTGGACTAAGGAAATTATTTTATGTATCACCTTGTTCTCCAGAAACCTGAAAAACCAAACAAAACCAAACAAAAAAAGGTAAAGAAAAAAAAGAAAACCACCTTTGGAAGGCAGATCCTCACCAGCAGCTGGCCCATCACCTCCAGGGACCATATTCCAGTGCACTTTTGGTGCATTGCCTGAGCCTGTCAGGGCACTCTGTGCATGCAGAAGAGAAGTTTGTGTGAGAGAGAGGCAAGGGCAGGAGGAATGTTCTAGACAGAGACAGCTCTAATCCATCCCTGTGCCCCTTCCTGTGCAGCAGCTCCTGTGACAGGAGGTGATCCGAGGCTGCTTGAAATTTAGAAGGTAAAAACACCAGCACAAGGTGCCATTTTGCTTTTCCAGCTTTTCAGGGAAGTGATTTCCAAATCACAAAGCTCCTCCAGCATCCTCCCTCCTACCACAGCCTGAAAGCAGCTTGGTTCTGTTTTCAGAAACACAGGGACACCCCAGAGTGCAGCAAGTCCTGCCAGCACAGCCCTTGGTGCCCCTGTCTGTCCCCCTTGGTGCCCCTGTCCCCCAGTCTGTCCCCCTTGGTGCCCCTGTCTGTCCCACTTGGTGCCCCTGTCTGTCCCACTTGGTGCCCCTGTCCCCCTGTCTGTCCCCCTTGGTGCCTTGTCCCCCTGTCTGTCCCCCTTGGTGCCCCTGTCCCCCTGTCTGTCCCCCTTGGTGCCCCTGTCTGTCCCCCTTGGTGCTCCTGTCCCCCTGTCTGTCCCCCCTGGTGCCCCTGTCCCCTTGTCTATCCCCCTTGGTGCCCTGTCCCCCTGTCTGTCCCCCTTGGTGCCCTTGTCTGTCCCACTTGGTGCTCCTGTCCCCCTGTCTGTCCCCCTTGGTGCCCCTGTCCCCCTGTCTGTCCCCCTTGGTGCCCCTGTCTGTCCCACTTGGTGCTCCTGTCCCCCTGTCTGTCCCCCTTGGTGCCCCTGTCCCCCTGTCTGTCCCCCTTGGTGCCCCTGTCTGTCCCCCTTGGTGCTCCTGTCCCCCTGTCTGTCCCCCCTGGTGCCCCTGTCCCCTTGTCTATCCCCCTTGGTGCCCTGTCCCCCTGTCTGTCCCCCTTGGTGCCCCTGTCTGTCCCACTTGGTGCTCCTGTCCCCCTGTCTGTCCCCCTTGGTGCCCCTGTCCCCCTGTCTGTCCCCCTTGGTGCCCCTGTCTGTCCCCCTTGGTGCCCCTGTCCCCCTGTCTGTCCCCCTTGGTGCCCCTGTCTGTCCCACTTGGTGCTCCTGTCCCCCTGTCTGTCCCCTTTGGTGCTCCTGTCCCCCTGTCTGTCCCCCCTGGTGCCCCTGTCCCCTTGTCTGTCCCCCTTGGTGCCCCTGTCTGTCCCCCTTGGTGCCCTGTCCCCCCTGGTGCCCCTGTCCCCCTGTTTCCCCTCAGCCCCCATTCCTGCACTGGAGACAGGACAATGGCTGCCATGTCTCCTGCACTCTGTACCTTCTCTCCAGGCTGTGCAGGAGCCACGTGAGCAGGCTGTGATCCTGCACCAGCTCATAGGCAGCTCTGGTGACACGGGCAGCACTCTGCAAGATCTCCAGGATGCGACGCTGAAACAGAAAACGCAACTTGTGTTTTACAGTCAGGATCTAATTATTTAATTCAAATCAGCAATCTGGCTGCTATCTGATCACTGCAAGGTAAAATGACCACCAGCTCTTCTCAGCAGTTCCAGGGAAGGACAGACATTCTCCCTTCACAGCTTCACACCACAGGTGCTGCTCTTACAGAAGCATTCAGACAGCAAGACAAGTTTATCTTTTTGCCCAAGGTTTGATACCTGACACACTCAGGGTGGATGCTCCCAAACCTGAGAGCTCCTCCTGGCACGTGGGTTTCCCTCCTGCTGAACCCTGCTCAGGCAACAAATGCACTGGCTGGGGAATAGAGACCCCAGAAAAGAAAAGGTCCCGACTGTAGGAGCAAAAGCAGGGCAGCCACGTGAGGCTCCATGATGGCAGGAACCCGTTCCAGTTTCAGGCATGAGGGTGGCACTCATTTAGACACAAGCAATCATTGCCCCCTCCACACATACACAAAACCAACAAGGCAGAGTCAGCTGCTCCTTTCTGGTTTGTACTCGGGATCTCAAAGCCACGCAAACCTCTGTGGTTTGGGGATTTGGGAACTTTCTGTTTTAATTCTTACCTGGGAGCCCTCGTCACACAAAGGACTGTTGAAGAAGGACAGAATGACCTGGAAAATCCTCTGGTAGTCATAGAGCTCATAGCAGTGTTTGTCACGCAGCCCTTCCCCAAGGAACCTGAGGATCCACTCCCGCTCTGTTTTGTACTGGAGCCACAAAGAGAAACACCACCCTCAGACATGCAGGCATTTCCAAAGAAAACTGCTCCCAAGAGCACAAAACCCTGGTTCCCTCTGAGTGCCAGCTCAGGGCTCACTGCAGCTTGTTCTGGACCTCTCCTTTCCCATTCCTATCAAATTTAATCACTAACATCCATTGGGAACAGCCAGTCTGCAGCCCAAACATGCAGTGGAAATGGAATTTTAGAAGCTGCTGTTCCTAAAACACTTCAGTTGAACTGAACTTTACTAATCCAAACTCAAAGAGAAATTGCAGCTAGCTGGGGCAGAATATTCTGTTTATTGTGCTCACAGAGCACACACAGCACAACTCACTGTGCGTTGGTATTAAGAAAGCAACAAAAACCCCACAGAAATAACATTTTTCATTCCAATATGAAACATAAGAAAGATAATAAATAAATAATTAACTACCTATGGGAGAATGAGATTTCGTTGTATTTTTATGGCTGTTTTTAGTACATTTAGTACTAATGTACTAAATGTACTAATGTACATTTAGTACATTATGGCTGTTTTTAGTACATTTCTGAAGAATTAATTACTGGATACCTAAAATGGGACTCTTACCTCAAAATCAAAACTGTAGAAAAGCTGGAAAAAGCCTGGTACCTTCCTGAGGTCCAAATACTGGTGTGACAGCAGGAATCTGTTCACCTTTATGTACATGTGGTCCTCTGTGAAGGGAAAAGCTGGTTAATAAAGCTGCATTGGAGGAGCACAAGGCTCCCAATGCACAACAAGGGACCATAATCTGTGGAAGCTGCAGCGAGTGTGCAGAGCTCCAGGCTGGAGAACGGCCCAGAACTGCACAGGGCCTTTGCTCTGAGCTCCCTTGGTGCTGCCCAGCCTCCCCTTCCCTCCCCAGAACTACAGGTCAGTCAGGAGGGCACAGAGCAGCTGAGGAGATCAGCACTCCCCACGCCCTGCTGCTCACCCAGCAAGTCCCAGTACCTGGCCTCAGGATCTGCTGTGCCACACGGGCGATGTAGAGGCTCAGGGAGAAGGTGAGCCTGAGGTTGGGCTGCCTGATTCCGTTCTGCACGGCGTCCAAGAGATACAGCAACTGCAAGAGCCCAGGGAGAGAGGCTGAGGCACAGCCCCAGTGAACACAACAGGAGAACAAGGCACCAACCAGCTTCAGGGACACTGCATGGGCCATACAGTGAAATATCAATTCCATCAGGATTGCTATTCCTGCATACAAAACTCCCAAGAATTCCTACAATGTGTTTTCCCCTTTCTCTGTTCATGGTTATAGTAGGAGGAAACCCAAAGCAGTAGAGGAGAAACAATGGAAGAGAGGATGGAAAGCTTCTTTAGCTGTCTCACACATGCATGTGGGGGGATGAGCAAGGCAGCATCTCTCCCACACACATGTCCATGATGTACCAGGTGTCCTCGGGCACCCTGGCACTGCTCACTTGGCTCTGCTCCCCAAAGCAAGCCCAGAGCCCAGCCTGGCACTGCTCACCTGGCTCTGCTCCCCAGAGCCAGCCCAGCCTGGCACTGCTCACCTGGCTCTGCTCCCCAGAGCCAGCCCAGCCTGGCACTGCTCACCTGGCTCTGCTCCCCAGAGCCAGCCCAGAGCCCAGCCTGGCACTGCTCACCTGGCTCTGCTCCCCAGAGCCAGCCCAGCCTGGCACTGCTCACCTGGCTCTGCTCCCCAGAGCCAGCCCAGAGCCCAGCCTGGCACTGCTCACCTGGCTCTGCTCCCCAGAGCCAGCCCAGAGCCCAGCCTGGCACTGCTCACCTGGCTCTGCTCCCCAAAGGGAGCCCAGCCTGGCACTGCTCACCTGGCTCTGCTCCCCAGAGCCAGCCCAGAGCCCAGCCTGGCACTGCTCACCTGGCTCTGCTCCCCAGAGCCAGCCCAGAGCCCAGCCTGGCACTGCTCACCTGGCTCTGCTCCCCAGAGCCAGCCCAGCCTGGCACTGCTCACCTGGCTCTGCTCCCCAGAGCCAGCCCAGAGCCCAGCCTGGCACGGCTCACCTGGCTCTGCTCCCCAGAGCCAGCCCAGAGCCCAGCCTGGCACTGCTCACCTGGCTCTGCTCCCCAAAGCCCAGCCTGGCACTGCTCACCTGGCTCTGCTCCCCAGAGCCAGCCCAGAGCCCAGCCTGGCACTGCTCACCTGGCTCTGCTCCCCAGAGCCAGCCCAGAGCCCAGCCTGGCACTGCTCACCTGGCTCTGCTCCCCAAAGCCCAGCCTGGCACTGCTCACCTGGCTCTGCTCCCCAGAGCCAGCCCAGAGCCCAGCCTGGCACTGCTCACCTGGCTCTGCTCCCCAGAGCCAGCCCAGAGCCCAGCCTGGCACGGCTCACCTGGCTCTGCTCCCCAAAGCCCAGCCTGGCACTGCTCACCTGGCTCTGCTCCCGACAGCGAGCCCCGTCCAGGTGGCAGCGGAAAGAGGCCAGCACAAAATACGCCGCCGCTCTCATGCTGGGGTCGTAGCTGCTCAGGGCAGCCACGGTGAGACCCAGGGCATTGACTTCCACAAACTTGTGACAGGCCACCACGCACTCTGAGGGGATGGGAGAGAAGCAGAGAGCAGCCTGTGTTAGCACTGACAGTCCAGGGTGTGTCACAGCACTCGATCCCCTCACACCCCTGGCCATGAGCACCCATTCCTGGCTCTACCCCACAAACTGTGACCTCAGGCCACGGAGGCTCCTCCAGCTGACAGAGGGCTCCAGCAATTCCCTCTCAGCAGGAATTATCTACCTGAGCTGAAATGCACGGGGCTGCTCCCATTTATTGAGACAGGGATGATCCTGCCCACCAGGCCATGCAAAGTTGGGGTAAATTCTGTACACACATCTTAGCGTCTCACTGTGTCAGGGAAGCTGAGTACAAAGAACAACCAGAGGGAAAATTCATCTCTCCAGAACATTACAGGGTGCCTGAGAGACCCTGTGCAGGCACAAGTGACTCTGGTGGTCAGGCCTGCCCTGAGCCCTTCCAGGTAAAACAAAATCCAGCAATGAGCAGAGATCAGCCCCAGAGCAAGCAGGAAGCACACCCTTCAATGCAGCATGCAGCCTTCACAGCATTTTGCCATCAGGATCTGGGGTTTCTCCTCTAAGGGCTCCTGCTCTGTGTGCTTTGGATGTGTTTGCTGCCATCTGCACTCACTGATGGCAGGAAATGACTGGGTGTGAACCTCCCACCTCACCTCCAGGAATGGAGTTCCATGGCACCTCAGGGGTGTTTTACAGCTACAAATGTACAAGTTTAGCAATAATATTAATGGATTTTCTTGTCATTCACACTGAAGGTCAGGAGGAAGTTTCTAAAACAAATATTCCTATTTAAGAAGGAAGGGGCTGCAATCTTACTGCCAAGTACCCACATTTGGCCAACTGATTTTCTCCCCTATCACTGCCCACAGGCTAGTGTGTATGCAAATATGTGTGTGTATATGTATATGTACACGTGTGTATGTGTGCATGTATGTATTTATATATAAAACCACATTTAAATAGTCACAGATTATTTCTGTCCCTGTACCAGCACCTGGGCTATTTCTCTCATCTTTTCCTCTACTACTAGAACTACTAAAACCCAATTTCATGCCTGGCAGTTCCTTACTGCCAGCTCAAGCAGGGTCTCCAGTTCCCCCCAGCCCTGCCATTTGTCCCAGGGCCAGCACTGTGCTCTCTCTCCTTCAGGCTGCAGCCCTGGGGAGCTGCTGCTGTGCACCCACCATTCCCACAGGGGCAGAGGGCCACAGGATGAAACTCAAGGTTCTCACTCCAGCAGGCCACAGGAAGATTTATTTGGAAAACTTGCCTTCACTGAAAACATGCAGTGGTAATATTTTCCATCCTGCTGCCCTTGGACAATATGTTCAAAAACTGATATAAAATAACAAGCTCTTATTAGAAAAGCACCCCAATTTAATTCTGTCTGACACAGAGCTTATTTAAAGGACCTTGAGAACCAGGATGGAAAAGCTTTCCATAAGATGCTTATCAGAGCTAAAGATAGACAGAACTTGCTATCTGCCCAGCCCTAGATTTGCTTTTCCTCAGCAAGCACTGAGCACTGTGCAACAAGTCCATGTTTATGCATTCTGATGGCACTGTGTAGCCAGCACAAAGAGCAAACAAATAAAGAACTGGGAGTTCCAAGAGCAGCTGACGTGGTTTACAGGCACCATGGGACTGGGACTCATCAATCACTTGGGCCCTTTCAAAATGCCCCTCTCAGGACACAGACTCTGACTCTCTCTGTGTGGAGAAGCTCAGAGGGCTATTTTCTCCTCTCCACATGCAGAGCTGAGTCATGTCAGACAGAACCCTGCTGACAGTCCAGAGCACCAGCCCACTTGTGAAACACACTGGCCCCATGCCCATCTGTCTGGTGGAAAAGGAGCTGGCTGAAGTTTCCCTGTTCTGTACATGCCAGATCTCCAGCCAGTCCAGCCACAGCCCTCACAGCAGTTTGTTTCCTCCCTCCAAAGTCAGGCACACGTTCCTGGCAGTGTTAGCTCTTGGATCAGGGATAACAGCGCTCCAGGTGCAGCTCTGCAGCAGAGCAACCTGACACTAAACACCAAACAGAAACACTAAATACCAAAGAGAAACATTAAATACCAAAGAGAAACACACACTGTACCTGGCCTGGTCAGTTCACTGAAGAGCTGAAGCAGAAAACAAGGATCATAGAAGTCTTCAAGGCTCTTCAGTGTTTCATCTTTATATAGTGACCCTTGTATCCCCTGAAACCAAATCCGAACCAGCATTTGTAAGGAACAACATCAATTTCAAGCTTGGTTTTAAACTTCCACAACCACCTCATCCCACTATAAACCCCTTGATACTGCACCTTGTAAAATACAATGCACCACAGGGTGAGACACGCTCGTGTTCAAAGCTGGATTTCACTGTGAGAGCACACCCACAACTATTTCCCTTGAGCAGCACCAACAGCAATCCAGCAAACTGTAAGGAAGGCTGGAGAGCCAGTGGGTCCTTGGGCTGTGCAATCCTGGTCTCACATACATGACAACCTCTGCAATGCACTATCACCCTGCTGACAGGATGGGGCCTGTATCCTGCAATTACTCTGAAAAGTGCTGCTGAAGAACTAATCCCTTCTAGGAACTGAAATGACTGTCCTGAAGGGAACAAACTGCCATGGATTACAGGGGTGCCAGCCACGAATGCCACAGATTACTCTCCTGAAGGGAACAAACTGCCATGGATTACAGGGGTGCCAGCCATGAACGGCTCAAGAGTGTTCCTGCCTCTCCAAGAAGGGAACCATGGACAGGCTGATCCCAGAGCACCTGTGATGGCAGCAGCCGGCGGTGCTGAGGGAACGACAGGATCGTCCTCATCATCTTCTCCCGATCCAGCAGACACAGAATCTCCTCCATGCTGGGCTGCTGCCACAGGGACTTCCCCAGACTCTTGCACGTCTTGTGATGCTCCACAGCGGCTGGACCCCACAGCAGGATCCTTAAACATTGTTAAAGGCAAACACATTAGGCAGGAGAACCGAAATTTTGTATTCACTTGTGGTTAGTACCCTGTGGCACTTGAAACTGTAACTTGTTTCCCTGGCAACACCTTTTCCATCCATCCCAAAGCTTGCAAATTAAGTATGAGTCTCACCCTGCCCTCCCCTGTCCATCCAAGTCAGATGTACCCACTCAGAGGCACCTGTGGATTCAGGCTGTAAGTGCAGGTAAGAGTGACAGCGGCTGCATGAAGGGACAGCAATCCAGAGCTGTCTCAGCCAGTGCTCTGCACTGCTGGAGCCATTTCTGCTCCTGCCTCAAGACAGCAAAGTGCATGTGAGGGAGGCAGGCCAAACCACAATTGTTAGGAACAGGCCTTCCTGTGGACTGCCTGGGCACAGGAAAGGGAAAAGTCCACTAGAGACATATGTTGCAGACTTATGTTTCTCCCACCTGTGAGAAGACCCCTATAGTGAGCCCCAATTATGGAAAGACTGACTCCAGAATTGAGACATTCCCTCATCTAACCCACAGACACACAGAGTCTGGGCAACAGAAGAGAATTACATTAAAAATAGGAAATGTGTAGTAAAAGCGTTTCCAAAAGCACCATTCATCTTTAGGTTGCACCTTGTTCACTGTCTCCTTCATTTAAAAATGAGACCCTGGAAAATGCCAGTTGTGAGATTCCCTGTATGCAGTTTGCCCAGTAAAGCAAGGTGTTCAGCTCACCTGGAGTTGATAAGGCTTTGATTATTCTTCTCATACAGCTGGAGCAGCAGCAGTATCTTCTGATCTGAAACCCAAGATGGAACCCAGAGTTAGTGGCCTGTGGACACAAGGACCAGCTGCAGAAGGAGGTGCCCTGGCAGTGACACTCACCTGTGGTGCTCAGCGTGGCCCCGTAGGCTCCCAGCAGCACAGGGAGGTGGCTGCTGTCACACAGAGAGGGGCTGAGCTGCACAGCTGTCAGCAGGATGTCCACCAGAGCCTCTGCAATGAGCACAGCCTGAGCCTGCAGCTCCCAGCCCCAGAGAGCACAAATAACACCCCAGCACCCCTCCAGATGGGTGCACACAGAGCACAAATAACACCCCAGCACCCCTCCAGATGGGTGCACACAGAGCACAAATAACACCCCAACACCCCTCCAGATGGGTGCACACAGAGCACATACAACACCCCAGCACCCACTCCAGATGGATGCACACACAGCACTGGGCATTCCACATCAACATCTCTCTCTAGGATACCACAGCCCATTCCCCAACACACTCAAGGGGGATTTTGATGCATTTAACTCAAGGGAACACCTTTAAACGGTATTCCCAGAATGAACACAGAAGTCACTGGGCCAGGTGAGGTCCCCAGTGTGAGCCACAGGAACTCTGTCCCCTGGGGTACACAAATGCTCCACCTTTGCTCAGTAACTAACTGAGAAGCACAAAGTGCCAGTGACTGGGTTCCTCAAGAACAAACAGGCTGTCTGCAGCACACTCCAGACTCAGCAGCTGGCCTCACAGAATCCATCCTGATTCTACAGAAATACACTCCACAGGTAACACACATACACACAGTAAGCAGCAAAATCTATTCCTTATTTTCACTAATTGGTCACCTCACAAGAGTTTTTCTCTCTTTTCAGGTGCTTTAAAACTTTAAAGCTTATTTACATGTTGCTCATCAATAAACAAAAATTGTTATCAATACACTGCCCTGAGAATTTCCCCCCTTTTTCTTACACAGCTCCTTCAATCACTGAATCTCAAACCTCTGCACAGTGGGGAAAAGCTGAGGTCTGTGTGGATTAAAGGTGGCTCAAATCCAGGCAGGATTTTAGTGAAGAAGAAACAAAGCCAGTCCTACACATGAACTACATCCAATTTGTATTCCTCTGGAGGGATATTCCTCATGAAAGGTTGCAATATGAAATACACATAATTTAAATTGCCATTTTTGATAAAACTTGCAAAATCAACTTTAAATCTCCTGTGTCACCCTATTTTAGAACAGGTTTAAACATCACAGGACCTATGTGCACTTCAGGCATCTTACACTAATGGCCTCACAGAAACCAAAACAATCACTCTGAGACTTTGACTGGGTTAAAAATACCAGAAAAACAAACAGACAAACAAAGAAACACCCAAATCCACCTTTCCAGTAGTTTTAAAAACTGAAGTGTTTAAAACCAGCATAAAATGAATGCAACATTTGGATGCAAGCAGAGGCACAATTTAAATGCCAATATTCTGGAACTGTTAATAACTGCAGTATTTACATGAGCGGGTGTGTTACTGGATGGAGAGAATATACTGCAAGAAAGACAAGATTAACTGTGTTCAGTGTGGGAAGGAGATGATTAAAATACCTCTGGTCTGGGTGTTGGTGCCATCCTCCTCTCTGTGCCTCAGGATGGCAGACAGAAACAGAGAGTGCTGTGTGACCATCATGTGCAGCTTGGAGAGCCTGAGCAAGCTCTGGCTGAGTGGGGATTCCTCCTTGTACAGTAACTGGATGGCAGCGTTCAGGACCCTCAGGAATGTCCCATCCCTGTACCGGTACCTTGGGAGAGGGAGCACAGAGGGGTCAGGCCACAACCAACCCAAGGAAACCTGCTCAAAATTCAGAGTTGTTTAAGCAATGAGAACTGGGCAAAGAAAATGGACTTAGTAACACCAAACCAAATTAAAATGGAAACACTCACTTGAGTCCTGTCTTCACAAGGCTGCACCAGTCATCTGGGTCCACTTCTCCAACCACACCCTGTGTGCAGCAGCAAAGAGAGGGGCTGGTTTACATTGCTGGTTTACATTTGGCACAGGGAGCCTCTGCAGCAGTTTCAGTTCAAGGGACACACTGAGAACATGCAGGCCAAACACTTGTGGGGCGATCAGAACTCAAACCCAGGGACAGCACAGAGGGAGTGACCAAGCACTGTTCTTCAGGATCAAAGTCTGGATTTCTATTTACGATCAACCAGATTTCTGCCCCAGACTTCAGATGGCATGGCAGGTGGGTCTTGGCAGAAGTATCTTTATCATCCTTTTTAATTAAAAAAAAATAAAATTCACTGATAACCTTTGATTTCTTACTCCTAAATACCTCAAACTCCTGTCTTCAAAGGGGATTCTTACCAGAAAGCCATCATCAAGAACATAAAACTCCTTCATATAAAGGGTTATCAGGACTCCGCAAAAGCTATTAAAAGCCCATGGAAACCAGGATCCATAAAAGAGGAAATCAAGCCCAATCTGTATTTACAAAACCTACAACTGCCCAATCACACACATGCCTACAGTCCCCCTGTGACAAAGCAGGTAAGGAGTCTGACCAGTAATTCCTCCAGTCTCAGCAGCATGGACCTCTCCACTTCTGGCTTGCTCTCATCTTTACTGCTGCTGTAGATGGCCACCAACCCCTTCATGCAGACCGACAAGAGCTGTCTCCTCCAGGAATGCAGCTCCTCCGAGTCTTTAAGCACTGTGGAAATGGCATCTGCCACGGCCCAGCTGCACAGAGACAGTTGGGGATTTTTTATTAACATTTTAACTTGGTTCTGTATATGTTAAATATGTTTTGCTGGATTCTCTGAGGAGAGGATGCTGTTACAGCTCCCATTCCTATCCCAGTGCTTCCCAGGACAGACTGAGCCCTGAGGGAGGCACACACACTCTCTGCTCACCTCTCCTCACTCCCTGCTCTCTCCAGAGCAGCAGGAAGGCACTCCATCAGGCTGTGCAGCCCTTTGCTTTCCACAGGTGGCAACAGCTTTGCAAGGATCTGCAGTTTCAGAGAGGCCTCGTGTGACGCTCCGCTGTCCTGGATCCCGGCACAGAGCTCCTTCCACAGGACTTTCCTCAGGACAGGGGTGACAGCTGAGATAACTGTTGGGAGAGCAGAGGGCACAGGTTCCACCGCCTGCAGGTGTTAAACACAACACACTCACCCCAAATCACTTTCTAATCCACACCCAGACTGCTCTGTTTCTAGGGAATGCTGCTACAGCAGCTGCTGATCTGTAACAGAGATGTGCTACAGCAGAGCTTCACTTCTTCACCCATCCTCTGCTTCCCAGGCTGCTGACAAGCTCTTAGCACTGCCTGACCTTGTAGGTAGAGCTACAGCCCCATTTAGCCTGTTTCCTTTGCTATTGACATTTCTGGGCAATAAGAGAAATGAAATTAAAGTGATCCTGTTCTACCCAGCTGAATCCTGACTCATTGTTTTGCTGGTAGGGATTTAACACTCATGTCCATGGATGTAATGCTGCTGTGGGTTTGGAAAGTTCTGGACTGCCAGCTTGGGAAGGCATGACTGTAGCCAGCCCACAGCTGGAGATTTGTTTCAGAAGAAATTTTTGGACTCTGTCAAAGTGAAAGCTCAGGTTCTGCAAAAACCATCTGGCTGTGGCATTGCACACTGCAGACACTCTTCTATCCGAACAAAAGGTTTTACCTCCTGTACCAAGCCAGGAGAAGCACAATGACAGATTTGCACATGCACTGAGCATTAAATAAGGGCTTCAAAAGAGAAATCTGGGCAGCAGTGACTGTAAGAGCCCTTGGCTGCAGTCTAAGAGCCAGCCCTCAGAACACCTCTTCACCTTCAGTGCTGCAGAGGTACTTCCAAGATAGCCCTGGGAGGTCACACATCCAAGTTTTATCACCTTTATCGGCTGTGTAAAGATTCCAAGACCTTATAAGGCCAGCAGGAGCTAAGCAGGGAGTTTGGCCCCTGAATCCCCAGCAGGGCTCAGCAGTGCCCTTACCTGCGCAAGGTCGGCTGAAGCTGTGCTGGTCTCTGCACTGCAGATACACATTAATGAGGGGCAGGAAGCTCTCCATGTGCTTCCTGAGGAACTTCCCAGTGCCACTGCCCAGACACCAGAGCTCAAACTGCAGCAGGTGAGTCCTGCAGTGCTGGATCAGCACGGCCACGATGGCCAGGGAGGTGTGTGAGCACTGGGCCAGGCAGTGAGCCTGGACCTCGACACCAACAGCCAGGGCAAGGACTGGCTCACTCTGGAGAGCCTGGAGGAAAACCTCCTCCAAATCTCTGCTGGCTGATGCTGACATCAATATCCCCAAAGCCTTAATGTGCCCTGTGGAGAGCAGAAACTCTCCTTGCTGGGGGTGCCTTTGGTAGCTGTCTGTAAGGAGCTTCACCAAAACCTGTCCATAGAAGTTTAACTGCTGCCACTTCTTAGGGGATTTGTCAGATTTCTGCACAGTCAAGCTCATCTCAGGAAGCTGCAGCATGGTTAGTGTGATCTCCTTCAGCTGGGCTGCAGCCATGTACGTGTGCAGCTCCTCCAGAGCCTGCAGCTGCTGAGACCTCCTGGCACAGGCCTGGCTTCTGCCCTTGCCCACAGCCTGCAGCTCTGCCAGGACGCTTTTTGTGACGGCCTCGAAATACTTGGACAAGACGTGTCTGTGATCTGTTGTGAGGCCCTGCACGATGGGGGCAGCTGTTTTCAGCAGCTGGAGCACCCCAGAACTGAGGTGAGCTGACAGGAGCTTCACAGTGACGGGGTTCAAGCCGGGCTGAGGAACAGAGCGCAGCTCCACGGCCAGGAACCAGCTCTCCAGGGTAGGGTGTCTGAAAATCAGGGTGAGCAAATCCTCCAGGGTCTGTAACAAACACAGGTAACTGCATCAATGAGTGGATAGTGCAGGGGAAAAAAAACCTCATTCATCTGCCTGTTTTCCACAACTTGGAAATCTTACAATTATAAATATTACAATATTACAATTACTGAACATGAAATTGTCTACTAGCTGGCCAGAGGATAAAAAATATTACTGAATTGCAAGCACATAAACACCATTCTCCCAACATTTATGCTGTTATACTGAGCATTCTAAACGTGCCTAAGCTCATCTCCAGAGGAAAACTGAATATTCTAGGGTTCATCAATGCATTCTAATCTCCACAAAATAATCGTCTACTAGCTGGCCATATTCAGGAAATACTGGATAAATATTTATCCAGTATTTATCCAATATTCAGGAAAACTGAATATTCTAGGTTCATCAATGCATTCTAATCTCCACAAATTCCCAGAACAGATGAAAGAAGGGCAAAACTCACTCCTCAAGTACATAATTTTCACACTGGGCTGGGGGAATACATTTTTTTCTGCACATGTGATCTCTTTCAGGACCTCTCCTGACTGCTCCAGCTCAGGGGTCAAATTGTGGGTGATGCAGCTGGGTCACATCTCCAGACAGCAGTTTTGCAGCTGCTGGACCACATGCTCTATGTTCCTACATTCTCTTCCAAGACCTTAACATCACCTCTCTGTGTAGCAAAACTGCTCCCTAGAGAATCAATCAAATCAAAGTTTACTAGCAAGTGCCTCTGCATCAAGGATTTGGTACCTGGTCATTTGAGGACCCTTCAGCCATCAGAGACTCCTCATCCATGAAGAGATCTGACTCAGCCTGGTGCTCCTCCTGCTTCTGCTGCTGCTCCAGCTTTACCTGACTGCCCCGGCACAACAAGAGGCTCAGAATGTCCACAAAGAGGTCAATGAGCTGAGGACCCAAGGTTTTACCAACCTATGGAGATAAAGACATCTTGGGAGTGAAGAAAAGAGGAGAATGGGAGCAGGAGGGTCATTATCCAACAGGAACAGGGGTTAACTAAGAACTACTTAGATTATAACCTCTTCTTGAGGAAGGAACCACTTCCCTATGTAGAAACCTGATTCTTAGCGAAGTCAGGGGTTGCCAAATAAATATTGATAGATTTTCATTTATACTGTGGCATTTGGAGTTACACAGGCCAGTGAATTTTACTGTCTACAAAGGCTTCTCAGGGAGATCCAAGAGCTGGATTAAATTCTTGAGTTTATTTGCACTCACACCCATCAGTAAGGTAACCCATGCAAAGTAAATCCAACACTCTTCAATAATCAGAAATACTGACATTTGTTTACAAATCAAATGCAGTTTTGTATGTGTAGTTGCAGTTTAGGTGCTGTAGGTGCAGTTCTGCACGGCGCTGTGTAGCCCCAGAGCCAAGCAGAGGAAAAAGAGCTACAGACCTGGAACCTAAATTTTAACAGCCAAGCCATTTGTACCTTCTACCTTAAAATCACCCAACCATAACCACAGTATTATGACAGCACTGCTCTTACACTGCTGAAGTTTTCCACGGTGGATTTCAGGTACAGCAGCATGTGCTTTGCTTCCAACAAGAGCTGCTCAGGGGGCAGCCTGGAAGCCAAGTCTCTCAGTTTGGTCTGCACACCATCTTCCAGTAAGGCATTGCTTCCTCTCTCATAGGCACTCTTCAGCAAAGTGGGAAATACACAATCCAGTGCCACAGCGGGTTCTTCACTTACCCCCTTGTGGTTTTTAAACTGTTCCAAGTGAAAAACAGCATAAGAGAACAGCAGTGATGAGTATGAAACAAGAATCTCTTCTCTTTGAGATGAGCTCTGAGCTGAACTGGGGCTGAAGCTCCAGGATCACAAGTGTGCAGTGCTGCTAGAGCAGAACTGTCCAGCAGTGTCCCCAGGGGAATCTGATGTACTGTTCACTGCTGAACTGAGAAACACTCCCCAAACCCAGCCCAGGGGGCTGTGATCCTCCACCCACCCAGGGGAGCTGCAAACAGAGGGTAGAGCACGCACCAGGCTCTGCTGTGCCTGTGAGGAGTCTGGGCATGAGCCCTCAGCCCTGGGATCACCTCCCAAACACCACAAAGACTCTTGTGTCATCAGAGAAAAGCCCTGGAGCAAATCTGTGTCCCAACATGATCAACAAGAAATGCAGAATTAGCTCCATAAAAATGCTGTTTCTGATGGAAGTGTAACCTCTACAAACTGTGAGGTTTTTATAGGAATAGTGGCTCAATAATTCAGGAACTTCAGGTATTCCATACCACAGGTTCCTGGGATTGCTTGGGTATCCAGAGTTTGTAGTACTGGTTAAATTGGTAGAGCTGAGGGTACTTAGACACTTTCAGGGACTTGAGATCTTTGTCATAGAGCTGGAATATCAAGCAGAGAGCAAGGGGTTCTCTCTGAGAGTGCAGGAGGTCAGTGAACACAGCAACAAGGTACTCCACGATGTGTGCTCCTAGAAAAGCAAAAATAAATGAAACTATTGACATGAGCATGGACACTGGGGCCACAACCCTCCTTAGTGTGGGCCTTGGCTCGAAGCATCACACAGAAAAGTACTGAGCAAGATCAAAAAGTGTTTGCAGTGACCTAGACAAGTGTTCCTGACCACTGGGGTACCTGAGAAATCCTCTACACATTAGTTCTTGCAGAAGCAAATACTCCACCTTCACTGTGCTGTGCTAAACATGCCTGTCTTTTAACAGGAAGAAACCCCAGCAAGCACCAGCTCAGAGAAAAACTGATTTGTACTGGGGTACACACCCCAGTTAACATGTACAAGTTAAATAGAATCTTCTTTCAGAATTGGGACTTTCAGTACACCCCAGGTGCTGCCAAATACACAGAGAGGACTCAGTGAGGTGCTGTGGTGCTGGCAAATCCTGCTCCAAGCCCACCTGACGCCCTGGTGATTTTAAGGCTTTCCTCAAGGAGGTGGCAGAACTTTGCAATATTTGCCACCAGAGCTTCATTTCTGAAGTTTTCTTTGGACAATACATCCATTTCCTACTGAACACTGCAGTCCTCTCTCCCTGATCTCAGGAAGAGCTGCCCACAGGCATGGAAACCATGTTCCTCTCCTGACCTCCACACTCTGCCCTTAAAACACTGTGTTACTGAGGCCAGCTACTGCCAGACCAAGGCTGTCCCTGCAGGGACGGTCTCTTCTCTTCAGGGTCAGGGAAAAGGGTCAGAACCACCTACGGAGCTTCAATGCCTCTCTTGAGCATGAAACACCAGGAATCTGCACCTCCTTCTGCTTGCAGGGAAGAAAATAAATGTCATAAAAATGAAAAATGGTATAAAATTATTTAAAATGGGTAAAAACGATGCCACTTTCACTCCAATGGTAGAAATGACACACAAAACAAAAAAAAATCTGTACCTGTTCCATCTCCAGACTGAAGCAACAGCACATTCCTGGCCTCTAATGCAGCAGGGACAACAGCACTGAAGGGAAATGTCTGGATAATCATGTCTTCATTTAAAGAGAACCCAATTTCTTCATCGAAGTCATCACTGCCCTCGATCAGAACATCCACCATATCCAGGACATCTAGGAAGAGAAGGTAAAAATGTAAGCAGAAGATACAGACTACTGGAAAAACGACAGAAAAACATTCCAGGAACACAAAGCATCTTTGTGTTCCTCAAAAAAAAAAAAAAAAACAAAACAAAAAACAAAAAACAAAAAACCAAAAAAACCCCCAAACCAAAACATAACAACCCCCCCCAAAAAACCCCGAAAAAACAAACAAACAAACAAACAAACAAACAAAAAACCCACAAACAAAAACAAAAAACAAAAAAACCCCAAACAATCCACATTTGTCAGGCAATACAATGTTAAGTGCAACACAAAATGACAGCTTTCAATGCTGCTGTCCAGCACATGGTGCCCAGAGCAGCTGTGGCTGCCCCTGGATCCCTGAAGTGTCCAAAGCCAGGCTGGACGGGGTTTGGAGCAGCCTGGGCTACAGAAGAGTGTCCCTGCCCTTGGCAAAGGTTGGAATTGGATGAGCTTTAAAAGGTGCCTTCCCATCCAAACCACTCTGGGATTCCATGATTCTGTGAACAGCCCCAGGCAGAAGGACTGAATTTCCATTTTAGTTTGAAAATGCTGCTGCAAGAGCATGAAGAGAGATTTCAAATACTGTGAAAGTGGCACAACCACATCAAAAATTAATTGTGGAGGTAAAGTGGTAACTTTGCAATTCTGACTTCTGATACCAAGTACACATTAAGAGCTGAATGAATCCTGGAGGATTCTGTAACAGGATTTCTACAGTTATCCATCCCCAGCTTGCTGATGAGGGCTAGAAAATGCAGCCCCAAGTGGTGAAATTCTACTGTTGAGGCTTCCCACATACCATCAATGTGAGAGACAGGGATGCTGACGTTGTCAGAGTCCTGTTTAAACATGGTGGCCTGGAGCATGCTGGCCTCCTGAACCACGTCTGCTGCCTTGTCTGTGTAGGGATAGGGCTTGGTCACCAGCTTCAGCAGGATCTGCCAGCAAAGGGGGGAGAAAGGTAAGTGAGTGCACTGGCTGTCAAGGGCAGGGGAACCACGTGCTGCTAAGAAAGAACATGTGCTAAAAGGGGTTGGAAGCTGGGCAGGTTTTAGGAGGACTAAAACTAATCCATATTACTTCTGCAGGATTCTGTCTACAGTTCCTGCTCTACAGGGGACACTGATGGAAAAAATAAAGTCCACTGCAATTTGGCATCTACAATGCTACCACAGACTGAGTCCCTGGGGAGACTGCCCTGGAAATGGAGCCCGGGGCATCCAACATCCTGCCAAGTAAACGGGAAGCGTCAGCTTTCCTTGTACAAGATCACAATTTACTGAGCTCTGATCATGTTGGCACCTAAGGAGGAGATAAAAGCTATCCACACATACAACACCCTACCCTCACACCAACAATGCTGTTAGAACAACTGATCTTTTTGGATTTAATCTTCTCACAAATCATTTCGCTGTCCCTCCCACTGAAGACAAGGATGCCACCTCTGTATAAAGAATCCCAGACAATGCTTTTCTCAGAATTTACTCACTGTTCTTTAACAGGTTTCTCAACAATAGCAATAAAATCTCTAGTTTCCACTAGCACTGTTCTTTGCATTGTTTATCCAGCTAATTTGAACACTGTTACCCTTTCCAAAAACTGAATCACTGCTTCCTTCTGGTCTTCTTTTGTATTATCCAAGTGTTCCAGCCAAACTGAAAGTTCCTTCCATGTGTACTCAAACACTCCACTGTCACGTAAAACCTGTCCAGGAAACAAAGGGGAGGTGTGTAAATTAACCTCAAAACACCTAAAATACAAAACCCCAAGAGATACAGATCTTTCTGCAGAGTAACTTCATGATTCCCTCTTTTGGGAAAGAAAAGGAGAAGAGCAGGTTAATGGAAAGAACTATCTGTCAATCTCCTCATCCCCTCAGCTCAAGAGGCCTTATTCCCACTCACCAGGGGGACTCTGACTGCATAGTGCACAATAAAAATCTTACTTCTATGATTTTTGGAAAGCAGGTAATACTGCTTTCAGAGGGTTGTACATCTTTATATCATCACAGGCAGAAAAAAAAAGCACCTTAAAAATACCCTGTAGGGGAGATTTACTGATCTAACATAAAGGAAAATAGTTGCTAAATTAAGCCTAAATCAGGCTACTTGTACAGGAAACAATTAGGCAGAAGGATAAATAGCCACGTAAATGAGCAGTGGTTGTGGCCACAGCAAGATCCAGAGAGAAGTGCAGGTTGTGGGAGTGGTGAGGTAGACCCATATCACAACCAAGAGACAGGCTTTGACACATCTAGAAATTTCCCCCACTTTCCTGCTCTCTACATTCAGGCCCTGACCTCAGGCACCCAAACCTGGTGACGCTGTGCTGCAGCTGTACAAGCAACACAGGAGGAGGGAGGAGAGGAGAGGAAGGAACTCAAGTGACACCATGGCCAAACTCCCTGTCCCTAGCTGTCAACAAGAGAGGGAACCTTGCCCAGCTCCTGACTCTGCCACCCACACTACACAGGATCAATTTGTGTCTTTGCTCCTCTCCACACACAGAATAAAAGGAAGCCATCACAACTCATTTGTTCCACGTTTACTCTGTGCACAACACCAGCAACTCTAAAAATAACTGCTGCTTACATCAGTCTGACAGGGCAATTCATTTAAATAAAGAAAAATGAAGGGAAAAGGATTAATTTTAATATAATTGACTATTTTTGTCAGAGTCTGGAAATAGAAACACACTTGCAGCTCTCACAGAACAGGCAGGAACAGAATGTGAAATCCCAAAACAAGCCTTCAGTTACATGGCCCTGCACAGAAAAATCAGTCCTTACCATCTATTCTTAGCAGCCTTTCTGCTGCCATAACTGCTCTGACTCCCCTGCTCCTACATTCCCTTCAGAGAAAGTGCAATGGACTGCAGGGGAAAGTGGACACAAGGACAAGTGAGGCAGTCCATGTTCCCACCTGGCCAAATAAACCCAAAACCACCAGGAAAAGAGCACATTTTGAGCAGGTTTTGGTTCAGACATTCATTACTGGGAGACCAAGAGAACCTGCCTTTAAACCCTTGCAAGGGCCAAGGGCAACTAAACCCCAAATCAATCACTGGAACTGGGTCTGGAGGACTGAATGGCACTCTCTGATTAGAGCTAAATGCAGAGATTCAATGCACAAAGCTGGGTACAGATTCAGGAGCCATGAACACTGCAGGACACTGCATGAAGCGCCCTGCACAGGGCCAGCACAGGCTCCTGGATTTCCTCTGGGCAGGACAGTTTGGGTGTATTTATTCCCAATGTTAATCTCTACCCCATCTCAGATAACTAAAGATGTCCTCTTCTAATAAGGTGCTAAAAACAACAGCCTCTGCTGTCTTGTGGACTTGTAGTTGACCAGTTTTCCTGAAAAGTCAAATAGCTAATTTAAATGTACAGAAGGGGATTTAAATTAATTTTTAGGACAAAGTACTCCTGGCACCAAAGCTTGTATCAGACAGTAGCAGAGAGGATTATTCTGCAGGGCCAGAGCAAACCATCCAAGGCTTATGCAAGGCTGGAGTGCTAGAGTACAGACTAGATAAACAATGATAAAGTACAGAATAAATAAATAATGATAAAAAATAAAACTCAAAAGTAATCTCCTCTAGATCAATGTCAAGACCTTTGCAGGCACAAACCACATTAATTTATTACAGTGCCAGAATTAATTCAGCCTGGGGAGGGTGGGCAAACATTAAAGACATTTTCCTTACTCTTTCATCAACTGCTGCAGGGAAGGCAGTTCAGAGCATTTATTTCCAGAAAATATTTTGTTAATAGCCAGTTATCTGACAGCAAATTCCAACAACAGTCACAAGAAACAGGAAAGGAGACTCTGCTGACCACACAACCATGCAGTAAAGGCGTCTGCTTTAAGAAAAAACTAGAATCCTGAAATTTCAGACCAATGGGATATGGTGAATATCCTGATATTTCAATTCAAATGCTTACCTTGATGATTAACTGTTTGGTGGAAATTTTCAGATGAGAATGGGTACTCGAAACAAACATTTTCATCAGTAAATAGAAGACTGATTTTTCACCAGATATCTTCTCTGTCTCAGAGATGTCCTGCAAGAAAAATATATTAAAATTCCTCTGCTACAGCAGCACTGTACAGGGCTATGTTGCACTGACACTGATGTGTAAGGTAAGTGTGTTATTTTATAGACCTGCCCAAAAGTGCCAAGGCCAGAAATAATTGGGATCACTTACACTACTTTGCATTTAATGAGCCAGGATCCTTGCACTCACTTGTAAAATGCTTTCCTGGAAAGTGGAAGCAGACAGTAATAACAGAAACCCCAACTACTGCAAGGACCCAAGGCAATGCCACCTCCCCATCAACCATATTTATTCCCCAATCATATTTTACTCCCCAGTCGCTCCATGTCAATCCCTGTTACAACACTCCAACAGTGTCTCTGCTTCTCCCCAAAGTCAGGCCCACTCCTTTCTCCTGACATGACAAGCAAACTCTTGACAGAGCTCTTATTTTAGAAGCCTGCAGTGAAAAAGACAGCTGGGGCCCTGATGATTTCCTCTAATTATGGGGAGCATTAAAAATGTTGGAATTTCCTTGGGAAGGGGTGGGATGGCTGCCATCAGTGCTCGTTTCCCTGGTCTGCAGCCTGAGGCTTTCCAGACAAGGGCAATCCAGCCCATTGTCACTTGTGCTCCTCTCCAGAGACACACAGAGCTCCTGGAACCTTCACCTGCACTCACCAGGGAGGTGACAACAAAAATGCTGTCCCTGTAAAAGACCTTTCAGATCAGCAGGGATCTTCCACCACTGCTGAGAATGTCATTCCTGCTGGCTTTACACAAGGGTCACCTCCTAAAATGACTGGACTAATGCAAAACTAGGCAATGCCAGATGGGAAGATTTGAGGACAACAGACCAAGGAAACATAAATTTGCATCGGCCTCTCACCTGTACTTTGAACCAGGCAAATTTATTGGCAGGAAGCTCCAAAGCCACCTTCAGGATGTGGTTCTGCAGGAGAGGAGGGACCTCCTCCCTCAGGCCCTTTTCAGTGACTATACCTGAGGGGTGAAACAAGAAACCAGCTTGGTTTGGTCCATCTTCCTGAAACCTCAGAACACTCATGTGTCAGGGTTTAAAGCATGAGAAAAGTGTGAGACAAGCTAGCAGTTCAAAGATCTTCACGTCATGGGATCCCCAGACAAACTGCAGCTAGGGCTGGCCAGCCCAAGGTGACAATCCAGCCTCAGAGGCAGAAAAGCAAACGTTCCCTTCTGCTGTGTAAACAGCCAGAGAAAACAAAAACACAAATACCCATCACATACCTTTTATCAGCTTGCTGAAATCAAAGTTGCTCTGTGCTACCATGTGGGGCACAACCTTCTGGTACAGACATATGACCTGAAGCAGGGCAGCTTTCAGAAGCAGCGTCTCAGCATCATCTGAACCTAAACAAAATGCTTCCATCATTAGTTCATTCTTCTTTCACAGCAAGAGTGCACAGTGCCACACCTCCATTAGCCAGCAGCAGAATTAATAACTGTATTTCCAGCAGGTTTGCCTAGGAAATTACCTATCTTCCCAACAAGAAGAATGAGAAAAACACCCGTGGAATCTCCAGTTCCATTTCCCCAGCATTCCTGTATGAATACTTCCAAAACTAAATCTGCTCATTCAGTGCTTAGATTGAGAGCTGCCGTTTCTCATTTGACTTGGAAGTTCTCACACATATAAAACACACCCTGAGCATCTGAATGCTCACTGTAAGAATCCCACCTGTCCTGTCCACTCCTGTGTTACATCCATACAAATATTTGTGTAGCCAGAGTAACCAACTGCTAAAAAAACAAGACCTCCTGCTGGTGAAATAACTGGGACAAACAAAAATCTCTCCAAAAATTATTTTTCAGGCATATCATCTCCTTGCCAGTTTCATTTTGTGGCTGTGAAACAGCTCCTAGCATGGAAAGGCCAAGGGCAGGAGGGCTGAGTTCAACAAGAGGAACAGCAGAGCCCTGCACCTGAGGAGGAACAGGTACACCAGTACATTCTGGGGCCACCCAAGCACACAGCAGCTGGCCAGGGAAGGATCTGGTGTCCTGGTGTCCTGGCATCAGGGAGCTGCTCCTTCCCCTCCTCTCAGCACTGGGGAGCCCAAACCAGGAGCTTTGTGTTCAGGTCTGGAGTCCCCAGAAAATGGACACACTGGGGAGAGTCCAGCAGAGGCTCACAAAAATGGTGAAGAGACTGGAACACCTCTCCTGTGAGGAATGGCTGGGGCAGCTGGGACTGTTCAGCCTGAAGAGAAGGCTCAGGGGCATCTCATCAATGTGTATGAGCACCTGAGAGTGCAAAGATGATGGTGCCAAGCTCCTGCCAGGAGCACCCAGGGGCAGGAGCAGAGGCACAGGGCACAAATGGAACCACAGGAACACCCTGAGCATCAGGAAACACTTCCTGACTTGAGCACCCATCAGGTTGCAGAAAGGGGTTCTGGAGTCCCCATCCTTGAGATGTTCAGGAGCTGTGTGATGGGGACCTGGGTACCCAGGTTAAGCAGAGGAATCAGCCAAGATAATTTACAGAGATCCCTTCCAACCCCAACCACTCTGTGATCCTGGGACAGCCAAGTCAAACTGCTTCACCTTCTAGCAGCAGGGGCAGCCTCTATGCTGAGCTGTGCTCTCAGGCAATCCTAACAGCCTGAAGAACTGAACAGAGAAAAGGTGAGCAGTAAATACAAGTGAGATCTGGATTCTGCTGAATTTAAGGGTGGGATGAGGGTTTCACATCACTCATTCCCACAGAGATAAGAAGTTGTAACTCCACCTGCTTTGCCTACCATGCTGCTCAGCAGCTTCTGTCTTGGTCATTGCCTTCACAGTGGAGACATCACCTTGCTTCTTCTCTGCTGGGCCATTGCTGTGTTCTCTCTCTTGCTTCAGGAGGGACTGCCAGACAGCCACTATGCTGGTCATGTCTGGCAAAACCTAAAAGCAAAAAGGGGAAATTGCAACAGCTCTCCTTTGTAAGACAAAGCTCCTGTGATAAATACTTCCCCAAACATCCAACAGGAAGATTTGCAGCTCTTCACAAAGGTTGGAACTGACCTTGTGTGCTATCAGAGAATGACCTCAAATCAAACACTGCACTTCCACTTCTGCCTAACCTAAGTACTGGAAAGAACATTTTATTGAAAAGGCTTCCTGTGAAAAATTTGTTTGGTTCTTCTTCCTCATGGCGTATTTTCAACTCAAGTACCCTCTTGTCCAGTAACTTGTGAGTAACCTCTGCTGGCTGCATATTGACTTAACCAGGAAGATAAATGCTTCCTGCTCCTGGAAATCATGTGCAGCCCCACAGCCATGAATGCTGCAGCTCTGTCTCCCCACAAGATTGTATCTGCATTCCCATCAGACAGACATGGCAGGAGTGCAGGCTCCTCCCTCACACCATGTAACCCACAGCCTCCCCAGGGTACCCTCGCTCAGCTGCACCACTGCAGGACAGAGCACAGGGAGAGCAGCTGTCTGCTGCAATTGTCTCTTTGCTCCTACCTTGCTGACAGCTTCTCTGTAGAGCTGCACAAACTCCTGCAGTGCAGGCAGAGTGTAGATCTGTGACCTCTGCCAGGTTTCCTCAGACAAGCAGTGCTGAATGTTCCTCAGGGCTCTTCTCAGCACCATGGACACCAGAGACAGGATGCTCTGCTTCACCTCTGTGCTGGGCAGCTAAAAGAGGGAAGTGCATTAATGCCATTTCGGTGATTCCTGTTATGCTAGGCACAGAATCCATACTCTGAATGTGGGTTAAAATTGGTCAATGAATCACTTATTTTCTGGATCTTAGCTAGCAGTAAGGAATCCATGGGTTTTCAGATTCCCAGCCTAAAACACTAGTGGACAGCGGCAGAACTGGTGCTTGTGAAAGGCACCTGCAATCAATATCAGCGATTCTAATTCATTTTCCAGTGCTTCACCAAGCCAGATCAATGCTGAGGCAGACAACATAAACCACAGGTAATAAATCAACTTCAGAAATTCCTTGAATGATCCCACACTAAGATGAAACAGTACAAACTAGGACAGAAAAGTCACTGAAATGCTACAGACTGCTCTTACATTTAACCCTTGGGTGAACATTGTTCTGTTGCACACTGCAGGGACTGTTGTCACCATCACCATCGACAGCAATCTGGGAAGAGGAATAAATTCTGAACTCTTAAAAGCATTGGAGATCTCTGGTTGAGCCTCATAGATCTGAAAGAAAAGAAACATAAATTTAAGCCCACTGATACAGTTCTGGAGATGACAGCTTCTTCTGGGGAGCATTTTACAGAAGGATTTTGACTTGTCAGAAGTAACAGCAACATTAAATGTCAATTTTTATGCAAAAATGCTACAGAGCATGCTCCAGACTAAACTAAATGGACCCTCTTTATGGAACCAGCATCCCTGCTAAAGGCCATCCCTTTTCAAGAGATTCCAGATCCTATTTGCCCATTTTAGGCTAAAAAAGAGGCAGCAGAACACTCACAAAGGACAAAAGGTTCAAAAGGTTTTTCTAGTTGAGCTTTGATGTTGCTGCATCTCAAAAAATATGTCCCTGATGTGATGTTTCCCACTGTTTCTTACACCAATTCCTTTTTTACCAGTTTAGTTTACATGTTTACAAAGCTCCCTGCTCTGAGCATGGCTTTTTACCATCACCCACAGTCTCACCTTCTTGAGCAACTTCATGTTGTCCATCCAAGCAGACTTCACTCTAGGAACAAAGGAATACTGGCTCTCCTTGAAGTATCTGTTCAGTAAATCTGGGCACACTTTGAGAATATTCACCACGAGATCAGCAACCATTTCATCCTCTGTTGCAGTTTTTAAACCAAGCAGGAAGTGCAGAAGTACCACATTTCCTCCCCTGGTGAAGACAAAAAAATTACTTTGAATAAGAAATCCTTATTTTGATACTTCATATGGGATGTGAACTCTGCAGCTTCTCTAACTATTAATTGAAGGCAAAACTATTATTTGAAGGCAAGATCTCTCATCCTCCTGGCATAATTTCTGAGTTTACACTCAAAGAAGTAAGAAATTAATTCACCTGCACATTTTCTGCATGACAAATGTGAATTAACACCACACATTTCAGGGCAGACATGATAAATGCTGAGGTCTCTTTTGCTTCTAGCAAAGAATCCATGTACAAATCCCAGCTGCCCAGTGACTCACTTGCCAGAAGTTGCCAGACTTGGGTCATAGAAGGTTATGCCATGTTTCAGAGAGCAGCACAGGTCCATCAAGAAACTATGCACAAGTTCTCTCACCATTGCTTTGCCCATCTCCTCAGAACCTTGAGCCACCTGTAAGAACCAAAAAGGAGTAAAAAAGGCATGTGAGATTTGGCATCACAGATATCAGCCTCACTCTATATGGCTCCTCTCAGAGAAATACTAAAACAAAGTTTGGCTTGTGTTCAGATCAAAAAGAGAAACTTCAGGACTTGAAGGCCCCCTTCAACCCAAACCATTCTGTGATTCTACAATTCCATTAACTTTCTAAATCCAGAACAACTCAAGATGCCTAGGGATGAGAAGACTCTTGACAACTCTGGCTGGGAAATCATGCATCATATGACTTACAGGGACTGCCAGGAACTGCAAGAACTTACAGTGATTCAGAACTGAAATGTATGCTTATGAATGGGGTCAAGGTTTGCACAGCTCCCAGCAGATCCCTCCTAGACACAGATCTCCCCAAAGGGTGTTCACAGTACATCAGCATGGGAGTGGCAGGGTCATAAGCATGTGGCAGAGAGGGCACACACAAAGGTGAAAAATCTGTAGCCAAAACCCAGTGAGAAGCAGCAGAAATCTGGGAGTTCTTTTTAAACATGCTCAGTGGATTCCTCTCTTTGAGCTCATCAGGCTCAGAGCAACTGGGAGCTGTTTCAAAAGCTGGGGGCTGCAAGAGCAAGGGAAATAAAGGCAGCACAAGGACTAAGAGTAACAAAGAGATGTATGGCCAGACCTTTAAATCCTCTGGGCTGACATCAGTAATGCCATTCCAGCGGTACAGTGAGGAGATGTGCAGCAACACTTCTGCAGTGAAAAAACGAACCTTCTGTGTCTTGCTGATGTTTTTGTTATGAACCACCTGAAAATGAGAAAAATGCAAACTCTATTTATTGCAGGTTGTCACAAAATCATGGCAAAACAGCATCACACCTCATTCTTCTAGTACACACATAAGGGAGAGTTGGATCTCCTCACCCAGCAGGAGAAAGGCTCTGCCTGTCCTGTCACACTTCTCTCACTGCTCCTGCTGCACCCTGACCCTACACCACCCTCTGCACACCCTGCATGTGCTGGACAGACACATGTTCATGTTAAAGAGCACAGATCATGTTTAGAGCATCACAGCCACAGAGCAGAACCAGGGGAACCTGGGTGCAGACATAGCAAAGCCTACTACAAATGAAGTTTCAATGAAAGGGAAGGAAGTTTCTCAGAAGTTCTGCTGTGCTTTACTGCTGGCATTGTTTTAATTCTCATTTTTCTTGCTAAGCTGAAAGAGTCATACAGTGTGCTGGGATCCACCAATAACACAACAGCTCATGATGTATGATTCCCACGCAGGAAAAGCTTCATTTGAAAAACAAAGTGCCAAGGAGCTTTATTTTACATTTAAATGATAGCTTTTTATTATCCTTCTTTTTCGTGTCATTGCAACAGCAAAATGAAAGAACATTTTTGGCTTTAATTGGTCTGTTGAGAAAAGCCCAAGTCTGAGGCAGGCTCTTATGGCTACACTCTAAATTTGAAACTATGTTTTTCTTCATTGTCTCAACTGTTCATGCAACAGCTTATGCAACATTGCCATAGCAGCTCCGAACAGAGATTTAAAAGTCAGATTCTAGAGCTGAAAACATTTTCAAATAAATAAAATATATCTCAGGTGCTGCTGCTCTACAAGCAATAAGAGCGCCCACGAAAGAGGCAGGGCCATGCTCAGAAGGTGACAGAGCACAGGAAAAGCCACCACTAAGCCAACTCTCACACCTTTCAGCAATTCCTGCTTCCATCCCTGACACAGTAACACAGCCAAGCTACCAACCTCCAACACACATCACCAGTCCCACACTGCAGCAGCACTCTGCCAGCAGCCCTAAGAACTGAACACTGTGGGAAAAATCCCTGCAGAACTGCTTTCAGCAGCGAGGAAAATAGAACACATGAGACAACACCGTTCCAGGGTGTATCATACCTTAGCTGTCAGTGTGGAAAGCAGGAGATTGACAGTAGAAACTCTGTCTTCCTTTATTTCAGAGCGAAGAATAGCTGGAATGAAATCTAACAGACATTTCAAATGTTAAGTCAAAATGTGAAAGCTCTTTTCATACTAAAATCCTCCAGGGAATTCATCCCCATTCCTCTTCCATGTCACATCAATTATCCTGCTGTTACATTCCAGGATGAACCAAAGGCAGCAATCAGAGTTGAGAAGGATGATGTGTCTATGACCATGGTTATGACCAAGTGATGCTGCCCAGCCTACTCTCATCTTGACTGATTAACACTGCTACAGCATCTGTCAACTTTAAATACATTTTGGGCCCTGAAATGCCACACTAAAAATTAAGTAATTTCATATTCCTCCCCTTGAAGCACTTGTAATTGTTTCACTGAGTGATTCTCAAATGCTGGGAGGTTCCATCTCCAGCTACATCCATCACCTTTTGCCTCACAGTGCATCCCAAAGTGAGACAACCTCAGTTTACAGAGAACTTGGGGCTCCTACAGGGCAATGAAAGCCATCTGCCCTGACTGGGCTGAGGTGTGCCATCCCCAGCCTGACAGAACTGACAGCTGCCAGCACCTCAAGGAAATCAGCAGCCCTGGGGTGGCAGGACAAGAGCAGTCAATAATCAGAGCCAGTTCTCAGCCCCCTGCCATTACTTGCTGCCAGCTAGCATTGAGCATTTTTTTAAAACAATAATTCTAGATCCCTTCTGATTGTCTCATAACTTTTCCAAGGGTCCCAATTCACAGGGCAGAAAGGCAATGGAAGAACACCCTTTTCAAAGGAAAATAACACCTTTTTCAAAGGAAAAGGAATGTAACATATCCACTGTTACTGTCTTACAAGCAAGGATGGAGGCCGTGAATTTTTTTTGTTTATTGACTCCATGGCCTCAAAGTTTTCTATTAGATTCACAGGTTTTTTATCTGTGTCACCTAAGACTTTATTTTTGCAAAGTTTTAGCAGATAGCATATTGTTCTCAAGCAGGAGAGGCTTATTTACTGCACTACCAAAGAAGTTTAAAGCTTTTCAGATAATAAGGCTAAAAATATATATTTAGCTTCTTATTAGTGCTCTCTACCTGGTTCACATTTTTAATTAGGTCATACTTATTATTACCTATAAATGACTGTGCCTTAAAACCAAAAAATTATGAAGTACCTTTTAGTTCCAGCACCTGTGCCAAGATTGCATTGTCACCAGCAATGAGAAAGGAGAGAGCAAACTGAATGTAGGCCATGCGGACATCTGGTCTGCCCTGGAAACACACAAATGGAAATGTAAAATTAAACAATGTTGTTAGCACAAAGATTGTACCCAATTGCAGAATTGATACTGCAACTGCTGATTATCCCTAGAAGCACCATAAACAGGTGAACAAAACAATTTCTATAAAAATGTTGCATGCAGCCACAGACATACATTTACATGCAATACAGCTAAAAAACTTCCCGCATTACAGATCACTTTTACATAAAAAGGAAAATGTACTGTTTTATGTGCTTGTCAATTCTCAATGTATGAGACCAGGCCAGAAATTTAAATAAAGAGGAACCACTAACAGCCATTCCATGCCAAACCCTGCATCACTGCACCTCCTCAGTTGTGCCCTGCTTGGTCAGTGCACAGAAATGCCCATGAAAAGGGTGAATATAAAACTGCCAGCTCAGGAACAGTGGGAGCAGTGAAAGCTTGACCTGTAACAGCACCACAGGATATGAACATTGAATCACAAAATGGTTTCAGTTGGAAGGGACCTTTAGGATCCCCTCATTCCATGCCCTGCCATGGGCAGAGACACCTCCCACTGCTCCCAGCCCTGTCCAGCCTGGCCTTGGACACTTCCAGAGTCAGGGCAGTTCCTTTCTCTGGGCAGCCTATGCAGGACAACGTCCCATCACCCTCATGGCCCAGGATCCCCTCCCAAATCCACTGTAAATAAATACACCTCTTCCAAAGAGCCACCCCTCATCCTACCACTGCATCCCCTGACAGAGTCCTGTCATGATTTACCATTGTTTTTAAACCTGCTGTGCAAAATTAAGCTGCATGTAAAGGAGCCTGAAAGAAGACTCTAAGTAAGCAAAAGAAAAGGCAGCAGGGACTCACCAAAGGGTTGAAAGAAGAAATAAAGAGAAATTAACAAGATTTTGCTGTAAACTCTGGGCCTGGTATTTCTGTATTAAAATCTCACTTCTGATAGCCAGCTGTGACATAATTTCACTGAAAGCTGTACAGGACTAAGACTTTTTGGATGCTAGACTCTTTGTACCTTATTTAAGCAGTTTGTGGCCAAAAGACTAAACCCAAGCATTTAAAATCAAGGGTGGAGCTACTCCTGCAGACAGCTCCTGCACTGAGGCCAAAATCCATGGAACCTGACAATTTGGAGCTATAAAAGGTGGTTCCAGGGAAAAAGGGATAAAGGGATGTGTTGTTTTTTTGCCTTCCAATTGATTGCTTTATAAAGAAAAAGTGTGAATTTTCATCTCAGATGGCACAAACCCAACACAAGCGTACACACTCACCCTGCAAGTAATCTTTAAAATCCAGAAACAGTATGCCAACACTGCAAACAATTCTGGATTTATTATACACTTGCATTTGGAATGACACAAATATTCTTGTTCTAAAGCACTGGATTGGGTCAATTTTGACTATTTTTAGCAAACAGGGAGGGAACAAGAGATAGTTTCTTCTCGAAAAAGAGGAGTGACTTCTTCTCTTCACTCACGTATTCCTCTTAAGGATTTCCAGATAAAGACTATTTAGAACTCTTGTTTATGTTTTCAAATGCAATTACTCTGTATAATTACTCTCAATATCCTCTCTCCAATCCCCATTTATTTCAGTGGGACCAAACCACAAAAGAAAAGACTAGTCTTCAGGAGTTTACTATCACTTTCACTCTGCTTCAGGCATTAGAAGGGCAGTTCACAGAAACTGTACATTTCTATTTCTCCACAGCTGGTTGGAAACACATGAGGCATGTTCATGTGTCCAGTTGGGCACAATCAAGGACTTCAGCCTGACACAGGACAGGAAGGGAGAGTTAAGCTCTTGCAGATGAAAATTCAGCAAACACTGGCAACAGCTTTGTTCTGAACAGGTAGCTAAAAAAGCTGGTGGAGCCCTGGCACAGCATGCCGTGGCATGCAGCACCTCAATTTACCTGCTTACACCTTCTTTTCAGCAATCCAGGCAGGTACTTGTTGTTGAAGTCAAAGTGACTGTAGACATCCCTGGCTGAGTCCGGGCCCTGAGCCACCATGGCCGACAGCAGGGTAAGGCACCCCCGGCTCACCCTGAAAACAAAACAAAACAAAACCAAACAGAGGAAAACCTGCAGGCCATTCCCAGGGTGATGGTATACAAACTGCCAAACCAGGAGATTAAAAGTAAAAGAGAAAACAGAAGGGAAGTTAAACTATCAAACTAATTATTTTAGGCAGTAATAACAGCAGCTGGGAAAGAGGGGCGAGGGGAGAAGGAAGGAAATGCCTTTTTATGTTCTTCCCCAAAATTAGGCTGTAATGTGAGGCTGGATATTCCCTTTATAGAGTAGTTCAAAAGGGAGATAGTGACAAAATTAACAGCTAGAAGATAACCTGTTCATGGCAGTGGAGTTAGACTAGACAACCCTTAATTTTTCCATGGTTCTATGAACCCCTGAATTCATAGAGGTTTGCCATTTATTTCAACAGGAACATGTCAGTGCCACTGTGCACAAGACTGCAGACCTGCATCATCCGAACAGCCACCATCATGAACAGATCTGTAATCTGTCCATCATGTTTTTGTCATGGGCAAACTGCAAAAAGCCACGTGACTCAAGCAGAGATCCCATCCAGACACACAGTAAAGAAAACACCTCTGCACATCAAAGAGGTTGCACAGGAAATGCAGAGCATCTCCCTTCAGAGATCTGCAGCCTCCTCTGTGCAGGTTCCAGAAGGATTTCTCCAGAACCTGCAACCTTTAAACACTTAATCACAAGTGCAGATCTTGCACAGCCTCAACATTTGTTTCCAGTGCACCTATTTGAGATTCTTTGTCCCATTTAAATGCCTGCTGCAGTAAGATCAACTGCACAGTGCAGGAGGCACAGAGCAGTCTATGAACTGGGAAAGCACAGAAAGCTTTTCCAATTCTGCTCCAAGACTGAAAGACAAGTCCTTGCCTTGGACAAGCCAATTTCAGTCTGGTTTTTCCTCTGCTTTCCTCCTGCTGCCAGGTTTGTACTGAAATGCCTGACATTTGCAATTTCTTTCCCCTATCCACACGAGCATGAGAACATGGATAGCTAACACAATTACTGAACAACCCAAAATTACCTCAGAGTTAAGAGACTGGAAAAATTGCATAAGAAAAGCCAGTCTGAAAGAGAAAAATCCATGATAAACATGGAAAGCTGACTCTAAAAAATACAGGGAAATAAAGCACTCAAGAGCAGCTCTTTTTGTCATCACAGAAGACTGCCCAGCCCTGTTCCACACCATACATTTCACCCCTCAAGTCAAGCAGCATTAAAATAACAGGACTCAAGGTACCACCCATGCTAGCTCTCACCCTGACAGCCCAGCTGATGAAAACTAGAGCTTCAGGAAAGTATCCTACTGCACTGGATTGTTTGATGTATCAGAGTTCCACAGGCAATTATTTCACGACAAATGGAAAAGGATTAATAAATGAAGGGGCATTATTAGCAATAAGTCAAGATGAATTTTGCAACATCTAGTACAGTCCCTCCAGATCACTTGACTGAGATTCTCCACCAGAGCAGTAAGCAGACTTACCTGTGATTCTCAGAATACAAAGCAGCATAGACCAGTTTCATATAGGAATGAATCAACTTTTTGACAATGTTCATTCCCACAACAGAAAAATGTGAGAGGTCACTGGCTGTCCTCAGTAAAATGGCCTCTAGAGCTTGAAAGATTAACAGCATCTGCAGGATAAAAAAGTATGTTAATATCAGACAATGACAGGTAAGGCTTGAAATTATTAGCTGAGCAAACAGTAATAACCAGCATTAATAAAAAGAGCAACCCCACTCCAAGAGGAAAGCTTCCACATATGAAAGTGACATTAACTTCTAAATTCTCTCCCAAATTAATGCTTCCTCTTTGTGAAGATCACTTCTGAGAACATGAAGTTTCAAGGAATCAACACTTCAAGAGACAACTACTCCTAAGTGGATGAAGAAAAATGAAATGTCCTGGAGAAAAAATATCATGTTCCAATCTTGCAATTAATTCCTGCCAGAAGAATTCAGAATCCAAACAGCACTGGGACTGTGCCCATTACAAACATCAGCCTCTCCTAGCAACGGGATATTGAGGGAAGGCTGTCACTGAACATTACAGAGACAAAAATGATACTGAAAGGCAAAGAACAGCAAGTGATGGTTAAAAAGCCACACAATACAATACTACATTGTAAGCAATGCTGCACCAGCATGCACAGAGAAAAGTTATTGAACTCTTTGTCCATTCATCATATTCTAAGCAGGATAAAATTGTGTCCAGTTGAAATAAGAAAAATGAAGTCACCTTTACTAGTGGCTTCCTAGAAATGCTGATGTATCAGGCACATTTCTATAAACACTTACTTTCACTAGGCTACTTTGGTTTTGCTTTCTTAAATGCTTCTGTTGATCCCCTTATTTCCTAAAAGGCTGTTTGATAACATTTAAATAACCTTAACAGTTTGATTTGGACAGGACTATTGGTTGTGTGTGTCATTAAACAGATGTCCAGGAACATCTATGAACAGAAAGGAGCATCTCCCACTTGGTAGGTGCTTCTGCCACTGCTACTTCCAGAAAAAAACCAAACCCAAACCAAAAATTTACAGAGTTATTTACACCACAAAGCATTATTTATCCATAAAACCATAGAACATCCTGAGCTGGAAGGGACCTACATGGATCATCCAGTCCAACTCCCAGCCCTGCACAAACACCTGAACAATCCCACCCTGTGCCTGAGAGCCTTGTCCAAATGCTCCAGGAGCTCTGGCAGTCTTGGCAGCTGTGACCATTCCCTGGCAACCTTTTGTTGGTTCTTCTCTAGGGTGGGATTGTTGGGACTGTAGCCGCCAGCCCCTGAATGACAGCTCCCATATCCAGCTTACTTCACTTTCAGGTTTCCTTTCTCCATCGAGAAGCCTGAATATCTCAGCACACTCCATGGAAATTTTCACGTATCCCTCCACGACATCGTACACTTGGGGCGACGGCAGCGTCTTGGCGATGGACACGAAGGTCTCCAGCCCTGGAAAGCCACCGCGTCACCCGGGCCACCAGCGCCACGTGTGGGACCCGCTCTGGGCCACACAGAGGGGCCGGGCCGTGCCCGTGTGCGGCATCCGTGACATCCCCGCGACGTCCCCCGGGCCGCCCGCCCAGCCCGGGTGAGCCCCCTCAGCCCGTACCGGCCCCCTCAGCGCGGGGCAGCCCCCTCAGCCCGGGTCAGCCCCCTCAGCCCGTACCGGCCCCCTCAGCCCGGGTGAGCCCCCTCAGCCCGTACCGGCCCCCTCAGCCCGGGTGAGCCCCCTCAGCCCGTACCGGCCCCCTCAGCCCGGGTGAGCCCCCTCAGCCCGTACCGGCCCCCTCAGCCCGGGTGAGCCCCCTCAGCCCCGACCGGCCGCCTCAGCCCGGGGCAGCCCCCTCAGCCCAGGGAAGCCCCCTCAGCCCGGGTCAGCCCCCTCAGCCCGGGGCAGCCCCCTCAGCCCGGACCGGCCCCCTCAGCCCGGGTGAGCCCCCTCAGCCCGGGGCAGCCCCCTCAGCCCGGACCGGCCCCCTCAGCCCGGACCGGCCCCCTCAGCCCGGACCGGCCCCCTCAGCCCGGAGCAGCCCCCTCAGCCCAGGGAAGTCCCCTCAGCCCGGGGCAGCCCCCTCAGCCCGGGGCAGCCCCCTCAGGGCGCGCCTCTCCGCCTTGCAGAGCCCCTCACCCTTGGCGGCGGCCGCCGGATCCCGCAGCAGCGCCTTGAAGCGGGCGCCATTGAACTCCTCGTCCCGCGGGCCACAGGCGCGCTTGGCCGCGGGCTCCCCGCTCCGCTCCCCGGCCTCGCCGTTCCGCTTCCCGGCCATGCTCGATCCGAACCGGCCCGGGCCCGCCCCGGAACCACCCCCGCTCCCGCAGGAAGGGGCGGGAGCAGCCCGGGGCCGTGGAGGAGCCGGACCGCCCTAGCGGGAAGGCTTCCCCAGCTACCAGTGCCGAGGTGGGCAAAAAGAGTTAAAAGTAGCTATCATGGAATGGTTTCAAGGGACCGTAACCTTCCAACCCCCTGCCATGGGCAGGGACGCCTTTCATTAGGCCAGGTTGCTTCATGCCCTGTCCAGCCTGGCCTTGGGCACTTCAGGGACCAGGGGCAGCCACGGCTGCTCTGTGCCTGTGCCACGGCCTGCCCACCCTTACAGGGAACAATTCCTGCCCCATGTCCCGTCTGCAGCAGTCTCTCATCCATCGCTGTCTGCAAGGCCAAGCGGCTTTTTGTCATCCCAGTTTGCCCAGACCGCAGCCCCCTGCGATCCTGAACCAACACGGCTTAAAGTTCGGAGTGGAAGGGGAAAGCACGGAGTGCAGGGAATCGGGGCAGGGAGAGAACTTCCTCAGATACTCCTCTCTCTCCAGGGGAGGGAAAGGCTGCGGGGTGACCTAACCGTGGCTTTACAGTACCTGAAGGGGCCCGCGGGAGAGACAGAGAGGGACTATTTATAAGGGAAGGAGTGACAGAAAAGGGGCGACGGCTTCCCACTGCCAGAGTGCAGGCTTAGATGAATTAAAATCTAAACCCTTCCCTTGCTTTCAGCAAGAGTTATTCCAGGACAAGCACAGTGATAAGGAGGAATGGAAAAAGCATTGTTCCAATAAACGGTTTCATGTGGAATGACAACAGTGGAAACAGTAGTGGAAGATAGAGTAGATTAGTTCAGTAAGAAAAAATTAAAATAGAGATCTATCGAAATCCAAACCAGATTTTCTTTTTCATATGTGCAAGTAATAAAGGTAACATTAGTATCTTCCTGGGCCTTTTCAAACTGTTTTTCTTTTTGGTTTTTATTTAGCAAAATACTGTAAAAAGAGTGATCCAGAAGAGGGCAACATTCACAGTCGTTCTGAGACCTAGGATGAACAAATGCTTTCACACTGACAGAAGATGTTGCGATGTTTTGAGAGCAGAGGATAGAACAAAATAAAAGAAGCTGAAGTTAGAAGACAGAAAAGGGTAAAATAAAAAGACTACATAAGACTGGGGGAGGGGGGAAGGAAAATGGGAAAATATTAATTACTAGACACTAGGTACAAGGGCTTTTTAAAAGTAATTTATGAGAACAAAGCTAAAAACATATTACTGCTGCTAGTGACATCATGCTCCAAGCTCTGCTAATAATTCCTATTTCTAGGAATACTTAAATTTAACTCACTACATTCCAGCTATTTTTCTGCCTCTTTAGAAGGCAGTGCCATTTAGAATTCACCTCAGTGTAGCAAATTCTGTGCAAAGGTACAGACTTCTCAGCTCTTCCATAAAATATTTTTGGTGGTTCTTCTGGATGATAGGAATCCTTTGTTTCAGTCTTACAGTTTTCTTGAAATCTAAATTTATGGAGGTATCCAAATACATTTGCAGTTCCAGAAATTGATAGGCACATAATGTAGAAGGTAAGTAACATTCTCAAGAGGGAGTTGCATTGTTATTGAGGGGATGAAAAGGAAGGCCAGAGCTAATAGAACCAGGAAAAAAAGATATGATTTAACACAGCTTTTAAAAGGCTCAATACTGATACTGAGATTCTGAGATCTTCCAGGTAGAAGTCCTATTTTCCAGACTTACAAGCCTGATAGTTACCATCACACCATATTTCATAGTTCTAATATTTTAAAAAGTACTGCAGAATGGTACTGAAAGTTATTTTTATTTAATTTTGTTTCAAGTTCAATTATTCTGTCCCCTCGCTGCCTGTGAGGCTGTCAGAGGCTTCCAGGAGGCTGGGGAAGGACACTGCTGCTCTCACTTCCAGCCAGGCCACTTCCATGTTCTGCTGGAGTGCACTTTGAAGCCCGTGTCCTTTCCTTTCTCTGTTATATCTGACAGCTTTCCTCCCTAAGTCTGCTTTTTGGAAAGCAGCAATTATGGAGGCCAGTCAGAGGCCTCAGGCCCAGACAGAATGCATCTGCTCTGCTGTGCTTGTGTGTGCAGCAGATGGGAGCAGAGAATGAGTCAAGCAGCAACCTCTGAGCTGCCCAGCTCCCAGTAAATCAAAATACTCCTCTGTGGTTCTTGCCAGATGAACAGATCATCATATCCAAGTTACACACTGCCCCTCTGGCATTTTCAAGCCTGAAAAACAATTCCTGGTCCCTTGCATGAACCTCAGCTCTGCCTTGTTCAAGGAACAGCTCTGGATAGCAGGCTAAGTGAGCCAAGGCACCCTTTCCTGCCTCAGTGAGGACCTCGGAAGCCTTTGCTGCCCTGGCAGTGTGTAACCAGCCAAGCCCCAGCCCTGCAGTCCTGCTGGATTGCCTTTGCCTCCCACACCTGAACCTTTTCCTGCACTGTGGGATCCTGACCCATGCAGTCCTGAAGACAAAAATCTGATGTGGCAGAAAGCACAAAGCTTCTCCAAGGTTTCCCTTCTGATTCCAGCCTTAAGCACTGCTGTCCTTCTCAGCCAGCCCCTCTCTCTCTATCCAGCCTTTAGCCATGGATGCTTGCTGTTCTGTAGCTAACACTGGCCACCCTCAGGATTGAGTCTCCTGAGATGCATTTACATCACTCCCCAACCATGTCCTCATGACCCTTCCCAAACTCAGCCTGATCTCCAGGCCCACAACCTCTCCCTGCAGATGTGGGGCTGTCTCTGAGTGGGACAGCTGACACAGCAGTGCATGAGCCCAGCTGTATAGCCCGTGCTAATCCCAGCCCAAACCTGTCCCTTAACCCCACTGGTGCTGGGGTACTGGAGCCCAGTTAAACCTTGAGCCAGCTATCCCACCACAGCTCGTGCTAGTCCCAGCCCAAACCTGTCCCTTAACCCACTGGTGCTGGGCTGCTGGAGCCCAGTTAAACCTTGAGCCAGCTATCCCAGCACAGCCTGTGCTAATCCCAGCCCAAACCTGTCCCTTAACCCACTGGTGCTGGGGTACTGGAGCCCAGTTAAACCTTGAGCCAGCTATCCCAGCACAGCCCGTGCTAATCCCAGCCCAAACCTGTCCCTTAACCCACTGGTGCTGGGCTGCTGGAGCCCAGTTAAAGTACCCCCTGTGGTGGCTTCACTTCAAGGTCATCTATCAGTTGTGATCCCCTACCCTACACTGCTAAGAAATGCATTCATTTCTTAAGTAATTCTTTCATTTTATGTATAAATTAACTATAGAAAGCATTCAGAGGGAATGGATTTAATCCAAAATCCCACCTCTAAAGCTGTAGTTCTCAATGTTTGCTCTTAGTTCACACAATTACTCCACAGAAAAGTTTCCTTTGGTTTTTCCCAATATTTCAAGTGTGATACAGAGCTTCTTGTCAAATGTTCCTTCTTCCTAGCCTCTGACACCCTGAGGGATCACAGAAGGAGCGAGGGTGGATGCTGCAAGAGATGGGATATCAGGATCCCCTCCTCAGCACAGCCTCCCAGAGGGAATATTCCCAGCACTATCCCTTCTTTGCCATCACGTGTCCGAATGCCCTGTGCCCCACACTCCCATGATCCTGGACAGCCCAGTGCTAGGCCATGCACATGTGTATGACAGGTCATACACAGTCAGACACAGTCATTGCAGTGCTCGAGTTGCACAAGTTTGGCTTGGAGGAGTCCAGGGGATGTGCAAGGTCAGTGTGTGGACCCAGGAGATGAGAGGCTGGCAAGGCTCAAGTAAAACCACAGCTTTTTTTACTCTAGCTTTTTTTACACTGCAAAACAAAACCACCTCTCCTCCTCTTCTCCCTCCTCCTCCAATCCCAGAGTTATTTCAGCTGCGCTGCAAGGAGTGCGTTTGAGGCCTGACTAATGGAAATTTGTGTTCCTCCCACAAGGAATATCAGAGCCTGTCGATATGGACAGGGCATTATGAGGGTTTGAGTCAGAGCATGGTGTGAGTCTGGAGCTGGGCTGAGTGCCCAGGTGCTGAAAATGGGTGGAAAGATCAGAAAAGAAGGGAAGAGGACAGGAGAGTGGGGAGGTCAGTGAGCAGGCTGTGAAGAGCTGGAGGAGCTGGAACCACCTCTGAGCATCTACTGCAGCATTCAGGGTATCTTCTGTGTACTGAAATCCTTCCCAGCTTCTGCACATGGAATAATCCCCAAACATCATCCACTCTGAGTTAGTTTGGCATGGTCACTGAGTCACAGAATTTACCAGGAAGCCCTTACAAACACTGCAATAATTATTTTCAAATTTTGTTATTTGCCTTTAACTTCACAGTGCTCAGGTTGAATTAGCCTGAGGTCTGGATCTCAAACCTATCAGCTCTCACTGGTTAGATATTGATATGGGCTACTCTTTTCTGAAACACTACCAGTTTTCCATGCCTTTACATATCTAACTTGAGAGGCCCTGAAGCCTGATTTTTTCAAGGCTCTTGGAAAAGCCACAGTTTTTTTCAGTGTTTCGACATTGATTCTGTAGCTTTAAAAAGCTTCAGTCTTGAATTTCAAGTACATAATCATTAGTCATTTTGGAAAATCTTAGCTTAAATACTTATTTCTTAAAGGGGAACAGTGACAACAACCATCAAAGGCAGGCTTATAAAACCATAATAAAGCACTTCCACAAAGAGCTTGATTTCCAAGAGCGTGGTCCAGCCAGCAAGTCTGTCCTAATGTTCTTCCTAAGCTGAGAGGCAGGACACACATCTTTGCCAGTGTGTCTTTGAAGCATCATGTCAGGAAGGGACCAGGGACAACTTGGGTGCTTTAAGAGAGCAAGAACACAAACCCAGGACCTTTTCCTTGGTGCAGTTGCTCTGCCTCCACCTTAGGTCATGTTTTCTCTTGTTTCCAGCATAAGCTCTGTGAGATGGGACGTGCCTCTTGCTTCATGTCGATACAAGTGCCAGGTGCACTGCTGGAAGAAGCAATCTGTGTACAGGAGAAGTGCCAGCACGACTGGCAGCGCTCAGGAGGGTGAGCAGTGGGGCCTTTCTGCTGTGCCTGGAGAGGTTTCATTCCAGTGAAACGTGAGGAGGCTGGCTGTTCAAACCTCATGGGCCGCATCCTCTGTCCTGTGAGGTGCTCAGGGTCCCTCTGGCGTTATGGCCAAGGAGCAGCTCAGGAGCACAAAACTCAAAGCTGGTTTAGCTGAGCTTGCTCTCTCTAAAGCAAGTCAAAAAATAGCAAAACCAGCAAATATTTCCCTCCTTCTAAACCTGCTGCGTGGAGTGCTTACTCAGTATTCATTCAAATTTCTCTTTACACACGTGAGAGTGTTTCCTAACTCTGGCTCACCAAATGGTGCCCTCAAATTCAAATTACAGTACATTTGAAGATCTTGTTAGATCTTTATTATTATCCATAGCACCTTGTGAGAACTTACAGCATCCAAAACACATTTAGAATTAGGAAAAACTGGTGAACAAGCTTCCCTACAACCATCTTCAGCTTGTATCCATAGAAATAGAGGCTAGATTGGGAAAAACGCAGTCTGTTATTTTAAATAATCACCATAGAGTGATTACTGTAAAGTATGTGCTTTGTTTTAAGTGCTCTGACACTCATTTCCATAGAAACAGACAGAGGATAGCAACCCACTTGTTTGAACTGTCCTGTACATTCTGTCTGGGGCAGAATGCAGGAATATAAAATATTTAAAAATGTGGGAAAAGCCTGGGGTTTTGTTCTTAATTTTTTGCTTTGTTTTGTTTTAATCCTGAAAAGCCAAAAAAGAACATTAGGGAAATTCCTGGAAACTTTATTCTGGGAAAATAAAATTAAAATGACAAATGTCAGCTCTTAAAAATTTACAGGGGAGAAAGCAGGAAGAAAAAGCAGTAAGGGGTGTAGTGGTGAGAAGTGTACACACAGACATGTGTGTGTGTTTGTGAGAAACTCTTGAGATTTTTTTCTGACAGTTTTTGTTATTGTACAATCAATCTAGTGATTTTTTCCACTAATATAAAAATTTAGGCCATCTAACTCAACTGTCTCTTTTTTTTCACATTATTTTTTTAACATTCACTTTCTTTTATTTCACATTGTTTACTTCTTAACTGGCACGCTAATTTTATTGGAATTCCCATACACTAAGTCATGATATGAGCTTTGAATTGGCAGTTGGAGTGAAGTTCAGGGGAAAGTTATTAATGTGGAGAAAAATAAGTTAAGTGCTCAGATTTTGGCTTTGCTTTTGCCAAATGTTACATGTGTTGCATGTAACAACACAAATCCTGCATTTCTGGCACTGTGAAATGATTTCTTTTCTCCCCAAGTCCAAAAGAGAGAAACTGTCTGAAGCAGATGTGATATCTCTCCTGGATTCTAACTCCTGGAGTTTTGTGTGATTTTTTTTCCTTTGGGGGAAAAAAAAGGAATCTAATTCCTATTGCTTGTGAGGAAAGGATAAGATTCTGTAATTCGACATGCTGAACATGTCTGGATTAGTTATATTGTCTTGCAGCAGCTGAGTATTGCCAGCTTCTGGGAGCTGCATTCTGCACATCATGATGAACAGTCTCCCTTCCTGCCTTTGTGTTCTACACTCCTGTCTCCAAGTTTACTATTTAAGCACTACCCATCACAGGGTAAAGGGAAAAGCAGAGATTTGCAAGACTACTTTTCATATTTTAGGTTACTTGGTTTTAGGTTCGTTTTGAATAGCAAAGTAGCCCCCATTCAGAGGGAAAAGAAAAAAACCCACTATATACATACATACACACACACACACACATACATACATGTATGTGTGTAAAAAATATAGATGCCATTCAGTTCCTGTCAGCCCCAGTGTCCATAAGTTTTCCTCCTCCTCAGGAAGGCTTCCCTCGAAGGCAGATATCTGCAAGCAGGAGCAGCCAGCTGCCTCGTGTGCAGTCACTCAGCCCTCAGTGCTTCACCTCCCTGGAGGTTAGCTGTGTTTTGAACCTCTCCCAGTTCAGTCATTCCTCTTGGAAACTGCCTCTGCCTTTGGGTTGCACCTGCAGAGTGCCAAAAGCATCCCAGGCTCATTCCTGCACTTTGGGATCACGGTCTTCTGCTTACAGCACCACCAGGCTAGGAAAAGCTGTGTTGTCTCACTGGGAACAGAAAGTTCACGAGTGCTCATCAGACCTTCTGATTCAAAGCCTTTCAAGCACAGGCATGGGATACTTCCCAGTTATTTTTGATGCTTTGTATATTCTTCTGCAGTGATTGTCTACTGGTCACAGATCTGTAGTCTGCTCAGTCACTCACAGCACACTGAGTGGTCATTGTTGACATCTGTTCCAGGGAGCAATGAGCAGATGTGAGAGAAGGAGGTGAAACACCTCCTGCTAGAGCTGGAACAGGTGGCCAGAACATGAGATATCTCTCTGTTGGCTGTACAGGGAGTGGAGCTTTGGCATCTTGAAGTCACAGATGGGCTGACTGCACCCACCTGAAGTTATGGCAGATACGAGGTTACAGCAGCTAGGAGGTTGGGACGGACAGGTAAGTTCACCCTAATTACCTGAACGCCTTTCTAGAGGATCAAAGTGTGGCCTCCAAATGCTTCTCTGTGAAAATCTGTGCTGCTTGCTCCCCAGCATTCATTTCTGCCTTTGGTGGGACTGACCTGAGACAGCAAGTGCAGGAAGGGTCAGATTGAATGATCAGGTACAAGGTCAGGGGGACAAAGGAGGGGAGTAGGGGAGACTCCCACAAGTCTCCTTCCAGTTCCCTGCTGGAAGGCAGAGGGTAACTGGCTGAGTTCAGGGCAAACACTGTCCTTATCTGAAGCAGCCAGCAGCAAGGGCTTCACCTGCAGAGCTGCTGTTCCCTCTCCCCATCTCTGTTTGCAGCTGCAGATGTTTCAGAGTGATTTTATACTGTTATTTCGGCATCTTTGATCCCCTTTATCTGAGTCCAGTAACACTTGATGGAGTGTCCCTGACCTCGGACAGGTTCATGTGAAACCTGTTTTGTTCTTATCTGCCCAAGACTAAGGAAGCATAGGCTAATATATGTGTTACCCTGTTGTTTTTCTGTGTGTGAAGAGGAACAAAAGTGGATTCAGATTCAAACATGAAGACCAAGTTGTTCAAAGTTCAGTGTAACCTCTGAAAAGAAGTGCCAAACTTTGGAAATTCAAATCTGGATGCATTCCAACTTCAGTTGGAACAGGAGGAGAGGAATAGATTTAACACAATTCGTTTGGTTCCATCATCTTTCACTGACTCATTCGGGGTGTTTTTTTCAGGAGATCCGTGTGATCATGCATGGATATTCATGTTTACCCACAGCGCCAGGAAAAAAGATCCTTTTGTGCCCAATTTCCAGTGTTGGTTCTAAGCTCTCTTACATGAGGACAGCTCTTACAGGAACTGGAAGCTGTCCTGATTTATTCCCTTGGGTGCCTCATCCCTTAAACGAAGCACCAAATTACATTGGAAGGTAGTTTAGCAGGTAGCAATGACAATTTGTTTGAACTTCTCACTGGTTCACTTTTCTGTATCACAAAAGATTTCAGGGAACGACTTGAACTCTCTCAAAGTGACTTCAAGATGTTTCCTCACTTTGCAGTGAAGGCTTTAAGCCAAGCCTACACACTCCAGGCACGCTGAACTAGAGTCCGGGACTGCGGTCGGGTGGTGTCAGTGCGAGGAAACAGAGATGCTCCTTTTGCAGCATGGAAGAGTCAGTGCTGTTTGCCCACTGCAATCCCTCATCCGGAGATGCTGCCAGGCGCAGGTCCCAGCTGGCTTCCCTCAGAGACCCGTGAGCCGAGCTGGAAGGGCAGGAGCGGGGCTGGAGCAGCAGCCGTGGAGGGGTCTGAAACGGGAGCCGAGGTGTGAGGGCAGGAACGGGGCTGGAGCAGCCCTGGCAGGGTCTGGCACGAGAGCCGAGGGCGCCTGTAGTAGGGAACGCGGGGAAGCTGGGCTGCGGGGACAGGGAGTGATGGGGAGCACCTTGCACCTGTCTCGGGAAAAACACAAGCGGGGAAATGTGGTCGCGGTGTGTGTGTAAGTCCGTGACCGTCCTGCCACCATTGCCAAGCAATAATGAGGGGGGAGACGGTGAAATCGAGCTTCTTGTCCGGGAGGGAGGCGCGAACGGCTCGGAGAGGGGTGGGGAGAGCCGGGGAGGGCGGGCGAGGTGCAGCCGGCTCTGAGTCAGCCCGGCCGCGCGATGTGCGCCGAGGGCAGTGCCCGGCGCGGCGCCGCCGGGAGCCCGCGTCCCTCCCGTCCCTCCCGTCCCTCCCGTCCCTTCCCCGCCGCCCCCGCGCCCCGAGTGCCCGCGGCCGCTGGACCCGCTCCCGCCGCGGCCGCTGGCAGGGCCGCTCCGCCCTCGCCCTCCTCCTTCTCCCACGCGGGGCAGGGGCAGCCCCGAGGGCGCCGGGGGGGGCCGCGCCGGCAGCCGGGCCCGGCTGCACCATGTGAGGCGGCGGGGCTGCCCCCCCGGCCCGAGCCGCGCTGTCCCGCACCATGAGGGACGGGCATGCGGGGCTGCACCCACGCCGCGCTCAGGTAGAGCCCGGGCGGCTCCTCCGCCTCCTGTCCTGCGTGCTCCTGCTGTGCGGCGCCGAGGTCGCGGCTCTCGCCGACTTCTCAGGTACGGGCGGGCACCGAGCAGCGGCTCCCGGCTCCGGGGGCTCCGGGGGGCTCCGGGGCCGGGCACGCCGCGGGCAGGGTCCGGCGGGGCTGTCAGACCCCGCAGTGCCCTGAGGGGACCGGCGCGTCCAGCGCGGCGCCGCGGGCTCCCGGCCGGAGCGCGCACGGAACCGCGGATTCCCGGAGCGCTCCGTGCTCCCTTTGCGGGCCCGGGTCCGGGCCTGCACCCCGGGCAGCGCGGGGCCGATGTGCCGGAGGGAGGCAGGAGGAGGAGAGGGTTAAGGGCTGCCGGAGGGGCCGGGTGGGCAGGGACACGGGGAGCGGAGCTGTCGCTGCGCGGTGGGAACGCTGGGCGTGGAGCGGCCAGGGCCTGACCAAAAGTGCGTGGAAGTCCCTGGAAAGGTTCCCACTTTCTCCTGGAGACTTGGAGTCGGGCCCTGAGGGAGCGAACAAGTGCTGCCCTCCTCTCTGCTGGGAGGGAAGCTCGGAGCATGAGAGGGGTGGATGAGGGGAGTCCCTTCCCGGGGAGAAGAGGCACCCGCTGCCGCCCAGGAATCACAGATCTCTGCGAAGGTGCTGCATCACCGCAGGAACTGGGAAAATACCCTTGTTTCCATCAAGATGAGGAAGCAGCCTCTATTCTTTGTAACTTTTCTTTGTAACTTTCACTCTTATAACTTTTCTGGTGCTCCCGGACATCCCACTGCTGTTATTAAGTCATTTAGAAGGGTTGTTTCTCTCCTCTCTGTGTGTCGCAGCGAGCGCAGCATATTCCTGGCAGCTGGAAGCTTAAGGAACTGCCTCTAGGGCAGAAAGCAAACCTTTCCCGTATTGAACAGAGCAGAACTCCCAAAAGCCAGTCGAGTGCACTGGAACAAAGTTAATATATAATTAATAGCCAATATGTGCTGTTATGCATTTTAATATAGTTTGTGTTGATACAGTTCAATATGCTTGTCATGGTTCTGCAGAAACTATTTCCTCAGCAAAATACAGAAAAATACAGTTTGTAATTTTTAAAATTATGTCCACCTCCACAAGCCTGACAATTTCTAAGCAAGCAGCCATGAAATATAAAGACCAGAATTACGTACTTGGATAAGCTACATTTCTCATATTAAATTCCTTTCACATATAAAAGGCTCTTAAATGCTTGCTGTCTCATTCTTTGGTGTTTTTTTTGGTTTTTTTTTTTTTTTTGTTTTTTTTTTTTTTTTGTTTGTTTTTTTTTTTTTTTTTTGCTTAACTGCTGGTTTGGGATGTTAGTTTTGGAATCACATGGTGGTTCTCCACAATAACATAAAACAAATGTTCACATTTTCCTTTTCAACTAGCTACTGAGTTAAAAATTATCCCTTTATGTAGGAAAGTTCCTCTCAAAAAAGTCTGTTCATTTTTAAAATTATGTTATTTAGATAGGGTTATCCAAGATTAAATTCAGAAGTACAGCTGTCTTCAGTATTCATTGTGCACTGAGTTTTCCAAATAGGTAGAATGACCAGAGATCAGTATTAACCATGACATGCAGACGTTTCAGTAAATAAAATGTAGAAAAGGAAAGCAGACTCCAGAATTCCTACCAGACTGGGAAGCTCCCAGGTCTGAACAAATTCTGCTCACATTTTAATTATAACATGGAGATCTAATCTAGAATGACAGAAAAGACCAAATGTTACTGTAACCTTTAAAAAACAGTATGCAGAGCATAGGGAGAAGTTTTTAGCTGCTCCAAAAGCTGGTGCTGTGTCCCAGGAGCTGGCAGAGGTGAGGGGACACCCTGCAGTGCCATCCTCAGGCCGTTTGATGCTGTTAAAGGAGTACAAGCTCCAGAACAGCAGCCTGCAGAGGAGTCTGTGGAGTTGCTGATTTCCCTTCTTTGCTCCCTTCCTCGGCAGGAGCAGCAACTGGATTTTTCTGGACTCTGCTACAAACCTGGCCCGTTCCAAGTGCCTTGCAGCTGAAAGTGCAATGAGGCCCCTACCCCCAGAGCCCAAACTCTTTTCCTCTCTCCTCCTCTGCTCACCATTCTGAGAGCTTCTAGAATTCCTTCCTGCCCTGCTGCCAGCCTCCAGCACCTGCCCGTGTAATTCCTGTTCCTCCCCTAATGCAGGTTTCAGTTGTGCCAGCAGTTCCACCCTGCCCAGAGCCCTTTGTCCATCACCAGCCCTCGCTGTTTGTCTGTAACAACCCAGGGATGCTCCTTCTGGGATCTGTGGGATGCTCTGGAAAGGGGAGCAGGGAACAGTGTATAGGGAAGGGTTATTACTAATATTTATAACTTTGTATTTGGGGTCTGTATTTTTTCTACTACTGACAGCTGCAAGGTCTTGCTCTCATCTGTCTAGCTTTTAACTATGAGAAAAAAAATCTGTCTATTTCGTTGGCTTTTTTGTTTGGTTGGTTAGGTTTTTTTAAGTGAGACATTTCTTCACTGGGCAATAACATTTTGTGGATTGGTATTTTCTAGGGGAGAAAAATGTTCTGAAATAAGACACCAGCAGCAGCTCAAAATTCAACTCTGTGAGAACAACTCAATTGTTTCTCTTAATGGAAATAAGAGTTTCTCTTATTTTGACACAATAGTTTCTCTTATGTTGACACAATAAAAATGTGCATAATCAATGTTTTTCTGGCAGCTTGAAGCAATAAACAAGAAATTTAGATGTTGGACTCGATGATCTTGCAGGTCTTTTCCAACCTTAATGATTCCACAAATCTATATTTATTAGTTCCATTAGTTACTGAAAGTGGAGAAGTGCTCTGAGGTCTGCAGTCCTCAGTGTGATTAATTTTTCAAAGTGGAATCCAGGTATTCATGCCCATATTTAAACTGAAAGAAGAGAGATTAAATCCACAGTTCTGTCCTTAGACCTTCATGAATATGACAGTGGTCCTACAAATACAGAATTTTCTTCCCCTCATGCCTGTTCTTCAAAGCACACCTTGTTAACTAAAATTCTTCTTTATTTTCTCCGTGATCACTGGTATCTTTCACAGTTTGGATCAGGTCCCATTGCAGGGGGCTGCTGTGAATTTTGCTGGTTCTCCAGTCTCTGAGCACCCTGGGCTCTCAGGACAGTACCAGAGGAGCCATTTTTCAGGACATCAGGGCTTCAGGACATCAGGACAGCCACTTTTCAGGACATCAGGACAGTCATTTCCTCACAGCTCCTCTGTGTTCAAGGGCTGGTTCCCAAAGCAGGCCAAACAAGAGTCCGCAAACCCAGCAGACTCTTCCCAGTGTTTCACACTGTGGGTGTCCCAGCCTCTGAGAGAGAGCTGGCTTGGCTGGGATGGTGGCACTCTGTGGGACCTTCCAAGAGCAGGGATCCCTGCTCCTCATCTTCCTCATCCCCTGCTCTCCATGCTGGAGTGGGAAAAGGCCCCAGCTCTCCATCCTACCCCCACCCCTTCCCTGTCTGTGGGACCTTCCTAGAGCAGGGATCCCTGCTCCTCATCTTCCTCATGCCCCTGCTCTCCATGCTGGAGTGGGAAAAGGCCCCAGCTCTCCATCCTATCCCCACTCCTCCTCCCACCTTTTCCCTGTCTGCTGACAAAGCAAACTGACCCCTTCTCCATCTGGGAACAAACTCCTTCTCTCTGGGAACACCGAGGAACATCCATTCACCCCTTTTTGTGCTCCTTCCTCCCTTTGCTGTTCTCCTGCTGCTCTGAGCTCGGGCTGGCCTCGCCTCCTTGGCTTGCTCTCCACTCAGTCTCCCTTTTCCTTACCTGAGTCCCAGCCAGGTTTTCTGGGCAGCTCTCAAGCAATGTGCCTGTAACTGAAGATCAAAAATGAAGTAATTGTGATTGCATAACTGGGGTGAGGAGTGACTTTCTGGACGTTAACAGAAAGCAGCCACTTCTCAGGGGTAGAACCTTTTAATCTCTGTCCACTGGTGTCAGGTTTTCTGTCTTTTCCTGCAAAACAGTTCAGACAGCACTGAGCTTCGCTTTAACTCCACAGACTTGGTCTCCTGACCCAACCACAGGAACAAGTGGATCTAATGAAAAAACAAACCAGTTCACCCAAGAAATGTAATCTGCTCCTGTGACTTCTCTGCATTAAAAGTTTCCATTAAGTTCTGTGGCATTCACCCATCCCAGATTCTCCCAGGTAAAAGGAAAGCAAACAAATGCTTTGTTTGTAGTAATGTGGCAGGATCAATCACTACCAACCACAACGATGCAGAGGTTTTTCTGTTGGCTTTGTGTTGGTCAGATGAAGTCCTGTACAAATTTTCTTGAGTCAGTTCTGTTGACTCACCGTGGCAATTGTAGCATGCCCTTCCAGCAGGATGTTTAAAGAAGTGCTGCAAGGAGTGATGCAACAATGCATCTTCTCAGCACTGCCTTGTCAAAGTCAAGTGTTCATTGCTTCATTAAAGAAAAGCATTTCATGTTAGAAATGTGTTTCATTTCAGGTATGTGTGAGTTAAACCTCAAAGTCTGGTTTAAAGTTTCCCTGAGTGAAGTGGGCTCTGGTCTGGGATTTGTTCTGTGGAATAAAGAGGTGTGTGTCAGAGCAGAGATTTTAGTTTAGATCATGGTGCTGAGACCCAAGGTTTTGTTTCAGGCTTTTTCCTGCAGTTCTTTTTGCCTTTCTGAGGAAGTGTAACTTATGAAAGCACATTTCAGGTGTGCTAATATTTTTTGTTAAGTCCACTGATGAATTAAGGGATGGTGTGATGCCCTTGCCCCTACAGATGTTGGGGAATTCAGACACGAGACACAGAACTCGAGTTCCTGAGCTCCGCTGCTCAGAGTCCAACACGTTTGAGTCTCTCAGATTCTCACAATTTGGGGCAGAACTCTCTCTGTTCCCCTGGCAGATTGCTGGCACCTGACACCCCATATGCTATTTTTATTCCAAATAAATAGCAGGGATTGGCTTCCCTATGCCTTCCTGTTCCATCTGCTGCTGAATCCTTCCCAGTGAGGCAGAGCTCCCAGTCTCACCTTTACTGGGGAAAGGCACTACAGACTGTTCCAGACAAATACTCAGCTCTTGTTGGACGTGTCCCCAGACAGACAGGGCACTGTCTGACCAGTCAACACTTAGCACAATTCTGTCATCTGCCAGCCATAATGTACAACTGAAACAGAAATATTTTGATATATTACCCAACACAGAGAAAATAGTGTCTTAAGGGAGCTGAGGAGCAGAAGGAGGCGTGGTCATGCCTTATTTGTTCAGCATTGGTGAGTCATTTCATCTGAATTTCTAGGCATTTTAAGAGTTTTGCTTCAAAGGTCTATTGTGTGCCTTCTGGCAACAAATTAAATACCAGTGAGGTTTGGCTCTTAATTTAGAATTAATTTTAAAACATCGCTCACTATATAAGACCTAATTGAAAGCCTATGGTCACTGGAACAATTCCCAAGGATTTCACTGGGCTTTGGATGAGGGTCTCAAAGCCACAAATATCTGTTTGTTTTTCTTCATTGTATTTAATCTTGGATGGGAAGATAAGAATTATTCTTTCAGAATAGTTTTGTAGTTTTTAAACTTCATTTCTTTGGGCTAGAACTGAGTAGAAGACAAAGAAATGTTGGTGTAAAGAAAATCATCAAGTGCTGAGAGTGAAGTGGGGAGTGTATTTTTGCTTTTCTAGCTTGGACTTGCTGTACTATAAACCATCATAGCACTGCAGATCTGTGAGCTGCCAGATTTCTGATTTTTTCTGATCTTTTCAGATTTTCCGATTTTTTCTGAATATCAAATATAAATGGGGATACAAAAAAATGCACAGCTTGAGTCAAAGTTGTGTTTCCAAGACAAAACCTGTGTTTTGTTTTCTGAGGCGGCAATGAACAGCCCCCTGGCTCTCCTGGGGAACATGAAGGTCCACGATCATACATCTGAGTTTTCAGACAAACATTTTCCTCCAGCCCCTGAGGTTCTCCTGCTTGCAGGCTTTGGGAATATTCAAAGTTTTTTGTCTTTGGGCATAAAGAGTCTCTCATTCTGTCTCAGAAACAGTTGCTGCCCACAGAGCCTTTCTCTTGTTACTTCTTGTTAATGGCACTGGAAGAGGCTACTCTGTGTCCAGATCAAAGGAGGATTTTGGCAAGGGCAGAAAATAGCTTTAAAGTCTTCCCTAACCCATGGCTCTTGTCAGCTGCTTTAGATGGGATGGAGAAAATCTTCCTTTTCTACTGCACTAGTTCCATGTTGGGTCCAAGACACGTGTTTGCCCTTCTGGCTTCATGGAGTAGCTGAGAGAAATATAACTGGATGTTGGGTGGAGTTTACTGCAGACCCAAGGGTTTGGGGATCAGGAACAGCTTGCCTCTTCTTCCTGACACAAGAGGGAAATAAAACCAGAAAGCAAGTGAGAAAGCACAAGTGCATAGGGATCTCTCCAGTTTAAGTCCAGGTTCATGAGGTGAGTAAGTGCAGGGTTGGTGTGTAAGTGCAGGTTCATGGGCTTCCCCGCTCTGCAGAATTGTAACTCACAGAACTGCAAGGCTGAGCTGAGTCATGCAGAGGCAGAGGCTCGGTGGTTCCTGGAGAAACTGGGACCAAAAGTTACAGGTCTGTTGTTTACTCATGATGGTTTGGCTTTGTTTTTCCAGGAAGAGCTCACAGTTGGCTTCTTGTGTGCTGCTGCTCTCTGAATAAACCCTGTTTAAACTGGAGTGTGGATGAGGCTTTGCACTGAATTATCTGATGGCTACCTGGCCCTTTCTCTGGCCAAAGCAGAATCAAGCTCTTGCTTCATTTGACCCTCAGATTTAACACACAGTGGGAATTAGATTCAGTAATTCAGGTTACGATTCATGTTATGATCCACAAGGGGGAAAAGGAAGAGAATCTCCATAGGAAAGCATTCATGTGGATAGAACAGTTCATGGAAAATGTGACTGGTATCTTGACCACTGCTTTGATTACCCAAAGGCATCCTCACCACTAACTTCAGCATTTTCTTCTTGCAGACTTCATCTGTCAGTCAGGCCAGTGGGAACAAATGCTCCCCTGGCATCAGGCTGCTGGCTCTCCAGGATAACCATCCTGCCACTCCTGCTGCCAGTCCTCTTGCAGCATTCGGCATTGAGACTGAATTGAAAGGGGCAGCTCAGGCTTCAATTGCCATGAAACTTGTAGGAGCTTTGTTTCTTTGAGCCCTGCACCCCTCAGTTTGAAACTGGCCATTAAGCTTAAAAAGTGTTGAGCTGAGTAAAGGAATGGCAGATGGACAGAGGTCAGGATCTCATAAGATTCCTCTCCTTAGAAATGGGCACCTGAAAAGTCTCAAGGACCAGTTCTAAGAAAAGCAGCAACTTGAGTGCTCTGAAGCCAAAGTAGGCATTTGGAAATGGAATGGGGTTTGTGGTCACTGTCTTATTAGTGAAACTAGATTATGCCTAGTTTTTCCAGGGAAACATCTATCACTGCTTTAAAAAAAGATCTAGATAATACAAAAAACCAGAGTGATTATATGGAAAACATTTTCCTTGCACAGGAAAACAACTTTTCATGCTATCTCTGCAATACAAGTGAAAGTTGGTAGGGTTTGAAGTTGGTAGGGTGGTAGCAAAGAGAGCAAGGGTTGAATAAAACGATGAAGCAAGAAACATAGTGTCATGACTTTTAGAAACATTGCAGCCAATTTGCAGACAGCAGGTGACAGGAATGCCCTGAGAGCCCTGTGCACAGAGAGCTCTGGCACAGCAGGACCTGTGGCACAGGCAGGTGACAGGAATGCCCTGAGAGCCCTGTGCACAGAGAGCCCTGGCACAGCAGGACCTGTGGCAGAGCTGCCCCAAGAGCAGCAGAGGGTGTGGCAGTGGGATTCGGGCTGAAACTCAGGAGTTCATTTCTCCTCAGTGCTTCCTTCACAAGCCAACAGAGAAAACACTGCTGGAGAATTGCTGCAGCACCAAACACCAGTCAATATCAGAGCCGTGCTTCCAATGGTGTTTGTAGTAGAGGTTATCAACTATTCTGCTATCACTGCATGAAATATCTTCCTTCAGATTCACCCAGCTGCCTTGTGTATTTTTAATGAGAGTTGGCACAGTTCTTCACAGAGAGCTGTGGGAGCTGATGGAGATTTACCGGATGGATTATCCTTCTGGGACTCCCACAACAATACGTGTGCTATTTCTATCCAATTTGCTCTAAAATAGATGGGTATGTCTTTAAAATGAGCTGGCAAATTTCTGTGCTAATGAAACTAAATTGAACAATACACAGGAACTGTGTTACTAAATCTGTGTGTGAAGGCCCAGTTCTGAGAACCTCCACAGCCTGTGGACTGCTCAGCCTCAGCCTCTAAAAATACTGCACTGCAAAGCTGCTGTCCTACCCAAAAGACATCACCTGAGCCAAGGCTGAGATTGCTTTTAGTGTGGCTGGGCACTGGGCTCACAGCCTGGAATGCTCTTCTCCCTGATCCCTGCATCTGGGGAACTCAAACACACAGAGAACTTTCAAAATTCCCAGATTCTCAGTGCTTTTCAGCAGAAAAAAAAAATTTGGATTTCCATACCTTCAGGTCCACTGCTACTCTTATTGTTGCTATTCAAAGTGATTCTGCCAGCTATAACCCCTTAAGAATTCTTTCTCATATAAAGAAATATCTATCTATTCTCCTATGCCAGTTTTGGGGTTTTTTTGTCAGTCATTTTAAAAATCATTTATCAGTTGTCCTTTTCAGTGAAAAGTGATCAGTAGGGCTTTGTCCAGCTGCTCAGCCTCAGTGTTTTGTGTGGTTCTCTGGTGCTATGTTTTTTTAGTTGAAGTTCTTTGTCAAGCCAGTGGATGCTGTGACTAATTTGGCTAATTCTGGAAGAAAGGATTACGCCTGGATTCTGTGCTGGTGTTTGAGTCTCAGTAAAAGATTACAATGAGTGAGTGGTCTGGGTTAGACAGACAGTTGGGTGTGATGATACCTTCTGGCCTCCCAATAATGGGATCTTTTTGTGCCTGTGTGCTTTGGGCTTAACTTCTGAGCCAGCCTCTAATGTCTCGTGCATGATTCCAGATGCAGGGCACTCCATGCATTGCCATGAGTGTGTGTCCTGGATAAATGGGAAAGTGCCTGGTGGGGCTTTCACACAGGATGTAGAGATGTTACTGGGACACTGCAGTAGTGCCAGGCTTCCTAATTTAGACAATTCTCATGGCAGTTACCTTTTTTGGTAGAGTTTCATATTGTTTTAAAGAGTGACATCTATTATTTCTGGAAAAAGAGGAACTTTAAACCCCTCCTCATTACAGAATGATACTTGAAAAAGTAACTGGTGCAGCTGAACACCATCTCCCCCTCCACTACCTAACCCAGAAAACAAGGAAATAAAAAACAATATTAGGTTTAAAACATTAAGTAACCTGAGGTTTTTTATAGGGTCTGGTTATGATTCTCTTTGCTCAGGGTAAGACACCCCAAAACTCACAAGTGTTCTGATTGCCCAGCCCAAGTGAACACAGAGCCACAGCCTCACTGCATGCATGCTGGCTGTGCTCCAGCCCTCCCTCTGCCCTGCTCTTGGGGAAAGGGAATCTCCCTGGCCATCCAGGAGCTGGGGAAGGCTTCTCTGGCCTGCAGGGGACCAGGACTGCAGGGCTGCTGTAGTCCAGCTCCCATATTTAGCCAGTAAAAGAAAGTTTTCCCCAAATTCCCAGCTAACTGATACTGATGGAGTAAACACAGTAGGAGAGAACAGGGAGCTGCCCCAGGAGGAGGAGTTCAGCCCTCCCAATGCCCTCACTCTGATCACCATGCCTGTTACTACTGGTATCAGAGATCACACCCGATTGACCCCCAGCTTTACTTTGTTGTTTGGCTGAATTTGCTCCTTGTGGGAAAATCTGTTTCTGAGCAGAAGTCAGTAACAATATGGAGATGCACATGGTCTCAGGAGGGTGAAGCTTCTGCCAGGGGACTGCAGCCCACACTGCCCAGGGAAGGAGGAGAAGCAGCAGCTGCTGAGGAAACTGATGGGTGCAGGGCAGGCAGTGCCCACCATGAGGAGAGGGGACAGGAAAGAGCCTGGGGTTTTTCAGAGAAGGGTGGGAGGAAATTGTGACTTTGGGGTGGGAGTTCTCCCTCAGCACAGGCTGTAAGCTGCCAGGGACTGACTGCTCCACGCGTGTCTGTGTGTGCAATAATGAAAAATGCAGCTTTACCTGGGCTGCCTTGTGAGATGAGCAACTCAGATACTGTGTCACCACTCCTCTTATCAGAGAACACTAGGTTTCAGCAATTTCCATTACTATTTTTATCCCTCATTGTGTGCAAATACACAAGGATTTTAGTGACAGCAGAGTCATGTTTAAGCTGCTTGGAAGGCTGGAGAGCAAGGTATCTTATTTTCACCAGTCCATCTAATGTCATTTTTACAAGTGAACCATATTGCTCCTACAGAATCAGATCAAGTTTTTTGTAAAGACATTTTCTTAGAGGATTGAATGGTTGCAATTGTTGGAGAAAGGTGCTTAGGTGCTGGATTAGGAATTTGCAGGATCAAAGTAGCAGTTAAGATGCCAGGGAACTCATCCAAATCACAGCATAGCTGATATTCTTTAGGGAATACTGGACTGTTTTGTATCCAGCACTCTTGGCCCCACGTAACTCAAAACCTGAAGAACTGAAATGATTGAACCTATTGGGTGGTACCTGTGAGGGTGTGGGGTGCCCACAGTCCATGCAGGGCTGCATGCCCTGCCCCTGTGGCCCCTTGTGGCACGGGGGTGATGCCAGAGCAGTGCCACAGGAGCCCCTCTGCAGCCCTGGCCACAGTGGAGTCACCCGGGTGCACCTGGGCACCCGGCCCATTTCCCTGGCATCTCTCGGGAGCAGCCTGACAGAGGAGGGGCTCTGGCAAGGAACTCCAGCTATTTGTGATCTCAGTTACACAGAAAATGAAGGGGATGGGTCTGCTTGTGAACTTGGTTATTGTTTTTAACCCATGAGAAGCTGTGGGGATTGCTGCCAGACCGGTCTCCTTGAGCTCCAGAGTGCAAATGCAGAGCATGACATTCGTCCTGTCCCAGCTCCAGGGCCCAGCCTGAGGTCAGTGAGGGGAACTCAGCTACAGCTCTGCTGCTCTGGAGGTGCATCTGCCTGGCTCCTGTCCTGCCTGGGCTCTAGACAGGCAACAGGAAAGGTAACAGTGGAGCAGGTTCCTCCAGACTCAATAGCTGACAGGGAAGCTGGTTTTCCTTATCCAGATGCACAGCTGGGGCTGGAAAAGATGCCAGGGAACTGACACGTCTGACCCATCCCTGGAAGTGTTCAAGGCCAGGCTGGATGGAGCTCTGAGCAATCTGTTCTAGTGGAAGGGAGCAGGGGGTTGGAATTAGGAGATCTTTAAGGAACTTTCCAACCCAAGCCATTCTATGATTACATTATTTTCCTATCTTTTCCTGGGAATACTAAAGTTTCTATTTAAAAACTTTTCTGAAAATTGCTTGTCTTTGGGGAAAATTTATGAAGGGCAGAAGTGTGAAAATTAAATGGCATATTTTACTTAAAGGGCAAATTTTAATTAAATAAAAGGAATCACCTTTTTTTCAATATTTTCTTTAAGAAAACTAATTTTTGTTTTAACAGTACAAAAAATCTCCTGATTCGGCCACAACAAGAAATGTTCCCGCAAGAAAATGTGAGGGGGTTTTTTCCTCCATTTTATATATATATATATATATATATAAGAGTGTGTGAAACACAGCTGCCCACGAGCCCAAAAGTGCAGCACATCCTTTTAACAAGATGTATAAGGAATAATACCTTAGGTAGCTGGAATGCAAGAGCCTGGCCCAGAAAACCCAGCAATGCCCTTCTGGCTGCTGCAGACACACCCTGGGACCGTGAGCAGCCAGGGCTGAGCCCTGGATTGTCCCTACAACACATCCTGCTCCAGTGCTGCAGTGCTGGGAGGGCTCCCATGCCCTACCCCAGCCCTCGTGTTCCCAGCCCGAGTGCAGGGAGCACGTCAGGGTGACCCATTCAGAGAGCTGGGTGGCTGCAGGCCAGACCTGTAACCTTGACTGCAGTGCCCTTTCCGGAGGCTGGCTGTGGTTTTGTGATTATCTAAGGCGCTTGTAATTTCCTGTGCTGGTGGTAACGGGCTGAATGTTTTCCATGTTTTCCAGGTTACCTCACGAAGCTGCTGCAGAACCACACGGCCCAGGCCTGCGACGGGCAGCACCTGAGCCTGCAGTGCCCTCGGCACTCCACCATCAGCGTGCAGTCAGCGTTCTATGGGCAGGACCCCCGCGTGTGCAGGGCTGGGCAGCCTGGATCCAGCATGGCAGAGCCCAGGGACTGCGTGGCACCCACCTCTCTGCAGGTACCGCGTGTTGTAAACGTTCTCAAGGCACACAATGGTTTCCCTGATGTTTCTGTGCAAGTGTTCTCAACCTGGAACGAGACAGCTCTGTAGCTATGACACCACCCAAAGTGTTACAGCTGGAAGGGTTTGTCTGGACAGGAGGGGATTACCATGGGATTGTGAGAGCTTTGGAGATTGCCTTCCATTGTGATGAACCTGGCTTTGGAAACCCCATTCCTAAAGTTCCCTAAAACAGTCTGCTCCTTTCCATTCAAGGGCTGCCCATGACTGAGCTGACCAGTCCTAATCCACCACACAGGCCCTCCTTGGCCCCAGGGGAGGATACAAGCCCTGGACAGAGCAGAGTTACAAATCCAGCTAATAAGATAAGATGACATGCTGGGTGGCATTTGGCTTGCTGCATGCCTGTCTTCCCTCACTGCAAAGGCACAGCAACAGCTAAATAGCAAATCCAAAGAACTTCTGCAGGTACCTGCATTTCTGTGTCTGCCTGATTTGTATCAGCAACATCCTGTGGCTTGTTTGCTGGGCCTGCTTCAGTATAACCTAAAATGATTTATACTTCATCAATTATTACTTTCTGCTGCAGAGACTTTTGTAACAAGGTCTGACTTACCCTGCTGTCAAAGGCTTGCTCCATCTTAGTGAAAAATACCCAGTGTTGTTCCAAATTCAGTAAATCCTTGCAAAAATGAGTAGTCGGTGGAATTGAACATGTTCTGTTTGTTAAACTTGTACATGCTTTACAGAAGTTTTGATGGAGTTTGCAGCTCCGTTTCTGTCTGTAGGCCACACGTTCCTTCTTGACATCAGGAATGTCTGTTCCCACCACCACTGAGCTGAAGGGCATTATGAAGAGGTTTGGCAGTAAAATCCTCTCTGTAGAAACAGTGTTAGGGCAGTTTTATAAGTGTGGCTCACCCATGATGTACTGCAATTTTTGAGGACATTCCAGACATGACCTGTAGGCCATGTGAAAGTACATCTCTCCACCAAAAACAGCAGGCCAGATGCATCCTTAATGTTATATTGCTGGCTGCAGTAAAGTGGCACCAGCTATTATTTTGGGCTTGTGAGGTCTCCATGGACAGCTTTTCCCCTGGAATATAATAAACACAGCATGGGGTAACTGTTCTATAAACTACCGTCATCATTTGGGCACTGGGGCTGATCAGAGGCAGGAAAGCATTTTGGCAAGGCCATGAATTTGTGTCAGATACAAATGCTCTGCATCTCAGGGGGTTCCAGTTCTGTTACATCTTGTAAAGTGATTTCTTAGAAAAGAGCAGCAGTGACCTCATGCCTCCCTCCCTTCCCTTTGGAATCTGCAGTGTGCACAGCAGCTGACAGTGCCCTGTAGCTGGAGGAAGCACCACAGGCACTTTGTATGCCAGAGGGCTCATGCAAAGCTGGTCTGGCTGCAGACTGTGACTACCCCGTGCTATTTTGGTATCACTGTTTGCTTTTGTGGCTCTGCACAGCATCATGACAGGGCTGCTCACATTAGGCAGCAGAAAACACAAACAGATGCACAGGAGATGATTCAGCTCAGGTGCAAACAGAAGGTGACTCAGCAGGGGACAGCTATCTCTGTTTACTGAAGATGTAACTCTGTTTCACTGCTCCCTTCCAGGACTCTCCCAATCAACAAGGAGTTATTTTTTCTACTTGCAACTCTGTAAAAGGAAAATTGACTGACGGAATTAAGTCTGCTGTGCTTTCCTTCCCTTTTAAACTCTTCAGAGTGCATTTAATGCTGAAAAAGTGTTGGATGCATGTCCCCTCTCCCTGCCAATGGGAGCTGCAGGGTCACTGCAATGTGCTGCCAATGTGTGTCAGTGCTGCTTGGAGGGAAGGTTTCCAGTGATGACACAGAGACCCAGCCACTGCCAGCTCTCTCAGCCTGGAAACAGGAATGCAGCTTGTGCCACCACAGTGGGAAATCTGTCATTTGGTCTCTTGGTATCACTGAGACCTCTTCTGATGAGAAGCAAAAATTTCCATAGATTTTGAGTGACTACCTCAAACTATCAGAATGGGTTATTACAGTTACTCCTGCCAAGAGTGGGGTGACCTGGAGATAACAAACACCCTCCTTTGTCACAGCCTGCTGAGATTTTAAACACCATGAATCCTGTGTACAACCACACAGACTATCCAGAAAGAGTGTAAGAAAAGCCCTCCATTAACTGAGTTTTGGAGGCAAATAAGAATTCCTAAATATACTACTGCATTTAACCTGCAGGGTGTTTTTAGGTGTTTGGCTTGTGACTGTGATAAAAGCTGGACAGACTGGCCCTGGCAATGGTTTCATGTTTTCTGCAGCTGCAGTTCCAAGAGCACAGCTGGAGTGGGAGCACCAGTGTGAGCAGTGCAGGCACTCAGTCCTTTTGCCACACAACACTTTGTGTATGACACTGCTGACCTGCTGTGCTCTGGCTCTGCTGCCACTCCCAGGGAGGCTGCACTGTCAGGACCAGGATCTATTGCTGGGCCAGTGAATTTGGAGTAGATATGGCCTTGAAACAGCATTGAAAACACCCCACAAAACCAGACATGGAGGCTGAGGATAGACTTGCACATCTGTGCTGCCCAATCACACCAATTCTGGAATTTGCTGGTGCCAAGTCAAGTGAATACCTGATAATGTGTGAAACTGCAAGCCAGAAGGAAGTGTCCCTTAAGCAGGAGGCTCTACACACGGCTTACAGCTTGAGTGGCACCTGTCACTAGTCAGACTCTTCCAAGTGAAGGGTATTTACAGAGCATGTTCAGGCCCATGTAAGCAGAGCAAGAAGTGGTTAAGAAGACACCTTTTTTGTTGCTTTCCCTGGACACTGCACTCCCATAAATGTGGCCAGGAGTGTACCAGTGCCTCGGGTATGACAGCTGGGGCCGTGTGTCTCCCTGTGCTCTGGCTCTGCACCATCGAGGCTGTGGTGGCACTCAGGGCACCTTGGCAGCCTCCCCAGGGGCAGAGGCCAAAGTGACAAACACCAAGTTGGTGGCATCCTCATGTGCTGTGAGCGTGGCTGTGATGAATGGTTCCCATAAACTTCCCATGACTCCAAACCCAGCACAGCTGTGGCCTGGATCCAATGATGCAGATGTTTCTTGCATGTTTATAGCCTAAAAGCTGTGATTTCTCTCCTGTGTAGAACAAAGTACAACTAAGTGTTTTCATTGCTGTACAGCTTCATATCTTGTTGTCAAGATTATCCTTTTTGCCCATTGTTCTAGAAAGTACTGGATGAATGCCAAAACCTGAGATCCTGCCAGCTCCTTGTCAATAGTCGGGTTTTTGGGCCTGATCTGTGTCCAGGGACCACTAAATTCCTCCTTGTCTCCTTTAAATGCAAACCTAGTAAGTAATCTTTATCAGGCAAATGTGTTTTTCTGCGTGTTTTGTTGCTTGTTTGGGTTAAAATGCCTCTGCACAAGGCTTTGCATAAATCCATGTGAGGTTTTGGGGCTCTTGGATTGATAACAAATTGTTCTTTTCTACTTTAGCTTAGCTCTCCATTGTGTTTGCAGCTTCAGGGTGCTTTAATGAGCAGTGTACTTTGGCAAGGGCAGATGTCAGACATCAGACTAGAAATGAAAAATGTTACGGAAATTATTTTCAGTGACATAGCAGTGATAATGTAATACCAGAAAGAGCTGAGCAGCAAAACCACGTGCTTGGGCTAAGGATCCAAATGAAGAAGGTATCCTAGGGAGGAATATGCAAAAAACACTTAAGGAGCAGGACCCAAAGCTTTCAAAGATTGAAAAATACCTCCTGTGTATGGAATAATGGCCAGAAGATACATGTGCTGACTTGGGCAGAGGCCTTTACTGTAGAATCAGCTGTGCTCTGTGCAGGTATTCCATGCTGAATGTGAAGGGACAAATCCCGCCTCAAAGGGAATCCACTTGGTAAACACGAGAAAGGGGAAGGACGATTAAGATAATCCTGATGAGGTTTCCTCTCCTGGTGGTTTGTAATCGTTCTCATTGTGGCTATGGTACGTGAGAACGAGCTCCAGTAGCCCGGGGGCTCAGCTCTTCCCAGTGAATTCCCGCTGTGGCTGCAGTGGGTCCCAAAGAAAACAGCTGGGTGATGATTTATGGGCGGGTTCACCAGCCGACACAGAAACACCGACCTCAGAGAAGCACGAAGGGGTTTCTTTGATCAGGGCACTAAGATAGACATCAGGGGTAGGACAGGAGCAGGGGGCAAGCAAACTGAAGGGCCAGCTCACCATGGGAAGTGGAAGCCAGAGCAGAGAGATGGAGTGGAGCAGGCAGATGTTACCTTTGGTAAAGCACTAACTCAGGAACTCCCAATCAATTAGGGGGAATCATTAGGGGGAAAAATGCATGGAATTTAAAATTTTCATTATCTGTTTTATTATATCAATAGTTTAATTATTTTTGTATATTGCAATTACCAATTGTAGATTAATAGTCCATTATTAATAGCAGATGGATTTGAATATCATAGCAGTGTCTGTGTCATTAGAAATCTTTTTTTGCTAATCAAAAGTGAATTGGGACCCTGTTCATTACTTTCAGAAGCTGCTCAATATTTTTTCCCATGGGAGATGAGCTTCTTTGAGTATATAGTATTTTCTGTGATCTGAATTTTTAAAAAGCTGATCAAAAATGTATTCAACAGTAGCTGCTGCCTTCAGAATTGAGGACTAGTCCAATTCCAGTGCAAATGACATGATTTCTAGTGACAGGAAATTGATATTTGTGGGTAAGGTACCAATATTGTTAGTCTTGGCAGTGGAAAACACCCTTGCTCAGGAAATCCCTGCAGGATAACTTCAGGTATATTTTGCAGTCTCCTTGCCTTCAAGTGGGTACTGAAGCAGTTGTCTAAATCACTTGGGTTTTCAGCTATTTAGAATTATTGCTGCCATGTCTTTGCAGAGGTTTATGTTGAGCTCTCCTTGCCTGGTACCACTTGGGGTTATATGAAATTCCACAGCCTCTCCAGCAGAGCCAGGCAAACCCAGAGAGCAGCTGCAGGCTCTCAGTCAGTCCTTGGGCACAGACCCCAGGTTCTGGCCTGTTTATGTGTGCACAGGATGGCATGTGCTTCTGCAGAACTCACAACCTGCAGGAGCTCAAGTATTTTTCAAAATGTTTCCAAAAATGTTTTCAAAATATTTTTCAAAATCACTTTTTACACTTAAGCTCGTGGCTGTTGATGAGCTCGAATGGAAAAACTGGACTTTTACCAGGACCATGAACCCATTGTTTTATCTGTTCTGTTCTGGATGAAACAACAGAGTTTTCATTCATGAGTACAGAGGAGGTTTTTCTCTCCAGCTCCCAAAGAACCAGCATCCACCCTTCACTCACTAACAATGAGGTTTCCCTTTTCTTCTGCTCAGCTCAGGAATCTCCTTTTCCTGTTTTCACATTTTTGAGGACAGAAAAACTGGAAGAGAATAAACTCTTCTCCCTGACCTTATCTGCAGTAGAAAGGGCTGGCACCACAGCTCAACCAGAAGGATTTAAGAAGGTGGAGTGCCACCAGCAGAGTGGCTGCTCAGGCCAGGAAGAGCCCTGGTGGCCAGGTGGCAGGTTTAAAGGAGGGATAAGCCATAAGGGTGAGCTCAGTGCCTCCCCACCTCTGCTGAGGGTGCTGCCAGGGTGCCTGTGCCAGCTGAGCAAGGGAGGGGGATTATTTCAGGCTCCTAATTCACATCACCTCGCCAGTCCAACTTTGAAATGAGCCCTTGCTGGATGGTGCCACCCAGGGAAGCACAGTGGCCTTGGTGGAGCAGTGCAGGTACAGCTGAGAGCATCGTGGGGCTGGGATGGGGACCTGTCCTGCCCTTGTGTCCTGCCATTGTCCCTGCCTCGCCCAGCGCTGTCACTGAGTGGTGCCAGCCCTGCCTGTGACTGAGGCACCAGCAGAATGCAACAGGGTCCCCAGGAGACACAAAAGGGAAGGGTGAAACTTCTCTGGCTGAGCAGGAGTGCAAAGAAAGCCAGGAAAGCAGGGAGGCTGTTCCACTGGGAAAGGAGATTGGCAAAATGAGGGTTTTCTGTTCTCTTCAAGATGGAGCCACAGGCCCTAGACGGTCACCTGGGCACAATTCATTTGGAAGGAGCTCTCTGCTCTTGACTTTGTGTCTGGCTGTACAGGTGCCACGTGCCACTTCAACAGCATTTGCAGGAAAGCTGTTTCTGTCCTGCTGCTATCTGCTATTAACAGCCCAGCCATTTAAATTGCCTCACGCTATCATATTGCTGTTTGCTTCTACTCCAGCTGAATACAAAACCAAATCAGCATGTGAGAACCAGGAACTGAAGCTCCACTGTCAGGAATCCAAGTTCCTGATCATCTACTCGGCCACCTATGGCAGATGGGCACACGAGGAGAGCGTCTGCTCAACCCAGGCGGAGCACTCACCCCCCTTTGGTATGTCTGGGCACCACCGAGGGATTCTGCAGGCAGGAGCACAGGGAGCAGGAACACAGGGGGGAGAAACTGCAGCTGCAGGAGCAATGGTGTTCTGAAAGCATCTGTGATGGAAAAGTGAGAGAGATTGCTTCTGAAACTCAAACAAATGGTCCTGTATGAAGGAGGAACATAGGATGAGAAATGCAGCAAAGTAATGAACTTTCATATAGTTAATCAGTTCTTCATATGATTGGCATCAAGAACTAGTTCCCTTGCCTGTCTTGAATTTAGGTGACAAATAATAAATATCAGCTGTTGGTCTCTCTTCTTCCTCCAGCTTCTGACAGTGACCAGGTGACCTGAGTGTCAGGATTCTGTGTGCTACTGCTCCTTGTTCTCTGATCCCTGTTTGTGCCAGATGTTCCCTGCATTGGCTGCAGACTGCACAGAGGGTCCCTGGGGCAGGGCCATTGCTTTGGATGCTGTTGGATGAGCAGAGCCCAAGGCTGTGGTGGCACACTGGGGAGTTAAATGTCCCTGGGACTTCTCCCTGGCACCCAGTCAGGAATGTCCTGTGTACCTAGGACTAACTGAATAACAGGTTCAGTGGTGACAGCAAGGGCACAAAGGTAACTTTTCACACCATGAGAAGGCCAGCAGATGAGTGTGCTGTTCCAACCCCTTGGTACCACACGGGGAAGGGCTTGCATGACTGACACCAGCCCTGTGCAAAGGCTTAACATTGCTCATTAGAAACATGTTTTACATGCCTATGACAAGCATCTCTGAACATCTAAAGATCAATAATTCATCTTAAGAGCCCTTTGTCTGCAAGCCAATGTTTCTATTTAGTTACATAGATGCTATTAGAAATTTATTGGCTGAAAATCACAATCTGTTCTTAGACAAGAACCTATTTAATATTGCCAGGTCTGTGATTCACACCAGCTCTCTTGGGCCCTTACACAGACTTAGCTGTGCCTGTCTGTCCTGTGGAGAACATTTCAGCAGGTCTCTGGCAGGCCCCACAGCCCTCATGACAGTGGCATTAACAGGTGACACAAGGCAGGGCAGAGCCTCTCTGATCAGGACAGGCTGCCACCACACTCATGTCTTGCACTTCACTGAACTCTCAAAATCCCTCCCTTGCCTCTAATGCCAACACTCACAGTCCACAGATCAGAATTCTGCAAACCTTTCCTAAGGATAAAATTTCCCAGGATAAAGAATCTGCAGGAGCAGCAAGCTGTGCTGTGGCCCCTGTGCAGGAGCAGCTGTGCAGCAGCACCCTGGCTGGCACTGGTTCTGAGCTATGGAAAGCAGCCTAGGACAGCAGGAGAGAGCATAAAGCCTGAGACAAACACAAAGCAGGTCTACAGAAGGTAGATCCTTGTACAGATTTCCTACTGCTTAATGGAAGTGCTTGGCCTCTTCCTGTGTGGTACCAGGGACTTTCTGCAGGAATTCTGTGGAATTTCCAAGAGCCCCTGTGTGGGGTGGGAGTTCACATTCAGTTATCACAGAAATTTGGCACTTAGGAGCCAGACCCATCTGGGTCCAGAGATCTCTCTCGAGCCTGAATCTTATTTCTGTGGTTGTGTAAGCACCTACAGATGTGAGTGGGTGCATGAGTAGATTCCTGCAATGACTGTGTACCTTTCTCTCAGAGAAAACAATGGTAATTTCAATGTAATGACTTGGGACAGCTCTTCCCTCCTGAACCAGAACCCATGCACACATTTATGTTTGCACCAAAAGCTGAAGAGCTCCAACACATATCCATTATTGCTTCTGCTCACATTAGTGCAACTCAGCCCAAGTGCAGCACTCAGGCCATTCCAGTTCTTTCACTGCTTCACAGAGAAACTGTGAGGTGACTCTTGTAGCACTGTGCAGAAGAGAAGTTACCCACAGGTCCCAGGCAGGCCCAGAAAGTCTCTGGTGAGCTCCAAAGGTTTGCATTTCTCCATACCTGACAGGGTCCTGCCAGGTGTGCTGGGTATGGGATGCTCCTCGAGATGGTGGCTGCCTGCTGGTGTGTGTGTGATAGCAGGGACAGACCGACAGCAGCTTTGGGCTGGGACAGACAGACAGCAGCTTTGGGCTGGCACAGACAGACAGCAGCTTTGGGCTGGGACAGACAGACAGCAGCTTTGGGCTGGGACAGACAGCAGCTTTGGGCTGGCACAGATGGATTCTCAAGCATTGCTGTTCTGTGAACCACCTTTAAATCAGGTGGCAGATTTTCAGAGCTTTGCCTCAAAGGGAGCCCAGGAAAACATTTCTTTGGCATAAAGGCTCTTCTCCATACAGGAAATAAACTATATAAATCCCTCTCTGCTGCAGGAGGGATCTGTGTGCCCTTGGGCACTTGTAGGACCCTGAGCCTCCCCCTCCACCTTTAGCATGAGTATCTGCTCACGCAGCTGGTTCTCTGAGCCAGTTTGATGGTAAAAGCCAGCTTCTGCAGCTGTCCCAGTGCCTGGCACTGTTAAACCTGCACAGAATCTCCAGCCAGCAACTTTCCTGTTTTACCAAGACTATCAAAAACTTCACAAGAAAATTCTGGGTGTGGTTCTGGAGCAGATGGTTCTGCCTAGAGGAATCCATTGTGCCCAGCCCCAAAGCAGGAAACTATAGCAGTTTGTTCCTGTGAGTATTGCTGCCTTTTCTGACCCATTATCTCTTTTATATTTGTACTAACATGTGCAGCAGGAAACAGAAAATTTATTGGTCAGAAAAAGTTAAAGAATTGTGCCAGAACAGGTTACCATAGAGAGCACCAGGAAGATTCAGGTCAACAAACACCTCTCAAATAATAAATTACTCTTGTTAATACATGAAAATACTTGAAAGAAGGCTTGGTAGTGGGTTGTCTCCAGGTTCAGCTTGCAAGCCAGAACACTGCAACATCCTGCCCAGAGATTCCCTGGATGCACACTGGCTGGTCAGATGTGTGTTCCCTCAAGCACCACGGCCAGCAGAGCCCTGAGGTACAGCCCTGTCACATTCTCATTGCTCTTTCCAGTGCTGCCCTCGCTTTTACCCAGCCCCACTTCTGGAAGGTGAATTCAAACTCTGCTCACAGCTTGCACTGTGCCGAGGCAAACCCTGGGGCTGGGCTTGGCCTAGTCTCCTCTTTATTCCCAGGGGAATTCAGGGAAGAACAAGGGCTGAGAAAGTCAAGCAAAGGGGGGTTTTGAGAGTCCTGTAGGTTCCTTCCAATCCAGCTAGGTGTCATTTTTTTAATGGAACAGGATTCTGTGATGCTGTGATTATTTTTGTTTGTTTGCTTGCTTGGATATTGTAGCCAATTCAAAGGGCCTCTTATCCACTGACTGATTGAAAAGCTTTTGGTTTTTGTCTCTTAGTAAGAGCTGTATCTTTGCCTGGTGTGAGCCTGTGCCCTGGGAAGCTCTCTTGAGAGCAGAAGGAGCAGCAGTGAAGGTAAAAGCAGCTTTAGGCAGATCTGGAAATGTTTCCACACTGCCCTGGCACTTTGGGCATGGGAGACAGGAACCAAATGAATTTTGTGGATGCAAAAGCAAGGATAAAACAGGTCAATTTTGCTTGCACCACAAAACCCCTTTAAGTCAGCTCGCTCTAGGTGCAGACATCAGCTATGAAAAGGCCCTTGCCTGTGTCAGCCTGAGCAAACTGAGAAGATAAATTGGTGCTTCGGGCCCCAAGAGGTGCCAGTAGGAGCCATTGCACCCCTCTGCCCCAGTGAATGTTGTCAAGACAAAAATCCCTTAAAAGAAGAGGTTTGCAGTGCAGCAGCAGGATGAGGAGTGATTATTTGAAGGCAGGAGGAGACCAGCCACCATTTTTAGAGTCCAAATAACTTTGCACTGAGATGAACAGGGAGGATCAGATTTTGCTGGTGGAAGTTGCTTGGAGCACACTGAGACATACATCCCTTTAACCAGCAATGATTTCTTTACCAACAGGGTTCTTTACCAGGGGTTCTTGGGTCTATTTTTGTGAAAGGTTTGGAAAGGTACACTTGGCCCTCAAGTCCAGGAGGAGCCAGGAGCTCGTGTCTCTGCAGGAGCAGGGAGTGGGGTTCCTGCTGCCAGGAAATGGGGATCAGCCACACTTGGCCCTTGGTGGGACGGACCCCCACCCTGCACACCCATCTGCAAGGAGGACAGACACACCACGTTGGGGTTTTTTTGTACAAAAGTGCTGCTGCTCACATTGTGAGCATTGTTTCTGCTGCAATCAGCAGTTCCATGGCCCTTTTCTAATGCACAGGCAGGACCCTGTGTCCATGCTTTTGCATAAATTACCATCTTATTTCAGCAGCTTTCTTTAGGAGCCTGTAGCCTCAGCTTGCTCCAAACTCCACAGTTTTCCCTTCTCAGTTCATGTCCCCACAGCTGGTATCTGGGCTCCACAAAGCACAAGCCATCGTGATTTGGAGGTGTGAAATCTTGGCTTGCAGTTGATTTTAAAAGGGAGCTCCTTATTCTTCTGTGTGTGGGCACAGTAAGTGAGGAGCAGTTGGGGATGAAAGCAGCTGGAAGCGTTTGGAGAGGCTGAGACAGGCACAAGATGCTCCAGCACCTGCAGGTTTTGTGTGGCAGGAAAGGGAGGGAAAGCTCCTCCTGTCTGAATTGAGAGCAGTTTTAAGAAAGCAGAAGACAAATTACTCCTCATTAAAGCCTGTGTGATTTATGGCATGTCATTTGCATGCCAAAACTTACCAAAACAAAGCTAATTAGGGAGCTGAAAGAGCCTTTCCTGCAGAAACAAGGCTTTCTGCTCCAACTGTTAAATAGCTGCAGTCAGACTGGACACTTTATTAGTGCATTAAGAACCTTTCCTGACACCCGTGTCCCGGTGCCATCCACGCCAGTGTCTGGTACAAAGGATCCACCACAGCCTTGGTGTGTGACAGGCAGCTCTGGGAGAGAGGCATGGAGAGTGGAGAGCGTTCCCAGGCACACACTGCTGCCTTGTGCACCACCAGCCTTGGAGCACTCTGGGAATGTGCCTCTCCAGAGGCAGCTTATTGAAAACCTACGTACCAGTCTGACAGGCCCCAGGTTATCTGTGTACATCAGAAAGCACCTGGTCAGGAAGAAGCCACGTGGTGTATTTATGTTCATCTCCCAGTCCATGGTTTCTCTGGGGCCATTCCATGGGATTCCTTCACTCCAAACACAGCCTGACCTCTCCTCGTTCAGTCACTGCAATAAGGTGTCTGACCAGGAGGAGGGTAACTTATCCAAGATAATCCCATCATAGAACTGCTGGGAAGGCAGCAAGGCCACATGTAAACCAGACAGGATTTTTTACTAAATCACTAAAACCCGAAACCTTTTCACAATGCAAGAAGTTTTAAATAAGTTTTTTAAGTTATAACACTTTCCAGGTAACGTGTGTCCTGTCCTGCAGAAGAAGCAGCCCCGGTTTGCATTTACTCACCTGTGACACCAGGCAAGCCTTGGGGGATCTCCCAAGCTGGCCTGCCAAGAACTGCAGGCTGTAATGATAAATATAAATCCAACATGGATAGAGATGATAAGAGGCTATTCAGTCCCACAGAAACATGAGCAAAGGCAAAATGAAAAATACAGCTGCCATATCACTGAATATGTAGAAAACCATCAGCACAGCATCCTCCTGGCTTTATAAGGCACCAAGAGTAAATCCCAGGGCAGGGAATTCTATAGAAAACATAATTCAGTTTGCCAGTTTTCTTTTGTGCTCCCAGTCTATTAATTTATTAATCAATTGACAACTCTTCTGATACTCTCCAGTTGGTTTTGTACTTGCCAAAGTAAGCCTAAAACATCCATCCAATTATATCCTTACTCATCTGGAATTGCCAGGGAGGGAAACTAAAACTGCTGAATTTAGTTAATCAGAACTACTCACTGCTTTAGGTCAGCCCTTCCCTGCCTTCCCAGCACTCTCTTGGGACACACAGCTATTGGGATTTCAGGCCTCTGCAAAGTCAAAGAGCTCTGTCCTAAAATCCATGTCCAAAGCACCCCACGAGCCCTTGCCAGACAGATCAGCCCAGTGTCTCTGATGGCTCTGCCCAGGTATAGGACTGATTTAGTACTGGTGTCAGGGAGTTTACTCCAAAAATCACAAATATGCTCCGTTTTCAAATATTAAATGTCAAGAACTCGGTCTCAAACCTTCTCTTCTGTTCACACAGATTCAGGGAACCTTTGGCGTATCTCTGCAAACAGTGTTTGTCCTTCCTCCAGAGGCACAAGGGAGCTTCTGCAGTTGCAGGTGTCAGGAGGCCATCCTTGACTGTAGGGACTGCTTTAATCCCCAGGAATGACAGTCCAGGCCTTTAGAGCCCCTGGCCTCAGAAGCTTGGAGTGAAACATATCTGCCACACACAGAAAGCTGCACTGTGTGGGGTGGTGCAAAAAGATTTAGAGAAGTATTACTGTCTCCAAACTTGTCCTTTCTGCAGCCTTTCTGTTCAGAAACCAAAGCTACAGGGTGTTTTTTGCTGTGTGGCTTGGAGTTCAGCTCATGTGGATACAGAGAACTTAATCACATTTAGAGATGTTCTTTTTTTGTAAAGCAGAGTGTGACTCACACACTTTCCCACTCAAATAATTTCAGCTCCAGTGCAAAACCCATTATTGGAAGGCACATGTTTCCCTGGTTAAATATTGAGCACATTTTGACCTCTTCATAGTAAACCAAAAGCTACTTTTTAATATCCTGAACTTCCCTGTAACCTGAGCTGTTGCAACACAAAAACTGATCTCACCTGACTTGAACTGAACTTGGATATCCAGTTGAGTCATCTCAGTAACCCAGGGCTGACTTGGAAACAGCATTTCACCTCTACATGTGAGATGGCATAGATGGAGAGCTACAGGGATGTGCTCATTTTTTCCAACACATCCTGAATGGAACATTGAGACCTTACATTGGGCACCTGTTTGGAGCTTGATGAGACTCTTTCTGCACCCTTAGTATGCACCTGTAAGGCAACAAGGGAGAGTTACCTCGCTGCAAGCTCACATTTGTATTGTAGCTGACTTCCTTGCATTGACAGATCTTAATGTTTAACCCTGAATTCCTGCTAAGGCCAAGGTACAAATCTGCACTTGATCTCAGGTGTACCTCTAGTCCTGTATCCAGCAGCTCTCATTCCAGGTAACTCCAGGGTGATGTATATTTATTGTGTGTGTTTTTCTTTCAGACTGTTTGTCTTACACAGCACTGGAAGTGTTATCCAAAAGGTGCTATGGGAAGCAGAGATGCAAAGTCATTGTCACCAGCCGGGATTTTGGGAGCCCGTGCCTGCCTGGAGTGACAAAATCCCTGAACGTCAGCTATGCATGTGGTAAATGCACAATTGTTTCCAGGGCCTCATTCCTGCTTGCAGAGACACACACATGTCCACATGTGGGCACTGAGCCTTCCAAATACCCATTTCCCTTAAACACAGGAGGTTTGGGACACAGCCACACAAAATATGTGTACAAGCCCCTGGGCACAGTAGCACCTCACAAAGGCTCTGGCATTAAGGGGTTTTTGCTATAAAAATGCAACCGACCATAAATATCAACAGGGTAGTTCAATATTTTTGAGAAATACTATCAAGATAAGAGTTTGTTCCACAGAGCTCACCTGCAACAGAGCTAGAAAAAACAAACTGGCATTGCCTGGCCTCAGTGCAGGTAAAACAGCCTAGCATAATTGAGGCACTGTGTACAAGCCAGTCCTGAAACCTGACTCATCTGAGTACAGCTTCTCCCTCACAGAGGGGTTTCCTTGCTCATGGAGAGGGAAGCGAGGGTTTATGAAAAGGGTTGAGGCTGTACATTGCTTGCAGGACTGAAAAGTACTTCAGCTCACTCCTCAAACAAAAGGGAAGTTTTCCATATGGTTAGGTATAGATTAATATAATTTCCTAAGAGGCAAGCAGAATTCCCTAAAACACTCCAATAGGAGCAGCTCCACAGGTACATCCTGCAGAGTCCTGTGGCTGTGAGCACTGCTCACATCCCCAGTGAGCAGTGCTCAAAGGGCACAGGTTACCTGAGACATGCTTTAAGAACAGCACTGTGAGATTGATGGCCAGATCACCTCTGCCTGAAGATCAGAGCAAAATGAGCCCAGGGAGATTTTCAGTGTCCCCAGGAATTGGTTTGTCAGCTGTGAAAGGTGGTGCAGTAATTCACCTTCCTATGATTGGAGAGATCTGGGAATCTGCCATTGCACCAATACATTATGTTATTGTGCAGCTGCCCTTATGAACGAGCTAATGGAATTCTGTTTAATTAGCACGAGCATAATCACAAAAAGTCATTCCTCTTTGCATGTCTGTGTACCAGACCAGCAGAGTGAGTTTGTTTGTGAGTTTGTTGGCACTGGAATTATGCATTCTGTTATTTAGAGATGTGGCTTTGCAGAAACACGTGGGTAACAAATAGTGTTCTTTTGTGCTGCTGGCACATTTGGAAGAGTTTTCCTTCTGCCAAATCTTACTGGGCTGTGCAGTGTGAAGCATTAGCCAATGATCTGCAGATTTGATTATTTTACAGATTATCTAGTGAACACAGGAAGAATATTCCAGAATGGCAGTTTCCATTCATTCTCCTCACTAGAGGATGCCTGCTAATCTGATGCTTCCCAAGATAATGCAAATAGATCTGCCCCTGTAGTGACAGGAACTCAGCAGAGCAGAGCAGTTTTGTTCTCAGGGCTGTACCACACTTCAGAGTATTCCTAGCATGGTCAGGAGGTGTGAAGAAACCCCACACTGCCCACCCAGTGTCAGCAGCTGTTTAGGGGGAGTGTGTCTGGCTGCTTTATTACCCTGGCACTTCACTCCTGACAGTAAAACATGACAGCAGCTGGGAGGTGCTGCTTTATTGAAGTGTCAGTGCCCCCAGTGCGCTGCTCAGCATCATCTCCTCCTGTCTGTGCCAGGTGGGAGCTCCTGGCTCTGGCTGAGCCTGCATTCAGGATCAGGGAACCCTCTCTCAGGAAACAGCCCCGTGGTGTGGATCAGGGAATGCTCTCTCAGGAAACAAGGCTCCCTCAGCCCCTGGTGTGGATCAGGGAACCCTCTCTCAGGAAACAGCCCCGTTGTATGGATCAGGGAATGCTCTCTCAGGACACAAGGCTCCCTCAGCCCCATGGTGTTTGGCACTCCCACTCTGGCACATGCCAGAGTCCCTTTGTGGGCTGCCTTTAGCAGGAGGTGACTGACTCCTGTCTGCCAAAGCAGTGCTGGCACAAGTTGGAATACAGATGTGATTATCTTAATAAACATTCCTGTCCTGGTCCCAGCTGTTCTGTTCAGTGACCTGATGTAGCCTATAGCAGTCAAATCCTTGCATCTGAAAGGCACCACAATGAACACAAGCAATGCAAGCAGCCAGGGGCTCTTTCTGTCCATGCCATTCTGAACTAAACATTCCCCTGCAATAAATATTTGAATGCACAGGGGAAAAGAGCAAGCAAAGCCCTGGGGAGCTCCCCTAGGAGAAGGAGCATCAGCACAGGTGAAGGAGCCCCAGGCCACAACAGGAGCTTTGCACTGGAGAAGGTGCCTCCTCCCAGATTTGTTCACCACACAGGCATGGTCCTCAGAACCGCCAGGGCTGCAAATGCAGCCTGCAGGCTGGAAACAATCCTGCTCCTGTCTGCCCCCACACTAAGGAAAGTATTCTGCTGCTGGAAAACAGCTACAACTAGCACGAGGTACAGGACAAAACAGAAATGAGCTTATTTACCCCTGGATCTGTTGGCTCCACTGCAAACAGGAGCGAGGACTCCCAGAAGGATTCCTTCATCAGGAAAGGAAGCAGCTCTGACTTTGAGCCCACACAGAAAGTAAAGTTGTGCTCAGAAAGAAGTGCTATTTTTAGTTGTTTTCCAAGTGAAAACTATGCTAAGCTGCAAACCTCAGTCTCCTCTGTTCCATTTAACTCTCTCAACACTATTTCTTGGCAAATGTTTCTATGTGGGATAGAGGTGAGTGTCATACTTGAAATTTCTCCCTCTTTTACCCCCCTGTCAGTCTGAAAATCAATCAATCAGCGTTTCCCAATAGCACAGGAACAGGTGCCAAGGTCTGGGTGGCTGAAGGGGCCAGTCATCCATTACAGAACATGTGAATTCTCAATGCCTCTACAATGCACCTCCTTGTAGTTCTTTTAATTACTTGGAGAAGACTGGACACTTATCAAGGGAATAAAATAATGCAATGAGAAAGATGCAGCTCATTGATTCCCATCCTCCCCACCTTCCTCAGCAATTGTCCATCTCAGAGCTTTGCAAATGACATCACGCAAGACTTCAGCATTTATCTTAGAATGACAGTGAATTATCCTCATCCAAACCCAGTATCTAGATGCAACTCAGCATTGGCTGTAGCCCAGTTTGTGCTCAATTTAGAGGCCAGTTTTGTCTCCATGCACTGGCTGGCACACTCCTGAGGGGCTGAAGACAAGGGGCAGGGTGCCAGGCTGCATGGAGATGTTCCTGCAGCAGGCAGGGTGTGAATCCAGTCACAGCCCAGAGCTGCCCTGGCTGCACACAAACCACACAGTCATGGAAAAGAGCTCCAAGAGTGAGTTCAACGTTCAATTCCACTCTCAGAAACCCAGTTAACAAACCCAGGGTTAGCAGTGGGATTCATAATTAACTGGGGAGAGGGTTCTTAAAACTCACAGAACACAATTTACCTTTTGTCTCTGCAGTTCCCAAATTCATCCTGACAGCAGTCAACCCCCTGGTCCCTGATAACAAGTCTTCCATCAACCAGAACGATGGTAGGTACCAGCACAGACACAGGGTTGGGATGGAGCAGTGCAAACCCTGCTGAAAGAGCTGCTCTTCCCGTTGGAGAGCAGAGGACAGGCTGGGAGTGGGGTGTGAGCACAGGCCTGCAGGAAGAGTGACCTGCCCAGCCTGCCCAGAGCCAGCATGCTGGGGAGAGTAAAAGTGAAATTGCAGCTGTTTCAGGGTGGAGAGTCTTTTACAAGTTATGCCAACAACAGCTCTTCTCCAAGGCCACAAAGTTAAGGATGAGCCTGATGTGTGTCCCCAGTAACAGGAGCACGTGGCATGGTTAGGCTGGGAAGGCCACTGGAGAACTGTGAAGCTTCCTGAAGTAAAATTATTTCAGAAACCCCAGTGGGAATAGGCACAAGTCACTTGGCAATAGACTCTTTTAACTGAATTTGCCATTTTCTAGATGTTTGATATTTTCAATAATTTGTTATTTCTACTTTATTTAACTTACCAGCTGTTGTTTGGTCCAGTGTTCTGCAGCTCCCTGAGCACAGCACTGACCTGCCCGTGTTTTGGGTGGACTTGTTAGCTGGGAAGTTACTGGGTTTATAAAATATCAGTTTAGTAACTTCACTGAATTTGCTTTACCTCCTCGTGTCACAGGTGTCGACCTTGATCCAAGGGAATCGAGACTCCCAAAGAAAGATGGGACTGTTGTTAGCTCCAACTACTTGGCTACATTTGCATACATTAGAGGTAGGAAAATGAGGCTCACATTGTTTGGCCCACTGGATCATAGCATTGTGGGAAAAGGGGGGATCAACTCCAAAGGTTACAAGTAATCCCATCTTTATGGTAATGATATTACAGTATCATCACAGTCTTGTGGATGAGACAATCCCAGCATAGTTGATATTCAAGGAATATTCCTTGCCTTGAGGGATTCAAACTCTCTTAAAAATATCTTGGCTGCAGTTGCTAAGTTTTCAATGGGGACTGTTGGTTTTTCAGTACTTTTGAAAACCCAGCCCTGACCTGTGAGAGCACTGGAGACATCCATCTTTGGAAAGGCTGCGTTGCATACATACATGGATCATCAAGGAGTAACAAAAAAGAGCAACAAGCCATCCAAAGCCAGCCTTCTCTGCTGTGAGATGAAGCAGGTTCTGTGACTTAGCAACACTAAGTGCCAAGGAAGAAAAATGCTCCCTCCTCACCCGGCCTGGAGATGCTGCCGAGGCCCTGCAGAGCCCAGAGCCACTCTGCTCATGGCCCTGGTTGTTCTGACAGCATGGCTGGAAACACCAAACAAGGTGTGCAGAGTTCTGGCAGCTGGCTGAGAGCAGCACTGAGCTGCTCACAAAGGGCTGGGGCCATGCTGTTATTTGACAGTGCTAGAACCAGAATGGATTTTTGCCCAGCAGCTGGAGAGGCAGAGCTGGCAGGGTCAGGCTGTGTCAGGAGTTTGGGTGCCCTGTGCCCATGGAACACTGGGGAATGGCTGCTGGGGCAGTTTGCACAGTGATTAAGGCCTGGCTCTCTTGCCTGCAGATCACCCTGAAAGGCTCGCTCTGCTCTTTGTGTCCAGCGTTTGTGTGGGGCTGATCTTCACGCTGTGTGCCTTAGTGATCTGCGTGCTGTGTCCCGGGGACATCCGCAAACTGCACGGGAACAGGGATCAGCTGGTGCCACACAGTGCCAGAGCCCACAGGAGCACTGAACCACAGGAGGAGGAGGAGGAGGATTCCTCCCTTTCGGACACCCAGGGTGAGACAGACGGACTGTACAGACCTCCGTACTCAGGGTATAACTCAGCAGAGGCAGCGGAGCTGGCCGAAAGGATCGAGCGCAGAGAGCAGATCATACAGGAGATCTGGATGAACAGTGGCTTGGATATGACACCCCCTAGGAATATGAACACATTTTATATTAATGAACAATAAATGGCTTATTTTGGATGGCACTCTACCCCTTTTTAAAAAAACAAAATGTACCTTCTGTGAAGGAACATTCCTATCAGTGAATATAATTATTTGTAAAATAAAAAGAAATATATACAATAAAAAGAGGGTTTCATACCCTTGACTGTCAAGAAATCCTTCTGTGAAAAACACTCTACGGTTTTAACTAATGGTAGAGATTACTTTTTCACTGTAATTTACAGTTTCACTGTAACTGCCAAATGCATGTCCAGGAATATTAAAGAAGGTGGAAAATACTTAATCAGATGTGTTCAACCATCAGAACAGACCTGCCCAAGATGAGCTCCTGCTGCTGCCTGTGCTGGCCAATCTGTGAAGGACGAGCTCCAAAACGGCTGCTGCTCTCATGAAGGACTCTCAAAGTTACCACACGCCAAGAATACTTCACTTAAGGGAAACACTGGGTTCATTTTCCTGATCCTAAAGCAGGGTTAGAGCCAGCAATTCAACGCAGGTCATATTCTCAGGATTTGTTATCAGTTCACAATCTTCACTTGAAAATTGTTAGACTAGTCAGATTTGGTTTCAGTTAGAGAGAAAATTAAATCAGTAATGTGTCTAAGCTGAAACCAGAACAGTCTTCCTGTCTTAAAAATGTCTCCAATATTTTTACTGCAGCCCACAGGGAATTTACTGAACAAAAGGAGGAAAACTGTCACTTCCTACTGGTAGTACTTCATGGGTTCACTGTGCTTCTCCACTTAGATGCCGTGTGCCCAGGTAGACCGTGGTATGAAACCCTTGGAAAGAAAACAGTGACGTGGCTTGTCATTTCCTGCTGATACACAGTGAAATTAATCCTGGAAAAACTTTAAAGGGAGGAAGGGACCTTGCTCAGATGACTAAGGCACAATCCTGTGCTCAACTGGAAAAATCTCAGCAGCAAGCAGCATCCTATCAGCGGAAGGAAGAGAGGCTGAGGAGCTGGACGGAGGGCTGAGGTCACCAGAGCACTGGGAAACTGCAGGAGAGGCCAGCACAGCCCAAGAGCCTGGCTGCAATCCCACTGCTCTCCCCTTCAGCAGGAATTCATCACAGCCTGGGCTGTGCACAATATTGATCATCGGGTTTAGGTCAGGAGAAGCCCATGCCTTGGTCCTGAGGGTGAAGAAGGTAAATTTGCCTTTGGGGAGGGCCCTGGGCCAGATCTGGCTCCTTCCTTCTGACTCATGGGGCAGGTGCCACCCACTGCCAGTCAGATACAGAGGACTGATCTACATCCCAGCAATTCCTCCTGCTGACAAACCATGCTAGTGACAAAAACCTGATCATCTTTTCATGGAGTGGGCTGGGCTGAGGGCAGGGGCTCCCCAAAACTCTATCCTGGTTAAACTCTCTTTTGGAAAGCCTGGGGCCCACAGCCCAGCTGATCTTTTTCGGAAGTTATCTGGCTGGCAGTTAATGTTTATAGTCACTAAAATCTGTGCATTTTCTTCCCTCATTTTTTACTGGGAAGCCTCAGTGGGGTTTCAGCCCATAAGCAGACATCCTAACAAAAGCTGGGAGTTACCTTTCCTTCACTTTACTCAAGACAAGGTAAAGTCAGGATGCCACCTGGAGAACACCTGGTCCAGCCAAAGAGGGGACTCCACAACCTTTCTGGGCAGCCTGTGCCAGTGCTCAGCCACCCACACAGTGACAGAGTGTTCCTGAGGCTCAGAGGGACCCTCCTGTGTTCCAGTTTGTGTCCATTGCTTGGCTCCTGCCACTGGGCACACGGGTGCTTTCCCCACTCTGTTCATCCATTCCTCCATCCATCTGGTACCTGTCGTTGGGATTGCCAGCTCACACCTGGGTCTTCACTCCTGGTAACAAAACTGCAGTGGCAGCACATCAGCAGAAACCTAAGGTTAGTCCCTTCCTTGGGCCAAAACGTTTTGCTTTTCCCAGCTCCCAGTCCTCTCCTTGCTTTTACAACCTTGGAGGAAAGACATTTTACATCGCAATAGTGATTTAACAATGAAACAGTGATTTAACTGATGACCTGATCCCCTCCTGACTTACCTCCTGCCTGCCACCACTCACCAGCAGGCAGACAGACAAATTCCTCCAGGTGCCAGAGAAGCAGCTGCTTCCCAAGGTGGAGCATTTCACAGACACTGGGAATGTGTTTAGAGGGGAAAACAAAGAGCAGTGCTTAATAAGGCATGCCTGTCTAAATGGATCCCCAAACACAGTGACAGACCCTGCCCAAACCCCAGCACCAACTCAGCAGGGCAGGGAAGCAGCTTCTGCTCCAGGCTGGGAGGTCAAGCCTCACTCAGCATCTGTTCCTCTGACTGAACTATTTATAGTTCTGCATTCGAGTTGCTATTTCATTCTTTTTGCATAAACTTTCCAGGCTAATTGTGGAAAGCTGTCAATTAGTGGCTCACCTCATTTCCAAATACTCACTGTTCGCAGCAGTCAGAGTCAGAATGAAGGTAAACATAAAAAAAATCTGATAAACAGACATGGAATTATTTGAATCTTTCTGAAACAACACCCAAAATATCCAGCAGACAAAACAGAAAATTAATGAGGTATGCACTTCTGTCCCAAGCCCTAAAAACCAGCAGCTGCAGTGCCACAGCTGGAACCTCTCCAGGCTGAGGGCTGAGGTTTTAGCAATGTTCTGGTGTATGTCTCCTTGGAGAGAGAATGGATTCCCTTCATGGAAGGGCACAGCTACTCTCAAACTCCCAAAAATAAGTGGTTTACAAGAAAGAAACACCACATACAGGTTTGCAGCTTTGCAAAATCAAAGTTTTGTCTATCTCATTATCTCCTTGGACAGTTAAATACCTACAGGCTTTCCTCAGTTCCAGTACTCTTCAATCATTTCCCAGTGAGTTCATTCCATTTCAGCCACAATAAATGAATCCAGCAGAGCCACAAACGCTGTTGTGACAACTCCAAAAAGCATCAATGCTATGGAGAGTTTGCTCAGCTAAAGAAAAAACCAGCACCAATTACATCAGAGAACAGCAGTCAAAGGGAAGCAGAATCTGTGTTAAACGTTTCCTATGCGTGCTTTTCCCTTGCTTACAGGGAGGAAATGAGAATATTATAAGCTCCAGGACATTGATTTTCCTCTTAGGAAGTGGAAGAACAAAGTGTTTTTTCAAGAACCTTTTTTGCCATGTGAAATAATTCCAAGTAAGTTTTAAATTAAAAATATTTGATGTTTTTTGACTAAAAATGCTGATTTTTCCTTTAGTAAAAAGTCATGTTACTGTAAAGTTGAGATTCAAGGAAAACTACCAGACACCAAACTTCCCTGAAAGTAAAAAAATAAGTGATTGCAGTAAAAGCACCACGAATAGTTCACTGAATGGCATTCATTACCTGTTCTGCATCCAGTCTTCAAGCTGCGAGTTCAGCAAACACTTGGCTTTCAACTTGATCAGTGTCTCTTCAACCAAACTCATACAGAAAATTATGATCATTTTTTACTTCCATCCTAAAAGATCTGGTCCTATTAAACTTGGGTTTATCCAGTCTACCTGCAAATGATGCTTGTGTTTGTACACTAATTACTGTCAACCTCTATATACCAGCAAGAAAAACTAAACCCAAAGAATGAAAATGAAGCACGAGGATGTCACTGGTGTTTATATAAAAACATTTCCTTTAAACAATTATTAAGAAGTTAATTCATTTAAAAATTACAGTTTGGAAAGTGCTATGTTGAAATGTGAACAAGCACATAAAAACCCCTTCAATCTCCCTGGATTAGTCAGGGGAAACTGATTTCCTATAAAATAAATTACTTTCTCCAATAGCAATGCAAGAGTGAGAAGAGAGTATAAAGAGCACTCTGAACACCAACAAACACTCCAGTGCATATTTACTACATCTCTTACCTATGAAACAGATTGACACTTGCATATCAAAATTACAAGTTTCAAATAAAATGCCAAACATCAGGAGAATCTGTACAATTCTTTGCAGAGTAAAGTGCTGCTGCAGTCACAGAGAAACAGGAACATTTATTCAACATCTAAGGCCACAGAAGTGACACTTTCAGCTGCTGTCTGAGGAATCTACCACACACAACACAACTCCTTGCTGCAAACAACAGCATCAACCAAGCAGCTTAGGAAGGGGTGTGCAGAGCTTCATCTTGGACCCCACTTGATATCTTTGACACCGTGAAATTGCCTTTTCAGAGCATGGTTGTCTGCCCACTCCGCATTTAGGAACGAGTCGTCGTCCTCCTCCTCCAGTTTCTGTGGCAGAGAGGGAGGGAGGCAGTGAGGGCACAGCCTGAGCCTGTCCTGTCACAGCAGCCCAGCACCCCAGGCACACACCCACCTTCAGCTCCTCCTGCTTCCTGTAGTAGTACAGCATCATCTCCTTCTGCTCCTCGTGGCTGAGCACAGGCTCCCGCCCCGGGGCTCCCTGTCCTTTCTGCAAGGGAAATTGAAAATGCTGCTGATGGCTCTGGTGATACAGAGCAGAAGCTGCTACACAGAGACAGCAAAAAGCTCTCTTCAGACAGCTGGATTGCTCAAATTTAATAAGGTCCCTCAGGACAGGAAAACAAATGCTGAGAAACTGTGGCTGCATTCATACAATCACAGAATGGTTTGGGTTGGAAGGGACCTTGAAGATCATTTAATTCCATCCCCCTGTTGTGGGCAGGGACACTTGCACTAGCCCAGGGTGCTCCAAGCCCCATCCAGCCTGGTCTGGAACACTTCCATAGATCCAGGGGCAGCCACAGCTTCTCTGGGCACCCTACGTCAGGGCCTCAGCACCCTCACAGGGAAGTGAGGGCTATTTTATTTTTTCATCTCTGTATCTGAATCATGCTGTCAATTCTGTGGACATCAATGGAAGATGCAAACAGGATTAAATCTATTTTACATAAATTTCCACTTTAAAAGATACAATACATCTGTTTCAAGGTCACTCTACATATCTCTTTAGCTCCCCAACTAATACAGACACAGCACGGCATAGGATTCAGTAAAGCTGGGAAGTAAGGGAGCTACACACCACTAGAAATAAAAGGGAATTTCTTATCCAGGCCACTGTGCCCCTGGAAGAAATGAAGGGCAAAGCAGAAAACTCGTGCTGTCAGCAAGTGCAAGCACAGCATCCTGCACAGAGATGGTGGATGCTCTCAAGAACAAACAGGTCTGAGGCAGTTTGTTCTTTGAGCAAGTCCTTCAAGTAATGAAACAGACAGCATTCCTGGGGGGCTACACTGCAGGGGCTATTGAGAGGCCACACCATTTCCCAGTGACCCTGGGAGGAATGGGAAAGCAAATCTGATCTAAATCGATCACCTAAATCACCTAAACCCACCTGCCTTACCTCTCAGGGATGCACTGCAGAACCCACTGCAGGTGGCAAGATTTGCCATAAAACTTCCCAGTTTGTATTCCCTTTATTCTTTAAATACCTCCTTGTTGTACTTCACAAAAACACCATGGAGCAACAAACAGCAACTACAGTATGTAATTGACAGGCTAAAGAGCTACTGAAGAAAAACTCAGAGTATAATCCATTCAAACTTCAAAGCAGATGCACAAGCTGGAACTAATCTAATCCATTTTATACTTCTATGGACAGTTCTCTTCCACAGAGAACAGAGAGCCAAGGGTGAGGAACTTGTAGAGCAACCTCCCAGCCATACTCACTTTCTGGATCTTCACAATGATGGTTGTTTTCTCATTTTTGCCCACATAGTCAGAGAGCAACTTTGTTTCTTCTAACTGCTTTCCTGCCCACCACAACTGTGCTTCTGATTCTTTTATAACTTCAGTTCCAGCCTGTGACAAAAGAAACAAGGTGAAGAGTTGGAGGATATTGTTTCTTGATTTTTTTTTCAGGGGAAAAATAAAAATCTTTCTGGAATTCCTAACATGAAGTGTAATTTTACTCCTACATATTTCTCCTCATATTCATCTGTGGCATTTTTATTTATATTCCATTCGATCCTGATCTAATATAAACACTTTGGGACACAAATTCTCCATGTTGGAGGTGAAAACAACTTTCGCTGATGAGATGCAGAACAGCACAGGCCATGTTTAACCCAGGACCACACACAATGGGAATACATTACTGCGTACATGAGTTCCTGACAAGTCTTCTTTATCCTCAAACTCCATCCTGATGGGATCATGGGGAGGCAATCCCATGGGATACACGATCAGGACAGCCCCTCGGAGCTGCTCCAAGGCATCCTTCACCGTCGCCATGTCCACACACACACTGGCCTGAACTTGTTTCTGAAACACACACAGGGATCAGTGGCAAAACAGGCAAACCTGTCTGAAACACAGACAGGGATCAGTGGCAACACAAGCAAACCTGCAGAGAGAGTGGTCAGTTCAAAAGTTAAATGATGGGACATCTGAGCAGAGCCAACAGGCTGCGCAAAAAATTTAGGAGTGCAAATCTCCTCACTGGAATACTGACTTGGGAGTACATCTCTCACCTCTGGCCCCTCCGTTTAACCTGCTCATGTGGGGTAGGGGAGAAAACAAAAAGGGGAGACCTTCACTAAACTGTGAGGAGACAACTGCCCCTGGAACACAGGACTGAAAGCAGGACACGTGTGACCACAATATCAGACAGGGCTGCTGGGGCTCCAGGCACTTGTGACTCATGAACGTGATTCAAGCCAGCAAAAGTCAAGTCAGGAATGGAGAAGGGGCTTAAAACTTGAGAAAAAAAATAGAGCACATGTGAGCAGAGGTGCAAAGCCTGGCAAACTGCACAGCTCATGCAGAGAACTGTAAGAACAAGTACTTGAGATCATTCCAAGCCCTACTGCAAGGACAAAGGAGGAACATGACACATCTGGAAGAACAGAAATAAAGGTCTTCCCTGCGGATTTAACAGTTTCTCAAGTACTGAGGTAAGGGAATGTTGCCTCCTTGTGGACGTTCTTGATCTGGCTAACTGGCCAGTACAGCCCCAAATACACAAGCATGTTTGTTCTTTTTTGTCTTTATAAACTGGCAAACCAAACAAACCACTTTCCAAACTATCCTTAACTCCATTCATAAATGTTCCTAAATTTGTGTTTCAAAGCCATACGAAGGCTGAAACACCACAGAGAGCACCTAGAGGTTTGGCACTGTGAATCTGAATGCCTGAGAGCACCGTCCCATCAGGGCAACCCTTGTACTTGTCTTTGCACACACCCACTCAGCAGGACTGAGCTGAGTGCAAGGGCAAGTTCAACCAAGGCCTAAGCCCTGCCATCCCCGGAATCCCAGGCTGGACTGAGCTCTGAGCACCCTGCTCCAGTGGAAGGCGTCCCTGCCCATGGCACTGGGGTGGCACTGGATGAGCTTTAAGGTCCCTTCCAAACCAAACCATCTGGGATTCTGTGATAACCTAAGAGATTGGAACACATTTTTCAACTAATTACACATAAAAGTCAAATGACTCCATTAACTCCAAGAACAGCACAGCATGCAGTTAATTTCTCACCAGAAAGCACGACAAGCATTCACCCAAAGAACACAACAGTAGCAAATTGCACAGATAAAACTGAATGTGATTTTATGGTTCCAGATGGGCTGGGCTGCCAGCATTCCCTTGGAGTTTGGATCTGATTCCTTAACCTGCTGAACTACTTGCCAAAAGCCTTAAAGAAAAACATTAACCACAATGTCAGGTTTTATTAGACTGTTCACATCACCTCATGGCATTTCTCAACAACTGTCAGCCCCTGCACAAAAAAAAGTCTGATTTTACTTAAGATGCCCAACTCCACAGCACTTACTAGGAAAGCCCCACACATCACATGAGGAAACTCACCTTAGAGATTAATGCCTTGGCTTCTTCTATTGTCTTCTTTATAACTTGCTGCATTTTTTCATTTGGAGCTAAAAGTAAGAGAGATATCTCACAGTCTATGCTTACTGTGAAACCAAGAGAAAAGAAACCAAGCACACATCCTGTGCAGACTCCACTGTGAGCACATGAAACAGTATTGTATCATAAAGCAGAGTTACATAGTTCATTCCTGTATTTCCTACTAACTTAAGAAATAAGCAGTATTTTTCATGGGACAAACAAATGGACTTTTCCCAAAGAATGTGACTGGTACTTGCCCCTGGATCCCTGGAAGTGTTCCAGGCCAGGCTGGATGGGGCTTGGAGCAGTGTGGGCAGTGGAAGGTGTCCTTACCCATGGCAGGGGAGTGCAAGTGAATGAGCTCTAAGGTCCTTTCCAACCTAAACTATCCTGTGATTCCATGGTTCTGTGATCTGGAACTTCACTTGGGACAAAGGTCCTCAGTAGAAAGCAACAACCATAATCCCATAATACCCTCCACAACAATCCAAGGCTCCTTCCCTGCTGGACTATTGTGGGCTGTACAGGCAGACATGCTTTAACTGGGCAAAACAGCTTGCAGCTTTCTTTTCTAATTAAAATCTCAATCTAACAAAGAAGACAATTTCACAAATACACTGTACATTTCATATCACAGTTATCTATTTCAATTACTACAAAAAGCCTGTCCTCAAGAACAAAATCCAGCTAAAGCATACTCATGCCCAGCTTATGTCCCACTTGGGTGCATCATCTGATGGCACCTAGTTTGGCTTACATACACACCCTGTTCAATTTTCTAACTTGGTCAATATCACAAGGCTGAACTCCCACTTAGAAAAACATGCTCCGTGAATCTGAGCCCCAGTCAGTGAGAAAAAAAGGAGAAATATTAGAAAAACAACCCGTTAATGTATCTTGGGAGTCCCCGGAGAAACCCAGTTCTCACATTTACAAGTGGGGAGAGTAAGCTGAACTGGAACAGTCAAACTGGCTCCTGGTGATTGTTGATGTGCTGAAGAGAGACACTGCTCTTAAGGCTTGTTAATCAGCATTACCCCAGATTCTGAGCCAAGGCAGAATTCCTACATGTGGAGCTTACAGTTCAGCTACCCCACTCCAGAATCAGGGATTTGTTGCTCCCTGTTATATCATGGACTGTCTGTGCCTGAAGGAAAGAAACAAACATTGACATTTGACTTACCAAATCCATTTCTTCGCCCCATTTCATCCTTCCTGAAGACGCTCCCACCACTTGGGACACACTTCTCTGCCCACTCGTCCTTTAACTTCAGCTCTTCAATCTGCTCATCTGTCAGTCCTTGCATGTTGTAAGGTAAGGAAATGCCATGCTCTGCCAGCTCCTCCATCTCTTTAGAGAGTTTAGAGAACAAGATTAAAAGCCTCTGTTACTATAGTTCATTTAAAAAAGCCTTTCACATGATGTACATGCAGGGAAAACTTGCCCCTAGCTTTTAGCTTCCAAACAGGTAGATTCAGGGAATAAAGAATAAGGGATATAAACACACATATATAGATAGGGATAGTGTAATTATGTTGAAATTTATACATTTTACATAACCATAAAACAATGTAACAAATGACACGTGCAGGGATACAAACCCTCATGGTACTTAGTGGCTATAAACCTTTTCTTTTTGGTATTTCCCTGGTCAGATTTTAAATTTCAGACTAGCATCAGTTCAGCCTCAGACAGCCCACAAACACCGTGGCTGTTGCACAGCAGCTGTGGGTGGGCTGCAGCCCCAGGTCAGGCTTACCTGACACCAATCTCTGCTCTCACAGCCCCACGGCGGGGTTGGAAATGTTTTTTAAAGCTGCCTCGGAAGCTGCTGGGCCGGAGGGAGCACCTCACAGTGCTCTGAAGGAGGACTCTGGACAAGGGACCGTAACCAGGGGCCTGGCGTGCCAGGACAAGGGGGAACGTGTTCAAAGCGCCACAGGGCAGGGATAGATGGGATACTGAGGAGAAATGCTTCCCCCTGTGAGGGTGGGCAGGCCCTGGCACAGGTGTCCAGAGCAGCTGTGGCTGCTCCCAGAACCCTGGCAGTGCCCAAGGCCAGGCTGGACGGGGCTTGGAGCACCTGGGACAGCGGAAGATGTCCTTGCCATGGCAGGGGTGGGACTGCGAGAGCTTTGAGGTCTAAACCAAACGATTCCGCGATTCCGATTTAAGCAGCCGCTGCCGGCACACGCAGCGGGACAGGTTTCAGCGCTTTGCACGGCCCTCACTGGACACCGAAGGCGGGAATTCGCACCGAGCCCGCCGGGAGCGGAGCCGCTCCCGCCCGCCGCGGCCCCGCGGTACCTGCGCACAGGCGCTGCACCTTCAGCCGCCCGTTGTGGATGCGGGCGACCAGCGGCGCCAGCTCGGCCAGGCGGGCGCTGCCCGGCGCCTCCAGCAGGAACTCGCTCTCGCCGCCGCGCTTGACGTGCAGCCGCACCATGGCCGGCCCGGGCGCCCCCTCAGCAACGGAGCCGAGTCCCTGGATACCAGCGGCAGGGAGGCACCGCGGGCACCGGCCGCGCCCGCCGCTTCGGGGGGCCCTGAGGGCGCGGGGGGCAGCTGCCGCCCCCGCCGGTAGCACCGGGATTCTTCGGGAGGCTCCGGTCCCGCAGCAACGGCGCCTCCGCCGGTGCCGCCGCTGCTTCCCCTTCCGGCCTCCCCGTGAGGGCACGGGAGCGCTTAAAGGGCCCGCGCGCCCTGCCCCGTGTGGAGAACGACCGAATGTCCCGCTAACTGCAGGTAGGGAGTTTAATCACCTCTTAAATTAATTGTTTTGATTAGTCATCAGCTATATTTATATAATTTATAAGTAGCAGCTATATTTATGTAAATTATAAGTAGTGGTATTTCCGACCACTCCGTGAGGGCACGGGAGCCCTTAAAGGGCCCGCGTACACCGGCCCGTGAGGGGAACAGCAGAACGTCTTACTAATTGCAACTAAGGAGTTTAATTACCTCTTTAATTGATTGTTCTAATTAATCATCAGCTATATTTATATCAATTATAAGCAGAGGACTACTCTTAAATTACGCTCAGGTGGTATTTAGCAAAGTTGTTACAAGCTACTTCTGTGAGGACAGCCTGGGAAAAGGCCTGAAACATTCAGTTTTGATAAACTAACTCTGATATTTCCAATGAACAAAGCCCAGGAGAGAAAGAGGGACTGGGGAGGTTGGACATCTAAAATGCAGAATTTATGGATCACAAGAACACTATGCAGAAAAACACAGAGAAAAACTCCGTATATGCACTGGAAATTCCCTACTAAAGGGAAAGATACAAAAAGACTAAAAATGCGCACTAATTAGCATAAGAAGTGAGAAATAAATTACCAGTAAACGACAAAATACTAATTAATTAAAGATAATGATGTAATTTAGAACCCAAGAACACTAATGTCTTGGTTTACTAAAAATGTTTAAATAAGTGAAAAAGTTTGGTATCAGTGCCCATGTGGAGGCCGGAATTCTGTCAGGCATACAGCCCCCGGCCAAGAATAAAGGAATGCCTAACCTGCTGACACTAAACACATGGCTGTAGAGGGTTTAATTTATCCTGCTGATTCAGGAGGATTTGGTAGCATGGGGGCACAGAGAGAGAATGACCACCCAGACCATAAGGATGGGAACATTTCAGGCATACCTGGGTGTCCTGGGGGATACAGCCATGGAAACAGAGTCCAGGGACACGTGGGCAGTGGGTCTCACCTCCATGCTCAGTGTTTGCAGAGCATCTGCTGCTGCTCATTGCTCCCATCAACACAGGCAGGGCCTCGCTGCAGCTCACATGTATAAACATACACACATATATACAGACCCTGAAATTTGGGAGCATTCCCTGTGGCCCCCGCAGTCCTGTGAGGCGCAGAGGAGCCGCACGCCGGGTACAGTTCAGACAGATAGTTTTTAATCACTGCCATTAAATATTCGACAACATATTTTATCACGTGACTCCCACTAGCAAAAGTTCCCCCCTGAATTTGGTTTGCTAATGTAAGGATATACCAAAACATCAACCACACTGCTGGATGTCTGCAGCGACAGCGTGAAACAAGGAACTCACATACCGAAGCACACGTAGTACCACTGCTGTTTCCAAGTGTACAACTGGAATGACCTGAACAGAAAAAGCGCAATAGAAACTCACTATCACTCCTCTAGGCGGCTGCAGCTCGTGGCTAGCCAGGGCTGTCCGAAGGAATCGTGGATTATGTCATGGATCATGTTGTGAGAGCGTTTGAGGCTTTCCAAAGCGCGCTGCCCTGGGATATTGCACTACTCTAAATACAATCCAAGTGTGCTGTTCACCCCCTGGCTGGCACACTACACGGCCTGCAACTGGCAAATACTGCTTTGTATCTCAAAAGCCAAGGGGAGTTTTCCAGAGGTTGAGGAAAAGCTTGCTGTATCAGCTGTTTCCAGTTTGTGGAAAAAAAAAAAAGTTTAGTTAAACTAGTAATGAATAAATGGATGATATGAAACAATTATTCTGAATTAGTGCTAGCGAGTGCAGGTCACAATAGGATCTAACAACTGAAATGTACTGACACAGGAGATTAATTGAATATATTAATATGCAAAGTTTTGTTTCTATTTTGAAAGTAAACTATTTTTGTTGTGCCTCAAATTCAAATATAAGCCTTACAAATAGCCATAGCCTCTGTTATAAATTAAACAGCTTCTAAACAATACTTGTCAACATTCAAATCTCCATAAACTTTGGCAGCTCTTTGGTAAATACTTATAAATATCAACTAACAAAACAGTCAAAAGGGAGGGGGGAGGCTGCCAGCAGGGAGCCTCTTCTTGTGGAATTCCACAGAGGAGAACAGAAATGAAAGAGCTCCCTAAGCAAAATCTGTGTCCAGGATTGACAGGTTTTAGTGAGACAGTAGCTCACCCTTCTTCTCTTGGTCTATTCAAATACTATTACACCGAGATTTCCATAAACTTCTGACCATTTGTTGTGCTCTACCATATATACACATTCAAAGTTTATACACAAGCTGAAGTGGCTGTTTACGAGCAGAGTTAAGTTTCAGTGCATTTAACAATTAATTATTGCACACAGAATAATCGCAAATGCCCAATTATTCTACTGGATAAAACGTAGGAATGAATACAACCTTCTGCATCTCTGGCCACCTATCTGTAAAACCATGAAACAAATGCAACCTTCTGATTCTCTGGCCACCTATCTATCTCTCTGTGAAGCCATGGCTTGGTGACACCCTGGGTGCCAGGGAGGGCTCTGCAGGGCTCCTGCTGCTGCCTGCTCTGGATGGCATGGGGGGGGCAGGTGGCTTTCTGGCTGGCAGCGTGCAGAAGCAGTCAGCACCACTTTGACTCCAGCCACCGTCCAAGACAAAGTCCGATCCCAGGAAGGGTTTGTGCTCAGCTCCCAGCAGGGCCAGGCACGCGGCCGGTTTCCCGGGGCCGAGCTGCGTAAAATCCGGGACGCTGGCGGATGGCTTCAGCTTGGTGGGGAAGTTGTCGTCCTCGTCAAACGTCACCCAGCCCCTGGGCTGCACGTTCTCCACCTTGAGAGATTTACTGCGCAGGCAAAAGGCGTTTGCAGCTGCACCCACAGGAAACAGAGGCCTGCTTGTGCCACAGCTGGGCGGGGGCAGAACAGGGAATGGGTGGGGAGCAGCAGCTCCTGCCAGTGCCTGTGAGGGCATCCTGGACTCCCGTGTCTCCATCCTAAATGGGTTCCCAGCACTAGGAGTTCTTTCTGTGAATGGATTTGAGCAGTTCAGCCCAGTAATAAATGGGTTTGGAGAGCTGTGCTGATGTTCCTGGGATGAGTGGAAGGTTGGAATAGGAGGCGTTGCTGACATGCAATTTACAGGATTCGAATTCTCCGCATTTCTTTGCCTTGATGAAGGCAACTGTATCAACTCCTTCTGGTTTGAGGTTGGAGCGGGTGATGTTCGGACAGAACTCTGCATCTTGGACACGAGCAGCTGGAATGACAGGTCTTCAAAAGGGTCACTGCTGAGCTGGGGTTCAGGGTTAGTGCCGTGTGTCCCGCTGGGATTCTGCTGCAAAGGAAGCAACACACACAGGAATCATGCAGCTGGCTCCAGGGTATTCCCACTGCCCCCTTCCCACTCCCCAGCTCCACCTTCAACCCAGTTTTGTTATAACTAGAGCTGTAACAGCAGCCTGAACCCCCTCTGTCTAAAGGAAAGCCTGTAAGGTGTTAAACACCATTCCCCTCTCCTCGGTGGGGAATGCAGCTGGAATCTGCTCCCTGCAGGCCCCAATCCCAGCAACAAACACTAAGGGAACTTGGCATGGGAAAATGTTCAGGAAATGGATGCTAAGCAAGGCACACTGGATTCTAAGCAAGGGAGAGCCCAGCACAGCTATGGAATGAAAAGCTCAGGTTACATTGTTTGGAGTTTACCATACTGATGTTACAAGCAGCATTAAAGCACCACAATGAAAGGCAACATTAGTGTTATTAGTGCGTGCAGTCAGACATTGCTATGGAGGGCAGGCATCCGTAAGCACCTCTTTCTTCTTGGCATGAAAAGGGACAATCGCTAATTAAAACAAGTTATCCTTGGAGAAGACAGTTTTCCCCACAGAATTTCTCAGCTTTTAAAACCAAAATATTCCTGGTTTTACACACTGCTTCAAACAACAATGCAAGGTATTTTTTACCTCGTACAAGCTGTCCAAAAAGGTGGAGTATCTACTTTGCTCAGTATGCACACTGACAGAACAGAGTTTGGAGCTTCCCCTTATCAAATGAGTTAAGCTTAAGTAAAAACAGCTTCTAAGAGTTCAAATGTCACAAAAAGATTTTATGACAAATTAGCAGATAAATTTAATGTACCAAAACAACTGAATTGACTGTCTATAGTTGAAGTTTTTAGCAGAATAATATTAAAACAAAGGCACTGAGTAACTCAGGAAAAAATGCGAAAAATTGAACTGTAGAAGGAATAGAAATCTAATGCAGCCTGGCACCAGCTGGTGCTGGTTAAGTCCTGTGGCCATTTGAAAGTACATGATCCCAAAGAAAGCATGAATTCAAATTGCTGCTCATTCTAAGTAAAAACTTGCTTGGAGTAATTCTGGAACCAAGTGTTTTTAAAATGGTAACTGTTTTACTCTGGGTCACAGCAAGGTCTCTGTTCCCTGAGAAATGTGATATATGGGGTTTATTCTGAAATAGCATGTGGCAGTGCAGTAGCATCAGGATTTACGTGCAAAGAGAACATTTATTGCCAACACTGATCTGTTTTTCCCTGAACAGCCTGAGATCAGGAGGCTCAGCAGTGCCTAAGCAACACAGGCAAAGGCCCCATTGTTTGACAAAAAGATGATGACACACAATAGTCTTTCTGGCCTGAATAACAGCAGTGTCATTTTCAATGCATCACGAAAGGAAAAAGCACACTATGGTATGACAGTCACCCATGGATGCAGACAGGTGTGTTTAACGGGATGGGGCTGCAGATGTATGAAACACCATTCATACATCTCTGCTGCTAAATGGATGGAGCCACAACAAGACTGGGAAATAGTCAGATACCTGTTACCCTGACGGTTGCTCCTGCTTGTGAAAGAGAAACACATATCAGAGCAAGGAAATCAGCAAGAAAATCCAACTAACAAAGCAACCTCGTGTTAAAAATAATACTTTCAGAAGTTTTCACAAAGCCATTTTTTGAGTTTTAAATACAAACCACAAGTGTTTACTACACACTACACTAAATTTTCCATTTCTGTTGTCTTCTACTGTAAGTGCGACCGTTAGGAGTCATAAAAAACCAACTCAAGTCCATTCTAATGATATTTCCATACAGACACCCATTGTGCAGCTGATTATGCTACTTTTTGGAGACAAATTACAGGAATCTGAGCATGGATGGTCTAATTCTAGTCACCTATTACCATGAAAACCCCACAGCTCTCATTCTGGGAACTGTGTCAGTATCATCCCTGATCTACAGAAACAGTTTTGCAAGCTGATAAAACCCATAATGCCTCTCCTCCTGTGGAAATCCAGAATCTCCCTTCTTTGCAATAAAGATCTATTTCCAGTAACTAATTCTCTTTTGCAGTGTGGAGATTGTATAAACTCCTGAATATTCACACTGTACCAGTCATTATTTTTATAAGAATAGATTTAATTTCTCCAAAATCATAATCAAGATTTGCATAGAAGGATGGCATGGAATTCACTACTTCTCAAAAGATCTTGCACGTCTTTAAAGATGTTTCCTCAGAAACCTGCACTTTTTGGTCTAAGTTTCCAAAATGAAAGGCAGTTCACAGGCAAAGAAAGAGGTTGAGGAGAAACAAAGGAAAAGCATTTAAAGATTTTTCCAGTTTGAGTTCAAAAATCAGCTCACTGAGCACTGAATTTGGCTGCTTCACTGTGGTACAACATAGGCATTAACTACTGTAGCAAAAAAGGTCTTCACATACAGGCAAAAGAAGAAACCTGAGCAGCACTGAAAATCTGCTTCTGCATTTTTAAGCAGCAATAAGAAACTATGGCTTTTCCTAGAAAAAGTTGGTGTTTTTTATCATAACAGTCTAAATAATCCCAGAGAAAACAGAATGTTAGTGTTACCGTATGAAATTTCCACATTATGTGGTTAAGTATTTTAATTGACACTGAGGAATTGGAAGAATTCTATTTCTCTCAAGTATTTATTAATATATTGATTAGACTTATTTACTTACTTATCAATGTCATCTCCCTTCTATGAGTGATCACCAACATCAAGCACCACACCATGCAGTAACAATTTAAACCTGTGCTGCCTTACCGTGCAGCTTGTCATGCACATAGCATTATCAAATCAGATTGCCTTGATCGAGAGCTTTACCATACAAAGTTGCCAAATGACAACATCATTTTAAGACTGAGCTGCCCATAAACTGTAAGGCTATCACAAGAGATCCGAAATTCAATGTTTAGTATTTAAGATGTTAGTTATTCAAGGACAATACACAAGCCATTATTGCTCTCCTTGAGCCCCGGGACCACTGAATCCAATCTCTGGACCCTTGTTTTTGTTTCTGTGCTCGCTTTGAGGGTTCCTCAGAAGCCTGCAGCACCAGTACGAGCTGTGCTCACTCACACAGTGACAGGAGGTCCCTGCAGGGTTTTACTCACGTGCTGCTGGGAGGGAGCAGGTTCCGAAGGCAAACTGTGAGAGGAGCGGCTGCGCGGCGGCGGCTGCGGGGGCTCCAGGCTCTGCGGGGCTGCCACGGGCACCAGGGGCTCCTGCATCCTCAGCACAGCGGGGCTGGGCTGGGCAGGGCCCGCAGCCTGCGGCTTCAGGGGCTCCGGGAGCAGCGGCGAGCCTGCAAGGACACGGCAGTGACTGTCGCGGCAAGGAACAGTGACCAGGATAGGGATGGCAGGATGGGGAAGCACCAGAGGGAACTGCAGAGAAAGGGCTGTGAGAACAGCAGCTGTTCATGGCAGCGGGACTGGAATCCATCAGAAACTCAGCACATCTCCAGTAAAAATTGCTACTCAAGGTTAAGTGACAGAGGGCAGGGTTAGATGGGATATCAGGAAGGAATTCCTTCCTGTGAGGGCAGGCAGGCCCTGGCACAGGGTGCCCAGAGCAGCTGTGGCTGCCCCTGGATCCCTGGAATGTCCAAGGCCAGGGCAGACAAAGCTTGGTGGAAGGTGGCCCTGACCATAGGCAGGGGCTTGGAATTCATCTCCCTTCCAACACAAACCATGCTGTGGTTTTACACAAAACACAAACCATGTCACCCCAAAACGAGCTTCAGTTATACTGAACAGTATTTTGGAAGTCACTATTATAAAATGTGTATTTTCATACATAAAAAGATAAGGGTTTTTTTTAAACTGTAAGTTTAGGAAGTTGTTTTGAGAGTCAGACATGAATGCTATTCCACATCTTATGATCACAGAACTAACAATGCATAGAGCATCTGGGGATCAATGGCCAGACTGTGACAGACCAGGGTGCTCAGACCAAACCCTGCAATCTTTGCACAGTTTCTCTGATACCACAGAATCTATGGGTGATCTTGAGATTAGCATCCAAAAATGCAATACTTGTGGGTGCCTAACACAAAGTGCCAAATGCTATTCCATCCAAGAATCTTATTCCTAGTGAAAAGTGGAGGCATGTATTGAGAACAAAGCATTCAAAGCAGACTGTAGCACTTGGCTGAACGGCACATTTGTATTTAACTCACCCCGTGGGGGTTCCGCTGCCTTGGGCTGCGCCTCCGGTGCTGCTCGTGCCCCCGAGGGCCGGACATGGCTTTGTGGGGCACTGATAACTCCAGCTCGGGGGGGAACAGTCTGACAGCAAAGGGGGCAAAAGAAAGGATTTTAGTGCAGCTTTGGAGCTGCAGTCACCTACTGCTAAATGATTCAGAATAATCCTGATTATTTCACAGGATAACCAGGATTCTGTGAACAACAAATTCTTTTATAACGGCTGCTCAACTGATTTTTTTTATGCACATGCAAGAACAAAGAATATATTTTCAAAACATTATGATGGTTCAATTCAAAGCAAAGGATTTTTACAATGCTTTTCAACTTTATATAAATGCTTACCTGTGCAACAATGCTAGAAACAGTTATTAGTTTGCTAGTCTTAATAAGATAATTTACCTAAGTCCACGAATTGTAAGCAACAAAACCAACAAGAGCAACTACTTTATTTGGAGGTCTGTTTCTCATCAAACAGTATTAATGAAACACATCCTGTGTCATTGAAGGCTGACGTCTCCCTGAGGCTGATGGAATAGAAGTTAATGTGCCGGGAAAGGAAATTTCAAAGTCTACATCAGTATTTGAAGACGCATAGGAAGCTATTTCAGATTAGAATTATAACAGTAAATTACAAACAACACAGTGAAAGCTGAATAAAAGGCCCTGGGATAAAAATGCCAGAGATCAAGGGAAAAGGACTGAGAGACAAGTTTGTAAGACTTGTTTCCTGTAAAATGTTGTGTACCAGAGGACATGCTAGAAATGGTTTTCAGAGCAAATTTCATTGCACAACTCTACACAAAAATTCATTAGAAACAAGCGAATACTATAAAAAATAGTCTAATTCTTGATCTTAGTTTTACTAGCTATGTCCCTGGCTTTGTATCACGTGATTGCTTATGCTTGGCTGGGTCCATTGACCAACGTCCTGAACTCTTTCAGCCACCTGACCTCAAATTCCTGTCTGAATTCCTGAATCTCCTATCTGATCTGAGATTGCCAAGATGCATTTTGTTATTTCTTTCAATATTCTGATAGTAGGCAGGAGGATGATTGGATTATACACCAAAAAGTATTTTTAAAAAATAAAAATATGCCAAAAAGGAACAGAAGAGAAAGTGTAAAGCAGCTCTCAGGATCCCTCAGTGGGAAGCAGCACCCACTGTAGCTACTGTCCCTGGTCCTGAAATCCCTGAGATGAAATCCAACAATCACCTGAGACAAAGGCAACCACACCGTGAAAAACGAATACATTCTTGCCTATATATACCACTTTTTCTTTGCCCAAATTGTAGAAGAGGCCATTTTACATTTCCAGAAGAATAAGAAATAAAAAAAAAGAGCCAAGATCATGAACGGCTCACTGTGAGAATCAATCTCTTTGAGAAAAATGAATTTGTACAATTTGCTTCAAGGGAGACTTTCAACAGCAGTTTTCATTAGTTCCAATATTGGAATATGCTGCAAAGTCACAGAATTATCAACAGACAGTCCCATTACTCAGTAACTCTTTAAGAACACCTGTAGCTATTCAAACACTTCCCTCTTCTCTCCCATAAGGCTCCTACTTGCTTCTGTTGAGAATAAACTAGGCAGACAGATTTCATCTCTTGGTTTCCTCTGTGGGGTGAAGCACCTGAATGCCCATAAATCCCTTCCTTCCCTCCTTCAGTTCAGTTCCACAAACAAAGGAATGAAACACAGTATTAATATCTGCTGAAAGAGTTGAAGGTTTCATTTTTACATGAAGACTCTTATGAAAATCAGTCTTTAAAACAAGGTACATCAGAAGATCTCAATTGCACAGTAACCATTAATGGCCTGTCAGTAATTAACTGCTGGCACGATTTGTGTTTCAGTGCAGAAGATAATGCATTTTATCACACCAAATCAGTAAGGACATAGAATAAAAACAGTAACCTTGCAGTTATTTGAAAGGAGATGTCAAATGTGTATTTGGGAGCCTATTGTGTGATTGCAGAGTGCAAAACAATCCAGTCCCATCCAGTCTGAACACACATGGTGGCTTCCCCTCACCCCACAGCATTTTCAGTCAACAGACAAAAATTGTTGAGATCATTAACTCTGTAGATTTCTTACGTGTGCTGTGACTAACAGAAATGTGGATGTAACAAAGAGCAGACACTGAGCAGGACAATGATCTCCAAACATTAAAACCACACCTACCGGTCTGGCTGTACCCGCCGAGGGTGGAGGCTGAGTCCGAGCTGGAACAGAGAGCAGAGATCACTGACTGACCACTCACTGCAAAACCAACGTCTGTCTGTATAATAGTTAGTACAAAGCACGTGTCTATTACCTAAGGTATCTTTTCTTTGTGTTCCAGGGCTTTTTTGTGCTTTGCAGCATGGAAAACAAACAGATTGTCTGTGTTAGATAAGCCACAAATGGGTATTAGAGGGCGATGTTACATTACTGCTACTGGGAATAGAAGCAAGGAGATAGCAGTGACTTTTTCAAAATCTCTAACATATCCACCCACTGTCAGTAACACACTCCCATCCGATGCCACACACAACGTCATTTGACCCTTTTTATAACAGATAATTTAAATCACATCCTATTTGTTGCAAGCTAAAGACACCACTTGTACAGGTCCCCAGTGTTCTCAATGGTGTTGGATGGAAGCTGTTGTGTTTGCTGGTATATTCTGTTGATGTTCTACCAGCAGGGGTTAAACCAAAGAGAGCCGATGGACAGTTCCTGACCCCACTCTGTGTATGGGATAAATGTGTCAGAGCCCAGCTTCACCATGGCCACGCTGAGGGCAACCTTCAGATGCAACATGCCAAGTGGGCAGGGCAAGAGGTGACAAAAATACCTTTACTTCAGACAATTCCACAATTTCTAACGGGCAGGGAGGTTTGGGACTCTGGCTTGAGTTTCTGCTGCTTATTCCCCAGGAAGGCAAAGTCACCGTGCCAGTGGCAGTCAGTGGAAGGAACTCTGTGGTGCATCACCCAGTTTATCAAATCAGCTTTCAGCTATCAGCCTGCCCCGGAACCAGTCAGAACGGGTTTCTGGGGCTGCTCTCAGGGAAGCAGCTCCCACCCTGAGCAACCTGGTGCCAGTTCACCCTCCTTGGAGCACAATGCTGGAGTGGATAATCACCGAAGGGGCCTCCCCACCACAAATATTCTACACATAGAGTGGTTTTGCCAATTTAGAAAAACGAACCAGCAATGCAGCCAAAATTAATGGCAGCATCTGGAGGAAACCCTGCCGGTGACTCTATCAGGACTTGCATTGCTATTTGCTGTGAAGGACACGTTCCTGAGAGACAAGGAATAAACCCCAGCCCATGACTCTGCAGGCATGGCTAAAGCAGGACCCATCCACAATAACCCCATGTACTCCAAGCAGAAAGGTGCAAGAGAAATGCTTCTCAGAACTGTGTTACACACAGCTGGCTATCAGAATCAAAACATCTACACTGTGCTCTTTAAAAAGAGGCAAAACATAAAATTATAGACCAAATTTTTGAAACTGAAGCCTCTCTCCCCAGAACATACAAACACTCATAGTCCTTTATGAAAAGTCAGGCTCCCTGGATTCCTGATTTAGTTACAGGTGCAATGATCACTCTGATGACCAGCAGCTACAGCTTCCTCTGAGGGTCAGCCTTAAAGGCATTCTTGATCAGAGCTCTCTAAGTTTTCACTGAGTTTTTAATAAATGCCTTCTGTAACAATCCCCACCACCACTGAAAAGCAGGAAGCAGCCTGGCTGGGTGAAAGCTATGCTAAATAAAAGAACAAAGATCCTACGCAATAAATGCGTTAATGAAACCACCTTTAGTGTCACAAAAGCAATAATATTATTCAGATGTTAAATCAGAAATCCATTTCTAGAACACAAAAATTGTTGTGTTACCTTCTACTTCTCTCCTAGCTACCCCAGGACTGGGAGGAGCTCCAAGACCTTTTCAGAGAAAGAAGAGAAGCTGTACATAGCATAAGAAAAGCAGTAGATTGAGAAAGAAAAAGCAGAAAGAACACTGCCACAAGTGTTTACACAATTTATCTCTGGTCTGGATAGATTGCAGTCACCTGTAGGAAATAACTCTTTGTAGCAGCATGGGGGACCAGACTGGTGTGAATTACAAACCATCAAGTACAATCATGTTTAGTAATATCTGTTATTTCAATTTTACATTATAGTTGAATTTGATTCCTTCAGAATGTTCACTCTACACAAACCTTTGGCTGTCCCATGTGATCTGCCATGCCAGTCTTGAACAGAGCAGAGCACAGAGCTGTGCTCAAATGCTGGGGAATAAATGAGCACAGCACTGTCACCCTGCAGAATCAAGCCTGATCCCTGCCACTCAGAACACTGAGCAGTCTGTTTGTGCCGTGGTGCACTGAATAGGAAATGTGATAAAGCAATACCTCCCACCTCACATAATGTAGTGTATCCTGAAGAACTGTATTACTGAGCTGCCTCTACACAGCACTGTGCACTTGGGACAGCTGCACCCATTGGTGTAACAGCTCAGATTGAGAGAACAGGTTTTCAATCATGCATAACCATGCTGAATTACTTTATTTCTGCAGTATCATCAAGCATGCACTGGGTTCCCAAAACTATGGCAAAAACAGGGCAGGACACAGCCATGATGGAAATACTGAAGGCATCTCCTAGCTGTGACACAGCCTCCTGCTAAATCCCTTAGCTGTGACATAGCCTGCTGCTAAATCCCCTCAGCTGTGACACAGCCTGCTGCTCTCTCACCAGTGTGAGATGTGCCCAGGAGCTCCCTGTGATCTGTGAGCTCTGTCAGTCACAGAGTGGGCAGAGTGAAGGCTGCACTTGGGGCTGAAATGGGACTGGCTCCAGAGATGCTGGATCTCTGCTTTGGCTGAAGATCTGTTTCAAAGATGCTCAGCCCCAGCATGTGTTATCTGCTCTGGCTGAGAGCCAGGCTCTGCCAATTCTGATCACAATTCTGACCATGAATAACTAACTCTGTGAGAGGAGCAGCAGTGGGGCTGCACAGGATCAGAGCACTGCCTGACAACATCCCTCTGCTCTTGTTCTGTGCAGGACGAGGACCAAAGGCAGCTCCTCCCAGCAGCAGGGGGACACGGGCACACGTTCCTGCATCAGTGCACCACGCACAGGCAGCAAGATCTCTGGCGTGAAGATTGGGCAAGGTAACCAACGTTCACTACAAGGGGCAGAAACAGCACAGAGGGTAAATACCTGACATTTCACTTACTCCTAGTACTCATTTCACTGACTCATAGTTCTCTTCAATAGCGGGAAAGCAAAATTATTGTGCTGTGATAATGCTATCACAAAGGGCAGCATGGGAATATTTCAATCTTAGGGACAATAAAAAATATTTTAAACCAATTATAAAAGCCTTGGCTGCAACAATCAGGAAAACTGTCTAACAGTATTAAAGGAAAAAACTCCACAAATGTTATTTATTAATGTCAATTGACAATTAGCAGCCTTTATAGTTTTTAATGTTCTCTGAAAATTTAATCTGTAATGTATTACAAAAACACTGGGTAAACAGAGGGCAACATTTTAATTTTTAACTATAAACAACTGGAACTTGTAGGATCCTCAGTGATTTTTTTTTGTATTAGCATACAAAAGGTCTCCACTTTGTAAAGCCCTGCAATGAGTGCAGAGCCTTGTTCACCTGAACTCTGAGTTACTTCTGATATAAAATAGGACCAAAATAAAACACTTAGATGCCCAAAACCTTCTCTCATCTTCAAAGCATACTGAGGCATTAGAAAAAGTGCCATGGGCAATGAAGGGACTGAAGCACTTGGGGGAAAAAAGGTCAAAATATGTTAGGAAAAAAAGTTTATTTATAAGGCACAACATTTAAAAGACATGATCAACGTCTCTTTGCATGTGCTATGGAAGTCTAAACCCAAAGTCTGAGCCACTTAGACACTACACAGGGATATTCCACAGAGCTTCCAGAGCCTTGCTCCTAGGGAAGAGGAACAGGTGCCCTTTCCCCACTACAGTCACCCATAAGGACACTGATTTTGGTTCCAGCCCTGGGCTAATTTGCTTGGAGCTGAGCTCAGGTACCCATGAAAATCGTTCTTTATGCTTACACATGCACACCATGAGTGGAAAATGGAGAGCAGAAAAAAGTAAAGAGCTTCTGGTTGGAACAACACATGAAAAAATATACTAGCGTCTCAAATGATTGCATAAAAAGCAAGTTTTATGCAAGGTACAACTCTATGGAAAGCTGTATTGGGAAAGGTGATAAAAGAAGACAACTGAGTAGTCTTTGCACAATTGAGACAAACCAGGCAAACAGGATTGTGTCAGTGCACAGAAAACCACACAGGACTGGAGAACAATGAATTAAATCTCACCTATGTTCAGTGTGGTCTATCAACGGCTTCCTAAAGCTTCTGCATTTTAACTCAGCTGAAATATTCCACGTTGGGCATGAAACCTTCCTTGTCTCACCAGTATTTCAGAGCCAAGACCATTTTTGCCTGACACCAAAGTTACCTGATAGTTACAGACTATTTAAAATAGTTCATGTATTTTCTGAGATTACTCCAAACTTTGGAAGCATTTTGTCAAAAATGTCTCTTTCCTACCAACTGAGGGGCAGTGCCTGGAATTGCCACTAGCACTTCTCACCCTCCCTCACGTATTGATGAGCTGATTTAAGTCCATGCAGGACAGCAAATGTGGGCCAGAGAAGGACAAAGCCTACTTTGAGAAGCACTTCACAGCAAAGTTAGCTGGATGTGCTCACCCAGGACAAAGTAATAGAAATCTGGAACGACCTTCATCTCTGACTTTAAAATACCAACTTCTGGAGAAATATTACTTCACCAGAAAGTGAAACGTAGTTCAGAGGGGGAAGAAAGAAATGGCAGTGACATTCATGAATCATCCAGTTCTGGAACTTTGAGACTTGCCCATTTTCACACCTTCAGAAATCATCACGATAAGTACTGTCACAACAGGTCCCCACAGCAGTTTTGCTACGCGGTCATATCAAAAAACAATTAAAATCGTTACCTCCAAATTCCTTTCTAGCAGGTGCAGGACTCCTACCGCCTGACAGTATTTAAGAAATGAATGCAGCAATAATGAAAAGTGTCAGTGTAGTAGGAGGGAAGAAAAAGAATGAGAGTTAAAAATCACAAGGGTCACTTTGTTATTAACTATGTAGCCCAAATGCTTCTGAACATCCAGTTTCTCTTAGTGCTCAATTGTTCACATTGTCAGATGATCCAAATGAACTCCACATTAAAAACTTGGACATGATAAAACACATATATACTGATGCCAAAACTAAAGGAATAGCAATGAATCAATGAATGCACAAGTCTATTTCTATTTTACTTTAAAATAGATGCTACAAAAAATGAAGATGTTCAGTAAACATAGCTGTAAAATTTCACATTTTTAAAACTGTGAAACTAAGTTTTTATAAACTTATTCACTAATAATATTTAAATGGTAAAAATGCTGTTATTTCCCACTGCTTTTAAATGTGCCAATTAAACATTTCAATTAAAGAACCAGTGAGCCCAAAGTGCAATACACAGTTTGGGTTTTCACTTTCCAGTCCCTCTCATAGACTGGAAAGCAGATAAATGTTCCTGAGCAGCTGGGAAGGCCCCCAGGTACCTGAGGGGGGAGGCGGGCGCTGCGGAGGAGCCAGACTGGCAATGGCCAGCAATGGACACCCCATAGGCAGCAGTGGGCACCCAATGGGCACCCCATGGTCAGCAGAACAAGGTCCCCGTTACCTGAGGGTGGGGGCGGGCGCTGCGGCGGAGCCGGGCGGGCAGGAGGCGCCACGGGCCGAGGGGGCGGAGGGCGCTTGGGCTCCAGGCTCTGTGCAGGAGGCTCCTTCTGCTGGGCACCAGCCTGCAACTCAGCTGGAGGACAGGGCAGAAAACAAGGCACAAATTAACATCTTGGACATTACAAACATGGCAAAGCTCTTCTAAATAACAATACGGAAGTTCTTGACAGAGGGAAAACAAGAGGAATGAACCAATGATGAAAAGAAGCAGACTCCCTACATCAAAACTTTTGCCTCATATGTTATAGTAAATTCACGTTTTCCATGAAATCCTGAACAATCTTACCAATTGCAGCATTCCACATTTTGATTTTGACTCTAACCTGTGAACTAAGTTCTCTGGAAAAAAATGCTACAAAGGGAATTCTCAAGGCATTTCAGCAGATCAAATAAACTCAATACCAAGTCACTCCAAGCACCATCACTGTGTTCACATGTTCATAATTTAAAAAAAGGCTGTGTTTAAACAGAAGTTTTCATATTGTGCTCCCAATTTGCAAATGTGCTGATTACAATTTCTGTCTTGGAGCTGACAGGAGTAGGGATGGTCAGGGGCCGCATTCCCAGAGACGACTGGGGTGAGCCAGGATCCTACAGACCCACTGCAGCAGAACTGGGCTGTGCCAGTGTGCAGTACCCATCGTGTGTGACCACAGGGCCCAGGAGCCTCTTGAGGCAGTGCAGCAGTGCAGTACCCACTGTGTGTGCACACAGGGCCCAGGAGCCTCTGAAAGCACGAGGGCTGTGCAGCACCCACCTTGTGAGGACGCAGGGGGCCCAGGAACCTTCCCCGGGGCCCGGCTGGGCCTGGCCGGCAGCGCGGGGCCCTCGGGCAGCGTCGGGGACTGGCAGGGGCTGGAGCGCGGGGAGGAGCTCGGGGACGTGCCCAGCCCGGAGCTCGACGTCGGCTGCAGGTGCTGGGGAAGGATTTCTTCCACTTCAGCGCTGTAGTCATCAACGTCTCCTGCAGAACACAGCCCAGGGGAGAAAAGCACATAAAAATGAGATCTTTTGAAAGAAAAGCCCCCAGGTTTCAAGGAATTAGCTCAGCAACCAAAGTGTGATTCTCACATCCCAAAATTACACATGAAGAACACAAATGTATTCAAACCAGCTGAAAATACTTCAAGCGTGTAATATATATTATAGATATATATTAAAGGTAATTGTAACAGTGCGGCAAATGTGAAGTTGATTAATCTAAGAAACAATTATCTTCACAGGTTATTTCCTTGGTTTGCAATATGACAAGCTTCATTGCTCTTCAGAAGGCTGGGCAGGGGATTTCAAGGTATCTGTTATTTGTAACAACTTCTGCTTGCAAAAGGTGGAACAGTGTTTAAAAAAAGGCTCAACATAGATGTGCTTTAGAAAAGTAAACTGTCAATTTAGAATATATTTAGAATATATTTAAATGTAGATAAGAGTGAAGCAGATTGTTGAGATACTGTTGGAAATAATGTGATTTCTAATCTGTTTTAGATATATATTTATATATGCATTACATATATTTATATATGCATTAAATTACCACATCATTCAGGACTGTAAGCATTTCAAAGTGAGGAATGCTTTATCTCAACAAACCTTCCATGTCATAGTCTGCAGTAACCTCAGCATCTTCACAAAGCAAAGTGGAGCTTGTGGATGAAGGCAGCCCAATATTAATCTTCTCTAGATTCATTTCATCTTCCAAACTTCTGATCCAATCTGGATTTTTCAAGTTGATATTTATAATCCTTCCTTGTAGCTGAATTGCCAAAAAAGGTATGCACAAAACAGAAGTTGTTAAGAGTAGGAATGTTAAAGCTCAGCATTTTAGATTTAAAAAGAAAATAATAACTACTGAAAATATCACCAATAAGGTTATACGAATTTCTGTGACTAAACAATAATTATGATTTTCACTTCATTTTGGTAGGTAACTACACTTATGTAACTTAAACTCCTCATTACAACCATTTAATTTTTTTTTGGTAGAAAAACTAGCAACTCCTCTCCTACGGTTCTCCTTCTCAGTTAAATGGGAAGCTTCTGGTTTTTTTACTGTGACACTATTATTTAAAAGAAAAAGAGACTTGCTTATAAACTACATAAATGAAGTAATTTTTAGAGGCCGGCACAGAGCAGGTCCTCATTCTGTAAAGTGACATTTTACCCAGAACCCCTTTCCTGTCTGACCTGCCAGTGACATCTCAGCAGACCCAGGGATCCACCTGCAAACATCACACATTCCAAGTCTTAACAGCCACACACTAGTCAAAATTTAAACATCAGAAGTTAAATTTTCACAAGGATTAAATACTGACCCCACAGAAGTCAATGCAAGCTGAAATGTTGACACTTTTCAGAGTTTGTAGAACAGAAGTGCTAAATTTTTAATAACTGCAGGCTATAAAGATTTTTAACTGGTTAATTCAAGGAACTAAACTCTGCTTTTTAAATCATAAAAGACCCCAAACCCATCATTTGATGAATATTCATCTCAATAGCTCCTAATTTATTTTTAGGAGGATATTGTTAGAGAAATGAGGCTTGATACTTCTTTTATATGGCTTTTGAAACTCAACATATGGTATGTCGCTACTGAGAGGAAAAAAACAAAGATGCAAAAGTCTAGTACAGAACAGAAAAAACTTGTAAGAATCAAAGAAAAACAGTAAATCCAATCCACTAAAGAAGACTTTAAAAAGCTGGATTTTCTCTTGCTATACAAAGATTCAGTCATTTTTACATTACCTCAGTACCATTCAAATTCATAACATTCAGAGCAGAGCTTCCTTCCAAAAATGTTACCCACATCTTGTCTTCCACAAACCTGCAAAGTTCATTGGGAACAATAACCACAAAATACCACAACACTTCACAGTACAATTGCTAGCCTAGTGCAAATGCAACATCCTCATTTTCAGTTTAAAACTACTAACCTAATTCTAGAATACAACATTTGTATAAAGTTCTCAAGAATAAGAGTATCTGGAAAAATCATGTCTGAAAACTGAGACACACAGAAATGAATTCTAAAGACACTTAAGTATGCTAAATGAATTCTAAAGACACTTAAACTGAAATTCAAATGCTAAAAATTAAACAGATCATACCTGAAAAGTTATTTCCTACCTAAGGAAATAACTTTATTCAGGATGATCCCTTTGAACCCAAACATTTCCATGAGTCTACAAGCAGAGATGAAAAGCAAGAAGTTTTTTAACCTTATAAGTATAACTTCGCCATAGCTTGCGAATTTTTGAAGAAGATCATCAATCAAGTTATCATCAAAATAGTTTTCTTCAGCTGAAGAACTTCTGATGGAGACCATCACAGTGCCATCAGGGGGACCTTGCGTTGCAATCACCTCCTTGTACACCTTCTGTCTCTCTTCTGCTTCAATTTCAAATATGTCAATGTCAATCAGTGCAACCACAGGCCTTGGAAAAAACAGACAAGAAAATCCTGTCAGCAGAGTATCTGAGCAACAAAACACACAGCATGGGCATTCAATCTCAGGGAGTGGTGTATGAAATGGAATTGGAACCTGTGGTCAGATGTTTTCAGCTCTGCTCTCCCATAGTGAAGCAAAGTGCCAGGGTTCCATGTGTAAGGGACATTAGTGTCACTGTGGAAACTGGCATTCAGGAGATCCAGGTCTTCAGCTGCAACCAGCAATGACAAAGGAGGAAAAACACAGTGATTGCAAGGGTGTGCTAATCATAAAGAGAAAACACAGGAAGTAAATCCAAATAGAGTGTCTTATAGCAAGCCCCCTGCTCAAAGCTCCTTCTCCACTCCTCAGATGTCAGTAAGTGGGATGTGATTCACGGCCCTTTCTTTCAGCCTCACTGTGTTCACTGAAGGTCTGTTACCAGTGTGCTGTATCCTACCAAGCCAGGAACAGGAGCTCAGCATCACTGACATTGTGAGCATCACGAAATGGATCCTCTGAGTCACGTAAAGAACGTTTCAGACAGCTGAAAGAAAGCCTCAAACCTGATCGGTCAAAGGGCCATTTCCTCCTCCTCCAGAGGATCCGGTCCGTCCACGCCGGCGTGCGGCACTTCTCACTGGTGTCATAGTCATCAGAGAACAGGTCATACTTGTACGTGGGGGCAAAATTGATCTTCCCTTCCAGAAATCCCCTGAAAATCTGTACCAACACAAGGGAAACAGCTGAAATCAACCAGAGTTCTCTATGCTAACACTGACAACCTGTATAAACACCTCAAAACACAATTTAAAAACCTGCTACTTGTTAAAACGGATTCCTCTCCACATTTTGCCTACTGAAAACATTTGACACTCTGACTAAACACATTTGACACTATGACTAACCAGCGACCCAGACAATCACCAATGAACAGAAGTATGCCAGTAGTTATATCTTGAAGCCCAGGGTTAGGAATGACCTACTGTTCCTTCAATGTCATGACCGACTGGAGGTCACCCAGAACACTGATGCTGTAACACAGCACTTCATTCTGCTGCTTATTGGTTCCTGGGTCAGCAAAAGTGGGGAATTCAGGCGCACATTTTATGGTTTATATCTATCTGAACATGCCAAATTCTCCCATAAATTCACAGACACACACTGGTTGGGGTGGGAAGGGACCCTAAAGATCATCCAGTTCCAAGCCCTTGCCATGGGCAAAGATGCCATTCACCAGACCAGGTTGCTCAGGGTGCCATCCAAATTCTTCCAGGAAAAAGCTGACACAAGTTGCCCCATCAAATAAATAGATTACAAAAAAAACCCAAAAAAACCAAGAAGAGTCCTTAATACATTCAATCTATTCCAAGTGAGCTTCTCACTCATTAAGTGTTTAAGCTGGACACCAAATGAAACCCTTTAGCTAATTCAGTCAGCTCTATTCTTGAGTTCAACCTTCTATGGGCATCTTTCCTTCACTTCAGAAATGTGTAAAATAGAAATCTAACTTGGATCTTACAGTCAAATCTGCACCGAGTGGCAGGCTGACCTGCTTCTCTTGCTGGAAATACAATTTGAAATCCAGTCAATTTAAAAGTCAATGTCAGAAGATCAGTGTCAGAATGCTGGAAGCTTCACAACTTCTGAGACAATTAATTTGGCTTCAGTAATTGTTTCCTAACCTATTTTAATGGAGCAAGCTGCTGTGTTAACACCTTTCCTGAGCAGCAGGAACAGATGTGAACCTGCCCCAGCAGGGACAGAGCTGGTACTCAGCCAGCAGTTCCCAAACCATGGGATATCAGCCCAACAGGCAATGCTGCTCCTGCTCCCGGGCCAGGAGTCCTTTCCTGGCAGTTCCATGTTCTGGCAGTTTCCATAGATTTGTCCAGCTCTCTAAGTGCTGGAGGTGTCTCCACAACCTCTACACATCATGTTTTGATCCACTTGACAGACAATGTGACAAACAGACAGTGCTGTCTGACCGTGTGAATGTACACCTTGCTTCCTCTAGCCAACAGCTGTTAAACAAACAACTGAGCGAGTAAAAAAATCCAGTGTTTTGCCTCCTGTTCTGGTGCACGAGATCCCAGCACAAATGGAAGGGAAATCAGCAAACCCTAAATCAGCAAAAGCACTGCTTGTGATCCAAGTGCTAGTGAGCAGACAGGACCAACAATTGAGGATTGTCTCTCTTTTTACCATGTCCAGCCTTCCCACACAGAGCTGCAGAGAGGGAACAAGAAACCCAACAAATGTAAAAAATGTAGCTTTCTTCACACTTGGTTATTCTGTGTTTTCTTTGCAAATAAAGCTACCATTTGGACTAGTCCTTTTCCCAACAGTAACAGCATTAGGCCTATTACAATTTAACTACAGAGTAACGTTACCAAACATTATAATTATTCTTCTTGAATAGTTATATCTCACAAAAGAAAAATATTATAATTAGCAAACTCCATGCTGAGGATACAGATTTACAGGAGCATCAGAGCAATTGCTAAAACCAGTTATAAAAGGAAGTATTCTGAAGTCGGTGACGTTTGAACACACCTGCCCAGAGTTTTTCTGGTTGATGAGCTGGTCTCCTGCTATGAGGGGATCCCAGTTCTGCTGTCGGATTAGCTCCTTCACCTCCTCATTGGGCAGATCTATTCGATAATTGAAGTCCCCACACCAAAAAATGTAGTCATGGGAGAAGAGCATCCTTCCCTGCAAAACAGCAGCACACACTGGAAGTAAAGCAATGAGTGACACATTTACTGCTTCCAGGTTCACAAACTCAGTTTTTTGCTGTGAATCATGTATCATTTCTGGGTGATGAATGTGAATTTATGTATCATTTCTGGGTGATGAAGACAACTGAAACACACCCTAGTATTCAGTGTCCCTATGGTTACAACAACATGATCAACAGTGTGGTGTTAATATATGGAACACAAGAGAATTGACATTTCCTATGGAGTTCCCATTTCTAAAGCAACACGACTCAAGTGAATTGGATTCTAAAACTCTTCATCTTCCTCCCTCCTGTTTCAGAAGCCTGCTCAAAGGTGATGGCTGCTGCCTGTGACAGAGGAGAACGTAACACTCCCTGGGACTCCGTGACACGGTCTCCTGACAAACTGCAAATCCAGAGCTTTATCATTCACATTTAATTGAAGACTTTTCAGTTCCATCTCATTTTCATCACTAGAGAGAGACATCAGGGCTTTATTACTTTAAACAAAGCCCAGATTTTAGAGTGACAACTTTTACTTCCCCCTTTGTTTTGATTTTTCCACTGTCCATAAGTAAAACCAAGCAGATACACTGGCACATTGAAACAACAGCAGTTAGGAAACTGTTGGATACTTGCTAGGAAAACTGTAACATGACAGTGGGGACAAATTTAGAAAATAAAAACCCTGTAAAATAAGATGTAAGACTCCTGCCCAGTGCCACAGAAATTCACAAATTTAAGTTTGATGGCAAAACTTAAAACAGCTGTAAGTCTCAAAGAAGCATTTTGTTGCACTGATAACAGTTTCAACTTGGCGATTTGACAATGAGAACACGGCATGGAATAATTCCTGCGTACTGAGAACAGGGCTGTTTTGCAGGGATTTTTCCTCATAGGTGATTGTTTCCTGTGCCTACCTTCCTGCCTAAAGTTCTACTGCATGTCAGGGATCTGTAAGGTCTCTTTCCTACACCTAGTCCTTGATTCCAAATGCAAGCGAACTCATGTTCCATCATGGCAAGGTCTGTTCTTTCTGCAGTGTTCTGTTTTAATAAACATTGTGGGAGCTCAGTTATCTCTGAGATATCTAACCCGAGGAAATCTGATTTCCACAGGAAACTGGGGAAAGGGAAAAATGCAAATGGAGCTTTGGGATGACACCGCTGGGGCTCCAACGGTTCCATGTTGCATTTGTTATGGAATTTGAACACAGCACTTACCATTGGAAAGGCAAGCTTGCGAGAAATCTCTACAAAGTCTTCATTTCTCTCCTTGACCTGGGACTGGCCTGCAGCAAAGTGACTGCACACAAAGCAAAGGCTGGAGGTGTGGAACAGCATCCGAATGGCCACGGCCCCCTTGTTCCCCGTGGCTCCTCCCATGCCAGTCTTGACAGTATCCACAGCAACATCCCTGCAACAGTGGAACAGCTGTTAAACCTTCCAGGAGCTGGCACAGCTGGCTCTGAGTGTGACAGACACACCGTTCTCCCAGCCACAGGCTGGTTTTATAAAGTCCCAACAGTCACTGAGCATTGACAGGATACAACCTCAGCTTTCCAAGCTCTCTGGGCAACCAGTGCTCTCTGGGCATTTGAGAAAAGAACCTTAAAAGCTACTTCAGCAGAAGGGGGAACAGCTCTCCCAGAGCCCCACACAGCTCTGAGGAGGTTTGGGGGTTATCTCCCAACACAAGGCACGCTGAGGGTGACCCAGGCTCACTGACCTGATAAAGGGAGCGTGCTGGGGCCTGATGAACACGAAGAGGCAGACGCCCACCAGCTGCTCTGAGGCCAGCAGCACATACTTGTAATCCCTGGAGATGGTCTTCTGCAGCTCTGCAGCCCAGAGCTTCTGGTTCGTGGTGCTGGCAGGGAGATTAAAAACACCAGGTTGGGAATGAACCAAAGTGAACAGGTTTGAGCTGGTGACTGAGCTGAGCTACATCCAAGGACCTGCAGCAAACCTTGAGGCAGTGAACCAAAGCCAAGCTAGGAATGGTGCTCAGATGCCTCCCAGCAGAGACACAAGCTCGAGGCTGTCATGGCATCATTGTTAGCAATTCAGTCTCTACACACACTGCCTCACTGTTCCCAACACCACGGACAACTGTAGGAGCCATGGCTAGCTTTGCTGTATTTACACACCAAGACTACAGGGGGAAAACCTAAGGATTGTTTTAGAGAGTCACTCCTAGCCTAGAGCTCAGTCAATACTGGAAAACAGGTGGAACAGTCAGATCAAGAAAAACATGAAAATTTGAAAAATATCAGGCCTGCAAAGAGCATTAACTACACAAAGGGTGAAATGAGGGGTTACAAGCTGACACCTGGTGCCCAACAGACAAAGCTCTGCACAAAGGCTACAGTACCATAGGCTGTATGTGCTCTTCCCAATGAGTTAAACCTTCCCTAACACCAGGAAACACACAAAGCGGGCAGAGAAAACAGTGGACACAGGGAATATGGTCCCAGGACTACACACACTGGATATCTCTGGTAACAGCCACCACTGGGAAAAATGTATTTACATGACCCTAGTCTGCTAGGAGTGAAAAATGCCAACTCCACAGCAATGCATCCATGCAATACATGGAATGGCAGTGCAAACTAACAGTACGGAAGGAAACCTTCCTTTGTACAGATCACAACCTGGTACATAACAGCACTCCAACAACACATGCTTTGGGAAAGATGTTCACAGGATTTGCTGTTAACAGCAATACCAGACACAGCAACTGAAGAGCACTGCAAGCACTGGAGAAACCACAATTTCAAATAACATATGACTAGAAAAATGTGATTATCAGCAAAACAAGTAGTGCGTGGATTGGATCACCCACCTGGCGTTCACAATGTTTCCTGCATTTAACTCCACCATTTCTTCAAATCCAATGGCAAATATGTCCACAGGTTTGTTTTTGTGATCTTGAGGTAAATAGGGAAAGAGTTATTTCTTGTTTCTAATTAACTCAACAATCAAGACCTCATCCATCTATATATACTCATACATATGTTCATTTTAAGGAAAAATAGTCCTTCCTTGTAAAGAAATTCCTCCTTGTGAGGGTGGGCAGGCACTGCCCAGAGCAGCTGTGGCTGCCCCTGGATCCCTGGCAGTGTCCAAGGCCAGGCTGCATGGGGTTTGGAGCAGCCTGGGACAGTGGAATGTGTCCCTGCCCATGGCACAGGTGGCACTGGGTGAATTTTAAGGTCCCTTCCAACACAAACCAGTGTGGGATTCTGTAAAATTCCAGTTGTCTCAAAGAAGCTTATAAATAAATGCAGATTTTGCAAGGTGTTTCTCTGGCAGGGGGTGGAGCTGCATCTTTACCATCCCTCCCTACACAGTTCTACAGTTCTGTGATAGCTGTTTCTGTGTTTGTGATCTCTGTACAAAAATCAGATCTTTCCAGTAAAAGTAATGGCAGAACAGAGATGCTACCTTGGAATTCATGGATCCCAGCCAGCTTGGGGGCATCCAGCAGCCAGTCAGTGAGGGTTTGATTTCTGAAGGCAATGCTGCGGAACTGCTTCCCCCCGTTGACATTCCACGTTCCCACGCACACTCGGATCTTCTTGGGTTTGGCATACTTGTAGAAGTTCTCACACATGCTCTTCAGCACTTTCACAGATGCTGCAAGAACATTGGAAAAGGCATTCGTTTTATGGAGAACGTTCCAGAAAGCTGGCACTGAGATCTGCCCAATGCACGTGCACAGACAAAGCTAAAGTGCGAAAGCACAGGGAATGCAGCCTGCCCAGGGGAGAGTACCCTTAGGGACACACACTGACCGAAAAACAGCAGCAATTGGTTCAGAATTACATAGAGACAAATGATACACGAGGAAACAATCCCCATGTTTTATAAATATCTGCTGTTCTTTCATCTCATCCATGACTTTCTAGGGAAGCCATCATTTTCTGTACATATCTGGCTCATTTCCACAGATTAAATTCATGAAATCCAATCTCTGTTCCAGAACCAACATGCACGTATATTAATTCCCAGCAGGGTAAAAGTTGCTGATACACTACAAGTACTAAAACAGAGAAGGTACATTATTTCATCATATTAGAGTATGTCTATTTAAGCCACAAATCTGAATTCTTTTTCGATCATTTGAATTCCTGAAGAGCTGCTTTAGTGAGGACAGTAGGCTGGGATTCAAACTAATTAAACTCATTTCTCTGTCCCATCAGCCCTTCCCTTTGCCGTGTTTTTATCTCCCAAATGAAGAGAGAGGAATGACCCATATGTGAAGGACACTGTGAGAAACACAGAAAGGAAAAAGCTGACTCAATGCTCAGGTACTTTACCTCAGTTGTAATAATTTACCTATTTTGAATGTTCTCAAGTTATCTGACTCCAAAAGAACAATTTAAACAATATTAGAGGGAATTCTTCCCTTCACTTGATGCTGTCTTGAAAAAATAGTTACTGGGAACAGCATTTCCATTTAAATTCCCCAAATAAGATGATTAGTGAGCTGCTGCTGTCTTTTCAGTCACTCTTGGCTACCTGGTCAAAACAAAAATCAGGCATTCTCTATCCCTACTGGGTTTGAAAAAAACTGGGAGCAAGAGAAGGAAATCTATTGTGTTTGTTGGCTGGGAATGCTTTCCCTGCTGAACAAATCACACACCCGTAACTAGGCCAAACACACAGAAAACAAAAAGGACTGGTTGGTGTCTCCCTGCTGCTCCAAGCTTATCATGCTCAGGATCATGCTTTCATCAAAAGCCAGGGAAAAGAAGTCTAGGAAACAGCAGGGAGCCCACAGGATCATTGAGCCCTCCAGGCATGAGGGTCTGAGACCCCAAACACGGGCTCTGCTCCTGCCCCACACTGCAGGCAACTCCAGCCAGGAATTGGACAACACCTGCACAAAAGGCCACAGAGGGTGGAGGACATGAGCCACCTCAGCACCCGGCCCCTGAAGGGAAACAATCCCAGCAATGCTGTAGCCACAGCACATCCAAAACCCAACTCATCCCGAGGTCTGGCTGGAAGCACAGCCGGAACCCCACGAACCCAGAGCAGCCGTGCAGCCCTGCAGAGAGGAGCCTCCGCAGCACTCTGAGCCACTTTAACAGCACAGTCTGCACATTGCTCCTCTGGGGGTCCATCTTTTTATACTCAAAATTTACTGGGTCTCCGCCTCACTTTAGTCACTCCAAATCATTCAGTTGCTACTGAGCAGCTTTTAAGAAAAGCTGCAAAATTTCAGTATTGCCTGTTTAACCCCTGATGTTGTCATGAGACCCTAATGTGAAAAGCCTTACCAGGTTAGACTCTAACTTGAAAAGTTAACTGACAACAAGCTTATCACAAACAAAAAAATTATTTCTTCAAACTAGCAATCTTCCTAAATTGTAGAATGACTTTTTTTATAAATTTGAGTAATTAAAAATAAAAATTTCTACTTCTTCCCAAAATACTGAGTGAACCACGTGCTTTTCAGAGCACCTGAGACCATGATTTTCCTACATATTTCTGGTCATTGATCTTTTCAGAAAAATTGTGCCTCACTCTACAACATCAGAAATCCAATCAGTTAAGAGTTTCTGTTATTTGCAGAAAAAATACTTTGACTGCTGCTCTTGCTAGACAAGCAGAAATTTGGAAATCAGTTTTACAAAGGGAGTGTAATTTAAAATTGTTGGGAATATTCTGTGCAACTGAATGGAACTGTTGGAACTTGATGGAACTGTTTCACTGAAACTTCCAAATTCCTGTAGGAATATTTCAATACATGCAATTCGTATCCAGCTGAAGCCCTGAAATGCTAAAAAATAGTTGATTTATAACTCTTACAAAAAAAATCTAATTCTACTAAATAACAAAAATTAGACACAAATAATACCAACAGTAATTGATAAATATATTAAAAAATAGCTGGCTTTTCTTCCAGAGCTCTAAGATAGAAGGCAATAGCATCAGTGAGTGTGAGCAGTCATTCCAATGAGCATTGGTTACACTGACAAGATGCCAGTGAATCACTTAATATCAGACATTGCCTGCGACTCACATTTCATTCTTTACATACTCACTGAGAGTTAAGCAGGTGGAGTAAAAGACATACAGGAAAAGCAAAACCGGCCAATGAAAGGGCCATTTAAATTTGCTCAATACCCAGTAAATTCTGCATAGATTTTAGAGCATTAGGAATATTTTAGTTTAAATAATGGTTTCTGGGAACAAGAACAGGAAGTGCTGCACAGCTGACAAGTGTCCTGCATGAACACAAGCAAGTGGAACCTTCTAGCAGCAAGTAAGATGAAATTACACATTGTACTGGAGAATTTCACCTCTTATACTAAACAAAGCAGAAATACAGAAGCCTCCAAATCAGATAAAGAGGAAAATTCCTTTGCAGCTGGGGCATGTGCAAAAAGGAAAACCCAGCAAATCAGCTGCCTCATTTCCTAACTCACACCCAAGCTCAAATGCAGCATTTTCACCTCTTACACTCTCACTTTTATTGGACTAAAGGATGTTAGGGCACGGGAATGCCAGATCCCAACACCACCAGGACAATGTGAGCCCACAGCCCAGTATCACACAGACACAAGAGAAGCCAGAGGACAGCAGCAGCTGCTCAGGGATTTACAGCTTATTTTACTGTGCTATACTATACCTGATTGCAATGATTGCTCTGAAACTACGGATGCAGTAAGAGGGAAACAAGAAAAGATTAGTCAAATAACTTATTGCTTTTTAGGATTTTCCAGCAATGTGTGAGAGAACATGCTGTTAATACACAATTTATTACACATAACCATTGGCATCAGCTAAGGCATATGCTTTGTGCTGCGAAATCTACCCAGTTTCACACCAGGGTTAGCAAATCCTCTTCTCCCTAACAATGGATTCACACATGTTGGGGTACCCCTCTGGTTAACCTGGCACCTAGCACAGAATGCAGGGAGATCTCAGGCCAGAGGGATTAATGCTCCTCAGCCCTCAGGAGCTGCAAACACAGAAAGGATAAAGGGACAGCAAATGACAACAAATTGTAACTCATTTTGGGGTGAGGCCGATTCACCAGGTTTCAGATATAAGGAAAAAACCACAATAACCTGAAACCTTGTGCTAAACAAATGGGACAAAACCACTCCCTCAGCCTAAACATTGGATGAAGATGGGGACCCTCAACATGAGGCTACAGCTGGGCAACTATTTCCCTCTTGAGCCAGAAATTTGCACTGGAGCTTTGGGAGCTTTGACATATTCTTCCTCATTCCAAGATGTGTCTGGGAGAAGGAAAAAAAAAATGAAAAGGAAAATTTAAGAACGTTTCCCTAAAAATTGCAGTAACCCAGAATATTACTATCTGGGATCTTGGAAAGAAGATTCAAATTTCAGTTCCTTCTCTGCCCAAATATGAGCTTCTGTAGCTTTGATGTCCCAGGAGAGGGCTGGACACAAACCTGTGACTGACCCACTATTTTCTTGGCCACCAGACTTGCACAGCATGGGACTGACTGCAATTCTGGGGCCACAGAGGCTACACCTCTTTGGGGATGCACTGACACCCTGCTCTCATGAGGGGAACCCCCTTCCTGGTACAAAACCCCCAACCCTCACGTGGCTGCCCTGCACAAGCAGAGTTCCTCATCAAAATCTGTCTGGTTTTGATGTAGAACTTGACCCAAAAACCACAAACAGGTAAAGCAATTTCTGCAGCACGTTAGTTCGGCACTATTAGTAAAGCAGAAGTAACTACCATATTTTAATAAGCCAAGAGAACATGAAATAGCATTTATACTTTCCAACAGTGCTTTGAAAACAAACTCGATACAGCTTTCTTAAAGCAATAGTTATGAGAGATGAAAATCCTGAAAGACACATACCGCGTAAACTGCTGGTGGTTAACAGAGCCCGTGCTTTATCTGCTAAATCACTATTTAGGGTATTTCCCAACAACAAAACATCAATGGCCTCCTGCTTGGAGCTATCAAAAAAGTTATTTTGGATCGTTCTGGTCACAGAACGAGCACCATCCTTCAGCTTCCCAGCCTGTTGGGGAGGAACACGTATAGAATATTTTATGTCGGACACTGCTCACAATACATTGGCAATATTCAGTAATATATGCAAACTGTGTTAATGATCTTAAGGGCTAAGGCAATTCTCTTCTTTAAGTGTAAAATCAAGTTGTCTGAGCCTACTGGGCTACATGTGATTCCCCCCACCCCCAGCCCAGATGCTAAAAAGCACAGCAATACCTACAAGGCGTATCTAACAAGCAGATGGAAATTAAATGAAATAAAATTAAACAAAATACTGCAGGGAGGGGATTTTTTTTTCCCTAAACCCTAGCTCTTTAAAAATTAATTTGCTATAGTGCCATGTTTAGACCATGACAGGGATTTTGGGCTTTTCCCCAAATAGTGAGAAATGAGCAAGCACTCGGATCCAAATGCCATGACACGTGAATGTACATGTTTATGCACTCAGGAGTTCAGAATCCACATTCTGGAATACCCATGTTAAAACCAGAGAGAGCTTCGACTTAAGACCACCCTTAACTTGTTGAAACGACATGCAAGTGTCATGCAGCATCCCAGAAGGAGCACAGGCACTGACCCGTGGCCACACACACACCCAGACACGGGTTCTGCTCACTGTGGCCTGACTGAGCTGCAGCCCAGAGAAGCAGTGTCCTACACCTGGGCTGAACAAGGGTCTGCAGGGAAATGTGCTGCTGAGGCAGATGTACCTGGGGTCACACACATCTGAAGGATAATGTAAGTAACACAGAAGGCAGTCTGGTGCTCAATCCCAAACCTGGCAGTGCTGACTGGGCACACACAAACACCTGGTGCTGCATGGGCTCCATCAGGGATGCTGCAAGGATTGTGTTATTATACAAAATACTCCCAAGTTCACAGCTTGCACTGTCCATGAGTCTCTTAAATGCATGTGGAAAGAAGGCAAAAGCTTAACAAAACTGCCCTAGGATTTAGTTCAGAACTAGGCAGCAAGACAGAAGCTGCTCTTTTGGCAAGGCTAAGTGGCTTGGGCAGACAACGGCGATGTGCTGTGGGGAGCACCCTGTGCAATAGGATTGGGATAGGATGCACTCCCTTCCTGGCAGACAGTGGGCATGGGTGTGGGGAGCACTCATCGCAACACAATTCTGGTAGGATGCACTCCCCTCCCTGGCACACAACGTACAACTGGTGATCCAAAAATCCACACTCACCATCCACATACCAGGCAATTAATTGAAAGGAACCCCGAGAAAGCAAAGGAAAGAGCAGGTAAGGAGTTAGATGGAACAAGTATTACAATGCTTTTAGAAGAACTGGTTTGCAGTATAGAAAGATATATTAACACACTTAAGGTTAAAATTATTTTCTCTCATGTGAAATTTCTGTATTTTTACTTCTAAGTATTCTTGGGCTTTGAAGAATCAAACTGACAAGTAGGAAATGGAACAATTTGAGGCATCAAACTTTTCATTTGAGAAATGAGAATGCAACTTAAAAACTACATTTTAAAATATACACTCAAAGTACTCAAAACATACTGAGTCAGGTTTAATTGAAACAAGAGCAAGTATTGTATGGTTTTGCAAGCATTAAAGATCCTCTTTGAACAGACTGGACTCATGTTAGAGATGTGGGATTTGATTTATGAGATGCAGTACTAATTAAGAGTTGTTCCAGGCCAGGGATTCAGAATTATTCCAAAGACAGCAGAGTAAATGTACTGTGGTGGTTTAACCAACTGAAACCAGGACCATCTACTCTGTGTTTTGAACATTAAAAATGGAAATATATTAAATGCATCTTTTAAAGTAAAAAAAATACATCTATATAGCCAAATGAACTAGATTAAATGTATATTTATTAATTTAGGGAAAGGAATGAAGGTTGAATGGCAAAACCAAGACAAGGGGAGACACTCCATAAAATACTTACTGCACTTTGCCTGGCAGTCTAGGTGACATTTTTGTAAGAAAATAAAACTAAACATCTTGAACCAAATTCCATTCAACAGTAAAATACAAGCAATTCCCAAATGAAGAAGTCTGGTGTGCACCAGTTAAGGGGCAGAACAAGCAACAAGTTGATTTGGTAACTTAGTTTTTTATGTATTTTGTGGTGACACCTCCTACATGAGCAGAGAAGGACCCTGGCACAGAGTGACTGCTCAAATGATGGAAAACCCAGAACAGCTGGCTGCGGGTACATGGGCTGTGACATGGAATGAGGAGCAGCACATTCCTGAGCAGAAAGAACAGGGTGAAAAGACATTCTTGAAGGAACTAAGGGCAAAAATTGCTACGAGCCAACATTTGTCTTGACAGGTGTCTGGCAAAGGACAGGATTAGGGAAACAAAGAAGCAACACTGGGAGGAAAACAACAAAAGGCAGCATTAGAAAATGGGAACAAGTCAGGTATCAACCCAGACAAAACAAGCTGAAGAGAAACATGACACTGTCATGGAGCATGGAACTGTTCTAACAGCCTTAAAAAGCAGGGTGGAAACAAAACCTGGGGTTTTTCAGTGACTGCAAAACTAAGAAGATAAAGCTGGACAAACACACAAACAAAACCCACCAGGCTACAACTGGATTAGTATTAACAGTATTAAACATGAAAAACACGAACAACATCCCATCAAACACACTTGACAAGGAGATAGAGTGAATGGAACCGAAATAATAGGAGAGGTACAGAGAGAAAAGTAAAAGTATTCAAAGACACAAAAGCTAATTCAAACATACATTTTCCTGAGCTATGTTCTAAAGAAATGGAAGATTTCAGAATTATCCAACAGAATAGTGTTACGTGGGAGGCAGGAGCATGGCTAGGAAGGGATGTACAGGAACATGACCTGGTTAGCAACAGAACCAACCGTTCAAATTAATTTTTCTGGTTGGTTGGGTTTTGTTTGGGATTGTTTTAGGATTACAAAGAGCAGCTTTTTGAAGATAAAATCTCATCATTGCTAAATTAATGGTAGAATTCATTCAAACCCATACTGAACACTGGTGAAGCATTTGAGGAGATGTACTTTACCTTTGCTTTTCCTTCAAGGGCTCCAGTTCCAGCATAGATCTTACTGACAGAATCCCCATTGACAGACCACATGGATCGGAAAACCTCCTGGAAGCGAGTCACTAACTGAGGCTTCTCAGCCAGCCCCAGCACCTCCAGCTGCTTGGTTAGCATCTGTAACAGGGGAACACAGCATTAGCAAAAAACCCAGCAAACCAAACCAAAACAAAAAATAACCCCACTTCAAATACATTTCTTATAAGGCATGTTGTGTTTTTCAGAAGATATGTATAAACCCCCACAAATCCTGTGGGTTTATATGTCTCATTCTGAGCAAACTGTCAGCACAACATGCTTGAAAGGCTGCATCACACATGTAATTCAGCACCAACACTGCCTCTTCCTTTGAAGATAGGCAGTAATACAGGAAAAAAATACATAGCTGATTTGTAAATGTTTTCACATTGAAGTTCACCAAACTAAACACAAAAGCCATTTTCAAGAGCTTTTACAAATCTTTAAAACCTTAGGGTGTCTGACAGAAGGAGAAGGAGCCTCAAATAACAGACACAGAATGGCAAAAGCACAATTCTGAAGGCGGGGCAGCAATTAACAAAAGATACAAAAGGAAACTTGCAAAACAAAATAAGGAAGAAATAGACAAGAAGTTTAGAAATTGGGTGCTTGCTCTGATAATTTTAGGGGGTCATGTAGAGTTCAGTACCTGTTACTTTAAGTATTACTGTCTTCAAGTAAGAATTCACATATCTCATTTAATAGCATTTTAAATTAAAGTAAGCAGTTCCTCAGGATTAGCCATTTCCCTTATTAATTAGTTGTATACTTTTAGCTCTCATACTTCAGCTGAAATAATAATTCTCATTGCTGAAAAACTTGGCACACCTGGTTTAAAAAAAACCGTTGTATTTATGCAGTTCTTAAAAGGATATGACAGGAAAAAACAGAGCTAGATAGCTATGTTTGACATCTAAGGACTCTACACATCAAAAATGTAAGAAGAGTCTTCTGCCACAGCAAACTGGGTAAATGCAGCAGCCAAGCACTACACAGTCCACAATCAGATAGGTCTGTTCCAAAACCAACACCTGTAAGTTGTCACAGAAATTCCTCTTAAGAGGGGGATTTTAACTCAATAAAACTCAGAAAACAGAAGGATAATGGCTTGACCTTGCAGCATGCATGTATTTGCATTTCCAAACACGCTGAAGGCCTTGTCTCTGGCAGTCAGGCCAAGAAGCAGGTCCCACTGTAGGATGCAGCTGTGAAAAGCCCATTGCCCTTCCCAGGGAAGGTGAGGCTGCTCTCCCAGCCAGAGCCCAGCTGGATGCAGTTCCTACCTCCAGGCCCAGGAAGGCCTGCACGCTGTTGGTCCTGTCCAGGCAGTCCAAGCAGTTGGTCCTGACGGTGCCGCTCTGGGACCTGCGCCAAGGACAACGGGACAGGGAAACGCTGAAATCACTCACCCAGCACACAGCTCCTCAGCACAGGCAGGGACAGAGCAGCACACCAGGGCACTGTCCGCGCCCCACAAGGACACAATAAACGTGGCAGCAACACAGGGTGAGCTTCCCGTGCTCACTGAGCACAGCTCAGGCTGTTTCTGCAAATCACATCAGTCCTTCTGCTTCCCCTGCTCCCAGTCCTCCTTGCTTGGTTAAGTGCCATGCGAGATTAAGGTTTCTTTTCAAGCACTTAAACTAACACACTTCCAAAGAACCTCAGAGAGAAATAACTCGTAGTTACAACAAAAATGAAAAAAAGAAAACAAAAAAAACAAACCTACTGAGTCAGTTCTTGAATTTTCTTTAACTAAAAGTAACAGGAATTTATGATCTAACTAAAGCCAATTCCAGTGCCTCAGTACTTGCTGATAAAAATGAAAAACGAGCCTCTCCCCTTTAGCCCAAGGGATGTTTGAGGCCTGTAAGCACTCAGGACTGCTGCACTTCCTTTGGGAAAAGCCCAGGAACTCCTGCTAGAAGCTCTCAACAGGATCATGTTCAGCAGCAACCATGGGCTGCTTGCTCAGCTCAGAGTACAAACACTGATGGGTCTCCCAAGGACACAACATTATCCCTCACTGGTGGCATTCCCACTGCACACTGCCCACCAAAGGCAGGGTGGTTTCAGCACCTTTAGAGACCTAACCAAAAACTGCAAGTTCTGAACAACTTGCTTCAAGATTTTTCCTTTTTAGCATTAATGTCTCTGCATTTGATTTGAAACACAAAGCAAAAAGCCTGACATTTCCCAAGGGAGACAGTTTATGAACTCACAAGCATAACCACCTTCTATTAACACAACTCCTTGAGCTGTCACAAGCCACAACTCTTTTTTGCTTTCCGTCTATTGAATTTTCATTTGTGATGACATTAGTTGAATCCCCCAATTAAAACCAAAATGCCACTTTTAAAGCTTTTTGGAGCTCATCCCCTCATCATTCAGGGAGAGCCTCACTCAGCACCCTGCCCTGCATTAGTTAAAAGGACTAAGGGTGTGGAAGGGAGCAGAGAAGGAGTCTTGCCTATTCTATCCCTGCTTCTCTTTTCCTGCTGAGATGAGAACAGCCATTGCTCTAGGAATCAGGAATAAGGACAGAGCAGAGCAGGAAATGTGCATCTCAATCCTGCTTGAGAGAATGTAATCTCCCAAATGGGGGATCCAGGCACAGCCAAACCACTGTCCTGAACACGAACATTGCTCCAAGAATCAAGAATAAGGACAGAGCAGGATACATGCATCTCAATCCTGCTGGAGAGAATGGAATCTCTCAAACAGGGGATCCAGGCACAGCCAAACCACTGTCCTGAACACAAACATTTACACCACACAAAAATGGCACTGTGGGTCCATCACCGAGGGAAGTGCTCAGCCTGTTACACAGCAAGATGGAAAAACAGACATTAATTCCATGTGGCTGCCTGCTAGAAAAGGGATCATTGACCCTTTCACAAAATCCTGAGGTGAAAGGCCTGAAATTAATTCCTGCCCCTTGAATGTCTCACAGAGATCATCTTTAGAGATTTTTAGAGCACACACAGAATGAGAGAAGATCTCACCAGAGTAAAATGGTGACTCATATTTCAGCTGTTAAGGATCACCCAGATACACTAAAACCGCAATAACAGAGGCAACATGCTTTCTCTTATCTTCCTGCTGAGGGGTGAAACACATCCCAGCACCACATTTTAATCTGAGGAAAGCTGTACACACAAACCTTTTCACTTCCTTCCCATCAAAATAGAAAAATCCACACTCCAAGAATTTCTGGACTTGAGGTTTAAGCACGCTGTGTAGTTTCTCTGCCTTTCCACCTTTAACCATCTGGTGATAGTCAAAGTTCACCATTTTGATATCAGCTGAATGTTCAGATGCTTTCAAATGGCTCTGGCATTGGAAACAGAAAAAAAAAGTATCAATATACCAGTACCTGAACACACAGAAGTAGGAGCTAAACAAGAGATTACTAATATTTTAAAAGTGCTTTTATTAGCTTTCTTTTAGGTAAAATGAAACCACTTTTATCACCATTGAAATTAATCACTCAGAACTGATTAATATTTCACATGTGCATTTTGTTTCCCTTGTCACAAAGTCACGTTTGTCCCTTACTCCCCCAGGGGCTCTGTTAAGAGCTTCATTGCAAACAAGCAAATTCCAAGGATATGCACAGGGAAAGAACTGCCATACTCACCTGGAAGGCTTTGCTGAGCATGTGCTCCCCTTCCTTTGCCCCCAGTAAATTTACAATAATTTGCTTGCCATATAAATTTTTAAGTGTTTGGAAATGCCTGTTAACAGAAGAAAAATCCCACAGTCATTTTCTGGCACACAAAAAATTAACAGCAACACCTGCAACACTGAGAAGTTGGAAAGTATCAAACAAATTTTATTCACACTTGTCAACAAAGCATTGAAAGGCACAAGCAATCCCCACCAAGTTCCCAGCTTTGCTCAATTCCACATTTGTACAGACAAAGCCTCCCCTTTGGAATAACATATCCCATCTCTGTGATGGGATAGAACTTATCAGAGGTTTTTAGTGCATTAGCAAAACCTTGAGATGATTTTACCTGTCAAAAGCTGGTGCATTCGCCTCAAAGCCCCTTGACATCCTGACACGGTGGGATCCCACCTACAACACCAAGAGCACATTCAATTGTCTTGTTTGGAGAGAAATGCTGTTATGTCTAAAGGACCCAGAGTCCCTGCAAGGCACAAACTACTTTAACCTTTCCTGTGAGAAATGTGCCACAGCAGTAGGAGCTGAATCAGTCCCTCTTTCCAGAAAATTGTGATGAAATTGTATTGCAGTAACTCTTGATCCTTATTCTTGAGAACACTTCTCCTCAAGAGCAATTCAGAAGAAAACAGCCTCCGTGAATGTCCTTGGATAACCCATTTAAAGAGGAAAAAGAACTTCCAAGAGGAGACATGGAACAAAGAATGGACAAAAGAAACTTTTGGACTTGAGAGAAGCAGGTTTGGTGAGACACAATAGCACCCACATGCTCTCAAGGACCACCTCATCCTCACAGGCAGCTGGGAAGCAGAGCCCAAAGGCTACTGGATGATGTTTAAAAGGACATGAATAACAATTATCTGTATCATTGAATCTATCTCCTGCTCACCTGCAGTCCTGGCTGCTCCCAAAATAATGGAACAGATCCTCGAATCTGTATGAAAGATGACACAGAGTCATCCAAATAGATCACCTGGTAAGGAAAGTAAAGCACAGTATTAATAATTATCACAGTGTAAGATTCTCAAAATCTTAGCTTTACCTAAACATGGAGCAAATACAATATATTTATGCATCACACACTTCACACTACAAACTAAAACACTGTTTCCAAGACTCTGAACAATTCCTACAACAAATTCCATCACTCTCATGGTCCCCTGCAGAATCCAAATTCACAACGTGTACAGAAACACAGCTTTTATTATTTGGCCTTGAGTAAGTTCTGCACTAGGAGTAGGATGTTTGAAACAACTTGGTAAGACCTTCCTGCAGGAACAGTTAAAATGAACACCAATGCACAGAGAATCACTGTGCAGCCCACTCAGAGCCCTGGCACAGATTTTCTGCATCAGAAACCAACGTATCACAGTCCATGAAGTACCCGGGAAAGGAAAACTGCAGGGGAATAACACAGGAAAGGAAAACTGCAGTGGAATAACACAGCACAGCCATTCAGCAACACTGGCACACCAGGAAACTTGGGCACAGCAAGTGTAACAAGGGTGTTCTGACTGAACAACTGGCACTGGAGGTGCACAAGCAGAGCCCTTCCTGCACGGAATCCTCCCTCAGTCACTGGGCTCTGGAAGGAGTCAGTCAGCCAAAGAAACCTGGAAGCACTAACACAGGAACAACCCCTGCAGGAACCACCCCGGCAGGAACAGGCTACCAAGGCAAGCCAGCACAAAGGATTTAGCAGGGTCTCACATTTCTGTGTGATGACGGCAGAGCCATGACAATCCAAGGCAGCAGAAGGACAGTGGCTCTACAGGCTGCCTTCCAGAGGAGCTGTGCTAAGTGCAATGCTTTTATCTTTCCTGAGCCACAAGGTTCCAGTGTTTCGGTATTTGCCCAAAATCCCTTTTGCCTGTTTCTCTTGCTTCAGATTAGCTCAGGCCAGAAGGGGCACACGCAGCTCCAGGGGCTCAGGGGAAGCAAAGGCACCCACAGGAGTTCAGCACCTTCTTAAGCTGCTGTAACTCAGCCCCAGGCATGCCCTGCCATAAGCCACACTAAAAACCAAGATCATCAAATTACATAACCTGCTTAGCTTCCTCATTTAGCATCAAAGAAACCATTCCAATACCTGCTGATGCCAGACTTGACCTGTGATACATTGATTTAGAGCAGGAATCTCACCATTGCAGTGACTGAGGGCTTCCACTGCCTCGTCAGCCCGGCTGTGGGCACTGGGGCACGCCATACCTGCTCTGTCTCCACGAAGTTGGCCACGTGCCCGTCGTCGTTGGTGCCGCGCACGTTGAAGCGGGTGCCCGCCCGCTCGCAGCTCAGCCGGGAGATGAGACAGGCCTTGGCCTGCTTGTGAGCCGCGTAGATGGTCCTGATCTCCACCCCGCCACACATGAGCCGCAGCAGCCACTCGTCACAGCTCACCCCATAGTGCTTCAGGTGCAAGTGCAGGGACTGGTTCCTGCAGGGGAACACAGCCAAACAACCAGAGGGAATTGCAACTCAGCTCCAACTCTTAAGCTAACTCCTTGCATTTCACACCCACTAACACCAATGGGACCAGGAAAACAGGCATGCTACAGTTTTGTGATATAACTCTCATTAACTCTCTTCCTGAAATTGCAAATAGCACAATAAGAAAACAGGGTGAAGCTATCAATTTCCATGACCCTAAAATAATAACCTTCATAGCCCTTGTTCGTCACCCCCCCAAAAAAAACAAAAAAAACCACTAAGTTGTTTATACTGCTCTGCTCAGCCTTTTTTGGAGAAGCCAAAGATTACAGACTCCAGGAAAGCATGACAGGATTCCAGTGACAGGGTTACTTGTTTTGTAGTGTGTAAAGCCCCACTCAACCTCACACCACCACAAAATAAAGCTACAATAGAATAGATATTGAATACTCCATTATATGTCATCATTACATGCCACCTAACCCTAACCTGGTCTCGAGAAAGGCTCCCAGAAACACATTCCCAGCCAATTGGCCCTCTTCATTTTTAAACATCAGTTTCAGGGCTGGGTGCTGGTACTCCATGTACTGCATACATGACTCTCTAACAGCAGTCACTGCTCACATGAAAGGAAGATCCACAGTTTGAATGTACCTGCACACTTACCAGCACTAAGCAATGCTGCATTACGCAAGATAGACTTAAGTTTGGGTTTTGTGAGATTTTCTGTTTGCCTCACTCTAGTGGGGCTTGGCTTTTCATCCTCTTTGGAAACATTCACTTGTATAAAAAGGGAGCAAAGTTTTCAGCACAGCAAAGAAAAGCCAATTCCAGGAAGATGCCTGGTTGTGCCTCTGCCCAGAAAACTCTACTGGAATTGCAAACAGCATGTTCATTATAACTCTCTAACGCATTGTAAATCTCTAGCTCTTAAATTTTAGCCTTTTCATCCTAAACCTGAGTATACAGGTGCATTATAATAGGACACACAGGAAAAAGTCTTCCCCTGGGCACTCTGAGCAGGAAAACCCCCAGGAAGCTCACTGAGGTGCATATGCAGAATGCTTCCTGTTCTTGACTTTCAGTGCATATGCAAGAATACTTCCTGTTCTTGGCTTTCAGTGGTTGCATTTCTAGACCTTGGAATCTGGACATTCCAGCCACCTCCTGGCAGGACTGGTCCTTGCTAAAAACCCACAGAACAGGGTCACTGCCAGAGTTTTACAGCAGGGGTCAGAACCAGCCCAGCTCACTTTGACAGGGTTACCAGGCACTGTTTCTCTGAAGCCCTGAGTGATCCATGGAGAGCCAAGTGTTTTTCCAGATGCACGGACAAACAGCACGGTCTCTACAAGCCCTCTAAACCTACATCAAGGAATAATGTTTCTGAAAACCTGAGCTTATTTATTTCCTTAACAATTTTTTCTTGCATTACATTCTGATCAGATTCCTCTACCTGACTGAGACCAGAGAAACACTGGCTCCTATGCTGGAGCTGGTTGGGTGTATTTTGGCCAGCAGAGGGGAACGGATGTAGCTTTTCACCTGTTCTAACGGTGTAAAGCCAAATCTTCAGCACCCTACCAAGACACCTGGACACACAGAGCATTTTTAGCAAAAGCTGAGGGGAAGAGAATTTCTGACATGTCAGGGTGCATTACTGGCATTATTTATGCTGCTGATCGACAGAAAGAGCAGTATTCCTCTCACCAAAAATTCTCTCTCTAAACAATACTTTATTCAAAAAAATCCAGTAAAATAAGAGTGAATGCAGCAGCCAAGCAAAGCGCACTTTGCAGCAGAGCCCACCAGCTGTCTCAACAAAACCCGGAAAATCACAATTTTTTGAGTAACAAAACTTTTGAAGTGCTTTCACATGTTGGAAACCCCCTTGGAATCTATCTATAAACAACACATAATTTTAGAATTCAGAATGTTCTAAAAAACAGTAATTTTTTCCTGTTAAGTTTCATAACCACACCCATTTAAAAAACTGACACAACTGAAGAATTAGGAGGCACCAAAACTGAAACACAACATCACAGGCAATGTTCAGATGAAAATACAATATAAGCAGTGAAAAATCTGTGCCTTCCAATTAAGAAGCTTCCAAGTGGTCACAGAAACAGCCTGTCATTAGTAATACACTTCTGCCCTCAGAGCTGGAGTAATGCTAATCAATGCCAAGGTTTGTGGGAGAAAGGTGCACACGTAAGAGCTGGTAAGGACAGGGACAAACACTTGCCAGGCATTACTGTGCAAAGGAACTCACGGTGTAACGCTGCCAGAGCACTTGTGCACTCACCAGAAGAACCTGTTGTCAGTGGTGTGCTCCTGCATGCTGCGGTGGGCGCTGAGGCTCAGGTCCAGGCTGACCCCCGTGGCAGACCAGGCGAAGTAGAAGCTGCCCGAGTTGAGCACCTTGCGCACCTCGGAGACGCGGTCCTCGTCCGCAGGGTCCGCGCGCAGCGACACGAACTCGGTGCACGTCACCCGGAACACCTCCGAGTCCTGGATCTTGCCCACGGACATGCACCCCGTCACCAGCACCAGGTAGTGCAGCAGCGTGTCCCCTGCCGCACAGGGAGAGAACGCATCTCAGCAGAGCAGGTGCTGATCCATTCCTGTACTAAGGGCTCACAAACCCACCCCAGTGTGCCTGAAAATGCACAGAGAGCCAATGCCAAGGAGAAACTACTCCGCAAACAGCAGGGATTGCAAAAACAGAAGCTATTTTTGTCCACTCCCTCATTTCTGGGAGTGCTCCAAATTTCTAAGTTAGTCTGCAAAGAAAAAAATCAAACCACACAAACAGAAAAAAATAAGCCCAGTTTCTGTTGCAAAGATGCAGTTGCACAGGAGCAGCACAGGGTTGGGCCCAAATGAAAAACACAAGTTTCACATCTTTGACTCACCGAGGTTTAACCTTAGCACACCCAAGAGCCCGTACGCATCCATGACTTTGGAGTACGTATTCTTGATTGTGTCCTTTTCTGCAGAGGCTGGGGAGAGGAAATGAAAGATCTGCTGATGTAAAAGCCCCAGTACTATGGCAGTGAGAACGAGACACTCCACACTGAAAACTCCAAACTGAGGGATCACAAAGCAGCTGCGTACTGAGGCTTCTGGAGAGAAATCAAAATGCATGAGCATATGGCACTTGATAATGGAAAATGAGGGGTTGACTCTATGACAAAGTATGATCGTGCCATGTTTTTCAGCAATAAAAAAGCAAAACTCCAAGTGACATTAAAGGAGAACACTGGCATTTTAACAACATCATCTCTTGTTATAAAAAGCATGTACAGCACAGACAAATCAGATGACTGAGAAGGCTCTCCTGTAATTAAAATTAGTGCTTAATGTTGTTTTTTTTCATGGAAAAAAAAATTATCCTTTTTAAATGACCCTTTTTCTCCAAGAATAAAGCTGTCATGTGGCAGTGTTATCTCTGCACAAGACTATTACAAGTCCATTTTAACTATCTTAGAAATATTCCAAGCAGATCAGAACTCTTGCAGGTCTGCAAAAACTGGTATTGAAAAGCCATGTTTTACATGAATGGGGAAGACACAATTTCCACAGGCAGTTTTGAAACAAAACCCACAAAATAGCCCTGTCATATTTTAGAAGAAATTCAAGTTTATCTGCCATGGCTCTCCTGGGAGTTCAGTGAATATTTGAGCCCTTCCATCAGCACTGTAACAGCCAGAGCAGCAGGATCCCTGGATCCCACCTGGCCTGAGCTTCTGCTCACGACCACGACTGCACCAGGAGGGAACACCAACAATTCAGCCTGGCCACTGGATCTGCAGGGATCGGGATTTCATGGCTACCAACAATCAGCACCGTTCTGCTTTGGCACTGAAAACCTCAGGACATGACATGGAGAGGAGTAAATCAAAACGCCCATCTGCTCTGGCATTCTGCTGTCCTCTCTCTCACATCAGCTGCATCATTTAGAATAAAATCTCTATTTTATTTAGAATAAAAACCCTCTATTTTACCTAGAACTGCTCTTCCCAACAAGCATCCCCAAAGATCAGTACAGCCCTGCCTGTGCACAGGCACAACCCTTGTGTTCAAATATCCGCAAGCTCTTTCATTAAAGTGGATCAGACACTTAAAATAGATTAAACAATTATTTAACCACAGCCTAAAATCCAACCCTATTAAATGTTTTATTCAGTGGACTTCTTAAAATTTTCTTTACCTTATTGCACTAATATTCCTTTAATACAGATGTAATAAAAATAGTTTGATAGCAATATGAAGATGTACTTCTGAAGTCTTCACCCAGGGTGAGTGCTAAGAACCTGCAGCTCATCTAAAAACATTTTGTGAGCATCACCAAACTGCGTTTTTCTTAACCAGAAAACCACTGCGCTGGGAAGAACTCCTAAACCTCAGACCCTGGTTCCTTCAGTCTGTTTTTGAGAACGGGTTTCACGATACCAACGCACTCTTCTAAACTCAGTTCCCAGAAAGCTGCTGTGTTCTCCCTCCACAACTGAAATGATTATGGAAAGATCAGGTTTCCTTTCAAACTTCTTGCAGGATTTTCCTTAGAGGCGCCTGCTGGGATTTGGTGACATGTCAGAACAACGCCTTTTCTGTCCCACATGGATTTATTCTCTTTTTCCAGTGCAGAGAATGCTGGATATCCTTGCTAAGCCTCAAAAAGTAAATTAAGTAACGTGGGCTTTGCAAATTCAGACCAACAAAAAAGGCCCACAAAGGCCAATAGAGTAGCAAAGGGTTGCAAAACCAACCAACTAATCAAATAAAACCAGAGCAGCTTACTGTGGCTGGTCAATTGCTGTTTGCTTAAAGTGCCCAAGATCCAACCACAAGCGTTTCATGCCATGCTTTTCATTTCCATTGGCCCCAATTCAGTGTGACCTCAAAGCTTTTCCACAGTGACCTCCTCAGCGTTTCTTTCTCACACTGCCTGCACTTTTCCCACCTCAAGTTGTTTTTTAAGGCCAAAGTTCACATGAGAAAACGTCAAATTTGGCATCATTTCCTCCATCCGGCCCTGGTCCATGCCCACCAGGCTTCTGCTTTCCAGGCAGTGCCCAGTGAGGAAGTTGCTGTGGTCAGCAGCGTTACAACATCCAGGAAAAGCACTGCAGCTTCTGCAAACCACGATGGACTCAGGCAGACACAGCTCCACCACACTCCTTCCCTTTCTCCTCCCAAGGACTCCTACCCAGCCTCCTGAACAGGCCAAATCTGCTCTCTGAGAGCCCAAGGCACCAGTCCCACTGACCCCATCTGCAGCCCTCCAAAAACAGAAAGGTTTTATCCTTGCAGGATCACTGTTAGGCACTACCAAGGAACCCAAACCAAACTAACAAAAAACTGCACAAGATCACAACACTTGCAAAGTGATTTTTAAATTCATTTGTAATGTACTCTGGAGAAAACCCAATCTGCAGTGTCAAGAGAAAAACAACAAAATTTCAAGTCACTATTTATTAATGATTAACAGCCAAGAGCATTTTAAAACACCATCTGTAAAAAGCACACCTGCTCAATCACCGACTCTCACAAGAAAGGTGAACAATTAATTATTTTGAAGGGAGTACATCAGCCCTCCCAGTTTTACAGAAATGGAACCCCAAAGGTGAACAATTCCACGATTTTGAAGGGAATACATCAGCCCTCCCAGTTTTACAGAAATGGAACCCCATCAACAATACTGTTTTTGGGATAATCTGCTTCAACGTGTATTCCCCTTCATTCCAGATGCAGAGATCAGTTTCCCAGTTTTAACACCTGAAAGGGTCGGATCACACTGAAAGTCACCAGGTAGGCTTTCTCTGTTCTTGGCGTGCTCACAGGGGCATGAGACAGCACATTTCAGTCAGTGCCTACAGTTCCCAGGTAGAACATGGGACTCTCAGAATGCTTTTCCTTCAGACCCAGGACTTCTAACTTACACTAGACGAGACAAAGCCCACACAACTATCATTTTAAAAGGTTTAGAACCTAAAAAATATGAAAAAATTGTGAAAAATTTAGGAACACCATTTGGTATTGATCTTTTAAGACTAAGGTTTTCAAGGGTTTTGTCAAATTACAACTGTCAGATTTTTGGTATTTAACTTAAAGCTAAAACCCAAATATTACCACAATCAGAACAGAGTCACCACTTTCACCTATTAAATTAACCAACCAAATATCTATTTTATTACTTTTGACACCTCTTCTTTTTGGCTCAGCTCACAATGCTGGGGATGAGAAAACCCTGCCACATTGCTTTTCAAGGCCTGCTGAGACCACCTTGGCTGATCTGCAAGGAAGGATCTCCTCTCTAAGGAGTGGTCTGAGTACCACTGCTCCCCATGGCAGTGAACAGCTACCAGGGTACACACAGGTTACTACAGATCCCGGCAGCCCAGGTGTGCCTCCCCTGCTCAGCCCTGCAGTGGCACTGAGCGCAGGTGTGCTCCCCCTGCTCCCACCTGCAGCGACACTGAGGTCCCAGGGATGCCGTGACAGTAACGGCTCTGTGTTTATCAGACAGAATGTTCTCCATGGCAGGGACAGGAGCACAGACAGCTTAGCACTCATGTGGGATGAGTCACCAGCAGGAGAGGGAGAGAACACACTCCTGCCCAGCCAGGGAAACCTATCCAGTTCAGACATCTCAGAAAGCCCTATTTCAAAGGAAAAATACACTGCCCATGCAGCAAAAACACATCTATGACACCCTCCCACTAAAATCCAAACAACTCAGCAGTGAAGCTGCTGGCATTTAAACCCAGGTGCTCTCAGCAGGTTTGAGAAGGATCCCCACACTCCAGTAACCCAATACCAACCAAAGAGGTGTTAAATGCACACAGGAAAGCAAAGCATGGCTCAGGTGATCAGCCACAGCAACATGAGATAACCCACACAGAGCACCTCCAGGAGAAGCATGGCCTGGGCTGCTCCCACGTTCAGACTGGGGGTTACACAACTACCACCTCTGAACCATTCCTTCCACCCTGTTCCCTGCTTCCCTCGGACCTGGCTGACGGGAACAACACATGGCACACACTCTGAACGCCAGGTGCTGCACCACCTGAGCCGTGCAGCATTTCCTACCCAGGCTGGGCTGAATCCTCTGAATCATCCCGCAGAGCCACACCGAGGGCATGGGGAGGAAGGTTAAAGCAGTTTTATCCTTCCCTCAGCACAGTGACACACGTGCTTCCTTTAAGATGGCATCTGCAGGATCAGTAAGCTTCCACTCCGTTCTCATAGCCCATTTCAACACCAAATTTCTGTACCTGGATATTCCAGGAGCTGCAGTTCACTAAGGCTCTCAGAACTGAGCCACATGAATCAGTTATGCTAAAACGTATTTCACTGGGCTGTGCAGGTATTATCTACTCTGCTGTGCATGTATTATCCACTCCACACACAGCTAAGAACTATGATCAGCTGTAAGGCTAAACGTGTTAATTCATCTCCAGTATTTACTAAAATATTTGGGAAAATGTCTAACAGTCTTGAGGTCAGCATTGTCAATTTTTGTACTCTAAAAAGCGGCAGCACCATCATCAAAACCCAGAAGCTTTTGGCAGTTTAAAGTGATGCTGTTCTGGATTTACATTGATATATACTTGGTCGGACCATTTTCCTGTCTATTCACAGCGATTTTACAAACATGGGAAATCTCGCCCAAGGCACAGCAGTATAGCATTAACTTGGTCTATATTTTGTGCAAACACCTGTAAGTTTGTACAGCTACAGCCTGCAATCTTCTGGCTGGATTCTGTGACACGACCAGTGAGATAAAGCAACACTTCACAAATCTTCCCAAGTAGTAATAACTGTGCTCCTTTAAATATGTGCTAAAAAGAACAGATACCAGACGGGAACACCAAGCAGAAAAAGAGAAGAAAGAAACCTGAGCCAGGGGACTCCTGGGTCTTTTCTGCTGTCAGTTTAAGACTGTGATCTTCAACCATTAAGAAAAGTATCAGCACCTAAAGAATTTAAGGAATTAGGTGGAAATAAAACAGAGGGAATTAAAGCAAAATGCCACTGTAAATATTCACTGGAAAACTATGCCCATGCACCAGAGAGAGAAAGAATAACCTGTCTCCTGGTTAAGCTCACTGCAAACAATGCTCAGTAACTACTTCCAGCTGAGAATGAGCATGCGCTGTGACCTAACCCACCAGTGAGAACCCCAAGGACACAGCTGTGCACATTAATGATGAGCTACCCCTAAGCGCAGAACACAAGGGGAGAGAGGCTTCCAAGCTCCTTCAGGGCTGCCTTCCTCTGCTTGGTAACAACAAGGTGGGCAAGAACTGTGACACAGGATTTAATTCTTAGGAAAGGCCATTTATCCAGGTGCCTGCAGTGTACCCTGCCAAGAGAAGTGACTAACTGCCCTTTTCCAGCATAACCTTCAGGAATAAACCATTTCTCATCTGTTAGCCCTTAAGCAGCTCAAGCATGTTCCATAATTACCAAAAAGGATAAAACAACCTGTTCCACAAATCTTCAAAATATTTCACAGCTTGCACTAAAACTGTTTGCTGCCTTTATGACTGGACACTTATCCCAAATCCACACCACAGTGCCTTATGGATACTGCTACCAAAGCCATGGCAAGCAGAAACTGTACCAGGAAAAGAAACCGCAGAATTTTAAAAACAGGAGCAAAGCACCCACTGTTCACCTGGACCATCACACAGGTGCAGCAGCCACATCAGTCACTGCCTGGCCTCTAACAGGTGCTGGCTAAGGAGAAAACTGCTGCCATGGAATGAAAGCTTTCTGCAGAGGAGCCAAAATCCAGCTCAGGAAAGCTGTGCAACCACGTGCTTTGACTTCCTAAAGAACACAAACACATTTTATAATATTACATATTTTAAAAGTCTATGTAGAGGCCTTAAGGTTCTCTTCTGCACTTCTCGTTCTAGTGTTCTCCAGCAAAACAAAAAAGGAGGGGGCAAAAATTTAAGGAACTATCTTCATGCATTTTTCACTTAAGACATGTAAAAATAACTTTGCAATGCAAGACATCCTGCTTCAAAATATTACTCATTTTATTACAAGACAGAGCAATACTCAGTCTAGAGGGAGGTGAAAAATATAGTGACAAAATAAAGCTAAAAACCAAAAAGCTATCAAAAATCACACAAAATGAGATAAAACCAAATTATGATATAACATTCAAGAACACAGAATTTATTGCTATGAAATGCAACAGCAGAATTAGCTGGTCAGCGAGTTATCACATGTTCAAAATAGGGTTGTTCAGAACCCAAGAAACAAGGTGATGTTGGAGGCAATCGTAAGAAAGTTTAGTGGACACAAAAATATAGATGTATAAAGAAACGTAATGAAACGTGCAACACTCTCTCTCTACAGATGAAGATAAGAAACTGTCTCTTTACTCATTTAAACCAGAAGCCTCTTCATCAGCAGACAGAAAAGCAGTAGAGTTGCTTCTCTCCCTCCCCCAAATGAAATGGCTCACACAGCGCCAGGTGTGCCACCCCTACCACACAAACCCAGATGGACTCACAGAGGACAGCCACGGCTCCGGACTCGAACATGAGGCACTCCTCCCTGCTCCTGGTCTCCACCATCACGCTGAAGGGAGGCGGGTCCAGCTTGTGATACACTCGGAACCCCTTGCTGAAAGCCATGGTGCCTCGGCAGGGCAGCCCTGGCAACACAAGATGGATGGTGTTAGTGATCCAGCCTGTGATAGACTGGGTATTCCTTGCTGAAAGCCATGGTGCCTCAGCATGGGCAGCCCAGGCAACAGAACGGTGTTAGTGAAACTCCCTTGCAAAGCTGGTTTGAATCCTTTCCCAGGGATTTCACGCGTTGAACAAAAACTAACAACAAATCCCCTGCTCCCCCATCCTACCTCATGAGATTTGGTTTCTCTAAGTCCAAAAAAATACAGGGATTACCTAAAGATGGCATAAGAGTGTTTCAAAAACAGAACTAACCAGAGAAACACCCTTCAACATCTGGATTTATTTGATAGCTTGCTTAAGACAACAAGAATTTTACAGAATCCCACATTGGTTTGTGTTGGAAGGGACCTTGAAGCTCATCCAGTGCCACCCCCGTGCCATGGGCAGGGACACATTCCAGTATCCCAGGTTAATCCAAGCCCTGTCCAACCTGGCCTTGGATAATTCCAGGGATCGGGCAGCCACAGCTTCTCTGGGCACCTTGTCCCAGGGCCTCAACACCTTCTCAGGGAGCACACCTAAATCTAACCCTACTCCATTTTAGCTTAAATTTCTTACCCAAAACTTGATAAACAGGATTTCTTCTCAGGGAAATACAACAAAAAAAGGTTTTCCAGCTACCAGCAATACGGAAGAACAACAGCCACCTTAATGGTATACTAGCGCCAAAAGCAGACGGAGAGCCTTCAATTTTTAGATCTATTTCACCAATTCTGCCCTTGTACAAAAGGACAGGATATTTTAAACACTGAAGCCATCAAGACATTTCAAAGGACTGAACAAACACGTCAACCTATTTTTGGCTTTCCCCCCGCCTTCCTTCACGAAAGCAGCGTTTGATTTGGATGCAAACCCTGCCCTGCGGCGGCCGAAGCATCGCAGTGCCGTGCTGGTGACGCTGCCTGCCAGCCACACGCGAGTGCGATCCTAAAAACCCCTCCGGAACTCTCTCAGCGCAGCAAACCATAAACAAACGCCAGAGCAGCCCCATCGCCGTGCTAAGAATCGGCAGAACGGGCACAGCGAGGGTCTCTCGTTGCGGGGCCTGCCCTCCCTTGCCGGCACCTCCGTGCCCTCGGATCAGCGCGCACCGCCCGCCCCGGCCTCTGCCCGACCCCGCGGGGCCGCCGCAGGGACCGGCCTGGCCCATCCCGCAGGAGCGCCCGGAGCCCGCAGGAGTCCCCCGAGCCCCGGCCGGCCCGCGGCGCCGCCCCGCTCACCGTGCGCCCGCCCGGCCGCCCCGCCCGGTGCCGCGGACCGGCGGGATCCGCTTCCTCCCGGCCCGCGTCCTTCCTTCCTTCCTTCCTTCCGCACTGCGCCGCCCGCCCCGGAGGGGAGGAGCCGGGGGCGGGCACTGGCCCGAGCCGGGACGGAGCTCTGGATTGAACTAACCGAGCACAGCCAGCGCCGAGCCGCCGCTGCGGGAGCACCGCGAGGAGCGGAACCCGAGGGACGGGCTCGGGAGCAGCCGTGCGGACAGAGCCGCCTTCGAGTCACAGTGCCGGGCAAAGGCTGCCGTACTCACAGCGCTGCCCTACTCACAGCGCCGGGCACAGCGCTGCCACACTCACCGCGGCCCGGCTCGGCTGACAGCCGTCTGAAGCCAGCGTCTTGCAGCTGCAGTCATGGGATAGAGCCGTGGGATATCCCGAACTAGAAAAGGACCCACAAGGATTATCGCGTTCTACCCCTGGCCCTGCACTGACATGCCAACAGTCCCACCCCCAGCATCCCTGGCAGGGCTGTCCGAGCCGAGCGCACAGAGCGGCTCCGAGTTCGGCCGAAGCGAGCCGAGCCGCGCCGAAGAGACCAATACAGCCGAATGCGGCCGACAATCTCCGAGTTGAGCCGACAACAGCTGAATTTAGCCGAACAGCTGTCAGCCTTGTGGGGAGCATGCATCATTGCAGGCTTGGGATTAAGTGAAATGCACTGAGGAAACCAGCTCTGGGGAGGGAGGACGGGAGGGGGCGAGGGAGGGAAATCCTCTCTTAATATTTACCAATTCTTCTGTCAAACTCATGGCAGCAGAACAGCGTGAAGACTGAAAGTGTAAGAAGATGTGGAGGAAAACAGAGAATCTGACAGGAGCATCGAACGCACAAGTGCACGAATTTCCCTTTTTGCTTGGATTTACACTCAGAAGTTGTAAGGAATTAGGGAATGAGAAGGGACATTTCAGAAGAAGAAAAAGTTGCTGTTGTTACAATCCTGGCAAAATCTTTTGCTCTAGCTAATAAAAAAAATAGTTAAAAAAGAAACAAAATGAAAAAAAAGTAGTTTTTTTTCCTTCAGTATTATATTCATTGGTGGCATATGGTATGTTGTTTCATTTCTCGGTATTATTAACTCTGTGTAATTTGTGTTTTGAGTGAAGCGAACTTTCCAGATGGGTTGGTTTGTATTTGAGGTAGGACTAATTTCAAGAAGTTTCTTTCAAATATTTGTGATAGGTAGTATTGATATTTTGGTTTTGTTTACTGTATGTATAAACATACACATTTGGTAGGGCTAGCTGGGCTGCTGGAGTTTTGGGTGCGAATTTATTAGACAGCTTTTGTGAAACAAAGAATAATTACGTAAGTTAACAGCAAATTACCCAATTATCCAATTTATCTAGCTATGCTACCTAAACACAAAGTTTTACGTCTTACCAGTTTTTTTCTGTTCTTCTGCTCCAAGTAGCTATTACAAAAATCCAAGCGCTGTTATTTTTCTGAAGAGCTTTCTTCTATAACGAGCCCTTTACTGCCCTTGAATCTGAGTCAGAGCCAAAAAGCTGCAGCTGCTCTGAGGGCTTTTATACCCAGTGGGATTCGACCCCTCCCTTTTCCCGGGTGCCATGGGAACGAGAGGCGGGCACCATCAGGGGTATATTAACCCCAGCCTTGGCTGAGGGCCTTCATTCCCTCTATGGGATGTACTGGGGTAAGAGCTCTCCTCTCATTTCAGTAAGGAGGCTCGTTTAGCTCATCTCAGTGTGTTTCCAGCAGGTGTTTTTGGGCATCTGAAGCAACAGAGGCTTGAAAAACTCTGTGAAGAAAGCACCATGGAATACAGGAAGTATTTAAGCTCATGATTTTGGGTTTTGAGCTTAGGGGTGGTAAAGTACCTTTGCAATTTCTTGTGTTATTCGTGTTCTGTTGTCTTCTTGGTTTCAGGAGGAGCACAGTTTCTAGAGGTTCCTGGTTGTGTCAATTACAACATATTTTGCAGCAGATATTTCATGTTATAAGAGGGATCTTCCTAGTGCCAAAGATGATGTTTGAGATTGAGGCTTCAGGTGAGTTCAGGATTGTGACTAGGAGGAGGGAGGGTGATCAGGTATCCAGTTAGGAGTTCTTGGGAGGGGGGATTTGCAGGCAGCAGGGTGAGAAAGGGTGTTTATTTGTTTATTTGAGGGCCCCCCTGCATCCAAGGGTGTTCAGAAGCCTAGCAGAGGCATTCCCATGTCTTACAGCACACAAGTTCATCCACTGCACTCACAGCAATGCCATTTAACTTTGCCTTCCTCTAACCCAGGTGCCACTCCTAATGAAGGCCACAGCCTTGGAATCAGGATGAAGCTGGAGCCTGAGGGAGCCGGGCACACTCAGGAGAGGGCAAGTAGCTGCCTTGCTGGGATTTGGCCCCCATAACTCTGGACTCACACTTTGGTTTTGGTTTTCTTTATTGTAGCTGACCAAGAGGCTCACAGGCCATCACAGAGCCATCCGAGGCAGACTCATTTCAGATGCAACGTGGATTCCCATCACCGATCATCCAAAAGATAAGTCGGGGGCCAAGGCCTGGAGATGAGAGAATAGCGGGTTGGGAGTTCATGGGGCAGATTTAAAAATGAGCAGAGGGAAAAGCAATCTTCTTCAAGGGCCTCTTAGGACAGCTAAAGGGAGAGGCTCTACTTTTGATGGCAGCTTTCAGGCGGGCAGTGCAGAACAGCTCCGCTCTGTGTCGTGTTGTCCGGTGTGCCGTGTTCCCTAGTGCGTCTTTGGGGTCCCTTTTGCCCTCTTCCCTCGAGACCCTCACCACAAGCATGATGTGTCGTGTTTCATGTCCCCCTGTTTGTCACGTTCTGTGTCACGGGTGTCTGCGGGTATTTGTGCCGGAGCTGTTCTGCCCTGCCGCATGGCGTGCTTCAGTAGGACAAACCATGGGGAGTTGGAATTTGTAATGTGGGCTGTACTTGGGCTCTAGCTGCTCTTCCTAGATTGACATAAGGCGTTTGAAGCTTGTGAGTTATTGTGGAGGTGTTTGACATGTGTCCTAACTTTCTTTCAGGTGCAGATGCATTGCATCCATGGCAGAGGGTCAGAGTCAGGAGGTGCAGGGCCTTCTTAGGAGCGCGGTGAGTAGCAGAGTGGTGGGGTTTTGGCCGATGCGGTGCCAAGGTCAGGCACTGATGTTTGGTTCTCTTTAATACAGCTGTCTGAGAGACACCAGCCCGGTGCCAGCAGGACCTTCCCAGGTGACGAGGTGGCCTTTCTTTGCACCTGACACAGACTGGCATCCCCTGATGTCTGAGAGATAAGTAGAGGGCTGTGACCCACAGAGGGGATGAACGTGGGGTGCTGGGTCGGGACTCCCTGAGGTGGGGGTCTGAGTTGGCTCTGGCAATGAGGTTAGCCAAGATGTGGCCCCTTAGGCCCCATAAAAGCAAAGTCTCCCTTTTGGTCACAGTGCTGAGGTGCGCAGCAGGGCAGAGCAGTCCCGGTGTGTCTCGTGTCACTTGTCTTTTGTGTATTGTGTGTTGTCTGGATATCTCATGTCTCTTATCTTAGCCCTGTGAGAAGCCTCTCAGAAACCTTTCCTAGCATCCGTGATCTCAGCGTTCCTTGCCCTGGCACCCATGCCATAGAACTTTTGACTGGGGAGCTCACACAGCCATCAGAAATGCATCTCTCTTTAGAAGCGTCCTGTCAGATGTCTTGTCATGTCTTGTTCTGAGCTGTACGGACAGCCATGCTGCGCAATGATCCATTATAGCAGACTGGGACTTGTAAGAATGTGAGGTTTGGGAGAGGATTCTGACTGTAGGATTCCCGAGCCACCATCTTTGCAGTTTTTGGAATAAATCATTCAGTTTGCATCTTCTTTCTCCAGGGTTCTCTGAGCTTCATCAGCTCGCCATCAGCTTCAACTCTTCTTCTTTTGCGTTCTCTCAGTCCTTGCAGCCATTTTCCTTGCTAAGAGATTTCTGTTCCTGTTGTGTCCCCAGTGTTTGTCCTGTCCTGTCCTGCCTGTCCTGTGTCACGGGAGTCAGCACACATATGTGCTGGAGCTGCTCTGCCCTGCCGCACAGCCTGGTGCGATAGGAGAAGTCCCAGGGACTTGGAATGTGTAATGTGGGGTGTAGTTGGACTCTAGATGGGATTTGTAGGTGGACACAGGATATCCGGAGCTCCTCAGTTATCCTGCAACTGTTTGACTCTTGTCCTACCTTTTTTTTCAGATTGAGATGGATTAAATCTGTGCCAGAGGGCCCCGTCCCGGGTGAGGGGATTGCCCCGAGCAGGTGAGGCCCCGTGTGTCTCTGCAGCAGAAGTGTGTATGGTGACTGTGTTACAGCACTGTTCTTTGTCTTTCTTTTTAGGAAGTCAGTCTGGATACCAGCAGTCAAGGTGAGCAGCGGAGAGAAGTGGTTGTTATTGCTCAGCTCTCAAGCACAACAATTTTTCAGTAGATTCATCGTGTCGCAAGAGAGATCTGCCCAGTGTCAAGGATGATGTTTGAAATTGAGGCTTCAGGTGACTGGGAGAGGGAGGGTGATCAGGTATCCAGTTAGGAGTTCTTGGGAGCGGGGATTTGCAGGCAGCAGGGTGAGAAAGGGTGTTTATTTGTTTATTTGAGGGCCCCCCTGCATCCAAGGGTGTTCAGAAGCCTAGCAGAGGCATTCCCATGTCTTACAGCACGCAAGGTCATCCACTGCACTCACAGCAATGCCATTTAACTTTGCCTTCCTCTAACCCAGGTGCCACCCCTAATGAAGGCCACAGCCTTGGAATCAGGATGAAGCTGGAGCCTGAGGGAGCCAGGCACGCTCAGGAAAGGGCAAGTAGCTGCCTTGCTGGGATTTGGCCCCCATAACTCTGGACTCACACTTTGGTTTTGGTTTTCTTTATTGCAGCTGACCAAGAGGCTCACAGGCCATCACAGAGCCCTCCGAGGCAGACTCATTTCAGGCTCAGCGTGGATTTCCCATCACTGATCGTCTAAAAGATAAGTCGGGGGCTGTGGCTTGGAGATGGGAGAGTAGCAGGTTGGGAATCCCTGGGACAGATTTAAAAATGAGCAGAGGGGAAAGCAATCTTGTCCAAGGGCCTCTTAGGACAGCTAAAGGGAGAGGCTCTACTTTTGATGGCAGCTTTCAGGCGGGCAGTGCAGAACAGCTCCGGTGTGTGCTGTGTTCCCTAGTATGTCTTTGGGGTCCCTTTTGCCCTCTTCCCTTGAGGCCCTCACCACAAGCATGATGTGTCGTGTTTCACGTCCCCCTGTTTGTCACGTTCTGTGTCACGGGTGTCTGCGGGTATTTGTGCCGGAGCTGTTCTGCCCTGCCGCATGGCGTGCTTCAGTAGGACAAACCATGGGGAGTTGGAATTTGTAATGTGGGCTGTACTTGGGCTCTAGCTGCTCTTCCTAGATTGACATAAGGCGTTTGAAGCTTGTGAGTTATTGTGGAGGTGTTTGACATGTGTTCTAACTTTCTTTCAGGTGCAGATGCATTGCATCCATGGCAGAGGGTCAGAGTCAGGAGGTGCAGGGCCTTCTTAGGAGCGCGGTGAGTAGCAGAGTGGTGGGGTTTTGGCCGATGCGGTGCCAAGGTCAGGCACTGATGTTTGGTTCTCTTTAATGTAGGTGTCTGAGAGACCCCAGCCCCGGTGCCAGCAGGACCTTCCCAGCTGACGAGGTGGCCTTTCTATGCACCTGGCACAGACTGGCATCCCCAGATGTCTGAGAGATAAGTAGAGGGCTGTGACCCACAGAGGGGATGAAGGCATGGTGCTGGTTTGGGAATTACTGGGACGGGTTTTTGAGTCCAATTTGGAGTTGGGGGGTGTTCATGAAGTGGCCCCTTAGGCCCCATAAAAGCCACGTCTCACTTTTGATCCCAGTGCTGAGGAGCGCAGGGCAGAGCAGTCCCGGTGTGTCTCATGTCACTTGTCTGTTGTGCATTATGTGTTGTTTGTGTATCCCATGTCTTTTACCTTAGGGGGGCCTGTCAGAAACCTTGGCATCCTTGTTAGCATCTGTGATCACTGCATTCCCTGGCCTGGCACCCAGGCCATAGATGCGATTCTGATACCTGTCTGAGCTCCCCGGTCAAAAGTTCTCTCTTTGGAAGCATCCAGTCAGATGTCTTGTCAGGTCTTGTTCTCAGCTGTATGGACGGCTATGCCCCACCTGGAGCCATTTTGGTGGATTAGGACTTGTAAGAATGTGAGGGCAGGCAGAGGATTCTGAGCATAGGATTCCTAGGCATCGATCTTTGCTGTTCTTGGAATCAATCATCCAGTTTAGCATCACCTTCCTTCAGGGTTCTCAGGGCCTCATCAGCTCACCATCGGTCTCAGCTCGGTCATCTCCTTTTGCATTCTCTCAGTCCTTGCAGCCATTTTCCTTGCCAAGACATTTCTGTCCCTGTTGTGTCCCCGTTGTCTGTCCTGTCTGTCCTGTGTCACGGGTGTCAGCACACATTTGTGCCGGAGCTGCTCTGCCCTGCCGCATAGCCAGCTGCAATAGAAGAAGCCCCGGGGATTAGGAATTTGTAATGTGGGGGGTAGTTGGACTCTAGATGGGTTTTGTAGATGGACACATCAGATCTGGAGCTCTTACCTTATCCTGCAACAGTTTGACTCTTGTCCTAACTTTCTTTTCAGATTGAGATGGATTAAATCTGTGCCAGAGGGCCCCATGCCGGGTGAGGGGATTCCCCCGAGCAGGTGAGGCCCCATTTGTCTCTGCAGCAGAAGTGTTATGGTGGCTGTGTTTCATCTCTGTTCTCTGTCTTTCTTTTTAGGAAGTAAGTCTGGATACCAGCAGCCAAGGTGAGCAGTGGAGGGAAGTAGTTCTTATTACTCAGCTCTCAAGAAAAAAATTTTTCAGCAGATTCATCATGTCACAAGAGGCATCTGCCCAGTGTCAAGGATGATGTTTGAGATTGAGGCTTCAGGTGAGTTGAGGATTGTGACTGGGAGCGGGAGGGTGATTGGGTATCCAGTTAGGAGTTCTTGGGAGGGGGTTTGCAGGCAGCAGGGTGAGAAAGGGTGTTTATTTGAGGGCCCCCCGACACAAGGCTGTTCAGAAGCCTAGCAGAGGCATTCCCATGTCTTAGAGCACACAAGGTCATCCACTGCACTCACAGCAATGCCATTAAACTTTGCCTTTCTCTAACCCAGGTGCCACCCCTAATGAAGGCCCCAGCCTTGGAATCAGGATGAAGCTGGAGCCTGAGGGAGCCAGGCACACTCAGGAAAGGGCAAGTAGCTGCCTTACTGGGATTTGGCCCACATAACTCAGGACTCACACTTTGGCTTTGGTTTTCTTCATTGTAGCTGACCAAGAGACGCACAGGCCATCACGGGGCCCTCTGAGGCAGAGTCATTTCAGGTGCAGCGTGGATTCCCATCACCGATCATCCAAAAGATAAGTCGGGGGCCACAGCCTGGAGATGGGATGATGGGAGAGTAGTGGGTTGGGAGTTCTTGGGGCAGATTTAAAGATTAGCAGAGGGAAAAGCAATCTTTTAGAAGGGCCTCTCAGGACAGCCAAAGAGAGAGGCTCTACTTTTGATGGCAGCATTCATGGCGGGCAGTGCAGAACAGCTCTGGTCTGTGTCGTGTTGTCCGGTGTGCCGTGTTCCCTAGTGTGTCTTTGGGGTCCCTTTTGCCTTCTCCCCTCGAGGCCCTCACCACAAGCATGATGTGTCGTGTTTCACGTCCCCCTGTTTGTCACGTTCTGTGTCACGGGTGTCTGCAGGTATTTGTGCCAGAGCTGTTCTGCCCTGCCGCGTAACCTGGTGCAATGGGGACAAGCCTGGGGAGTTGAAATTTGTCCTGTGGGGTGTACTTGGACTATAGATCTGTTCCTAGATTGACATAAGGTGTTTGCAGCTTTTGATTTATCCTGGTGGTGTTTGACATATGTTCTATCTTTCAGGTGCAGATGCATTGCATCCATGGCAGAGGGTCAGGGTTCGGAGGTGCCGGGCCTTCTTAGGAGCGCGGTGAGTAGTAGACTGGTGGGGTTTTGGCCGATGTGGTGCCAAGATCAGGCACTGATCTTTGGTTTTGCTTAATACAGCTGTCTGAGAGCCACCAGCCCAGTGCCAGCAGGACCTTCCTAGCTGACGAGGTGGCCTTTCTTTGCACCTGAGACCAGCATCCCCTGATATCTGAGAGATAAGTAGAGGGCCATGACCCACAGAGGGGCTGGAAGCAGATTGCTGGGTCAGGACTCTCTGTGGTGGGGGTTTGAGTTGGCTCTGGAAATGAGGGTAGCCAAGACATGGCCCCTTAGGCACCATAAAAGCCAAGTCTCACTTTTGATCACAGTGCTGAGGTGTGCAGCAGGGCAGAGCAGTCCTGGTGTGTCTTGTGTCATTTGTCTCTTCTGTATTGTGTGTTCTCTGGATACCTCATGTCTCTTATCTTAGCCCCCTGTGAGGGGCCTGTCAGAAACCTTGGCACCTTTCCTAGCATCTGTGATCTCAGCGCTCCTTGCCCTGGCACCCATGCCACAGAACTTTTGACTTGGGAGCTCAGACAGGCATCAGAAATGCATCTCTCTTTGGAAGCATCCAGTCAGTTCTTGTTCTGAGCTGTACGGACAGCCATGCTCCGCAATGATCCATTATGGCGGATTAGGACTTGAAAGAATGTGAGGGCAGGGAGAGGATTCTGAGCATAGGATTCCTGGGCATCCATCTTTGCAGTTTTTGGAAAAAATCATTCCGTTAGCATCTTCTTCCTCCCGGGTTCTCTGGGCCTCTGCAGTCCACCATCAGTCTTACCTTGGTCATCTCCTTTTGCATTCTCTCAGTCTTTGCAGCCATTTTCCTTGCCAAGAGGTTTCTGTTCCTGTTGTGTCCCTGTTGTCTGTCCTGTCTATCCTGTGTCACGGGTGTCAGCACACGTTTGTGCCGGAGCTGCTCTGCCCTGCCGCGTAGCCTGGTGCAATAGGAGGCATCTCGGGGACTTGGAATGGGTAATGTGTGGTGCTGTTGGACTCTAGATGGGATTTGTAGATGGACACAGGATATCTGGAGCCCATAAATTATGCTGCAGCCCTTTGACTTTCATCCTAACTTTCTTTCAGTTGCAGAAGGATAAAATCCAGGGCAGAGCCACCCTTCCTGGGTGAGGGGATTGCCCTGAACAGGTGAGGCACCATTTGTCTCTGCAGCAGAATTGTACATGGTGACTGTGTTACAGCAGTGTTCTTTGTCTTTATTTTTAGCAAGTCAATATGGATACCAGCAGCCAAGGTGAGCAGTGGAGAGAAGTGGTTGTTAGTGCTCAGCTCTCAAGCACAACAAATTTTCAGCAGATTCATCATGTCACAAGAGGGATCCGCCCAGTGTCAAGGATGATATTTGAGATTGAGGCTTCAGGTGAGTTGAGGATTGTGACTGGGAGAGGGAGGGTGAAGTAGGTATCCAGTTAGGAGTTATTGGGAGGGAGTTTGCAGGCAGCAGGGTGAGAAAGGGTGTTTATTTGTTTGAGGGCCTCCCTACACAAGGCTGTTCAGAAGCCTATCAGAGGCATTGCCATGTCTTAGAGCACACAAGGTCATCCGCTGCACTCAGAGGAATGCCTTTTAACTTTGTCTTTGTGGAACCCACGTGCCACTCCTAATAAAGGCCACAGCCTTGGAATCAGGATGAAGCTGGAGCCTGAGGGAGCCAGGCACGCTCAGGAAAGGGCAAGTAGCTGACTTGCTGGGATTTGGCCCACATAACTCAGGACTCATGCTTTGGTTTTCTTCATTGTAGCTGACCAAGAGGCTCACAGGCCATCACGGGGCCCTCCAAGGCAGACTCATTCCAGGTGCAGCGTGGATCCGCATCACCGATCATCCAAAAGATAAGTTGGGGGCCACAGCCTGGAGATGGGAGAGTAGTGGGTTGGGAGTTCTTGGGGCAGATTTAAAAATGAGCAGAGGGAAAGGCAATCTTCTCCAAGGGCCTCTTAGGACAGCTAAAGGGAGAGGCTCTACTTTTGATGGCAGCTTTCAGGCGGGCAGTGCAGAACAGCTCCGGTGTGCATTGTGTTGTCCGGTGCGCGTCGTGTTGTCCGGTGTGCCATGTTCCCTAGCGTGTCTTTGGGGCCCCTTTTGCCCTCTTCCCTCGATGCCCTCACCACAAGCATGATGTGTCGTGTTTCACGTCCCCCTGTTTGTCACGTTCTGTGTCACGGGTGTGTGCACACATTTGTGCTGGAGCTGTTCTGCCCTGCTGCATGGCGTGCTTCAGTAGGACAAACCATGGGGGGTTGGAATTTGTAATGTGGGCTGTACTTGGGCTCTAGATGCTGTTCCTAGATTAACATAAGGTGTTTGCAGCTTGTGAGTTACCCTGGTGGTGTTTGACATATGTTCTAACTTTCTTTCAGGTGCAGATGCATTCCAGGTGTGGCAGAGGGTCAGAGTCAGGAGGTGCCGGGCCTTCTTAGGAGCGTGGTGAGTAGCAGAGTGGTGGGGTTTTGGCCGATGCGGTGCCAAGGTCAGGCACTGATGTTTGGTTCTCTTTAATGTAGGTGTCTGAGAGACCCCAGCCCCGGTGCCAGCAGGACCTTCCCAGCTGACGAGGTGGCCTTTCTATGCCCCTGACAGGGACCGGCATCCCCAGATGTCTGAGAGATAAGTAGAGGGCTGTGACCCACAGAGGGGATGAAGGCATGGTGCTGGTTTGGGAATTACTGGGAGGGGTTTTTGAGTCCAATTTGGAGTTGGGGGGGTGTTCATGAAGTGGCCCCTTAGGCCCCATAAAAGCCACGTCTCACTTTTGATCCCAGTGCTGAGGAGCGCAGGGCAGAGCAGTCCCGGTGTGTCTCATGTCACTTGTCTGTTGTGCATTATGTGTTGTTTGTGTATCCCATGTCTTTTACCTTAGGGGGGCCTGTCAGAAACCTTGGCATCCTTGTTAGCATCTGTGATCACTGCATTCCCTGGCCTGGCACCCAGGCCATAGATGCGATTCTGATACCTGTCTGAGCTCCCCGGTCAAAAGTTCTCTCTTTGGAAGCATCCAGTCAGATGTCTTGTCAGGTCTTGTTCTCAGCTGTATGGACGGCTATGCCCCACCTGGAGCCATTTTGGTGGATTAGGACTTGTAAGAATGTGAGGGCAGGCAGAGGATTCTGAGCATAGGATTCCTAGGCATCGATCTTTGCTGTTCTTGGAATCAATCATCCAGTTTAGCATCACCTTCCTTCAGGGTTCTCGGGGCCTCATCAGCTCACCATCGGTCTCAGCTCGGTCATCTCCTTTTGCATTCTCTCAGTCCTTGCAGCCATTTTCCTTGCCAAGACATTTCTGTCCCTGTTGTGTCCCCGTTGTCTGTCATATCCTGTCCTGGTGTCACGGGTGTCAGCACACATTTGTGCCGGAGCTGCTCTGCCCTGCTGCCATAGCCTGGTGCAATAGAAGAAGCCCCGGGGATTTGGAATTTGTAATGTGGGGGTAGTTGGACTCTAGATGGGTTTTGTACATGGACACATCAGATCTGGAGCTCTTGAGTTATGCTGCAACATTTTGACACTTGTCCTAACTTTTTTCAGATTGAGATGGGTTAAATCTGTGCCAGAGGGCCCCGTCTTTGGTGAGGGGCTTTCCCCGAGCAGTGAGGCCCCATTTGTCTCCGCAGCAGAAGCGTTTATGGTGACTGTGTTACCGCTCTGTTCTTTGTCTTTCTTTTTAGGATATAAATCTGGATACCGGCAGTCAAGGTGAGCAGTGGAGAGAAGTAGTTCTTATTACTCAGCTCTCAAGAACAACAATTTCTCAGCAGATTCATCATGTCACAAGAGGCATCTGCCCAGTGTGAAGCATGATGCTTGAGATTGAGGCTTCAGGTGAGTTGAGGATTGTGATTAGGAGAGGATGGGTGATCAGGTATCCAGTTAGGAGTTACTGTGGGCAGGGGGAGGTTTGCAGACAGCGGGGTGAGAAAGGGTGTTTATTTGTTTATTTGAGGACCCTTTCCAAGGCTGTTCAGAAGCCTATCAGAGGCATTCCCATGTCTTACAGCACACAAGGTCATCCAGTGCACTCAGAGGAATGCCTTTTAACTTTGCCTTTCTCTAACCCAGGTGCCACCCCTAATGAAGGCCCCAGCCTTGGAATCAGGATGAAGCTGGAGCCTGAAGGAGCCAGGCACACTCAGGAAAGGGCAAGTAGCTGCCTTACTGGGATTTGGCCCACATAACTCTGGACTCACACTTTGGTTTTGGTTTTCTTTATTGTAGGTGTCTGAGAGGCTCACAGGCCATCACGGGGCCCTCCGAGGCAGACTCATTTCAGGTGCAGCGTGGATTCCCATCACCGATCATCCAAAAGATAAGTTGGTGTCCACAGCCTGGAGATGGGAGAGTAGCAGGTTGGGAGTTCTTGGGGCAGATTTAAAAATGAGCAGAGGGAAAGGCAATCTTGTCCAAGGGCCTCTTAGGACAGCTAAAGGGAGAGGCTCTACTTTTGATGGCAGCTTTCAGGCGGGCAGTGCAGAACAGCTCCGGTGTGCATTGTGTTGTCCGGTGTGCCGTGTTCCCTAGTGTGTCCTTGGGTCCTTTGGTCCTTTTTGCCCTCTCCCCTCGAGGCCCTCACCACAAGCATGATGTGTCGTGTTTCATGTCCCCCTGTTTGTCACGTTCTGTGTCACGGGTGTGTGCACACATTTGTGCTGGAGCTGTTCTGCCCTGCCGCATGGTCTGCTGCAATAGGACAAGCCTTGGGGAGTTGAAATTTGTAATGTGGGGTGTACTTGGGCTCTAGATGCTGTTCCTAGATTGACATAAGGTGTTTGCAGCTTGTGAGTTACCCTGGTGGTGTTTGACATATGTTGTAACTTTCTTTCAGGTGCAGATGCATTCCATGTGTGGCAGAGGGTCAGGGTTAGGAGGTGGCGGGCCTCCTTTGGAGGACAGTGAGTAGCAGAGTGGTGGGGTTTTAGGCAAAGTGGTGGCACGATCAGGCCCTGATGTTTGGTTTTCTTTAATCTAGCTGTCTGAGAGACACCAGCCCGGATCCAGCAGGACCTTCCCATCTGATGAGGTGGCCTTTCTTTGCACCTGACACAGACTGGCATCCCCTGATGTCTGAGAGATAAGTAGAGGGCTGTGACCCACAGAGGGGATGAACGGGGGGTGCTGGGTCAGGACCCCCTAAGGTGGGGGTCTGAGTTGGCTCTGGCAATGAGGGTAGCCAAGATGTTGCCCCTTATGCTCAATAAAAGCATAGTCTCCCTTTTGATCACAGTGCTGAGGTGCGCAGCAGGGCAGAGCAGTCCTGGTGTGTCTCGTGTCACTTGTCTTTTGTGTATTGTGTGTTGTCTGGATATCTCATGTCTCTTATCTTAGCCCTGTGAGGGGCCTCTCAGAAACCTTTCCTAGCATCCGTGATCTCAGTGTTCCTCGCCCTGGCACCCATGCCATAGAACTTTTGACTGGGGAGCTCACACAGGCATCAGAAATACATCTCTCTTTAGAAGCATCCAGTCAGATGTCTTGTCAGGTCTTGTTCTGAGCTGTACGGACAGCCATGCTGCGCAATGATCCATTATAGCAGACTGGGACTTGTAAGGATGTGAGGTTAGGGAGAGGATTCTGACTGTAGGATTCTCGAGCATCCATCTTTGCAGTTTTTGGAATAAATCATTCAGTTTGCATCTTCTTTCTCCAGGGTTCTCTGAGCCTCATCAGCTCACCATCATCTTCAACTCTTCTTCTTTTGCATTCTCTCAGTCCTTGCAGCCATTTTCCTTGCTAAGAGATTTCTGTTCCTGTTGTGTCCCCAGTGTTTGTCATGTCTTGTCTGTCCTGTTTCACGGGTGTCTGCACAGATTTGTGCCGGTGCTGTTCTGCCCTGCTGCACAGCCTGGTGCAATAGGAGAAGTCCTGGGGACTTGGAATGTGTAATGTGGGGTGTAGTTGGACTCTAGGTGGGATTTGTAGATGGACACAGGATATCTGGAGCTCTTAAATTATCCTGCCACATTTTGACTCTTGTCCTAACTTTCTTTTCAGATTCAGATGGATTAAATCTGTGCCAGAGGGCCCCATCCCGGGTGAGGGGATTCTCCAGAGCAGATGAGGCCCCATTTGTCTCTGCAGCAGAAGTGTATGTGGTGACTGTGTTACAGCTCTGTTCTTTGTCTTTCTTTTTAGGAAGTAAAACTGGATGCCAGCAGCCAAGGTGAGCAGCGGAGAGAAGTGGTTGTTATTGCTCAGCTCTCAAGAACAACAATTTTTCAGCAGATTCATCATGTCACAAGAGATATCTGCCCAGTGTCAAGGATGGTGTTTGAGATTGAGGCTTCAGGTGAGTTGAGGGTTGTGAGTGGGAGCGGGCGGGTGATCAGGTATCCAGTTAGTAGTTCTTGGGATAGGGTTTACAGGCAGCAGGGTGAGAAAGGGTATTTATTTGAGGGCCCCCCGACACAAGGCTGTTCAGAAGCCTAGCAGAGGCATTCCCATGTCTTACAGCACACAAGGTCATCCACTGCACTCACAGCAATGCCATTTAACTTTGCCTTTCTCTTACCCAGGTGCCACCCCTAATAAAGGCCCCAGCCTTGGAATCAGGATGAAGCTGGAGCCTGAAGGAGCCAGGCACACTCAGGAAAGGGGGAGTAGCTGCCTTGCAGGGATTTGGCCCACATAACTCTGGACTCACACTTTGGTTTCGGTTTTCTTTATTGCAGCTGACCGAGAGGCTCACAGGCCATCACGGGGCCCTCTGAGGCAGGCTCATTTCAGGTGCAACGTGGATTTCCATCACCCATCATCCAAAAGATAAGTCGAGTGCCATGGCCTGGAGATGGGGGAGTAGCGGGTTGGGAGTTGTTGGGGTAGATGTAAAACATAGCGGAGGGAAAAGCAATCTTCTCCAAGGGCCTCTTAGGACAGCTAAAGGGAGAGGCTGTACTTTTGATGGCAGCTTTCAGGCGGGCAGTACAGAACAGCTCTGGTCTGTGTCGTGTTGTCCGGTGTGCCGTGTTCCCTAGTGTGTCTTTGGGGTCCCTTTTGCCTTCTCCCCTCGAGGCCCTCACCACAAGCATGATGTGTCGTGTTTCATGTCCCCCTGTTTGTCACATTCTGTGTCACGGGTGTGTGCACACATTTGTGCTGGAGCTGTTCTGCCCTGCCGCATGGCCTGCGGCAATAGGACAAGCCTTGGGGAGTTGAAATTTGTAATGTGGGGTGTACTTGGGCTCTAGATGCTGTTCCTAGATTGACATAAGGTGTTTGCAGCTTGTGAGTTACCCTGGTGGTGTTTGACATATGTTCTAACTTTCTTTCAGGTGCAGATGCATTCCATGTGTGGCAGAGGGTCAGGGTTAGGAGGTGGCGGGCCTCCTTTGGAGGACAGTGAGTAGCAGAGTGGTGGGTCTTAGGCAAAGTGGTGGCACGATCAGGCACTGATGTTTGGTTTTCGTTAATCTAGCTGTCTGAGAGACACCAGCCCAGTGCCAGCAGGACCTTCCCATCTGATGAGGTGGCCTTTCTTTGCACCTGACAGGGACCAGCATCCCCAGATGTATGAGAGATAAGTAGGAGGGCTGTGACCTACAGAGGGGATGAACGTTGGGTGCTGGTTTGGGGATTCTGGGAGGGGTTTTTGAGTCCAATTTGGAGGTGGAGGGTGTCCATGAAGTGGCCCCTTAGGCCCCATGAAAGCAAAGTCTCACTCTTGACCACAGTGCTGAGGTGCGCAGGGCAGAGCAGTCCCGGTGTGTCTCATGTCACTTGTCTGTTGTGCATTGTGTGTTGTTTGTGTATCCCATGTCTTTTACGTTAGCCTTTGAGAGTCCTGTCAGACACCCTGGCATCATTGTTGGCATCTGTGATCTCTGTATTCCCAGGCCTGGCACCCAGGCCATAGATGCGATTCTGACACCTGTGTCAGCTCTCCAGTCAGACGTTCTCTCTTTGGAAGCATCCAGTCAGATGTCTTTTCAGGTCTTGTTCTGAGCTGTAGGGACAGCTATGCCCCACCTGGATCCATTTTGGTGGATTAGGACTTGTAACAATGTGAGGGCAGGCAGAGGATTCTGACCATAGGGTTCCTGGGCATCGATCTTTGCTGTTCTTGGAATAAATGCTTCAGTTAGCATCTTCTTCCTCCAGGGTTCTCTGAGCCTCATTAGCTGACCGTCAGTTTGAACTCAGTCATCTCCTTTTGCATTCTCTCAGTCCTTGCAGCCATTTTCCTTGCCAAGAGATTTCTGTCAATGTTGTGTCCCCATTGTCCGTCCTGTCTTGTCCTGCCTGTCCTGTGTCACGGGTGTCTGCACAGATTTGTGCCGGAGCTGCTCTGCCCTGCCGCACGGCCTGGTGCAATAGGAGAGGGCCCGGGGACCTGGGATGTGTAATGTGGGGTGTCCTTGGACTCTAGATGGGATTTGTAGATGGACTCATCACATCTGGAGCTCATCAGTTATGCTGCAACAGTTTGACTCTTGTCCTAACTTTCTTTTCAGATTCAGATGGATTAAATCTGTGCCAGAGGGCCCCATCCCGGGTGAGGGGATTGCCCCGAGCAGGTGAGGCCCCATTTGTCTCTGCAGCAGAAGTGTGTATGGTGACTGTGTTACAGTACTGTTCTTTGTCTTTCTTTTTAGGAAGTCAATCTGGGTACCAGCAGCCAAGGTGAGCAACGGAGAGAAGTGGTTGTTATTGCTCAGCTCTCAAGCACAACATATTTTCCGCAGATTCATCATGACACAAGAGGGATCTTCCCAGTGTCAATGATGATGTTTGAGATTGAGGCTTCAGGTGAGTTGGGGATTGTGACTGGGAGAGGGAGGGTGAGCAGGTGTCCTTTTAGGAGTTATTGGGGGGGGGGGGGGTTGCAGGCAGCAGGGTGAGAAAGGGTGTTTATTGGTTTATTTGAGGGCCCCCCCACACAAGGCTGTTCAGAAGCCTATCAGAGGCATTGCCATGTCTTAGAGCACACAAGGTCATCCACTGCACTCACAGCAATGCCATTTAACTTTGCCTTTCTCTTACCCAGGTGCCACCCCTAATGAAGGCCCCAGCCTTGGAATCAGGATGAAGCTGGAGCCTGAGGGAGCCAGGCACACTCAGGAAAGGGGAAGTAGCTGACTTGCAGGGATTTGGCCCACATAACTCTGGACTCATACTTTGGATTTGGTTTTCTTTATTGCAGCTGACCGAGAGGCTCACAGGCCATCACGGGGCCCTCCAAGGCAGACTCATTTCAGGTGCAGCGTGGATTCTCATGACTGACCATCCAAAAGATAAGTTGAGGGCCACGGCCTGGAGATGGCGGAGTAGCAGGTTGGGAATCCCTGGGACAGATTTAAAAATGAGCAGAGGGGAAAGCAATCTTCTCCAAGGGCCTCTTAGGACAGCTAAAGGGAGAGGCTCTGCTTTTGATGGCAGCTTTCAGCTGGGCAGTGCAGAACAGCTCTGGTCTGTGTCGTGTTGTCCGGTGTGCCGTGTTCCCTAGTGTGTCTTTGGGGTCCCTTTTGCCTTTTTCCCCTCGAGGCCCTCACCACAAGCATGATGTGTCATGTTTCATGTCCCCCTGTTTGTCACGTTCTGTGTCACGGGTGTGTGCTCACATTTGTGCTGGAGCTGTTCTGCCCTGCCGCATGGCCTTCTGCCGTAGTAAAAATTCCAGAAATAAAAATCTTGACGCAGAAATATTTAATCAAATATAAAAAAATATGAATAAAAAGATATAAAAAATATGAAAAACTACTCGCATCAGATGAAATACAGAATATAAATTTAGTTTTAAATTGACATTGGTAAAGGTAAATATGTAAGTAAACAATATACATTAATATACATTATAAATACAAATATGAATATAAAAATTGAATATTAGGATAAAACCTATTTAAATTCTGTTTAAAATAAAGGGTTGGGGTTTTTTTATTCTTATTGTGTTAGAGGCAGGGTTTTTATTTCATATAATATGAATGTAGATATTATTGTCATATATTTCTAAATATTGAGATATAGAAAGAAGATATAAATATATATAAACACAAAATGGAAAGAAACACAAATAATAGGAAGAGATGTAATGAAGAATACAAATAACAGTATACATAAGTATACATTTTAAATGTACATGTGAATATGAACCTGAGAAATAGAATTTTAAAAAATATTTAAATACACTTTAGAAAAAAGGGGTTCTTTTTGGCTTTAATTTGGATGGAGGTAAAGGTTTTATTTTAAATCATCCAAGTGTTACAGAAGTAAAAATCGTAACAGAACTATATACTTACTATGTAAAAATATGTATAAAAATACACAAATAAATTAAAGTTTTAGGGATATATACAATATGGAATAGAAATGTATTTATAAAAAGAAATGTATAAATGGACAGTGTGCATCAATATACATTGTAAATAGAAATGTGAATATTAATATGAAAAAATACTTAAAAAAATATTTAAATATTTTTAAAATACATTGATGTCTTTTTGTTTTTTTGGTTTTTTTTTTTTGTGTAGTGTTTTGTTTTGTCTTTTATCCTATTAGATTACAGGCAGAAGTTTTTTTTCCCTCTTCCCGGTTGTTTTGGGGCATTTATTTCAGAGCAGTTTTCGGCGGGGGTCGCCCCTGTTCTTTTTTGCCGCCTTCGCTGCCGCAGCCCCGAGGCGCGCTGCGCCCCTGGCTGGGGCGGGCGGCAGTGCTGCCGCCTTGTGGGCAGAGCGCAGTACTGCAGCCGTGCACCGAGAGGCCGCCAGCTTGGGAGTGGCGCGTGGGCCATGTAGCGGACTTTTGGTTGACCTTCTCAAGATGGCGGCGAAAAGGGCGGGGAAGTGGAGGACCGGGTGGGTGTAACTGGACTGCCTGCATGGAATACCGATGTCATGGCGGCCCCGACGGATTTTTCTGTGGCGTTTCATGTATACTCGAGACATGCTGTGGGCTCAGGGGCGCCGCGGGCAAGCGTATTTTGGCGGGTTTGTGAGAGGCATCTGGGTAAACGCCTCGCTGTGCCGGGGTCCTCTCGCGTCCACTTTCCCGCCCTGAGGGAGCCGAGCCGGGCCGAATAGAGCCAAAGAGCCGAGTGTGGCCGGAAAGAGCCGAGTTTACACCAAGAGCCGATGATAGCCGACTGGAACCGACAGCTGAGTGTAGCCGACTTGAGCCGCATTTAGATAACGTGCCGAATACGACCGAGTTTAGCCGAAGAGCCGAACTGAAACGAGTTTAGACAAGGAGCCGAACCAAGCCGAATTCAGCCGAGTTTAATTAAACAGAACTGAACGACGCCGCAGCGCTCTGCATGCAGTGCGCCTGTGCAGACGGCAGGTGCCGCTGTATAAAGTATAAAATATCAACTATCTATAAGAAGGAATAAAAGCTCTATGTCATGTGCAGCAGTAGAAAATTTCAGGCTCCCAGGGAATGAATAGTTTTCTTTAAATAATTTTCGTTTTGGAGTTTTTTTTTTACTCCCAGGTGGCCTGAAAGTTACTACTGCTGCTCTTTTATTCTAAAGCTAGAAAGGAAAACCAAGATTAGAAATGCAGGGAAAGAAAGAAAGAAAGAAAAAGAAAAAAAGAAAATAAAGGAAGGAAATGCAAGGAAGAAAGAAGGAAGGACAGGAAGAAAGGAAGGAAGGAAGACAGACAAAAAAAGCCAAAAACCAGGAGGGCAAGGAGAAACCTAGGGGAAAAAAAAAAAAAAGAAAAAGAAAAGAAAAAAAACCCCCAAAAAAAAACAACAAAAAAAAACCCCACAGAAAAAAAACTCGGGATGGGCAAGAAACACCCCCCCCTCCCTGAAAAATCCAGGATGGGCAAGAAAAGTCCCAGAAATACCACAGAAAAAAACCAGGAAAATACAAAATAAAGACAAAACCAAAAATACCCATAAAACAACAACAAGGGCAAGAAAAAAACGCAGAAGAAAACCCCAAGATGGGCATGAAAAAGCCCAGGGAAAAAAAAAAAAAAAAACAAAAAACAAAAAAGAAAAAACAAAAAAACCAGAAAACTATGTAAGAAAGGCAGAGGAAAAAAAAAACACAGAAAACAACCAAGATGGGCAAGAAAAATCCATGAAACCAGACCAGAGAAAAATTCCAAGATGGGCAAGAAAAAAAATCACAACAAAAAACCAAGAGGGGGAAGAAAAAATCCAGAAAAGAAAAACCCAGGGGAAAAAAAAAAACCTGAAAAAAAAACCCCAAGGGGAGCAAGGAAAAACCAGAAAAAACACCAGGAGGGGCAAGAAGCATCCCAGAAAAAAAAAATGCTAGATGGACCAGAAAAAACCCCGGAAAACCCAGGAAAAAAAAACACAGGGAAAAGAAATGGAAAAAAATCCCAAGATGGGCAAGAAAAAACCAAGAAAAAAGCCCCCAAGATGGGCAAGGAGAAGATCTACAAAAAACCCAGAAAATCACAGAAAAAACCCCCAAGAAGGGCAAGGAAAAAACAGAAAAAACGCCAAGAGAGGCAAGAAAAAATTGTCGTAAAAAATGCCATAAAGCGCGACTGTCGTAAAAGGTGCTGTAAAGCGCGACTGTCGTAAATACGGCCGTAAAGCGCGACTGTCGTAAATACGGCCGTAAAGCGCGACTGTCGTAAAAGGTGCCGTAAAGCGCGACTGTCGTAAAAGGTGCCGTAAAGCGCGACTGTCGTAAATGTGGCCGTAAAGCGCGACTGTCGTAAATGCGGCCGTAAAGCGCGACTGTCGTAAAGACGGCCGTAAAGCTCGACTGTCGTAAAAGGTGCCGTAAAGCGCGACTGTCGTAAATACGGCCGTAAAGCGCGACTGTCGTAAATACGGCCGTAAAGCGCGACTGTCGTAAAAGGTGCCGTAAAGCGCGACTGTCGTAAATACGGCCGTAAAGCGCGACTGTCGTAAATACGGCCGTAAAGCGCGACTGTCGTAAAGACGGCCGTAAAGCGCGACTGTCGTAAATACGGCCGTAAAGCGCGACTGTCGTAAAAGGTGCCGTGAAGCGCGACTGTCGTAAATACGGCCGTAAAGCTCGACTGTCGTAAAAGGTGCCGTAAAGCGCGACTGTCGTAAATACGGCCGTAAAGCGCGACTGTCGTAAATACGGCCGTAAAGCGCGACTGTCGTAAAAGGTGCCGTGAAGCGCGACTGTCGTAAAAGGTGCCGTGAAGCGCGACTGTCGTAAATACGGCCGTAAAGCGCGACTGTCGTAAATACGGCCGTAAAGCGCGACTGTCGTAAAAGGTGCCGTAAAGCGCGACTGTCGTAAAAGGTGCCGTAAAGCGCGACTGTCGTAAATACGGCCGTAAAGCGCGACTGTCGTAAATACGGCCGTAAAGCGCGACTGTCGTAAAAGGTGCCGTAAAGCGCGACTGTCGTAAAGAAGGCCGTAAAGCGCGACTGTCGTAAATACGGCCGTAAAGCGCGACTGTCGTAAAGACGGCCGTAAAGCGCGACTGTCGTAAATACGGCCGTAAAGCGTGACTGTCGTAAATACGGCCGTAAAGCGCGACTGTCGTAAAAGGTGCCGTAAAGCGCGACTGTCGTAAAGACGGCCGTAAAGCGCGACTGTCGTAAAGACGGCCGTAAAGCGCGACTGTCGTAAAAGGTGCCGTGAAGCGCGACTGTCGTAAATACGGCCGTAAAGCGCGACTGTCGTAAATACGGCCGTAAGCTCGACTGTCGTAAAAGGTGCCGTAAAGCGCGACTGTCGTAAAAGGTGCCGTAAAGCGCGACTGTCGTAAATACGGCCGTAAAGCGCGACTGTCGTAAATACGGCCGTAAAGCGCGACTGTCGTAAAAGGTGCCGTAAAGCGCGACTGTCGTAAATACGGCCGTAAAGCGCGACTGTCGTAAATACGGCCGTAAAGCGCGACTGTCGTAAATACGGCCGTAAAGCGCGACTGTCGTAAAAGGTGCCGTAAAGCGCGACTGTCGTAAAAGGTGCCGTAAAGCGCGACTGTCGTAAAAGGTGCCGTAAAGCGCGACTGTCGTAAAAGGTGCCGTAAAGCGCGACTGTCGTAAATACGGCCGTAAAGCGCGACTGTCGTAAAGAAGGCCGTAAAGCGCGACTGTCGTAAAGACGGCCGTAAAGCGCGACTGTCGTAAAGACGGCCGTAAAGCGCGACTGTCGTAAATACGGCCGTAAAGCGCGACTGTCGTAAATACGGCCGTAAAGCGCGACTGTCGTAAAAGGTGCCGTAAAGCGCGACTGTCGTAAAAGGTGCCGTAAAGCGCGACTGTCGTAAAAGGTGCCGTGAAGCGCGACTGTCGTAAATACGGCCGTAAAGCTCGACTGTCGTAAAAGGTGCCGTGAAGCGCGACTGTCGTAAATACGGCCGTAAAGCTCGACTGTCGTAAAAGGTGCCGTAAAGCGCGACTGTCGTAAATACGGCCGTAAAGCGCGACTGTCGTAAATACGGCCGTAAAGCGCGACTGTCGTAAAAGGTGCCGTAAAGCGCGACTGTCGTAAAAGGTGCCGTAAAGCGCGACTGTCGTAAAGAAGGCCGTAAAGCGCGACTGTCGTAAATACGGCCGTAAAGCGCGACTGTCGTAAAAGGTGCCGTAAAGCGCGACTGTCGTAAATACGGCCGTAAAGCGCGACTGTCGTAAATACGGCAGTAAAGCGCGACTGTCGTAAAAGGTGCCGTAAAGCGCGACTGTCGTAAAAGGTGCCGTAAAGCGCGACTGTCGTAAAGACGGCCGTAAAGCGCGACTGTCGTAAAAGGTGCCGTAAAGCGCGACTGTCGTAAATACGGCCGTAAAGCTCGACTGTCGTAAAAGGTGCCGTAAAGCGCGACTGTCGTAAAGACGGCCGTAAAGCGCGACTGTCGTAAATACGGCCGTAAAGCGCGACTGTCGTAAAAGGTGCCGTAAAGCGCGACTGTCGTAAAGACGGCCGTAAAGCGCGACTGTCGTAAATACGGCCGTAAAGCTCGACTGTCGTAAAAGGTGCCGTAAAGCGCGGCTGTCGTAAATACGGCCGTAAAGCGCGACTGTCGTAAAAGGTGCCGTAAAGCGCGACTGTCGTAAAAGGTGCCGTAAAGCGCGACTGTCGTAAATACGGCCGTAAAGCGCGACTGTCGTAAAAGGTGCCGTAAAGCGCGACTGTCGTAAAGACGGCCGTAATGCGCGACTGTCGTAAAGACGGCCGTAAAGAAAAAACCAGGAGGGCAAGGAGTAACCTAGGGGCTAAAAAAAGAAAAAGAAAAGAAAGAAAATGCAACAAAAAACAAACCCACAGAAAAAAACCTCGAGATGGGCGAGAAAACCGCCCCCCCCCCGAAAAAAACCCCAAGATGGGTAAGAAAAATCCCAGAAATACCTCAGGAAAAAAAAAAAAAAACAAGAAAAAAAACCCCAAAACCAAACAAACAAAAAAACCCAAACAACAACAACAACAAAATGGGTAAGAAAACAACGCAGAAGAAAACCCCAAGATGGGCAAGAAAAAGCCCACAATAGAACCCCGAGATGGGCGAGAAAAATCCCAGAAAAAAAAAAATACGGACAAAAACCCTAAGTAAAACCCAGAAAAAAAAAAACCAGAAAAGAACCCAAGATGGGCAAGAAAAATCCCCTGAAACTGACCAGGGAAAAACCCCAAGATGGGCAAGAAATAAAATCAGAACAAAATACTAAGATGGGGAAGAAAGATCCACGAAAAAAAAAAAAAAACCAAAATGGCAAAGAAAAACCCAGAAAAAAAAATAAACAGAAAAAAAAAATCCCATGGGGCAAGGAAAAACCAGAAAAAACACCAAAATGGGCAAGAAGAAACAAAGAAAAAACTCCAAGAAATGCCAGAAAAAAATCAAGGAAAAAGGGAGTAAAAGCCCCAAGAAACAAGGCAAGAAAGAGAGGCAATAAAGGCCACAAAAACTCAAGACAAAAAAAACAAAAACAAGACATGCCAGAAAAAGGTATGAAAATGGTTCTGCCAGGCGCGATCAAGGTGAGCGGGTTCAGATTCAGGTCCAGGAGATGAACAAGTGTCAGATTAGCTTGGGGCACTGCTGTGCAATGCAGCTGTGACAGGATTTATGTTTAAATATAGTTTAAATAAATTGGGGATTGTTTGGCTTTTATAGGGGGATAGGCTGGAGATTTCATAAAAAATATAAAACTAGAAATCCAAATATATCATATATATGTCAATATCAATAAATATTTAATATATATAGATATAAGTAAAAGAAATATATTGTGTCAAAAGAATATATCTATTATTATATAAAAAGGTATTCTCTCCAATATATATAATATCTATAAATATAACAAATGGAAATTACAAATATAGATGTGAATAGAATTATGACAAACAAAATTATTTTTAAAATTTTAAATGTGTTTTAAAGAAAGGGGTGTCTTTGCTTTTTATTTCATTAGAGGCAGAGGTTTTATTTTAAATAATGTAAGTACTATAGAAATGTAAATCGACATACAGAAATATATAATAAATATATAGAGATATAAAGATATAATACCAAACTATGAATAGAAATAGAAATAGAAATCTATGTAAGTAACATAAAGAGATGCAATATATAATATAATTTTTATTATACAGTAATATAAATTCCAAATATACATGCGAATATAAATATGAAAAATATATGATGGGGGGCTCGGAGCAACCCAGGTGTGAGTGTGAGGATGATGGGGGCTCAGAGCAGCCCAGGTGTGAGTGTGAGGATGATGAGGGGCCGGCTCCTGCTGGGGCGAGGCTTTGCCTCAGCTCCCTTTTGCATGGAGCTGCTGAGTGGAGGGGTTTATGGGGCGCTCCCGGCGCTGTCTCGTGGAAGGACTGCGGGAGCTTCCCACAGGGTCGGGGGAACGCCTGGATCCGCGCTTGGGTACGTGGAGCATCGCTTAAAGGAGGTGCCGAGGGACGAATCTTTGTGCCGGGGAGCAGCAGCCGAACAGGTGAGCCCGTGTGGGTTTGGAGCGGGGACTTTTCTCCTTCCCCTTTGCAATTTCATCTTGCCAGTCCCTCCCCGGTTCCCCAGGAACAAAAGTGGAGCTTATGAGGACAAAAGGAATTACGGAGAAGGAAGCAGCTCCTCTTCTCTTATTGTCTGTGTTTGAACTGAGAGGATCCCTCTTCACTTGTGGTTTTAAGGGTGTTGATTGCAGGAAAAGCTGCCTTTTCCAGGCTGTTAGGGGTATCCCGGGGGTGACAGGGAATCCCTGCGTTCTATTTTAAGGGGAATGGGAAAAGTATTCTTGTGGTATTATGGGTTTGATTTGAAGGCAGCCCACCCCATTTTCATCACCCTAGGGTTTAAATGGAGGGGGCAGCCCTGGTGTCCCTCCTTTTCAAGGGTTTGAAATCGCCCTTTCCCATCAGTCGAAGGCTTTCATTTGAGGAGCACCCCTTCTTTTCTGCTGTCGTAGGGGGTGAAATTTTAGGGGAGAACGCATTTCTTTGCCCTTGTTGAAGTGAGGTGAGCCCCGCCTGCGGCGTACGTTTCGGGGTTGGCTTGCGGGAAGCCGCAGCTCCGGCAGCGTTTGCAGGGCTGCAATGGGGCTGTGCCGCTGCATTGGAGAGCGCTCCTCGTGCCCGCGGCCCGGCCCGGAGCGTTCCCAGCCCGGAACGTTCCCGCTCGGGAGCGCTGCTGGCACGGCCCGAGCGGCTGCCGGGGCGCACGGGGTTTTGGCGCGGCCAGGGTGGCAGTGGCGGAGCCGCGCCGGTGCGAACCGTGCGGAGCCGAGCGGAGCCGGGCCGGGCCGGCCAAGGGCGGCAGAGGCGGCGCGGGCGCTGCTGCGCCGGCCCGAGCGGTGCCGGCCGCTCCGTCTGCTCCGGGCGCGGGGCTCGGGCGCCGCCGGTAGCCCCGGGCCCGGTGCCGGCCCCGCCGGGCAGGGGCAGCGGGCGGGGCTCCCTGGGACGGCGCCGGCCCCGCGTGCCGGAGCAGCCGCCGCAGGAGCCGCTTTCCTGCCGGGAGCCGCGCTCTGTCCGGGGCCGGCAGCGAGCGCGGGGTTCGGCCGCTCAAAGTTCGGCGGTGCCGTGGCTCGGAGGCGCTTTGGAGGCGTTGATGGCATCGCTGGGTTCGGTTTGCAGCGGGTGTCCGCTAAGGGATACGGTGTTCTTCCTGAGTGGGCACGGTTCTCGGTGCCGGTAGGGATGATAATGGTTTGTTTTGGATTGGGTTTTGTAGTCGGAGTTTTTTTTTTTTTTTCCGGGGTATTATGTTTAGAAGGGCGCGCAATGTTTTTTACGGGTCGTAGCGTGAAGCAGCGGTTCGGATTTTAATTCTGTTGCAGTGGCTTTTATTAGCGTGAGTGTGTAGTGTTTGTTTTGGGGGGCTTGAGGTAGCGTCCTGTCGTTCATAGCAGCGGGTTTTTAATCTTTATAATTGCATGTGTGTTTATCGTCTTCCAGGGCTTTTATTTGGTTGGTTTATTTGATTGTAGTGTATGTTTTATGGTTACGGGTAATTTGGGGGACATTGTTTATGGTTACGTTTGTCTTTAGTCTTTGTGTTTGTTTCTAGGTGGTATTTTTATTTTGATAGCTTGAGGCACTATGGGTTTATTCAGTTGGGAATAATTTTTTTGTTGCAGATTTAAGTTTATCTGGTTTTTGGTATTATTCTTGTTGGTTTCTTTATTTTCTTTTTTTTGTTGTTGTTGTTGTCTTTTAATGTATTTGGGTATTGTTTATGAGGGTTTATTTTGGGAACATGGGTGTTTATATGGTGGTTTTTTAAAGTATTTATTTATTTGGGTAGTTAATTTCTTAGTTTTTAGTGGTTGAGATGTTTTTCCATTTTGTTAATTAGTTCAGGTTTTAAAGTTATTTTTACAGAGGATTGTTTATTCGTTAAGTTAGTGCAGAGGTAGAATTTTGTTGGTTTTTTCTTTTTTAGTAACGTCGTTCAGGGTGAGTGGCGCTGGCTTGAGTTTAGTAGATTGGTTTGACTTTTTTTTAGTACTTTTTGTAATTTGCTGTGTGTGTTTCTATAGGATTTTCTTTTATTTTGGTTCCATTTTTCTGTCGTGATGAGAATTGTTATTGAAAAGAGTGTTCTTTGTTTTTCTGCTGACACTTGTTTGGCTGTTGGAGGTATCTTGATGTTTTTGGAAGATATTGGTGGGAATTTGATGCTGTTTGTTTTGTCATTTCATTTAGGAATTGGATTTTAAATATGCAATTATGACTCTAACTATATTGAAACAAAAGAAATAGATGTGTAGCAATGGGAATGAGCCAATTTTATTTTTATATATTCAGTCAATTTTTAAAATTTAACATGTAACATAAGTCATTATATGTTACAATAAGTTACTCTAATTTTAATAGAGTATTGTGTATGTTTATAGATATATGAATAGAGAATATAAATGTAAATACAACCCAAACAAAAATACAAATATATAAATGAATTGCAACTATATGCAGATCTATAAAAAATTAATAATAAATTGTAAATGTAAAATAACATAAATTGATACAATATATAATACACGTAATACTGCATATATTTTATGAAAAATATTATAGGAAATGGATATAAAATAGATATAAATTCGGATGTGATATATCTATCTACTTATATCTATCATTTGTTGTATATTATGATAAATATAAATATAAAAAAAATTTAGGTGGTTTAAAATAATGGATGGTTTTGTTTTTTCTTTGCCAAAGCAGGGGTTTTAGTGTAAAAATTACAAATACAAATAATATAAAGGTAGAAATATAAGTATAGAAATATATCATAAACACATTAAAGATTTATATAAAAATTAGAAATATAAGGAAAAATAAGTTGTAGCAGTAGATATGGTAAATAATTTAAAAAATAATTCCCGTATATTTTTTGAATAAGGTGCATATTATATGTAGTTATTAATATAATGCATCAACATAAACTATAAATATATATAAAATATCAACTATCTATAAGAAGGAATAAAAGCTCTGTGTCACATGCAGCAGTAGAAAATTTCAGGCTCCCAGGGAATAAATCGTTTTCTTTAAAGCATTTTCGTTTTGGAGTTTTTTTTTTACTCCCGGGTAGCCTGAAAGTTTCTACTGCTGCTTTTTTATTCTAAAGGTGGAAAGGTAAACCAAGATCAGAAATACAAGAAAGGCAAAGGGAAGGGAAGGAAAGGAAAGGAAATGAAAGGAAGCAGGAGAGCAAGGGGGAAGGGAAGTGGTGAAAAAAAAAACAGAGTGAAAAAAGTAAAAAGAGTTGGAGGGAAAAAGAGAGGGCATCCGGGAGGAGCGGTGCTGCCTCAGGTCCTTCCCCGCCCTGGGGCGAAGGACCCGTTTGATGCCCGGGAGGGACTGCAGCTGCCGGTGGCGGGGGACGGAGCCGTGGCTGTCAGCCCGAGACTACAACTCCCGGCAGGCCCTGCTGCCGGCGCGGCGTGTGACGCAACGGCTGACGCGGCACGTGAGTGGCTGCCAGCCCGAGACTCCAACTCCCGGCAGGCCCTGCTGCCGGCGCGGCGTGTGACGCAACGGCCGACGCGGCCCGGCATTTTTCTCTAAATCGGCAGTAAATACAGCTGAGTAAAATCAGCTTGGTTTTCTTCCTTCTTTTGTAACTGAACTGTTTTTATTAAAAATTCTATTTGAATATGTAGAAAAAGTGGGGATGTCCTGTAACATATCGTAGCTTTTCTTGTTTACAGGGTACTCAGAAAGCATGCGTCCCTTAGAGTCCCACGGAAAGGTTCTCAGTGCGCTCTCTATCAAGGTATGTATTTACAAATAAGTGATCCCTTTACATATTTGCCTGTGTACCTTTTCCTGTAATTCAGAGCTTGCGTTCTGTGGGTTTTATGATAAAGCTGTAAAACATGTAAGAATGGTTTTGCAAGTCTGAATCGTTGAAGGCAGCAATAAGTGGATTTAGAGCCTGTTCTTGAGCAGACAAAGGGAAAAAGTGTGACTCTGATGCTGAACTTGTCATTTTTCATTTGACTTGTCTTGAATGATTTAGGAATAGAGAGAACTAGAAAAAGAGAGAAATAGAATTGATTATTGAGCAGTCCTCAAATGCTCACCATGATTCAGTGTAGAGCCAAAGGGAAGGGTGATGGAAGAGAGCTCTGTGCTTTGGAAGGAAATAAATTTAAACCTGACCTCCGCACAGAGTCTCACTAACTTCTGTGGTTTTATAATACAAAATACGTTTAGGAAGTGTTGGAAGTTAGTATTTTGGGAAAGAAACGGCAGTTCCACAGAACATTCCATTTAACAGAGGCTCTAGGAAGGATTCATGTTGTAACTGCTGTCACTGCAATCAGTTGGTGGTTCAGCCTTGAAACGTGCACTTGGCCTTCTATAAAGCGCTGTTTTGTTTGCCTTTCAGTGCTATGAGTCTTGATAAATTGGAGAAGAGCCCAAGAGAAATTTTTCATCCCTTGATATAAAAGGTAGGAAGTGACTTTTTTTGGTTTGGTTCTTTTTCTTTGTTATTTCCTGAAAATAAAAGTAATTAAGTATAGGTACTACTGGTTTGTTTCTTCCAGTAGCAGATGATAACAATGGCAGTAGTACTAGTAAAAATAATAATAGAAATAATAATAATAGTAATGTAATACTACTTAAACTGTCTTTATCCATTGGTCTGGCCATTTCAAATCAAAACTTCTAAACACAAATCAAACCATCATCCTTGTAGAATCTTTCACAGCAGCGGGCTAAAGATCCTGGTTTTGTTGACAGGATTTATTGGTTCTGGAAGAACAAGAGGGAAGTACAAGCCTAACTACTTCTAGCTCACAGACCAGTCTAGTGAACAAAGCTTTGTGTTTTGGTGGGCTTGTGATGACTTTGAAATCAATTGCTCATTCCAGTAAAAAAAATTCATGTTTTTTTGAACGTGACAGCAGAAATAACTTTAGGCACCAACTGAATAATAATAGATCACCAGTTTAAGTTAAAAATTCATGCTATACTATCAAAATTTAAAGGTAAATTATTATGTATTAGGTGATGGTATAAAGTGTATGTTCTAATGTGTAATGCAAAGATACATACATACCTGAAAGTCCTGAGAGGAAACAAATTTTTGTGTCTGCTGTTTGATTGTTTACCATACGATATTTGGTTTTATTTTCCAGGGATCGGTGAATTTTAACTTTGGAGTCCTCTATGCTAAGGATGCTCAGCTTACAGGTGATGAAATGTTCAGTAATGGTGAGTTTTTCACCTTCTCTTTAATTGCTATGCTGATCTGAACAAGAAAAAAAACAAAAGCAAGAGAAAAAAAAGGATGGTTTATTATTTTTTACGCTGTTATGTTTGTTTCCTCAGTATTTGCTGCAGCTCTGCTTACCCAAGCTTTGGGTTCCTTCTGTCCCACTGGGAGTTGCCCAGTTTGGTTGCATCTGGTGAAATTCACCCTGAGACCTTACAGAACCAGCTCCAACTACATGAGAGCCATTTGCAGTTCTCTCCAGACACCTGGAGAATGGGCGACATTTCTGAGGATCCGGCGAGCGTGCCTCTATCAAAACTCAGTCTGTGAAGTTTCTGGGGAAAACCCTTCTGTGTCCTGAAGGGTTCAAACTCTGGTGAGGATCCATTTATCAGGTGCTCACCTGGATGGTTCCAGCTCTTGAAGTGAACACTTGTACTCTTACCCTGTAGTTTACATCTATTGTATTTTTGTTATTTTGCAAGATTTTTTGTCTTTGCAAAATATTGTGCATTTCACTCTTTGGAACGTCTCAGATCGTTCTTTGGTGCAGCACCACCCCATGGGACACTTGGCTGCTGTCCTGAAGGGGATGGTTGCTAGAATTGTAAATTCTGGAGAGTTTGTAAGTCTTCTGTCCCCAGGGAGGTACCATGCTTTGTTTACTTTTGTTCTGTTGGTTAGGCACTGCTTCTCGTTGCAAGTATGAATTTCAAACTGCCCTGTTCTTATTTTAACTGTTTTCCTGGTTCTCTCTGCCCGGCAGGGAAAGACTCTCGTATCCTCGTCGTCGGGCTCGGTGCTGTCCAAGAAGATACAGAGACTAAAAAAATCATAAGAAGCAAAATATGACTGCAGGGAAAAGAAGCTGGAGAGAACAGAAGGTGATATTGTTATCCTTACCCTGTATTAGAAACATCCGCTGTGCTTTGATGCTGGCAGCTGCCAGGGGCTTTTTAGCTCTTTGTAGGCAGGTGTAGGTGTTCACTTGTAGGTTTTTTCTCTGGACAAGTCAATTCAAAGTTTGCTAAGCTTATATTTGCAAATTACTCTCTAGCACAGTCCAGAATGACATTTTTGAATGTTGTAAAAATACCATGTTACTTGGAAATTGCTAATGATGAGAAGCTTTAGGGGAAAATAAGATGTCAGGGTTGGGAGATGTGAGAAGAATTTTGAGGGGATGTTAGACTGAAATAAAGCACACTTGAAGCTGGACTGGCATGCTGGCAGATCCCCTATTAAACAGTAGTGCTGACATTAGCCTGGGGGTTGCCCATTGTTTCTGTAGAAATAAATGTTTTCTGGTCTTCAGAAGTAAGCTGCTTTGAAAAGCTGGAAGGCGCAGCATAGTGACAATCCGTGTGCTTCGCATTAAAAATAGATTTCAGAAGGGTCCTAGGCTTTTGTCTTTTCCTAGAAGTTGATGTAATCCTGTCGAGGAGTTTTTAATTCTGTGCTGCCATGTCATCAATCGGGGCCCTGTCGTACTAATCATCATCCAGATGCAAAACAAAAAATCAGACCCTGTCCCAACCACTTAGAGCCCAGAACATGATTTCCTCAGGCTGCCATTTGTGTGCCATCGGTACTCACCATGGAAGCGAGCTGGGGATTGTTGCACCCGTTGGGAACAAACCGCTTCTCGTCACACAGAAATGGAATTGGGACGACGCCTCGGTCAGCCCCTCTCTGCCATCGTCTCCTGAATCTGCAGCAGAGCAGTTCCAGTCCATCCGGGCACGTGTAATCCAGTTCCTGATGATCTGAGCACACGGAGCAGCGCTCAGCTGCTGTGGGGGGCTCACGGAAGGCAGAGTGTGCATTGTCATCTTCCTGAACCTACAGACAAATCAAAGTGAGAAGCCACAGCGTGGAAATCATTTGCATATATGCTAAACAAAACTTGCAGGTTTTTTTTAAGAATTGTTTCTGCTTGTTCTTTGTTGTGCTTCTGTGCTTAGAAAACCTCCCTTTAAAATCAGTTCAGTTCATCAGTTGAACCTTTGTTTGCAGACCCTCAGTGAGCAGAATTTGTTGCAGACTCAGTGCACGCTGTGCCGGCCTCCCGGGAGTGTGAGGAGCTCATGTGTGCTACTTTTTGCTTTAGGACGCTCTGAGGTATTTATTCCTTTTGGGATACGTGATGAGAATTCCCAGGAGAGGTAGTTATAAGGTATGACATTGGGAAAAAGCCTGTGTGGTTGGAATGTTGTTGCTGTCAAAAGTTAATTTTTCCTTCATTCTTAGCCAGTAGTTAGCTTTGTGCTTTATTTTTGTGGTATCAGTATTTTATTGTTTAAAAAATTCCTTCAAAATAACTTCAGTGGTTGCCCACCAGTACCTTGTTCAGATTTGCCTATTTGCTTGTAGCTGAAATGTTCACATCTTGTTTATCATTCTATTTAAGAAACTGCTGCCCAGCCAACTAATAACTGAATATCCATCTGTCTAGGACACGGGGAGAGGATTTAGGTAATGTCTTTGTTTCCAGAAAAAAGTTCCAGTGAAGTTTCTAAATAGAGGAGAAGGGGGTGAAGACTCAGGGCTCTGATGCCGTTGGGGCACCCCAAGGTCCCCAGGAGAGGGAGCGGTGCAGGAGCAGGTGTGTTCTCATCTAATATTGAACAAATTATAAATATAAATATGAAAGTTATAAACATGAAAATATTTTTAAAATACTTAAATGAAGCGGGTTTTCTTTATTGGTCAATAGGCAGGGTTTTGATTGTAAAAATTATAAATACAAATAATATAAAAGTAGAAATCTAAGTTTAGAAATATATAATAAATACATACAGATAAATATAAAAATTAAAAATATAAGAAAAAATTAGTTGTAGCAGTAGATATTATACATAATTTAAATAATAATTTAAATCTATTTTTAAATTTTATATATATAATATGTCATTATTAATGTAATACATCCAAAGAAACGATAAATTGAAATATGAATGTATAATTATACAAAGTATAAATAAAAAATATTTCAATATCCTTTAAAAGAATGGGGTTTTTTTATTTATTTGGTTAGAGACGGGGTTTTTATTTGGAATAATGGAAGTACTACAGAAGTATAAAACTAAATATAGAAATATACAGTCAATATAGAAAGATATTTGTAAAAAACACGAGCGAACGACGCCTCCTTCGGCCGAATGGAACGAGCTCAGCCGAACCAAGGCGAGACCGACGGAACCTGACGGCCTCGAGCGAACCGAGGCCAGGCTTGCGAGGCTGCCTGAACCGAGGCGAGCTCAGCCGAACCGAGCCCGCTGCTCTCGTGCGCGCTAATTAGCGCGAGTGCGGTCACAGCCCAATGAGCTCCTGTGCAACGCCGCGCTCCTGATCGTGTCCGTGCGATGGCCGGGCCGCCCGCGGGACGCGGCAGCAGGACAGCCCCGAGTCGGGCGAGTTTAACGTGAGGCGGCGCCGCTTGCCCGCCGTTAGGGAGCCGAGCGGAGCCGAGCTCAGCCGAACGCGCAGAGAGCGGCTCCGAATTGGGCCGAAGCGAGCCGGGACGCGCCGAGCGCACAGAACGGCTCCGAGTTCGGCCGAAGCGAGCCGAGCCTCGCCGAGCGCAGAGAGCGGCTCCGAGTTCGGCCGAAGCGAGCCGAGCCTCGCCGAGCGCAGAGAGCGGCTCCGAGTTGGGCTGAGGCGAACCGAGCCGTGCCGAGCGCAGAGAGCGGCTCCGAGTGCGGCCGAAGCGAGCCGAGGCGCACCGAGCGCACTGAGCGGCTCCGAGTTCGGCCGAAGAGAGCCGAGGTGCGCCGAGCGCACAGAACAGCTCCGAGTTAGGCCGAATGAAGCCGAGCCGCGCCGAGCGCACAGAACGGCTCCGAGTTCGGCCGAAGCGAGCCGAGGCGCGCCGAGCGCACTGAGCGGCTCCGAGTTCGGCCGAAGCGAGCCGAGCCTCGCCGAGCGCAGAGAGCGGCTCCGAGTTGGGCTGAGGCGAACCGAGCCGTGCCGAGCGCAGAGAGCGGCTCCGAGTGCGGCCGAAGCGAGCCGAGCCGCACCGAGCGCACTGAGCGGCTCCGAGTTCGGCCGAAGCGAGCCGAGCCGCGCCGAGCGCACTGAGCGGCTCCGAGTTCGGCCGAAGCGAGCCGAGCCGCACCGAGCGCAGAGAGCGGCTCCGAGTTCGGCCGAAGCGAGCCGAGCCGCGCCGAGCGCACGGAGAGGCTCCGAGTTCGGCCGAAGCGAGCCGAGCCGCGCCGAGCGCACTGAGCGGCTCCGAGTTCGGCCGAAGCGAGCCGAGCCGCGCCGAGCGCACTGAGCGGCTCCGAGTTCGGCCGAAGCGAGCCGAGCCGCACCGAGCGCACTGAGCGGCTCCGAGTTCGGCCGAAGCGAGCCGAGGCGCGCCGAGCGCACGGAGAGGCTCCGAGTTCGGCCGAAGCGAGCCGAGGCGCGCCGAGCGCACTGAGCGGCTCCGAGTTCGGCCGAAGCGAGCCGAGCGGCTCCGAGTTCGGCCGAATGAAGCCGAGCTCAGCCGAGCGCACTAAGCGGCTCCGAGTTCGGCCGAAGCGAGCTGAGGCGCGCCGAGCGCACTGAGCGGCTCCGAGTTCGGCCGAAGCGAGCCGAGGCGCGCCGAGCGCACTGAGCGGCTCCGAGTTCGGCCGAAGCGAGCCGAGCCGCGCCGAGCGCACTGAGCGGCTCCGAGTTCGGCCGAAGCGAGCCGAGCCGCACCGAGCGCACTGAGCGGCTCCGAGTTCGGCCGAATGAAGCCGAGCCCCGCCGAGCGCACGGAGAGGCTCCGAGTTCGGCCGAAGCGAGCCGAGGCGCGCCGAGCGCACTGAGCGGCTCCGAGTTCGGCCGAAGCGAGCCGAGCGGCTCCGAGTTCGGCCGAAGCGAGCCGAGGCGCGCCGAGCGCACTGAGCGGCTCCGAGTTCGGCCGAAGCGAGCCGAGCCGTGCCGAAGGGTAGAGTCCAGCCGAATGCAGATGACAATGCCCGAGTTTAGCCGATTACAGCCGAATTTAGCCGAGCAGCTGTGAGCCTTGCGCGCTTGAGGTGAGCGTGCATCGTTGCCGGCCTGGGATTGAGTGAAATGCACTTAGGAAACCAGCACTGGGAAGGGAGGCAGGGAAATCCTCTCTTAACGTTTACCAATTCTTCCGTCAAACTCATCACGGCAGGACAGCGTGAAGACTGAAAGTGTAAGAAGATGTGAAGAGAAACAGAGAATCTGACAGGAGCATCGAACGCACAAGTGCACGACTTTTGCTTTTTGCTTGATGTGAACTCAGAAGTTGTAAGGAATTTGGGAAGGAGAAGGGACATTTCAGAAGGAGAAGAAGGAAAAGAAGTTGTTGTTGTTGTTACAGTCCTGGCAAAAGCTTTTGTTCTAGCTAATAAAAGAAGTTAGTTTAAATTAAGAAAAAAAAAAAAAAAAGTGGTTTCTTTTTTCTTCACTATTATATTCTTTGGTGGTATATGGTGTGTTGTTTTATTTCTTGGTGTTATTAGCTCTGTGTAAATTGTTTTTTGAGTGAAGCTAACTTTGCATGGGTTGTTTTGTATTTGAGGTAGGATCAATTTCAAGAGGTTTCTTTCACAGATAGGTATTACTGGGATTTTGGTTTTGTTTACTGTATGCATAAACATAGAGATTTGGTAGGGCCAGCTGGGCTGCTGGAGTTTTGGGTGTGAATTTATTAGATGGCTTTTGTTAAACACAGAATAATTATGTAAGGTAACAGCAAATTACCCAATTACCCAATTGATCTAGCTATGTAACCTTACCACAAAGTTTTATATCTTGCCAGTTTTCTGTTCTTCTGCTCCAAGTAGTTGTTGTAAAAAAGAAAGCACTGCTATTTTTCTGAAGAGTTTTCTTCTATAACAAGCCCTTTACTGCCCTTGAATGTGAGTCAGAGGAGCCAAACAGCTGCAGCTGCTCTGAGGGCTTGGTGGGATTAGCCCCCTCCCTTTTCCTGGGTGGCATGGGAACGAGAGGCGGGCACCATCAGGGGTATATTAACCCCAGCCATGGCTGAGGGGCTTCATTCCCTCTCTGGGATGTGCTGGGTTAAGAGCTCTCCTCATTTCAGTGAAGAGGCTTTTTCAGCCCATCTCAGCTTCTTTCCAGCAGGTGTTTCTGGGCATCTAAAGCACAGAGGCTTGGAAGATTCTGTGAAGAAAACAGCATGGAATACAGGGAGTATTTAGGTTTGTGATTTTGGGTTTTGTGTTTAGGAGTGGTAAGGTGCTTTTGTAATGTTTAGTTTTGCTCTGGTTTTTTTTTTGGTTGGATTTGTTTTTTTGGAGTTTTTGGGTTTTTTTGGGGGGTTTTTGGTTGGTTTTCGTGGGTTTTTTGGATTTATTTATGTTTTCTGTGTTTTTTTTGTTTCTGTGGGGAGTTAGGTGTTTTGGGTTTTATGGTTTTTGTGGGTTTTTGTTTGTTTCTTTTTTGTTCTTTGTTTGCTTTTGGGAGTGTTTTTGGTTTGTTTTTTTTTTTTTTTTTTTTTTTTTTTAATTAAGGAGTGCAACTCCCTGAAATTCCAAGCTGTGTCAAGCACAACATTTTTTTCAGCAGATTGATCATGTCACAAGAGGGATCTGCCCAGTGTCCAAGATGATGTTTGAGATTGAGGCTTCAGGTGAGTTGAGGATTGTAATTGGGAGAGGGAGGGTGAGCAGGTATCCAGTTAGGAGTTCTTGGGAGGGGTTTTGAAGGCAGCAGGGTGAGAAAGGGTGTTTATTTGAGGGCCCCCCCACACGAGGCTGTTCAGAAGCCTAGCAGAGGCATTGCCATGTCTTAGAGCGCACAAGATCATCCACTGCACTCACAGGAATGCCATTTAACTTTGCCTTTCTCTAACCCAGGTGCCACTCCTAATGAAGGCCACAGCCTTGGAATCAGGATGAAGCTGGAGCCTGAAGGAGCCAGGCACACTCAGGAGAGGGCAAGTAGCTGACTTGCAGGGATTTGGCCCACATAACTCAGGACTCACACTTTGGTTTTGATTTTCTTCATTGCAGCTGACCGAGAGGCTCACAGGCAAACACAGAGCCCTCTGAGGCAGACTCATTTCAGGTGCAGTGTGGATTCCCCTCACCGATCATCCAAAAGATAATTCGGGGGCCTTGGCCTGGACATGGGAGAGTATCAGGTTGGGAGTTCTTGGGGCAGATTCAAAAATGAGCAGAGGGAAAGGCAATCTTCTGCAAGGGCCTCTTAGGACAGCTAAAGGGAGAGGCTCTGCTTTTGATGGCAGCTTTCAGGCGGGCAGTGCAGAACAGGTCTGGTCTGTGTTGTGTTGTCCGGTGTGCCGTGTTCCCTAGTGTGTCTTTGGGGTCCCTTTTGCCTTCTCCCCTCGAGGCCCTCACCACAAGCATGATGTGTCGTGTTTCATGTCCCCCTGTTTGTCACGTTCTGTGTCACGGGTGTGTGCACACATTTCTGCCGGTGCTGTTCTGCCCTGCCGCAAGGCCTGGGTCAGTAGGAGAGGGCCCGGGGACTTGGAATGTGTAATGTGGGGTGCAGTTGTACTCTAGATGGGATCTGTAGATGCCACAGTTGATCTGGAGCTCATCAGTTATCCTGCAACAGTGTGACTCTTGTCCTAACCTTTTTTTCAGATTCAGATGGGTTAAATCTGTGCTAGAGGGCCCCATCCCAGGTGAGGGGATTCCCCCGAGCAGGTGAGGCCCCGTGTGTCTCTGCAGCAGAAGTGTGTATGGTGACTCTGTTACAGCTCTGTTCTTTGTCTTTCTTTTTCGGAAGTCAATCTGGATGCCAGCAGTCAAGGTGGGCAGCGGGGAGAAGTGGTTGTTATTGCTCAGCTCTCAAGCACAACAATTTTTCTGCAGATTCATCGTGTCACAGGAGGGATCTGCCCAGTGTCAAGGATGATGTTTGAGATTGAGGCTTCAGGTGAGTTGAGGATGGTGACTGGGAGAGGGAGGGTGTTCAGGTATCCAGTTTAGGAGTTCTTGGGAGGGGGTTTGCAGGCAGCAGGGCGAGTAAGGGTGTTTATTTGAGGGCATCCCCACACAAGGCTGTTCAGAAGCCTAGCAGAGGCATTCCCATGTCTTAGAGCACACAAGGTCATCCACTGCACTCACAGCAATGCCATTTAACTTTGCCTTTCTCTAACCAAGATACCACTCCTAATGAAGGCCACAGCCTTGGAATCAGGATGAAGCTGGAGCCTGAAGGAGCCAGGCACACTCAGGAAAGGGCAAGTAGCTGACTTGCAGGGATTTGGCCCACATAACTCAGGACTCACACTTTGGTTTTGGTTTTCTTCATTGCAGCTGACCGAGAGGCTCACAGGCCATCACAGAGCCCTCCGAGGCAGACTCATTTCAGGTGCAACGTGGATTCCTCTCACCAATCATCCAAAAGATAAGTCAGGGGCCACGGCCTGGAGATGGGAGAGTAGCAGGTTGGGAGTTCTTGGGACAGATTCAGAAATTAGCAGAGGGGAAAGCGATCTTGTCCAAGGGCCTCTTAGGACAGCTAAAGGGAGAGGCTCTACTTTTGATGGCAGCTTTCAGGCGGGCAGTGCAGAACAGGTCTGGTCTGTGTCGTGTTGTCCGGTGTGCCGTGTTCCCTAGTGTGTCTTTGGGGTCCCTTTTGCCTTCTCCCCTCGAGGCCCTCACCACAAGCATGATGTGTTGTGTTTAATGTCCCCCTCTTTGTCACGTTCTGTGTCACGGGTGTCTGCAGGTATTTGTGCCGGAGCTGTTCTGCCCTGCCGCATGGCCTGTTGCAGTAGGACAAGCCTGGGGAGTTGGAATTTGTAATGTGGTCTGTACTTGGGCTCTAGATGCTGTTCCTAGATTGACATAAGGTGTTTGCAGCTTGTGAGTTGCCCTGGTGGTGTTTGACATATGTTGTAACTTTCTTTCACGTGCAGATGCATTCCATGTGTGGCAGAGGGTCAGGGTTAGGAGGTGCCGGGCCTTCTTAGGAGCGCGGTGAGTAGCAGAGTGGTGGGGTTGTGGCCGATGCGGTGCCAAGGTCAGGCACTGATGTTTGGTTCTCTTTAATGTAGCTGTCTGAGAGACCCCAGCCCGGTGCCAGCCGGACCTTCCCAGGTGACGAGGTGGCCTTTCTTTGCACTAGAGACCAGCATCCCCAGATGTCTGAGAGATAAGCAGAGGGCTGTGACCCACAGAGGGGATGAAGGCATGGTGCTTGTTTGGGAATTACTGGGAGGGGTTTTTGAGTCCAATTTTGGGGGGAGGTGGTGGTGTGTCCATGAAGTGGCACCTTCGGCCCCATGAAAGCCAAGTCTCACTTTTGATCACAGTGCTGAGGTGTGTAGCAGGGCAGAGCAGTCCCGGTGTGTCTCATGTGACTTGTCTATTGTGCATTATGTGTTGTTTGTGTATCCCATATCTTTATATTAGGGGGGCCTCTCAGAAACCCTGGCATCATTGTTAGCATCTGTGATCTCTGCATTCCCTGGTCTGGCAGCCGGGCCACAGAACTTTTGACTCGGGAGCTCAGACAGGCATCAGACTCTCTTCTCTCTTTGGAAGCATCCAGTCAGGTGTCTTGTCAGGTCTTGTTCTGAGCTGTACAGACAGCTATGCACCACCTGGATCCATTATGGTGGATTAGGACTTGCAATAATATGAGGTTAGGTGCAGCATTCTGACAGTAGGATTCCTAGGCATCCATCGTTGCTGTCCTTGGAATAAATCATTCAGTTATCATCTTCTTCCTTCATGGTTTTCTGAGCCTCATCAGCTCACCATCGGTCTCAGCTCGGTCATCTCCTTTTGCATTCTCTCAGTCCTTGCAGCCATTTTCCTTGCCTAGAGATTTCTGTCTGTGTCTTGTGTCCATTGTTTGTCACGTCCTGTCCTGTGTCACGGGTGTCTGCACACATTTGGGACGGGACTGCTCTGCCCTGCCGCACAGCCTGGTGCGATAGGAGAAGTCTCGGTGACTTGGAATTTGTAATGTGGGGTGTAGTTGGACTCTAGATGGGATTTGTAGATGGACACATCATATCTGGAGCTCTTCAGTTATCCTGCAACAGCGTGACTCTTGTCCTAACTTTTTTTTCAGATTCAGATGGATTAAATCTGTGCCAGAGGCCCCATCCCGGGTGAGGGGATTGCCCCGAGCAGGTGAGGCCCCATTTGTCTCTGCAGCAGAAGTGTGTATGGTGACTGTGTTACAGCTCTGTTCTTTGTCTTTCTTTTTAGGAAGTCAATCTGGATGCCAGCAGTCAAGGTGAGCAGTGGAGAGAAGTGGTTGTTATTGCTCAGCTCTCAAGAACAACAATTTTTCAGCAGATTCATCGTGTCACAAGAGGGATCTGCCCAGTGTCCAAGAAGATGTTTGAGATTGAGGCTTCAGGTGAGTTGAGGATGGTGACTGGGAGAGGGAGGGTGATCAGGTATCCAGTTTAGGAGTTCTTGGGAGGGGGTTTGCAGGCAGCAGGGTGAGAAAGGGTGTTTATTTGAGGGCCCCCCCACACAAGGCTGTTCAGAAGCCTAGCAGAGGCATTCCCATGTCTTAGAGCACACAAGGTCATCCACTGCACTCACAGCAATGCCATTTAACTTTGCCTTTCTCTAACCCAGGTACCACCCCTAATGAAGGCCACAGCCTTGGAACCAGGATGAAGCTGGAGCCTGAAGGAGCCAGGCACACTCAGGGGAGGGCAAGTAGCTGCCTTGGTGGGATTTGGCCCACATAACTCAGGACTCACACTTTGGTTTTGGTTTTCTTTATTGCAGCTGACCGAGAGGCTCACAGGCCATCACAGAGCCCTCTGAGACAGACTCATTTCAGGTGCAGCGTGGATTCCCCTCACCGATCATCCAAAAGATAAGTCGGGGGCCTTGGCCTGGAGATGAGAGAATAGTGGGTTTGATGTTCTTGGGACGTATTTAAAAATTGGCAGTGGGAAAAACAATCTTCTGCAAGGGCCTCTTAGGACAGCTAAAGGGAGAGGCTCTACTTTTGATGGCAGCTTTCAGGCGGGCAGTGCAGAACAGCTCTGGTCTGTGTCGTGTTGTCCGGTGTGCCGTGTTCCCTAGTGTGTCTTTGGGGTCCCTTTTGCCTTCTCCCCTCAAGGTCCTCACCACAAGCATGATGTGCTGTGTTTCACGTCCCCCTCTTTGTCGCGTTCTGTGTCACGGGTGGCTGCACACATTTGGGACGGGGCTGCTCTGCCCTGCCGCATAGCCTGGTGCGATAGCAGAAGTCCCAGGGACTTGGAATTTGTCATGTGGGGTGTAGTTGGACTCTAGATGGGATTTGTAGATGGACACAGGATATCTGGAGCTCATCAGTTATCGTGCAAGAGTTTGACTCTTGTCCTAACGTTTTTTTCAGATTCAGATGGATTAAATCTGTGCCAGAGGGCCCCATCCCGGGTGAGGGGATTACCCCGAGCAGGTGAGGCACCATTTGTCTCTGCATCAGAAGTGTATGTCGTGACTCTGATACAGCTCTGTTCTTTGTCTTTCTTTTTAGGAAGTCAATCTGAATAGCAGCAGCCAAGGTGAGCAGTGGAGAGAAGTGGTTGTTATTGCTCAGCTCTCAAGAACAACAATTTTTCAGCAGATTCATCATGACACAAGAGGGATCTGCCCAGTGTCAAGGATGATGCTTGAGATTGAGGCTTCAGGTGAGTTGAGGATGGTGACTGGGAGAGGGAGGGTGATCAGGTATCCAGTTAGGAGTTCTTGGGAGGGGTTTTGAAGGCAGCAGGGTGAGAAATGGTGTTTATTTGAGGACCCCCCCCACAAGGCTGTTCAGAAGCCTAGCAGAGGCATTCCCGTGCCTTACAGCACACAAGGTCATCCACTGCACTCACAGCAATGCCATTTAGCTTTGCCTTTCTCTAACCCAGGTGCCACTTCTAAGGAAGGCCACAGCCTTGGAATCAGGATGAAGCTGGAGCCTGAAGGAGCCAGGCACACTCAGGAAAGGGCAAGTAGCTGACTTGCAAGGATTTGGCCCAGATAACTCTGGACTCACACTTTGGTTTTGATTTCCTTCATTGCAGCTGACCGAGAGGCTCACAGGCCATCACAGAGCCCTCCGAGGCAGACTCATTTCAGGTGCAACGTGGATTCCCCTCACCGCTCATCCAAAAGATAAGTCGGGGGCCATGGCCTGGAGATGGGGGAGTAGCAGGTTGGAAATCCCTGGGACAAATTTAAAAATTGGCAGCGGGAAAAGCCATCTTCTCCAAGGGCCTCTTAGGACAGCTAAAGGGAGAGGCTCTACTTTTGATGGCAGCTTTCAGGCGGGCAGTGCAGAACAGGTCTGGTCTGTGTCGTGTTGTCCGGTGTGCCGTGCTCCCTAGTGTGTCTTTGGGGTCCCTTTTGCCTTCTTCCCTCGAGGCCCTCACCACAAGCATGATGTGTCGTGTTTCATGTCCCCCTGTTTGTCACGTTCTCTGTCACGGGTGTGTGCACACATTTGTGCTGGAGCTGTTCTGCCCTGCCCATGGCCTGCTGCAATAGGACAAAACATAGGGAGTCGGTATTTGTAATGTGGTCTGTACTTGGGCTCTAGATGCTGTTCCTAGATTGACATAAGGTGTTTGCAGCTTGTGAGTTATCCTGGTGGTGTTTGACATATGTTGTAACTTTCTTTCAGGTGCAGATGCATTCCATGTGTGGCAGAGGGTCAGGGTTAGGAGGTGCCGGGCCTTCTTAGGAGCGCGGTGAGTAGCAGAGTGGTGGGGTTGTGGCCGATGCGGTGCCAAGGTCAGGCACTGATGTTTGGTTCTCTTTAATGTAGCTGTCTGAGAGACACCAGCCCGGTGCCAGCAGGACCTTCCCATCTGACGAGGTGGCCTTTCTATGCACCTGACACAGACTGGCATCCCCAGATGTCTGAGAGATAAGTAGAGGGCTGTGACCCACAGAGGGGATGAAGGCATGGTGCTGATTTGGGGATTACTGGGAGGGGTTTGTGAGTCCAATTTGGAGGTGGGGGGTGTTCATGAAGTGGCCCCTTATGCCCCATGAAAGCCAAGTCTCACTTTTGATCACAGTGCTGAGGTGCGCAGGGCAGAGCAGTCCCGGTGTGTCTCGTGTCACTTGTCTGTTGTGCATTATGTGTTGTTTGTGTATCCTATGTCTTTTACCTTAGGGGGGCCTGTCAGAAATCTTGGCATCATTGTTACCCTCTGTGATCTCTGCGTTCCTTGGCCTGGCACCCAGGCCATACATGTGCTTCTGATACCTGTCTGAGCTCCCCAGTGAAAAGCTCTCTGTTTGGAAGCATCCAGTCAGATGTCTTGTCAGGTCTTGTTCTGAGCTGTACGGAAAGCTGTGCCCCACAATGATCCGTTATGGCAGTTCAGGACTTGAAATAATGTGAGGTTACGGAGAGGATTCTGACTGTAGGATTCCTGGGTACCATCTTTGCTGTTCTTGGAATAAATCATTCAGGTAGCATCTTCTTCCTCCAGGGTTCTCTGAGCCTCATCAGCTCACCATCGGTCTCAGCTCGGTCATCTCCTTTTGCATTCTCTCAGTCCTTGCAGCCATTTTCCTTGCCAAGAGATTTCTGTCTGTGTCTTGTGCCCATTATTTGTCACGTCCTGTCCTGTGTCACGGGTGTCTGCACACATTTGTGCCGAGGCTGCTCTGCCCTGCCGCACAGCCTGGTGCAATAGGAGAAGTCTTGGAGACTTGGAATTTGTAATGTGGGGTGTAGCTGGACTCTAGGTGGGATTTGTAGTTGGACACAGGATATCTGGAGCTCATCAGTTATCGTGCAACAGTGTGACTCTTGTCCTAACTTTCTTTTCAGATTGAGATGGATTAAATCTGTTCCACAGGGCCCCATCCCGTTGAGGAGATTGCCCCGAGCAGGTGAGGCCCCATTTGTCTCTGCAGCAGAAGTGTGTATGGTGACTGTGTTACAGCTCTGTTCTTTGTCTTTCTTTTTAGGAAGTCAATCTGGATGCCAGCAGTCAAGGTGAGCAGTGGAGAGAAGTGGTTGTTATTGCTCAGCTCTCAAGCACAACAATTTTTCAGCAGATTGATCGTGTCACAGGAGGGATCTGCCCAGTGTCAAGGATGATGTTTGAGATTGAGGGTTCAGGTGAGTTGAGGATTGTGAGTAGGAGAGGGAGCGTGAGCAGGTATCCAGTTCAGAGTTATTGTGGTCAGGGGGCTTTGAATACAGCAGGGTGAGAAAGGGTGTTTATTTGAGGGCCCCCCCCCCACAAGTCTTCTCAGAAGCCTAGCAGAGGCATTGCCATGTCTTACAGCACACAAGGTCATCCACTGCACTCACAGGAATGCCATTTAACTTTGCCTTTCTCTAACCCAGGTGCCACTCCTAAGGAAGGCCACAGCCTTGGAATCAGGATGAGGCTGGAGCCTGAAGGAGCCAGGCACACTCAGGAGAGGGCAAGTAGCTGCCTTGCTGGGATTTGGCCCACGTAACTCTGGACTCACACTTTGGTTTTGGTTTTCTTTATTGTAGCTGACCAGAGTCTGACAGGTGATCATGGGGCCCTCCAAGGCAGACTCATTTCAGGTGCAACGTGGATCCACGTCACCAATCATCCAAAAGATAAGTCGGGGGCCACGGCCTGGAGATGGGAGAGTAGCAGGTTGGGAATCCCTGGGACAGATTTAAAAATTGGCAGAGGGAAAAGCAATCTTGTCCAAGGGCCTCTTAGGACAGCTAAAGGGAGAGGCTCTACTTTTGATGGCAGCTTTCAGGCGGGCAGTGCAGAACAGGTCTGGTCTGTGTTGTGTTGTCCGGTGTGCCGTGTTCCCTAGTGTGTCTTTGGGGTCCCTTTTGCCTTCTCCCCTCACCACAAGCATGATGTGTTGTGTTTCTTGTCTCCTTGTTTGTCACGTTCTCTGTCATGGGTGTGTGCACACATTTGTGCTGGAGCTGTTCTGCCCTGCCCATGGCCTGCTGCAGTAGGACAAGCCTGGGGAGTTAGAATTTGTAATGTGGTCTGTACTTGGGCTCTGGATGCTGTTCCTAGATTGACATAAGGTGTTTGCAGCTTGTGAGTTACCCTGGTGGTGTTTGACATATGTTGTAACTTTCTTTCAGGTGCAGATGCATTCCATGTGTGGCAGAGGGTCAGGGTTAGGAGGTGCCGGGCCTTCTTAGGAGCGCGGTGAGTAGCAGAGTGGTGGGGTTTTGGCCGATGCGGTGCCAAGGTCAGGCACTGATGTTTAGTTCTCTTTAATCTAGCTGTCTGAGAGACACCAGCCCGGTGCCAGCAGGACCTTCCCATCTGATGAAGTGGCCTTTCTTTGCACCTGACAGGGACCAGCATCCCCAGATGTCTGAGAGATAAGTAGAGGGCTGTGACCCACAGTGGGGATGAAGGCACGGTGCTTGTTTGGGAATTACTGGGAGGGGTTTTTGAGTCCAGTTTGGAGCGGGGGGTGTTCATTAAATGGCTCGTTAGGCCCCATGAAAGCCAAGTCTCACTTTTGATCACAGTGCTGAGGTGTGCAGGGCAGAGCAGTTCCGGTGTGTGTCGTGTCACTTGTTTGTTGTGCCTTGTGTGTTGTTTGTGTATCTCCTGTCTTTTAGCTTAGGCCTTTGAGGGCCCTATCTGTACCCCTGGCCTCATCGTTAGCATCTGTGATCTCTGCCTTCCCTGGTCTGGCACCCGGGCCACAGAACTTTTGACTCGGGAGCTCAGACAGGCATCAGACTCTCTTCTCTCTTTGGAAGCATCCAGTCAGGTGTCTTGTCAGGTTTTCTTCTGAGCTGTATGGACAGCTGTGCACCACCTGGATCCATTATGGTGGATTAGGACTTGCAATAATATGAGGTTAGGTGCAGTATTCTGACAGTAGGATTCCTGGGCATCCATCTTTGCTGTCCTTGGAATTAATCATTCAGTTAGCATCTTCTTCCTTCAGGGTTCTCTGAGCCTCATCAGCTCACCATCGGTCTCAGCTCGGTCATCTCCTTTTGCATTCTCTCAGTCCTTGCAGCCATTTTCCTTGCCAAGAGATTTCTGTCTGTGTCTTGTGCCCATTGTTTGTCACGTCCTGTCCTGTGTCACGGGTGTCTGCACACATTTGGGACGGGACTGCTCTGCCCTGCCGCACAGCCTGGTGCAATAGGAGAAGTCCCGGGGACTTGGAATTTGTAAAGTGGGGTGTAGTTGGACTCTAGATGGGATTTGTAGATGGACACAGGATATCTGGAGCTCCTCAGTTATTCTGCAACAGTTTGACTCTTGTCCTAACCTTTTTTTCAGATTCAGATGGATTAAATCTGTGCCAGAGGGCCCCATCCTGGGTGAGGGGATTGCCCCGAGCAGGTGAGGCCCCATTTGTCTCTGCCGCAGAAGTGTATGTGGTGACTGTGTTACAGCTCTGTTCTTTGTCTTTCTTTTTAGGAAGTCAATCTGGATGCCAGCAGTCAAGGTGAGCAGTGGAGAGAAGTGGTTGTTATTGCTCAGCTCTCAAGCACAACAATTTTTCAGCAGATTGATCGTGTCACAAGAGGGATCTGCCCAGTGTCAAGGATGATGTTTGAGATTGAGGCTTCAGGTGAGTTGAGGATGGTGACTGGGAGAGGGAGGGTGAGCAGGTATCCAGTTAGGAGTTCTTGGGAGGGGGTTTGCAGGCAGCAGGGTGAGAAAGGGTGTTTATTTGAGGCCCCCCCCCCCCACAAGTCTTCTCAGAAGCCTAGCAGAGGCATTGCCATGTCTTACAGCACACAAGGTCATCCACTGCACTCACAGCAATGCCATTTAACTTTGCCTTTCTCTTACCCAGTTACCACCCCTAATGAAGGCCACAGCCTTGGAATCAGGATGAAGCTGGAGCCTGAAGGAGCCAGGCACACTCAGGAAAGGGCAAGTAGCTGACTTGCAGGGATTTGGCCCACATAACTCTGGACTCACACTTTGGTTTTGGTTTTCTTTATTGCAGCTGACTGCGAGGCTCACAGGCTATCACAGAGCCTTCCGAAGCAGACTCATTTCAGGTGCAGCGTGGATTCCCCTCACCGATCATCCAAAAGATAAGTCGGGGGCCATGGCCTGGAGATGGGGGAGTAGCAGGTTGGGAGTTCTTGGGACAGATTCAGAAATGAGCAGAGGGGAAAGCAATCTTGTCCAAGGGCCTCTTAGGACAGCTAAAGGGAGAGGCTCTACTTTTGATGGCAGCTTTCAGGCGGGCAGTGCAGAACAGGTCTGGTCTGTGTCGTGTTGTCCGGTGTGCCGTGCTCCCTAGTGTGTCTTTGGGGTCCCTTTTGCCTTCTCCCTTCGAGGCCCTCACCACAAGCATGATGTGTCGTGTTTCATGTCCCCCTGTTTGTCACGTTCTGTGTCACGGGTGTGTGCACACATTTGTGCCGGAGCTGTTCTGCCCTGCCGCATGGCCTGCTGCAGTAGGACGAACCATAGGGAGTGGGAATTTGTAATGTGGGCTGTACTTGGGCTCTAGATGCTGTTCCTAGATTGACATAAGGTGTTTGCAGCTTGTGAGTTACCCTGGTGGTGTTTGACATATGTTGTAACTTTCTTTCAGGTGCAGATGCATTCCATGTGTGGCAGAGGGTCAGGGTTAGGAGGTGCCGGGCCTTCTTAGGAGCGCGGTGAGTAGCAGAGTGGTGGGGTTGTGGCCGATGCGGTGCCAAGGTCAGGCACTGATGTTTGGTTCTCTTTCATGTAGCTGTCTGAGAGACACCAGCCCGGTGCCAGCAGGACCTTCCCATCTGACGAGGTGGCCTTTCTTTGCACCTGACAGGGACCAGCATCCCCAGATGTCTGAGAGATAAGTAGAGGGCTGTGACCCACAGTGGGGATGAAGGCACGGTGCTTGTTTGGGAATTACTGGGAGGGGGTTTTGAGTCCAGTTTGGAGCGGGGGGTGTTCATTAAATGGCTCGTTAGGCCCCATGAAAGCCAAGTCTCACTTTTGATCACAGTGCTGACGTGTGCAGGGCAGAGCAGTCCCGGTGTGTCTTGTGTCACTTGTCTGTTGTGCATTGTGTGTTGTTTGTGTTTATCCTGTCTTTTACCTTAGGGGGACCTGTCAGAAACCTTGGCATCCTTGTTAGCATCTGTGATCTCTGCATTCCTTGGCCTGGCACCCGGGCCACAGAACTTTTGACTCCGGAGCTGAGACAGGCATCAGACTCTCTTCTCTCTTTTGAAGCATCCCATCTGATGTCTTGTCAGGTTTTGTTCTGGGCTGTATGAACAGCTATGCCCACCTGGATCCATTAAGGTGGATTAGGACTTGGCGTAATATGAGGTTAGGTAGAGGATTCTGACCGTAGGATTCCTAGGCATCCATCTTTGCAGTTTTTGGAAGAAATCATTCAGTTATCATCTTCTTCCTTTGGGGTTCTCTGAGCCTCATCAGCTCACCATCAGTTTGAACTCAGTCATCTCCTTTTGCGTTCTCTCAGTCCTTGCAGCCATTTTCCTTGCCTAGAATTTTCTGTCTGTTTTGTGTCCCCATTGTCTGTCCTGTCCTGTCTGTCCTGTGTCACGGGTGTCTGCACACATTTGTGCCCGAGCTGCTCTGCCCTGTCGCATAGCCTGGTGCAATAGGAGAGGGCCCCGGGATTTGGAATGTGTAATGTGGGGTGTAGTTGGACTCTAGATGGGATTTGTAGATGGACACAGGATATATGGAGCTCTTCAGTTATCATTGAACCGTCTGACTGTTGTCCTAACTTTTTTTTCAGATGCACCTCCTCAGATGACTGCAGTAGTTCTGTAGATTCCTTCTTCTGAAAGGGAATAGGGCTCAAGAATTCATCTTCCAGAGAGTTTTTGCAAGTCCTGGCTTGTATTGTATCTGCCTATGGTGGCTTATGGTCTATGTACCTATACATCTGTCTTCTATTGGATTTTGGGTAGAAAATTTATCAGTCCAGAGTGGGGACAAGTCCTAGCTGTCAGATAGCCACTCGTTGACCCTTCCTGTCGTCTCACAGGTCCCCGAGGCTGCTGATTTCCCCAGGATCTGCCATTTTACCTCACGGAGCGGCAGCCAGAAGATGTGTCACAGCACGTTCTTCAGCATCTCGAGTAAGGGCCGCAGTGAGCATTTAAGTGGAAAGATTGTGTGAGCGTGTGTGAGAGCACGTGGCTTTCTCTGTGTCTGCTCGTCTCTGCGTGTGTGAGCGCATGCTGACTGGATTTAACCTTGTGTGTGTGACTTTTGCTTTCCAGGTTTTGCGACTCCTTGTTAAATTTAGAATAAAAAATCCCCAGCCGGGTTGTATTGCATGAACTGACATGGTATGTACCGATGTTGGCTTAAAACCCAGAAAACCAGACGAAGATGAGCAGGAAAAAACCAGAAGAAAACCCCATGATGGACAAGGAAAAAAACCCGGAAAAAGCCCAGGATGGGCAAGAAAGAAATGAGAAAAAAACCCCAGAAAATAATCCCAGATGGGCAAGAAAAAAACCTAGAAAAAACCCCAGAAAATCACCCAAGATGGGCAAGAAAAAAACCCAGAAAAAACCCCAAGAAAAAAACTCTGAGATGGGCAAGAAAAAAACCAGAAAAAAGTCTGAAGATGGGCAAGAAAAAACCTGGAAAAAACCCCCAAGATGGACAAGAAATAACCCAGAAAAAAATTCGAAGAAGGGCAAGAAAAGACCCAGAAAACACCCAGAAAAAAATCGCAACCCAAGTATAAATATAGAAATGTTTGTCAAGTATATGCAGATATATAAAGAAATGTTAAATTATTTGAAATGTAAAATAACATAAATATAACATATATACAGTATTACTTGTATTTTGGATCGTATTGATTTATGTTTATTTCCTATAATACACTACAATATTTATATCAATTTTACATCTATCATCTCTATCATTTGTTATATGTTATACCATATTGATATACTCTAGGTTTTTTTAAGTAGTTTAAAATAAAGGGGAGTTTTTTTTTATTTGGCAAAAGCAGGTGTTTTAGTATAGAAATTATAAATGCAAATAATATAAAGGTAGAAATCTAAGAATAGAAATAGATCATAAATAGCTGAAGGTTAATATAAAAATTAAAAATGTAAGAAAAAATAAGTTGTAGCAGTAGATATGGTACATAATTAGGAAAATAATTTATCTCTATTATTTGAATAGGATACATATTATACATAATGATTAATATAATACTTAAGTATAAACTATAAATATAAATGTGAATATAGTCATGAGCGCTATAAATATAAAAATATTTCAATGTAGTTTAAAAGAATAGAGCTTTTTTGTATTTATTCAGTTAGGATGGGATTTTTATTTTAAATAATGAAAGCATGATAGAACTGTAATTTTAGACATAGAAATATACAATCACTGTGGAAAGATATTTATAAAAGCACAAAATATAAGTAAATATAAATAATAGAAATAGACAGAATATATTATATAAATTACATGCTACATCAATGTCCACTATAGCTATGCATGTGAATATAAATACGAAAAATGGAAATAAAAAATTTATTTAAACATGGCTTTAAATCAAGGGGGCTTGTTTGGTTCTGGTGGGGTAAGAGGCAGGTTTTTGGCATTTATTTCAGAGCAGTTTTTGGCGGGGGTCGGCCCTGTTCTTTTTTGCCGCCTTGCCTGCCCGCAGCCCCGAGGCGCGCTGCGCCTCCGGCTGGGGCGGGCGGCAGTGCTGCCGCCTTGGGGGCAGAGCGCGGTACTGCAGCTCTGTCGCGACCGGCAGCTGCGAGGCCGCCATCTTGGGAGTGGCGAGTCGCGGGTGTCACGGACTTTTCCTTGACCTTCTTAACGTGGCAGCGAGAAGGGCGGGGAAGTCGAGGGCCCGCCTCGGTCTAATTGGCTACCTGCATGAAACACCGACGCCATGGCGGCCTCGATGGAGGCATTTTTTATGTGGCATTTTAAGTGTATAAGACACGGCCTATGGGGTAAGCGGCGCCGTGGGCGGGCATATTTAGGCGGGTTGCTGAGAGGCATCTGAGTAAAACCCTATTTCTTCCGAGGGTCCTCCTCGGCCGCCATCTTGGGAAGGGCGCGTCGCAAATGTCGCGGGCTTTCTTTGACCTTCTCAAAATGGCAGCGAAATGGGCGGGGAAATCGCACCCCCCGATAAATCTCCTCCCCCTGTGGCCACAGGGCGGGATCGCACCCCCCCCCCCGGGCCAGCGCCCTGCCCCTCGCCACTGAGTGCCGGGGGCGGGGCAAGGACGCGGCTGCCGAGCGAGGGAAGGGCGAGGGGCGGGAGCCAGCGGCGGTCGCCCCAGGGTCTGTAAATGGCGGGGACGGGTGAAGGACATTCGGTCATGCAAAGGGATGCGATGGCCGAGGAGAACGGCCGCGGCGGGGGCGGCCGGGCGGGGCCGGTTTCGGCGGGCGGCGGAGGTGCGGTCGCAGCGCTGCGCGGGCCGGGGCAGCAGGCGGGGGCGGGCGAGCGGCGTCGGAACAGGGCGGCAGCCCCCGAGCCCGCGCCCGCCCCGCTCCAGGCGCTGGGAGCGACCGCGGGCCAGACAATCCCGGCAGGGCGGCCCCGGGGCGGCGGGCAGGCGGCGGAGCGGGGCCGTGGCGCTCCCCGCCCTCGCTGCCGCCAGCTTTGGAAGGTCGGGCCGGGCGCCCGCCCCGTCCCGCTGCCTCCCGGTCTCTGTAAACTCCTCTCTGGCTTCACAGGTCCATGCTGGAGAGTGGGACAAAGGGCCCTGCTGGTTGCCGTGTCCCCGGGGGGGCAGAGAGTTCTGACCTTGGCCGCATGGGCTGCAGAGTGTTGGAACAATGGGGATGCGCTTTTATGTATTTAGTAACATTTATGTATTTTTATTTGTGTCCATTTTATGTATTTAGTGACATTTAGAGATTTATTCCCCTGCTTCAGGTGAGCGTGCATCATTGCCGGTATGGGATTGAGTGAAATGGCTGAGGAAACCAGCTCTGGGGAGGGAGGCAGGGAAATCCTCTCTTTACCCATTCTTCCGACAAACTCATCACGGCAGGACAGCCTGAAGACTGAAAGTGTAAGAAGATGTGGAGGGAAACAGAGAATCTGGCAGGAGCATCGAACGCACAAGTGCACGAATTTTGCTTTTTGTTTGGATTTAAACTCAGAAGTTGTGAGGAATTTGGGAGTGAGAAGGGATATTTCAGAAGGAGAAGAAGAAAAAGAAGTTGTTGTTACAGACTTGGTAAAAGCTTTTGTTCTAGCTAATAGAAGAAGTTAGTTTAAATAAAAAAAAAGAAAAAAAACGTGGAGTATTTTTTTCCTTCACTATTATATTCCTTGGTGGTATATGGTGTGTTGTTTTATTTCTTGGTATTATTAACTCTGTGTGAAGTGTTTTTTGAGTGAAGCTGACTTTCTGGATGGGTTGGTTTTTATTTGAGCTAGGATTAATTTCAAGAGGTTTCTTTCATAGACTTCTTTCATAGACAGGTATTACTGGCATTTTGGTTTTGTTTAACGTATGTATAAACATACAGCTTTGGTAGGGCCAGCTGGGCTGCTGGAGTTTTGGGTGTGAATTTATTAGATGGCTTTTGTTAAATGCAGTTTTTCATTTTTGAAATATTTTTCAATGTAGTGGTTTTAAGGTGGTTTTTAAGAATTCACTGTATTGTTTTATGTTGTTTGTAGTTGGTGTATGATAAGGGATGTGTGTGACTTCTTGAACACTCTGGTTTTAGTGTTCCTAAGTTCTGATTTCTTTCTGGTTCGTTAGGTGTTTTTAGTTTTATTGTTGGGGAGAGGGGCATTTATGTGGTGGGTTTTTATAGGCAATATTTTTAAAATTTAGTTAGTGATATTTTGTAGTATTTTAATAGTTTAGATTTTTTTATTTTCATGCTTTTAGTTAATTTGTAAAATTTTTTCAAATAGCTTTTCCAGATTATTGGTTATTATTTGTGCATAAAGATATAGCTTTTTTTTGTTAGTACTGTTTTGGGTCAGTTGTACAGTTTTGCGTGTAGTGAGTTGGTTAGATTTAATTTTTAATGGGTGTTTGTTTTTATTAGTAGTTGTGTCATTTTCAAGGTGTATTTGAGTTTTTTGGGTGTTTGAGATATTGGTTTAGGAGGAAGTTTATGATGAGAATGTGTGGAGGCTTTGGGCTGCTTATAGTGGGATTTAAAATTTATTTACAGTTAGGTTTATTTGAGTTTTTATTAGGGTTCAATGTTGTGGGATGTTTGTTCCGTTAGTAATAGAAATAGGTTTTGTTTTGATGTCCTGCAATGGGATGAGCGCGGGCTGCGTACAGGTGCTGACAAAGGTACAGTCTTGTTGTGGTTCTGATGTGTCGGGTTAATGAACTTATATGGTCTAACATATACATGAAAATAGAAATAAATGTAAATTTAAAAATAAATATGAAATTAGAGTGGTAGACATAGATAACAGATACATACATAAAAGTATAACATATGGTATATAATTGTAACATTATATATAGAGTGGAGTATAATTTATATATATTAAGAAAGATATATAAACATAGAATGTAAATATAAAAAGGTTAAAATAATTTGGAGATTTTTTTCATTTTTTTTAGGTTATAGGCTGTTTTTTTTAATAAATAATATAAATAGAAACAATATAAAAGTAGAAATCCAGATATACAAATATATAATTTATATACCGATATCTATAAATATCTAATATGAATAAATATAAGTAAAAGAAACACATAATATAAAAATAATACATCTATTATTATAATAAAAGGTATTCTCTCTAATATATATCTATAAATATAATAAATAAAAATTTTAAAGGTAGATGTGAATAGAATTTTAACTATTGTTGAAATCAAGGGGTGTCCTCGGTTTTTATAGAGGCAGGAGTTTTATTTTAAATACCATAAGTCTTATAAAAATGTGAATCTTAAGTTAGAAATATATAATAATTATATAAAGAGAAATTGCTAAACTATGAATATAAATTTAAATATAAACATAAGTAAGTAAAATGCAGATTTGTAATATAGAATATAAATAACATTATACAGCGCTATAAATTATAAATAGGAATAAAAATATAAAAATATGTAAATATATTTCAAAGGAAAGGAATTTTTTTGGCTTTCATTTAAGTAGAGGCAGATGTTATTTAAAATAAAACATAAGTGTTACAGAAGTAAAAATCTTGACAGGGAATATATAATCAATATGTAAAAATAGGTATAAAATAGATAAATAAGTGCTTGGAGTAGATATAATATAGAATAAAAATTTATTTATAAATTGACATTGATAAAGATAAATGTATAAGTAAGCAATATACATTTATATTTTTAATGCATATTGTGAATGTAAATATGAAAACAAGGATATATATATTTGAATATTTTTTAGAAGAAAGGGTCGGGGTTTTTTTTGGTTCTTACTGGGTTCGAGGATGCCTCCCAGACCCAAGCTGCCACCTCAGCCGACTCAAGCAATCTGCAACAAGGAATCTGGGGGGCTGAGTTTTGCTTACCTGGGGAAAGCGTCAGCACTAGTGTTCAGGAGCCTCTGGCCAAGAGGGGCCGGCCGTCTGCCTGCTGAAATTCTGCATGGCACAGGATGCCTCCCAGACCCAAGCTGGCAGCACTGCAGAGTCAGGCTGGTTTGAGGGTCCCCAAATGTGTCCAGCAATCTCCCATCAGGAACCTGGGCTGCTGAGTTTTCTTCTTCTGGGAAAGGGCAGCATTGGTGTTCAGGACATAGGGGCCCTTCGTGGCAGGCTGTCTGGTGAAATTCCGCAGGATGCCTCCCAGACCCAAGCTGCCACCTCAGCCGAGTCGAGCTCGTTTGAGAGTCCCAAGCGCTTTGAGCAATATGCCACCAAGAACTTGGGCTGCTGAGTTTTGCTTACCTGGGAAAAAGGTCAGCCCTAACGTTCAGGGGCCTGTGGCCCGAGCAGCCGGCCGTCTGCCTGCTGGAGTTCTCCATTGCGCAGGATGCCTCGCGGACCCAAGCTGCCACCACTGCAAAGTCAGGCTGGTTTGAGCGTCCCAAATGGCTCCAGCAATCTCCCATCAGGAGCCTGGGCTGCTGAGTTTTCTTCTTCTGGGAAAGGGCTGGCATTTGTGTTCAGGAGGCCTCGCCTGGACTGGCTGGCTGCCTGCTGATCTTTCTGCATTGCCAAATGTGCCTCCCAGACCCAAGCCGGCACCAGTTCCAACTCCAGCTGCTTTTGCCGCGCCACGTGTCTCCTGCCATCTGCCATCAGGAACCTGAGCTGCTGATTTACACTTCCCTGTGTAATGGGCAGCATTGTTGTCCAGGGCCCAGGGGCCCTTACTGGCCAGTTGCCTGCTCAAATTCTGCATTGCGCAGGATGCCTCCCCGACCCAAGCTGCCACCACCGCAGAGTCTGGCTGGTTTGAGGGTCCCAAATGGCCCCATCAATCTTCCATCACGAACCTGAGCTGGTGAGTTACACTTACCTGTGTCAAGGGCAGCATTTCTGTTCAGAGCCCAGGGGCCCTTAGTGGCCGGCTGCCTGGTGAAATTCTGCATTGCGCAGGATGCCTCCCGGACCCCAGCTGCCACCACCGCAAAGTCAAGCTGGTTTGAGAGTCTCAAGTGGCTCCAGCAATCTTCCGTCAGGAACCTGAGCTGCTGAGTTACACTTCCCTGTGTAATGGGCAGCATTGGTGTCCAGGGCCCTTAGTGGCCCGTAGTGGCCTGCTGTGTCCTGAAATTCTGCATTGGTCTGGATGCCTCCCAGCCCCAAGCTGCCACCTGTGCCTAGTTGATCTTTTTGAGAGTTCCAAGCGCCTCGAACAATATGCCACCAGGAACTTGGGTGGCTGAGTTTTCCTTACCTGGGAAAAGGGACAGGACTAATTTTCAGGATCCTGTGGCCCGGAGTGGCCGCCTGTCTTCCTGCTGAAGGTCTGCATTGCTCAGGATGCCTCCCCGACCGAAGCTGCCACCTCAGCCACGTCGAGCTCGTTTGAGAGTCCCAAGTGCCTCCACTAATCTGCATCAAGGAACCTGTGGGGCTGAGTTTTGCTTACCTGGGAAAAGGGACAGCACTAGTGTTTAGGAGCCTCTGGTCCGGAGGGGCTGGCTGTCTGCCATCTGAAATTCTGCATTGCACACTATGCCTCCCTGACCCTAGCTGCCTGCACCGCAAAGTCAGGCTGGTTTGAAGGTTCAGAATGTCCCCAGCAATCTTCCATGAAGAATCTGAGCTGGTGAGTTACACTTACCTGGAGTAATGGGCGGCATTTGTGTCCAGGATGCAGGGGCCCTTTGTGGACGGCTGTCTGCTGAAATTCTGTATTGCACAGGATCCCTCCTGGACCCAAGCTGCCACCGCCGCAGTCAGGCTGGTTTGAGGGTCCCAAATAGCTCCAGCAATATTCCATCAGGAACCTGGGCTGCTGAGTTTTCTTCTTCTGGGACAGGGCTGGCATTGTTGTTCAGGAGGCCTTGCCTCGAGTGGCTGACTGCCTGCTGAAATTACTGCATTGCCAAATGTGCCTCCCAGACCCAGGATGGCACCAGTTCCAAGTCCAGCTTCTTTCCCTTGGCACGTGTCTCCTGCCATCTGCCATCAGGAACCAGGGTGGCTGAGTAACGCTTCCCTGAGAAATGGGCTGGTGTTCCCGTTCAGGGGCCAGGGGCCCTTAGTGGATGGCTAGCTCCTGAAATTCCGCATCGCGCAGGATGCCTCCCAGATCCAAGTTGCCATAGGTGCAGAGTCGACATGGTTTGAGACTGCCAAGCGCCTCCAGCAATTTGAAATCAGGAACCGGTGTTGCTCGGTTTTCTTTACCTGGGAAAAGGGTCAGCACTAGTGTTCAGGGGCGTTTGGCCCGGAGTGGCCGGCTGTTCGCCTTCTGAAATTCTGCATTTCCCAATCTGCCTCCCAGACCCAGTTGGCCCCTGTCCCAATACCAGCTGCTTTGGCCTCGGCACGTGTCTCCTTCTATCTCCCATCAGGAACCTGGCAGCTGAGTCACGCTTACCTGACAAAAGGGCTGGTGTTCACATTCAGGGCCAGGGGCCCTTCGTGGCCATCAGCCGGCTAAAATTCTGCATTGCACAGGATGGCTCCCAGACCCAAGCTGCCACCACCGTACAGTCAGTCTCGTTTGAGGATCCCAAATGGCTTCAGCAATCTCCCATCAGGAACCTGGGCTGCTGAGTTTTCTTCTTCTGGGAAAGGGCTGGCATTGGTGTTCAGGAGGCCTGGCCTGGAGTTGCTGGCTGCCTGCTGAAATTACTGCATTGCCAAATATGCCTCCTAGAGCCAAGGTGGCACGAGTTCCAACTCCAGCTGCTTTTGCCTCAGCATGTGTCTCCTGCCGTCTGCTATCAGGAACCTCGGCCGGTGAGTTACACTTCCCTGTGTAAAGGGCTGCCTATTGTGTTCAGGTCCTAGGGGCCGTCTGCCTACTGACCTTTTGCCTTGCGCAGGTGCCCCCTAGACCTCAGGTGGAATCAGTTCTGACTCTAGCTGGTTTCACAGTGCTAAGTGGCTTCTGTAATCTGCCATCTAGAACGTGATCTGGTGAGTGTTGATTGCTAGGGGAAAAGGCCGGTCTTGGTGTTGAGGGGCCAATTGTCCGGAGAGGCCCATCGCCTGCTGAACTTCTGCATTGCAGAGGATGCCTCCCGGACTCTAGCCGCCACCACTGCAAAGTCAGGCTACTTTGACGGCGCCCAGTGTCTGCTGGAATCTGCCATCAGGACCCTGCGCTGTTGAGTGTTGTTTCCCAGGGCAACGGGTCAGCATTTTTTTTCAGGTGCCTCAGGCCCAGAGTGTTCCGCTGCCTGTTGAAATTCCCTATTGCACAGGATGCTTCCAGGTCGTAAGCTGGCACAACTTGCAGGTCAGGCTGGTTCGAGCGTCTTAAGGCGCTCCCGCAATCTGCCATCGGGAATGTAGTCTGTTGCATTTTCTTTCCAGGGAAAAGACCTAGCTTTGGTGTTTGGGTGCCTATGGCCTGGAGCGGCTGTTTGGCTCCTAAAATTCTGCATTGCGCCAGATGCCTTGCAGACCCAAGCTGGCACCAGTGAACACTCAGGCTGCATTAACAATAACAAGTGCTTTCTGCAAAGGGACACCAGGAACGCTGAATGGTTAGTTTTGTTTACCTAGGAAACGGGGTGGCATTTTTGGTAAGGCCTCAGCCGCCATGAGTGCCCAGCGGGCTCCTCATATGTTGCATTGCACAGGATGCCTCTCAAGCCCACACCGGCACCACTGCAAAATCAGGCCGCGTAGTCAGTCCCAAGCGCCTCCTCTGAACCAACCTGGGCAGGTGAGTTTTGTTTGCCAGGGGAAAGGGCCGGTGTTTGTGTTCACGGGCCTGTAGCCCGGAGTGGTGCGGTGCCTGCTGAAATTCTATTTTGTGAAGTATGCCTTCCAGATTCAAGATGGCACCAGGGACACCTGAAGGTACTTTGGTAGTGCCAAGTGCCTCTTGAAAATTGTCATCTTGAACCTGAGTTAGTTAGCTGTCATTGCTAGGGAAAAGGGCCAGCACCGGTGGTCAGAGGTCTACGGACCAGAGCGGCCAGCCGCTTGCTGAAAATTGTGCCTCGCGCCAGATGTCTCCCAGACACAAGCTGTCACCACCGCAAAGTCAGGTCGCTTTGTGAGTCTTAAGTGCCTCCTGCAAACCTTCCCCAGCCGTCCCTCGTTGTTAAGGGTTTTGATTGACAGAAAAATTTCTGTTTTTTCATTGCTTGAGGGATTTAAATTGAGGAGAACCCTTCTTTTCACAATATTTTTAGAGAATGAATTATAGGGTAGAATCAGTTTATTTGCCATGTTATCAGTTTCAGTGGACCTAACTGCCCTGCTTTCTAATTTTTATGGGTTCACTTGAAGGAAGCTGTGTCTTTTTCAGCATTTTTAGGATTTAAGTATTCATTTCTGGCCACTATTTTCCGTGCCTTTGGAGCAGGTATCTTAGAGAAGAGCGAGCCCGGCGCGTACTTAACACATAAGCCACCCAGGAGGTTTATTTTCTCATTTTTCTTTTTAATGTAGTTAGGCCTAATGAGGAGTCCCAATGAGACTTAGACTATTTATGTCATTATCATTCTCCTCCACCCTACTCAGTCCTACATGATGATCTACTTAGCAATTACCAAAGACTAGTTACGTAAGGTAGCAGCATATTACCCAATTTATCTATCTATGTGACCTTTAGAGAAAGTTTAATGTCTTACCAGTTTTTTCTTCTTCTGCTGCAAGTAGTTGCTGTGAAAATAGAAAGCACTGTCCTTTCTGTGAAGAGCTTTCTTCTTTAACAACCCCTTTACTCCTCTTGAATCTGAGTTAGAGGAGCCAAACTACTGCAGCTCTTCTGAGGGCTTTTATACCCGGTGGGATTAGCCCCCTCCCTTTTCCCGGGCATCATGGGAATGAGAGGCGGGCACTATCAGGGGTATATTAACCCCAGCCTTAGCTGAGGGCCTTCATTCCCTCTCTGGGATGTGGTAGGGTAAGAGCTCTCCTCTCATTTCAGTGCAGAATCTCTTTGAGCTTATCTCAGCTTGTTTTTAGCAGCTGTTTTTGGGCATCTAAAGCAAGAGAGGCTTGGAAAACACTGTGAAGAAAACCCCTTGGAATACAGGGAGTATTTGGGTTTGTGACTTTGGGTTTTGTGTTTAGGGGTGGTAAAACACATTTGTAATTTCTGGTTTTGTTCATGTTTTGTTTTTTTTTTTTTTCTTTTTGCCTTGTTTTTAATAGGAGTGTAGCGTTCAGAGATTCCAGGTTGTGTCAACTCCACTTTTTTCAGCAGATGAATCGTGTCATAAGAGTGATTGTGCAGGTGTCCAAGAAGATGTTTGAGATTGAGGCTTCAGGTGATTTGAGGATTGTGAGTAGGAGAGGGGAGGGTGAGCAGGTATCCAGTTGGGAGTTCTTGGGAGGGGGTTTGCAAGTAGCAGAGCGAAAAAGGGTGTTTATTTGAGCCCCCCCCCCCCCCCAAGGCTGTTCAGAAGCCTAGCAGAGGCATTGCCGTGTCTTAGAGCACACAAGGTCCTCCACTGCACTCACAGGAATGCCATTTAACTTTGCCTTTCTCTAATGCAGGTGCTACTCCTAAGGAAGGCCACAGCCTTGGAATCAGGATGAAGCTGGAACCTGAAGGAGCCAGGCACACTCAGGAAAGGGCAAGTAGCTGCCTTGCAGGGATTTGGCCCACATAACTCTGGACTCACACTTTGGTTTTGGTTTTCTTTATTGTAGTTGATGCAGAAGCTAACAGGCCACCACGAGGCCATCCAAGGCAGACTCATTTCAGGTGCAATATGGATCCACATCACCAATCAACCAAAAGATAAGTTGTTGGGGGCTATAGCTTGGAGATAGGATGATGAGACAGTAGCAGGTTGGGAGTTCTTGGGCCAGATTTAAAAATGAGCAGAGGGAAAAGCAATCTTGTCCAAGGGCCTCTTAGGACAGCTAAAGGGAGAGGCTTTACTTTTGATGGCAGCTTTCAGGCGTGCAGTGCAGAACAGCTCCGGTGTGTGTCGTGTTTTCTGGTGTGCTGTGTTCCCTAGTGTGTCTTTGGGGTCCCTTTTGCTTTCCCCCCTCAAACCCCTCACCACCAGCATGATGTGTTGTGTTTGATGTCCCCCTGTTTGTCACGTTCTGTGTCACGGGTGTGTGCACACATTTGTGCTGGAGCTGGTCTTCCCTGCCGCATGGCCTGCTGCAATAGGACAAGCCTGCGGAGTTGGAATTTGTAATGTGGGGTGTACTTGGGCTCTAGATTCTATTCCTAGGTTGGCGTAAGGTGTTTGCAGCTTGTGAGTTGTCCTGCAGGTGTTTGACATATGTTGTGACTTTCTTTCAGGTGCAGATGCATTCCATGTGTGGCAGAGGGTCAGGGTTAGGAGGTGCCGGGCCTTCTTAGGAGCGCGGTGAGTAGCAGAGTGGTGGGGTTTTGGCTGATGCGGTGCCAAGACCAGGCACTGATGTTTAGTTTTCTCTTTAATCTAGCTGTCTGTGAGACACCAGCCCGGTGGCAGCAGGACCTTACCAGCTGATGAGGTGGCCTTTCCTTGCACCTGAGACCAGCATCCCCAGATGTTTGAGAGATAAGTAGAGGGCCATGACCCACAGAGGGGATGAAAACAGAGTGCTGGTTTAGGAATTACTGGGAGGGGTTTTGGAGTCCCCTGGAGATGGGGGTGTCCATGATGTGGCCACTTAGGCCCTGTAAAAGCCAAGTCTCACTTTTGATCACAGTGCTGAGGTGTGCAGCAGGGCAGAGCAGTCCCGGTGTGTCTCGTGTTGCTTGTCTATTGTGCTGTATGTGTTGTTTGTGTATCTCATGTCTTTTTCCTTAGCCCTTTGAGAGTCCTGTCAGAAACCCTGGCATCATTGGTAGCATCTGTAATCTCTGCATTCCTTGGCCTGGCACCTAGGCCATAGGTGCAATTCTGATACCTGTCTGAGCTCCCCAGTCAAAAGTTCTCTGTTTAGAAGCATCCCGTCAGTTGTTTATTTAGGTCTTGTTCTGAGCTGTATGGACAGCTATGCCCCACCTGGATCCATTGTGGTGGATTAGGACTTGTAATAATATGAGGTTGGTTAGGTAGAGGATTCTGACCATAAGATTTCTAGCCATCCCTCTTTCCTGTTCTTGCAAGAAATCATTGAGTTAGCTTCTTCTTCCTCCAGGGTTCTCTGAGTCTCAGCAGCTGACCTTCAGTTTCAAGTCTGTCATCTCCATTTGCATTGTCTTGTCCTTGCAGCCATTTTCCTTGCCAAGAGATTTTTGTCTGTTTGTTGTGCCCTTTGTTTGTCACGTCCTGTCTGTCCTGTGTCACGGGTGTCTGCACACATTTGGGACGGGGCTGCTCTGCCCTGCCGCACAGCCTGGTGCGATAGGAGAAGTCCTGGGGACTTGGAATTTGTAATGTGGGGTGTAGGTGGACTCTGGATGGGATTTGTAGATGGACACATCATATCTGGACCTCTTCAGTTATCCTGCAACAGTTTGACTCTTGTCCTAACCTTTTTTTCAGATTCAGATGGATTAAATCTGTGCCAGAGGGCCCCGTCCCGGATGAGGGGATTGCCCCGAGCAGGTGAGGCCCCATTTGTCTCTGCAGCAGAAGTGTGTATGGTGACTGTGTTACAGCTCTGTTCTTTGTCTTTCTTTTAGGAAGTCAGTCTGGATGCCAGCAGTCAAGGTGGGCAGCGGGGAGAAGTGGTTGTTATTGCTCAGCTCTCAAGCACAACAATTTTTCAGCAGATTGATCGTGTCACAAGAGGGATCTGCCCAGTGTCAAGGATGATGTTTGAGATTGAGGCTTCAGGTGAGTTGAGGATGGTGACTGGGAGAGGGAGGGTGAGCAGGTATCCAGTTAGGAGTTCTTGGGAGGGGGTTTGCAGGCAGCAGGGTGAGAAAGGGTGTTTGTTTATTTGAGCCCCCCCCCCCCCCACAAGGCTGTTCAGAAGCCTAGCAGAGGCATTGCCATGTCTTAGAGCACGCAAGGTCCTCCACTGCACTCACAGGAATGCCATTTAACTTTGCCTTTCTCTAATGCAGGTGCTACTCCTAAGGAAGGCCACAGCCTTGGAATCAGGATGAAGCTGGAGCCTGAAGGAGCCAGGCACACTCAGGAAAGGGCAAGTAGCTGCCTTGGTGGGATTTGGCCCAGATAACTCTGGACTCACACTTTGGTTTTGGTTTTCTTCGTTGCAGCTGACCGAGAGGCTCACAGGCCATCACAGAGCCTTCCGAGGCAGACTCATTTCAGGTGCAGCGTGGATTCCCCTCACCGATCATCCAAAAGATAAGTCGGGGGCCACGGCCTGGAGATGGGAGTGTATCAGGTTGGGAGTTTTTGCGCCAGATTTAAAAATTGGCAGTGGGAAAAGCAATCTTGTCCAAGGGCCTCTTAGGACAGCTAAAGGGAGAGGCTCTACTTTTGATGGCAGATGTCAGGCGGGCAGTGCAGAACAGCTCCGGTCTGTGTCCTGTTGTCCAGTGTTCTGGGTTCCCTAATGTGTCTTTGCGGTCCCTTTTGCCTTCTCCCCTCACCACAAGCGTGATGTGTCGTGTTTCACGTCCCCCTGTTTGTCACGTTCTGTGTCACGGGTGTCTGCACACGTTTGTGCCGGAGCTGTTCTGCCCTGCCGCATGGCCTGCTGCAGTAGGACAAGCCTTGGGGAGTTGAAATTTGTAATGTGGTCTGTACTTGGGCTCTAGATGCTGTTCCTAGATTGCTATAAGGTGTTTGCAGCTTGTTAGTTACCCTGGTGGTGTTTGACATATGTTGTAACTTTCTTTCAGGTGCAGATGCATTCCATGTGTGGCAGAGGGTCAGGGTTAGGAGGTGCCGGGCCTTCTTAGGAGCGCGGTGAGTAGCAGAGTGGTGGGGTTGTGGCCGATGCGGTGCCAAGGTCAGGCACTGATGTTTGGTTCTCTTTAATCTAGCTGTCTGAGAGCCCCCAGCCCCGGTGCCAGCAGGACCTTCCCATCTGACGAGGTGGCCTTTCTTTGCACCTGACAGGGACCAGCATCCCCAGATGTCTGAGAGATAAGTAGAGGGCTGTGACCCACAGTGGGGATGAAGGCATGGTGCTTGTTTGGGAATTACTGGGAGGGGTTTTTGGGTGCAATTTTGGGGGGGGGGGGGGGGGGGGGTCGTGTGTTCATGAGGTGGCCCCTTAGGCCCCATAAAAGCCAAGTCTCACTTTTGATCACTGTGCTGAGGTGTGCCGGGCAGAGCAGTCCCAGTGTGTCTTGTGTCACTTGTCTATTGTGCATTATGTGTTGTTCGCGCATCCCATATCTTTATCTTAGGGGGGCCTGTCAGAAACCTTGGCATCCTAGTTAGCATCTGTGATATCTGCATTCCTTGGCCTGGCACCCGGGCCACAGAACTTTTGACTGGGGAGCTCAGACAGGCATCAGACTCTCTTCTCTCTTTGGAAGCATCCAGTCAGGTGTCTTGTCAGGTCTTCTTCTGAGCTGTACAGACAGCTATGCCCCACCTGGATCCATTATGGTGGATTAGGACTTGTAATATTACGAGGTTAGGTAGAGGATTCTGAGCATAGGATTCCTAGGCATCGATCTTTGCTGTTCTTGGAATAAATCCTTCAGTTAGCATCTTCTTCCTCCAGGGTTCTCTGAGCCTCATCAGCTGCCCATCGGTCTGAGCTCGGTCATCTCCTTTTGCATTCTCTCAGTCCTTGCAGCCATTTTCCTTGCCAAGAGATTTCTGTTCCTGTTGTGTCCCCGTTGTCTGTCCTGTCCTGCCTGTCCTGTGTCATGGGTGTCTGCACACATTTGGGACGGGGCTGCTCTGCCGTGCCGCACAGCCTGGTGCAATAGGAGAAGTCGCGGGGACTTGGAATTTGTAATGTGGGGTGTAGGTGGACTCTAGATGGGATTTGTAGATGGACACATCATATCTGGACCTCTTCAGTTATCCTGCAACTGTTTGACTCTTGTCCTAACTTTTTGTTCAGATTGAGATGGATTAAATCTGTTCCACAGGGCCCCGTCCCGGGTGAGGGGATAGCCCCGAGCAGGTGAGGCCCCATTTTTCTCTGCAGCAGAAGTGTGTATGGTGACTGTGTTACAGCTCTGTTCTTTGTCTTTCTTTTAGGAAGTCAATCTGGATGCCAGCAGTCAAGGTGGGCAGCGGGGAGAAGTGGTTGTTATTGCTCAGCTCTCAAGCACAACAATTTTTCAGCAGATTGATCGTGTCACAAGAGGGATCTGCCCAGTGTCAAGGATGATGTTTGAGATTGAGGCTTCAGGTGAGTTGAGGATGGTGACTGGGAGAGGGAGGGTGAGCAGGTATCCAGTTAGGAGTTCTTGGGAGGGGGTTTGCAGGCAGCAGGGTGAGAAAGGGTGTTTATTTGAGGCCCCCCCCCCCCCATCCCCCACAAGGCTGTTCAGAAGCCTAGCAGAGGTATTCCCGTGTCTTAGAGCACGCAAGGTCCTCCACTGCACTCACAGCAATGCCATTTTACTTTGCCTTTCTCTAACACAGGTGCCACTCTTAAGGAAGGCCACAGCCTTGGAATCAGGATGAAGCTGGAGCCTGAAGGAGCCAGGCACACTCAGGAAAGGGCAAGTAGCTGCCTTGGTGGGATTTGGCCCAGATAACTCTGGACTCACACTTTGGTTTTTGGTTTCTTTATTGCAGCTGACCGCGAGGCTCACAGGCCATCACAGAGCCTTCCGAAGCAGACTCATTTCAGGTGCAGCGTGGATTCCCTTCACCGATCATCCAAAAGATAAGTCGGGGGCCACGGCCTGGAGATGGGAGTGTATCAGGTTGGGAGTTCTTGCGCCAGATTTAAAAATTGGCAGTGGGAAAAGCAATCTTGTCCAAGGGCCTCTTAGGACAGCTAAAGGGAGCGGCTCTTCTTTTGATGGCGGATGTCAGGCGGGCAGTGCAGAACAGCTCCGGTCTGTGTCCTGTTGTCCAGTGTTCTGTGTTCCCTAGTGTGTCTTTGGGGTCCCTTTTGCCTTCTCCCCTCACCACAAGCATGATGTGTTGTGTTTCACGTCCCCCTGTTTGTCACGTTCTGTGTCATGGGTGTGTGCACACATTTGTGCCGGAGCTGTTCTGCCCTGCCGCATGTCCTGGTGGAATCGGAGGTGTCTCGGGGGCTTGTAATTTGTAATGTGGGGTGTAGTTGGACTCTAGGTGGGATTTGTAGATGGACACGAGATGCCTGGAGCCCATAAGTTATCCTGCAGCCCTTTCAATTTTATCCTAACTCTCTTTCAGATGCAGAAGGATAGAATCCAGGGCAGAGGCCCCCATCCCGGGTGAGGGGATTCGCCCAAGCAGGTCAGTCACTGTTTTCCTTGGTAGAGGAAGCATAAATGATGGCTGTCACAGCTCTGTTGCCTTTCCTTTTAGGAAGTCAAGGCAGAGAGCTGCAGTCCAGGCCAGTGGGCAAGGTGAGCATTGTGTACCGTACACAAGCAGTCTTATTTTGAGGTCTCAGTTTCTGGTGCAGCTCTAACTATTTCCTCTTGTTTTTTTTTTTTTTTTATTTTTATTATTTTACGTGGTGCACTTGCGATCTATCCTGGCCGAGCATGCTCATGCCAGGTGGGTGCAAGCTTAAGGTATCGGTGTGGCATACTTGTCACAGCAGGGAGGTTGTGTTTTCCCAGTATCTCAGCATGCTTTTTTGCTTTGTTTCCTTGCAGGTGCTGTCGCTGCCCTAAGCATGACCAAGGAACAGAGGAGGGCAGGTGAGTCGGTGTTTAGGCAGGGTGAGTCATAGGGGAGTGTTATGCAGCAGCACGCTAAGCGTGTACATTTTCTTTTTGCAGGTGTCTTCTGGGATCCCTCCTGAGTGAAATCAAGTTTTGAGGTGAGCTGGGGCTGCGGTGCGGAGGAGTTCCAGGGATTACTGTTTTTGAGGGCAATAGTCACATTTTCTGTTGTATCTTAGGTACCCTGAGCAGGCTCGTAGCCATAGCTGGGAAGCAGCAGCACCGAATCACACACATCGAGAACATCTCAACGCGCATGTCCGACCGAGGATGGATTTTGTCCGCTCGTCTTCCAAAAGCTAAGTGTCGGGGCGCCGGTCGGGAGAAGGGGAAAAGCCTTTCCTATCACAGGGGGAAGTTTCATGTCAGTGTAGCTGAGAGGTCTGTAGTGGGATGGGCTCTTTGCAATTAACGAGAGAGGGTTTGTCCTCAGCCTCACGAGAGCCTTTGCCGGGCAGGGCAGTTCCGACCCATCTCCACGTTCTCGTGGACTTTGCGTCGTCAGCTTTCCTCGACTAGGCATAGTCACGGCCGTTTCCCCCCAGGGGCTCGCCTTCGGGTCCGCAGCTATCGCCACGGTCATCTGGCAGTCCGCTTCCTTCTGTCGGCTGGCCGAGCGTCTTCCTAACTGCTTTGACACTAACTTCTTTTTGGGAGCTACATTTCATCATCACGTGCCATCATCACAGGTCTTCCTTTCCTGTGGCTCATCTTGCGTTTGCAATATCAGATCCCTAAGGGGAAAGTTCCCGCTTGCCTTTGCGTTAGGTCATCTGCGTCTGTGTTATGTTGTGTGTGTCCATTGTCTTTCACGCCTAAGGCCTTTCTTACGTCTTGATGCTTTGTCGGCACTAATGTGTGCTATATTGCCTATATTCTACTCATGTGCCTTTCTGGATCTTCCTTATTCTGCCCTATTTATCTTTTTACTCTGAGCCAGGTAGGATTAGTGAAGATGTTCTCATCCGTCTTCCTTCTCACTACCAGCTTCGGTAGTGCCTTTTTTCCCAATGACATTTTCTTTGACTTCTAGAGCAGTGTCTTATACCCTCCTGACGTGACTGCGGTAGTTCTATGGGTTCCATCTTCTGAAAGGGTGTAGGTCTCAGGAGTTCATCTTCCAGAGTGATTTTAAGTCCTGTTTTATATTGTATCTATCTACCTATATTGTATGTACCTGTGTTGGCATATATTGTATGTAATTATATTGTATGTACCTGTGTTGGCTTATACTGTATGTACTTGTGTCAGCTTTTACTGTATGCACTTAGGTTGCATGTACCTGTGTTGGCTTATACTGTATGTACTTATGTTGCATGTACCTGTGTTGGCTTATACTGTATGTACTTATATTGTATGTACTTGTGTTGGATTATATTGCATGTACTTGTGTCAGCTTTTACTGTATGCACTTAGGTTGCATGTACCTGTGTTGGCTTATACTGTATGTACTTACCTAGCATGTACCTCTGTTGGCTTATCTAGCATGTACCTGTGTTGGCTTATACTGTATGTACTTATATTGTATGTACTTGTGCTGGCTTATATTGCATGTACTTGTGTCAGCTTTTACTGTATGCACTTAGGTTGCATGTACTTGTGTTGGCTTATACTGTATGTACTTATATTGTATGTACTTGTGCTGGCTTATATTGCATGTACTTGTGTCAGCTTTTACTGTATGCACTTAGGTTGCATGTACCTGTGTTGGCTTATAGTCTATGTACTTATCTTGCATGTACCTCTGTTGGCTTATAGTCTATGTACTTATGTTGCATGTACCTCTGTTGGTTTATCTTGCATGTACCTGTGTTGGCTTATACTGTATGTACTTATATTGTATGTACTTGTGTTGGATTATATTGCATGTACTTGTGTCAGCTTTTACTGTATGCACTTAGGTTGCATGTACCTGTGTTGGCTTATACTGTATGTACTTATGTTGCATGTACCTCTGTTGGCTTATGTTGCATGTACCTGTCTTGGCTTATACTGTATGTACTTATATTGTATGTACTTGTGTTGGATTATATTGCATGTACTTGTGTCAGCTTTTACTGTATGCACTTAGGTTGCATGTACCTGTGTTGGCTTATACTGTATGTACTTATGTTGCTTGTACCTGTCTTGCATTATATTGTGTGTACCTGTGTTGGCTTATACTGTATGTACTCATAATGTATGTAAGTGCATTGCCTTTTATTGTCTGTACTGGCACTTTGTGCATTGGCTTATATTATGCGTACCTATGTTGTACCACTTATGGTCGGAGCTGCCCTGCCCTGGCAGGTAGTCATAGTTAGGTGGAACAGTTATAGAAATTTGCCTGTTGCTTTGTGTTTTGTGGGGTTTTGGGTAGAAAACTTATTGGTTCAGAGCTGGGACAATTCCTGGCTGTCAGATTGGCACTTGCTGACCACTTTCTGTTGTTTCACAGGTCCCCGAGGCTACCGATTTCCCTAATCTACCATTTGATGTCAGGGAGGGGCAGCCAGAAGATGTGTTGAAGCATGTTCTTGAGCGTCTCAGGTAAGGGCCACAGCGAGCGTGTAAGCGGGCAGAGCGTGTGAGCATGTGTGGGAGCCTATGGCTGTGTTTGTCTGTGTGTGCTCGTCTCTGTGTGTGTGAGCACAGGGTGAGTGGATTTAACCTCGTGTGTGTGATGTTTGCTTTTCAGGTTTTTCAACTCATTTTTAAAATTAGAATAAAAAATCCCCAGCCGGGGGGTTTTTTTTTTTTCCCCCCGGCTGGGTTTTTTTTTCCTCGGTCCCGGTCGGTCCGCGAGGCAACGTTCATCGCCAAAGTTTGGGCACGGAACGGCCAGGGACCGGGGTTTTTGTCAGGCAGGAGGATTTTTTGGGGGCTCCCGGGAACCACGTTCCCGAGGAGCGGTGTGAATGTGTGCTGAGGGTTAGCGGAGCGGTTGATGTGGGACTTAGTGTGGGTTTGTGTGTTAGCTGAGGTGTGTGTATGTGTGTGTGTGTGCCTGTTGAAGGTCTGTAGGGTTGTAACCTTGTATGCTGTTTGCTTTTCAGGTCTTTCACTCATTTTTAAAATTAGAATAAAAAATCCCCAGCCGGGGGGGTTTTTTTTTTTTTCCCCTCGGCTGGGTTTTTTTTTCCTCGGTCCCGGTCGGTCCGCGAGGCGACGTTCATCGCCAAAGTTTGGGCACGGAACGGCCAGGGACCGGGGTTTTTGTCAGGCAGGAGGATTTTTTGGGGGCTCCCGGGAACCACGTTCCCGAGGAGCGGTGTGAATGTGTGCTGAGGGTTAGCAGAGCGGTTGATGTGGGAGGTAGTGTGGGTTTGTGTGTAAGCTGAGGTGTGTGTATGTGTGTGTGTGTGCCTGTTGAAGGTCTGTAGGGTTGTAACCTTGTATGCTGTTTGCTTTTCAGGTTTTTCAACTCATTTTTAAAATTAGAATAAAAAATCCCCAGCCGGGGGGTTTTTTGTTTTTCCCCCCGGCTGGGTTTTTTTTTCCTCGGTCCCGGTTGGTCCGTGAGGCGACGTTCATCGCCAAAGTTTGGGCACGGAACGGCCAGGGACCGGGGTTTTCGTCAGGCAGGAGGCATTTTTTGGAGGCTCCCGGGAACCATGTTCCCGTGGAGCAATGATTGCTGGGGTTTAATTTAGTAGATTTGGTGAGAGGGCTGGTGGGTTTGTGTGCTATTTGAAGCGAGTGTCTGTGGTGGGTGAGTGTTGTTTTCTCTGTGGTTTTGTTGTTTTGGGTTTCCTGTAACCATAGATTAACATGTAATGGAAATAGGAAAAGGTTATCAGTTTGTGTTAAGCTTTGGACTGCTTTGGACTGCTTTGGACTGCTTTGGACTGCTTTGGACTGCTTTGGACTGCTTTGGACTGCTTTGGACTGCTTTGGACGTGAATTAGATTTTATCGTTGTGTCTATGGATTGTATCTGCGCTTGCATTTGTATGCACTGTTTCTATGTCTTTTGCTGATTTCCTGTAATAAAGTTGCATCACCTCTAATAAAGATACCCCCTGCCCTTCCCTAAATCCCCCCCTTCCCCCCACGGCTCCTGTCTTTTTTTGGTGTGGTTTTGTATTTTTTTTTCCTCTGTGTTTCTTCCTTTTGCTCCTTTCTTTCCTTTTCTATTTTTCACTTAACTTCCATCTGTCTCCCACCCTTTGTTTCTGTGTCTCACTCTTTCTGACGCTGTCTTGCTTCTGTAACTCTGTTCTATTTCTCTATTTTCTTTGCACCTTATTTCTAACTTTCACCTGTGCTCTTCTTGCTTCTTTTTCTGTCTGTGTTCTCCTTTTCCTTGGTTTGTCTTTTTTTGCTCTTAGTCTTTTCCTTTTTCACTCTACCCTGAGTTTTTCCTGTAACCCTAGTCCTAACCACTTTTTTTCCCTTTTAACTCCTGTTGTTCAGTTTTTCCATCCTCCTTTTCTTTACTGTCTCTGTCTTGGTTTCTCTCTGTGTTTTCTTCTCCTCTGTCTCTCTGTCTTCTTTTTTTTCTCTGTGTTGTCTTTTCTTCTGTCTGTTTTTCTTTCTCTGTCTTCTTTTGTGCCTCTCTCTTCTCTATTTTCTTTATTCTCTCCTTTTTCTCTATCTCCTTTCTTTTCTCTCTCTTTCTCTTTTCTCTCTTTTGTCTGCTTTTCTCTTTTCTCTATTTTTCTCTCTTTCGTTTCTTGTCTCTGTTAATCTTTTTTTTCTGTCTCTTCTCTTTCTTTTCTCTCTGTCTCTCTCTCTTCTCTCTTTTCTCTCTCTCTCTCTCTCTCTTTTCTCTCTCTATTTCTGACTTTGTTTTCCTTTCTAGCTGTAGTTTTAAAAAAGCAGCAGTAGAAAATTTCAGGCTCCCTGGGAGTAAAGCAAAAAAAAAAAAAAAAAATTATAAAACAAAGCCTTTACTCCCCAGGAGCCTGAAATTTTCTACTGCTGCACCAGACATATAGTTTTTCTTCTTTTTATATATAGTATATAGGAACCCCACCCACTCCTAATCAGTACCCCCAGCTGCTGCCAATCACACCTGATGAGTCACACCTGTCACTAGGCACCATACCCAAGCACCCACCCGGTAATTAGTCCCCCGACACAGGTGCCACCCACTACTCCCCAGACACCACCCCCACCAGCAATGCACCACCCCCCATAACCTAGCCCCCACCCCCTGTTGTCCCCGCCCAGCCCTAGCTGCCACCCCCCAGACGCAGCCCCCACCCCAACTGGCAATCCACCAGCCCCCGTCACAAAGCACCCCACCCCTGCACGCCGCCCCCGCCCCCTGTTGCTCGCCGCAGCACTGAAACAGCGCCCCCTGCTGTCCGGCTCGGCGTAGTGCAACCATTACAGCGCCCCCTGCCGTCCACAGCGCCGCATATGCACAGCGCCACCACCGCGTGACGTCACGAGAGCGACACACCCTCACAAGGACCCCCCAGGTATAGCCGTCCGTCCCAGTGCCCGATCGAAAACCCGGCAACCACCCCGCGCCCCGGAAGCCGCTCCCCGCCACGCCGCCGGCCGCACGCGAGCCGGAATAGCCTTCCGCGGCCGCCGGGACCCTCGGCAACCCCCAAAAACCCCCCGAAACCCAAAAAACCAGACCGGCCCCGGACGGCCGCCATTTTACCGGAAGTGACGTCATTCCGTCGGGCGCCGCCATTATGTCGCCGTACCACGTGCTCCCCTGGGCGCCGCCATATTGTTTTTCCCGGAAGTCAACCCTGGGCGCGGCCATGTTGTTGCCGG